>NC_137633.1:20569161-21769161 GCF_963383615.2 Lipophrys pholis
AACATTACACTCTGTTTTGAACATGGAGACAATCCTCCAGTATCAACACAGTGTTTCCACTCAGTGCCTGGGCGGGACTCAGTTTCATCGTTTTTTTTATGCTTCGAGTTTTTTATCGGCTCCGATCATCACATGCAAGTAGCTGTCGTGCAGAGACCTCTCAATGTAGTTTTATCCTTGGGTTCAGGGTGTGCAGCAGGTTTTACATCCCATAATGCAAACAGGGCAATTCTGCAATGCAAAAACACTGACAGGATTTAGCAGCTCGCTCATTTAATCACAGTAAACGCATTGCATGTGTAAATTTCCTTTTACAGCCTGTCAGGTCTCACCGAGACACAACTTGGGAGGAAGTCCTCCTGGAGGCTGTAATTCTCCCGCTGCACTTCTCAAAACCCCATAGCTCACCTTGCTCCTGTGATCTGGACCCGGCCTGGCACGTGTTATTTAACCGAGAGATGAATGGCCGATTGGGCGTTGCTCATGTGTCATGGCGTAAGTCATGATAAATAACCGGAGCGGGCTGACGGGACCCGGGACAGTAAAGAGCAGAGATATCAACATCAACACAGGCCCAACCAACCGCAGTGTAATTTTGCAAGTCGTTAAATCACTGCCAGAGAAATATGAGTCCAAGGTTATTGAGCGGCGTGTGAGTGATGGAGACTTTGAGTGGTCCACGCGGCTCAAGTTGCTTTGGAAATGAGATTTAACAGGGTGTCATCTCCTGGACTTTAGCTCTGCAGAAAAGAGAGAGAAAACACACCCTGGGTGGAAATGAATTGTATTTGTTGGTGCAATGGCTTGAAATCTTCGGTGCATTGTTCTGGTAGAAATGGACTGAAACTTTATCTCAGCAGCTCTGTACATCTATCACCCATGGCAGAACTATTTTATTTACAAGGCTGCGGTGTGTTGTGTTGGACAGCGCCGCTCCACTACATAATGGAGGAGAAGGTGAAGTGATGGAGGTTGGAGATGTGAGGTGGCGGGGAGGGTGGAGGCAGGGTATGCCATCCAATTTGTGCTGCACCAGATGCTGTACCCTCAAGCTTGGTATTTTACCCCAAACGGCACCTGTAAAAACTCCATCTGTTGAAAGGGACCCTGGAATATGTCAGCGCTCGCTGAAGGCTCTCTGGCTGCGCCGGAGCCGGCTGCCTGGCTCTGAGGATCATGTGTTGTGGGAGAGGGAGAGAAGAGAGGCTGCTGTGGCAGTCTGACAGCCTGAACCGTATCCCAGAGCCCCCGAGAGGAATAGTCGGGCAAAGTGGGGGCCGGGGGGGGGGGGGGGGGGGGGGGGGGGGCATGGGGGTAAGAGATCCTATCATAACACACAACTGCAGTTGCTGAATGTCAACTTAGTGCAGAGCCTGCAAATCACTTCCTCTCTCTGAATGTCACAAAAGGTGCCATATGCATACAGCTGCAACATTCGCCGCTTTGAATGAAAATAATGGCCGGCAAGCTTGTGGACAGATGTGTCACCAGCTGATCTGTCTTCAAGTCAATGGTTCACGCTGCAGCGAGTGCATCGGCACAAATCTGTATGTCTAAATTACTCTCACCAGGTCTGCATAGTTTTTTGGGGAGCTTCTCCTAAACTCACACTTTGTGTGTGGTTATGAGGCTGCAGTAATTCAGACAGCGTGAGCCCTGCAGCTCGCTCAGGGGACGCCTCGGGCGCCGCCTCATCCTGTATGATGATGTGAGCACCTGTAAACCAAACAGAAAAACGGAAGTGAATCCCTTGTCGGGATTACAACCATCTCATGCAAATAAGGTATTGTGCATACATGCATTTTTGTGGCTTATCTTATTAGACTGTTTTGTTGACGTTTGTTTTTTTGTTTCTTTTCTCTGAGCTCTTAATATGCAACAGCGAGCCGAGTGAATATTTGATGTATCTCTGCTTGAGGTCTATAAATTCTGCATGGCCAACATCACTGCGATGCATCGGTGAAACTATGGAATCAAAACACACGATTCATCAACAGTGACTGGAAATGAATCAAACACAGTTTGCTCGTAGCATCTTTTAACCTTCCAAGACCCAAACTAATTTTGTATTGTGGTCTGGACAACCCCAAATAATATCCACATATGTGGACGCCAGGTACAAGGAGGTTAAATTTGTTGGGGTCAGTTACTAATTATAAATATGTCAAATTCAGTCCTTGAATGGCCTCCATCAATTAAGATGTCCTAACATGTACTTGTGGCCATAGGATTGTAGTATTACTGTGACACATTAGCTGAGCTATCAGCTCAGGCCCCGTTCACACGACAATGTTTCAGGTAACAAATGCATCATAAAAGCTTTGATTAGTTCAGGATTGGTTTAAAGACAATAACCATGATTGAGACAAAAGCTTGAGCTCATGCGGATATACAACATAGATGGCTGAACAGATAAACAGCAGCTCCACATTTATTATTATATCTTTATCTATGACAGAAGTAATCAGCTCACAGACATTTCTGAACTTATAACTGCAATTTTAATTCGGTAATAGTGATAAATTACGTGCATGTTGCTTCAAAAAGCATTTTTTGCCAAAAATAGCGGATAAAAAGAGATTAGATAAAAGTTCATCTCAGCAAACTTTTCTCTGACTTTCTGTTAAATTCCACCACCAATCCATCAAATAGCCTTTATGTAGGATCTATGTTTTACGCGACTGATTGTATTAGGTGATCTCTAATCTCACACATTGCATTGCATTTTGTTATCAACATGATAATATTGCCTCTCTAGGCTAATATAAATGCCAAGACTAATGACTGCCAAACACACCTATTGATTGCACGCAGCATGGAGTCAACATCATTGTGTCTTATATCTCATTATTCAAAACATGTGCACAAAGTTTAACGGCACACTTTGCACGAGGTCAACTCTCAGTGTGTGAAGGTTCAGGGCTGAATAAAGTTCTCCAGCTCCTCAAACAAGACCACTTCAACTCAAAATCCAAATACTGTCCAGGCACTGCGAAGTCACTGCCTGAGGCTCATACAGATGGGCTACATGTCGGGTACAGATGTGGTACAAACATGTGGTGACAAAACTGTTACAAACGTATGATCCGACCGGACACGTGGTAATAATGCTGCAGTTTTCCAGGTTTATTTGTGAATCCTGAAAGTACCAGTTTGTTCGCCTTGAGGTATGAATGATGTTGGTCTCATCCATAGGGTTGGTAAACTCCGCTTCAGCATCTCTCGATGTTTCTGCGACTCCAAATTGAGCGATTGCTGCACGAATGCTTATTTTCATATTTTCAAATCCTTGGCTCGTGCCACCCCTGAAGTTGGCGCCTATGAGCAGCAAAGAGATTTACTATTATAGCTTATCTACCATTTCACACTCCTTTGTTTCATATGTCACAGTAAAGGCAAAATTAAAGGTTCTCTGCATGAAAGCAGTATTGGAGAAAGGGAGAAAAATCAATATTTGAAGAGTCTCGGTCTGTGCATCTTAAGTAGTCTATGTGAGAAAAGGCGTACGTACCCCACTGTGTGAATTATTAACAGTTCTGTGGTTTGTCTCAACACTGGAGCATAATGTCAGTGATGTGAAAGAACAAAGCTTTCGCCAGTAATATGCGTTTAGCCTCAACATGTGGTTTTCAGTAGACATTTAGGTGAATATCTGTTGATAAACATGTGCACTTCATGGATGAGACCTTTTGCCCTGGAGAAATCATTGATCACCCGTCGGGCGTCGTTTACACCCCAACGTTTCAAGTGAAAACATTGTTTTTGCGTCCATGTTTCAATAATGTTTCGCATTTACACGACAACATTTTGTAAACGATTCTCGTTTACAAAGCAGAAACACTGAAACCAAACATAAGCTCAGACGGGACCGCGCCTTTGCAGTCATTGTCCCGAAGTTGTGGAATGACTTGCCTCTGTCCATCTGACCCTTTGCCTTTGCTGTTAAAACAGAAACAGTCTTCAAACCAGTCTTTTCTCTTCGGCCATGACTTTTTTTTTGTTGTTTTACATTTTCCAGGTTTTTATCCTTTTAATTCATTTCAACTGTGTTTGTTTTATTTGTGTTGTCTGTTTCTTCTATCTATTTTTCTGAAAGTTTTTTTTGTTTGTTTTAGTATTTTTTAATAAAACATTGATATAAGCGAGAGTGGCTATGTGGGCCTCTCGGACTTTATAGTCATTTCGATTGTTTGTCATTTGCTGTTTGCTTTTCAATTTCAATGGAAATTAATTTTTTGAGGTAAAGGGGCCGAGTATATAAGTTTAATCTTCTTTCTGCTCCATTTCCTTCAGAAGTTTCTAAACTATTGTTCTTTATTGTATTGAATTGTTTTGTTTTGTTTTTTAATTTTTACAATGAATGAAATAAACTAAACTAACCATGTAATGTGTGAAATGTTCACTTTTAAGTTACATTTACGTATACAGCGCTTTGGTCCACTGTAGTTGTTTTAAAATGCTTTATGGATAAAGTTGTTATGCTATGTTATGCTGTGCTATGCTATGCTGTGCTGTGCTGTGCTGTGCTGTGCTGTGCTGTGCTGTGCTATGCTATGCTATGCTACATGCAAAAAAGTAGCCTTCAAAAATTCCCTCAGTTCTTCTCTGGTCTGAATATTATGGTTTGATTTGACCCTGTCTTGAGAACCACAGTCAAAACAATTTATAGAATGTCAATGCTGTGGACTCACCCTATACCAACATCTCCGTTTACTGTAAATGTCAGTTGTTCCCTGAGCATCTCTTCTGAGAAAGCATTTCTGTACAAACTCATCATAATTCAGTGCACATCGCTCCTTCATGATAATTACTACAAACTGCACATTGCAGGCAATTAATTCACTGGTGCAGCTGCGGACATACAAACACACCATGTAAATACAGTGTGCATGCGTAGATATGAGTTCACAATGCAACGGACTGTGCAGTTCTGCAGACTAGTTCACGGCATGTTGGCATGTTGAAGGTTTTCTCAACACAAGAACATCTTGAGGTTCAAAGTAAGAT
Source organism: Lipophrys pholis (assembly GCF_963383615.2). Lineage (NCBI taxonomy): Eukaryota > Metazoa > Chordata > Actinopteri > Blenniiformes > Blenniidae > Lipophrys > Lipophrys pholis. The sequence goes on from NC_137633.1 coordinate 20,574,169, forward strand.
TAGCGGGAAACGTGCATCCACACACAGAAACCACAAAGTGATTTCCGGCTGCATTGCAGCGGTGGCATTTTTAAGAGTTGTGGTGGTGAATTAAATTTTACTGAGGGAATTAAAAGAAATGAGAGCTGACAGGACGGGCAGACGCACTCATGTTTTTTCATTTGAAGCCTTAATAAGTAATGAAGAGACCGAAGATTGACTTTAAAGAGGAAATGTGTGGCCTGCTAAGACAAAAGAAAAGCCTAATTTTCTCATTTATTCCTCTGTCACATCTCGTGAGGATATGACGGACAGTGTCCACAACAAGATTAACACTGATATGACAGCAAGACAATCATGGCAGACAAATGGCCAGTAATTCAATCACTGGTGCGGGACATGTCATGTCAGTGTGTGTATTGACTCTGACGGGCTGCTGGAGGAGCCGGCAGACCTGTATTGACCCGGAGCACACACACTGCTGAGGCATCACTCTGGAAATTACAAGGAGGCTGCTCTCCTTCACCTTTGACCTGCAGCTTTAGGGAAGCCAGACAAAGTCTTCAAAGAGAGGGAAATGTCCTCGTTTATAGTTAGAAAAAAAAGAAAAATGGAATTAAAATAATTCTGTAACTACAGTGTCCAAGAGGGAACAATTTAGTTTACAGCAAATATACAGTACCAATCATAATTGGTTTCCATAAGAAAATTACATGAATTAATACCACTTCTGAGTTGTATCAAGATATTTAGCTGTTTCTTAGTAAGTAATTAAGTAGATGGATGGATGGATGGATGGATGGATGGATGGATGTTTCCACAGACATTATTTGTTCAAGGTATTGTGAAAAATATGTGCACCAGTCATACTATAATCATGTTTAGCATGTGGCATTGCTGGTGTGTGCCCCTTAACTCTTTAGCATGTACTGTAGCATGTAGCATGTAGCCTTCGGAGTAAAATCCTCCTGATCCACTGAGCAGTTAAACTAATGAGCGACATCAGGCGACTCTGCTGGTCCAAATGTCTGTCGTGATGAAGTTGCTGGTGTCGTACGAACTCTCTTTCACCTCCTCGTGATATTTTGGGAGAACATAGTTTACTGTCTGTCTTACTTTTGTAACTCTCATTAATTTCGAAGAATCTCCAAACCGCCGACATCCCTCGTCCTCTTTTGCTTACCTGCATAATGCCAGGTGATACTCGTTGGGTTGTGCCACGGATCTTTTGCCAGTACAAGTACTCCGAGCAGTACCAGGTCTGGTATCAGCGCATCCCCACTAAATATAATAATCTATATTAAATGAATAAGATATTTATTTTATCTCCTGCTAACCCCCTCTGAATCTTTCTGGTCCACCGCGGTCTTTATAAAACTCTGCCACAGATATCACAGACACTACATCTCTGTGAACAGCGAGGGAAACATATTAACTATTGGTGCGGATGGAAGCTTTAATGACAAGCAGCATCCTGATACCTACTGTATTCAGTTCTCCTTCCCATCACGGCTCGGATGCTCCGCGGCCACCAGGTCCAGATGCCATTCATTAAATAATTAACGTCTGGCTGGGATGAACTTTGATTTAATTGATCTGGGCAAGCCTGCTGGAGAAAAATTGATGGGCCATGATGTTTGGATTTGCGTCCAAACTGCAGGAGAATCAGTGTGTCTGGAGGATTTATTGAACACATTAGAGCAGGAGGCAGAAACAAGGGTCCCTCAGCAGAATGACTAACACCGGTACAAAACGCAAAGCACAGTTTGTGTTTAAGCAATTACTGCTCACAATGATGGACAGAGCAAACAGTGCTGATTAACGCCCACATTCATCCCGCCTTGATGTGGATAAGTCACACAACCCCGGTCGGTTCATTAATTTTACTCCATATAAGCCCTTTTGGTAATTAAAACATGTTTGGTTCATTTTTTGCATTTTTCCCTGCAGCATTGATAAGCACAGTTGTCTAATAGGGATTCCATCTGCCTTTAAAGCGCATCATTGTGCGTGTGAAGGAGAGATGGAGGGGTGCCGCTCAATCGCGGAGGACTTTTAATTCGTTTTCTTTGTTCAAGAGACTCATGAGAAAGAAGACGCGGAGGTAGGCGTGGTGTCCTTGTGACAGCCTGCACAAAGAGCGAGGCCGGGTGAAGGTGGCGATGCCTTCGCCGCCCAGCTTGTCAGAAGCAGGTGTTGGCGGCCTCGGGGGCTGGACTGTCTTGCACCTTGGTGTACCTAATGTTATTCCACCGCGCTGTGCAAGCAGAGCACTTCAGACACCACACACACACAAACACGGGCAAACAAGCGCGCACAAAGAACAGAGGTGGTGGATGGAGGAGTTGGGGGTGGGGGGGGTGGGGGGGGTGGGGGGGGGTGGAGATGCAGGCAGGACTTGTGAGAGAGAAGGCACAAGAAGAGCTGCTGCTCGTATAAATTGGCTGATGCTGCCTCGTCTTTGCCAGATTAACTCCACAGGGCAAGGAAGAGTAGGGGGGAGTGGAGGGGAGCGGGTGGGGGGGTGGGGGGGTTGGGTTTTGTCCTTTCATCAAAGCACACCCCCCTCCTCCCCTCCTTCCTTCTCTTTCTCTCGCAGTGTGAGGGAGTGCCAGCTCCAGAGTGGGCAACCCATTCTACGATTGCATGTCAAGAAGTAAAAGCCGCATTGTTTGCAGTGGGAGCCACACCTGAGAGGAGAGACACGCTCTGCCCCGACTTGTGAGAGATAATGGGCAACAATCACACACTTTATGCTTGAATGTAAAGCAACAAAAACAGCCTGTAGAATTAAGCAAGGAAGAATCGTCAATAGAAGAAAACGCACCTGGTGCTCGTTTGATCGTGAGTAACCGATGATATATTTCTGAAATATTCAACGAGGCAATGACTGACACTTTATTTACCGTGAAAGTAAATTCAAATAAATTCAAACCGTTTCTAAAATTCCAATGGATCCAATATCTGTGGACAATATCTTTCCAAACCGTACCTACTACAGCAGAGGTATATTCGTACAACTGGTACTCATACAGCTCAATTTTAATCTTAAGTAGGCTGGGATGGTAAAATACTGCCATAATAACATTTACAATAAACTTTTTCCCTTGTGGAGTATATGTGATGAAAATGTTGATATTCTCACAAAATTACACATTTACTATGGAAAATGACTACAATCTCAACATAAAGCCAATTTTAATGAAACCTTCTGGTGCAGAATACAGTGAAATGTTCTAAAACTGTTGCATTATGGCTGTTTTTACAAACTCACCCTGACAGCATGGCTTTGAGGCGAATGCTCAACATTTTCTGTGAAGTTTCTACCATTTGCTTGGTGGTTTGGCCGGAGTGGAACCTCTTCCAGGCTATCTTGGCCCATGGGCCTTGTGTTTGACCCCCATGTACTGTAAAATCGCTGGTTATAAAATTGTGGAAGACTTTTCCCCTCTAGACACTTAAACTCACAACACAGTTCTTGTAAACAGTTAACGTAACACTTCTTGTGCTGGTTAGATGCATTCAGTTTTAAATACCTAGTACAGGGATGTCAAACATACGGCCTGCAGACCAGAAGCGGCCTGCCAGAGGGATCAATCCGGCAGGTGAGACGCAATCTTCCAGCTTTGAGAAATTATGACATCAACTGCAATATGTGTACTTGACACACTTTAGTCTGTATTATGTGGTAGATTGGTTGAGATGATCAGGATTACTACACAGATGTAGAAATTTGTCTACATTAAAGATCATTTCTAGAATTGAGTTATTGAGTTATTCTGATCATGTATTAAACTAGCTGACTATATTTCTGAGTTCCAGCTACACGTGGCAAATGTTTTCTGCCCTTGAAGATGTAAATATTGTAATAAAAACCCACTGTGATCTGTAACTTGGAAAGCACATGGTGATTATTGTTAAAATTGCTGTTATTTTATAAAATTTCACATTTGTTATGTTTTGTAAAACGATAGTTCATTAAATGTGAACTTCTTAATGATATTTAATTTGTTGTTTCACTAAAACAAAGACATAGATTTAGGGTTATAGTTATTTATATATTATAGAGTAATGACTTACAGGTTCAGTCCACTTGAGCTCAAATTCTGAAAATATAATAGATTATGACCCCAAACAAGGAACTTGCATATTTTTTTCAATTCTAAGTCGAAATATTAAATGTTTAAGCGTTTCAACAAAATGAGGCTAATTCAAGAAAAAATAGGGCTCCTTGTGAGCATAAATGGAAAAAACTACCAAAAGTCAAGACTGCAACTGAATACAAACAACTGCCAGGTAATTTCAGTGATATGCTGCATACTTCTCCTGCACTAAACCTTATTTCATCATTTTAGTCTGAACACATTAATTTTGATCACGATTTCAATGCATCTTTCCTGCTGCCACGCCCACCAGTGGATTCCCACTCACACTGTGAAACCTTGAATTCTGCGAATCTCATCCGCTGACTCTAATTGAAGCCCCCCGCCCTCCGTCTGGGTGTGGGTCGTTTCCAGGCCCTGCAGCCGGGATGTTTTAATCTGCGGCGCCTGGCCCGGGGCCATGAGGCCGACCCTCACCCTGACAGACAGGTCTGCTGACACTCCTCTGCTCTCCATTGTGAGCCTGTCACATCGCTCTCTCAACTCCACAGCCCGCTTCTGTCTCCTGCTCTCCCCTGAGTGGGTGTAATTACATCAAGAAGTCAATTCATGCTCAACCTTGCTCGACACCCCCCACCCCCCCACCCCCCCAATCCCATTGCATATCTGGTTGTTAGCTTTTCCATAATCCTGACCCGAGGCAATAATGATGACCTGTGGTCCAGAAGCAACACTCATACCTGCAACAACAAGGCTGTTTATCTCCTGGAGAGGCGAGGTCACCCTCTTTTAATGTAACGGTTCCATATATCTGTAAGCTGTTTTCAACAATATAAATGTTATCGTGATAAGTTGAATAGGTTGTTCCTGACAGTGGTTCATAAAGATTTAAAGAAACAATATCAAAATTCACAATCGTAAACCCACTTAACCCATTTAGAAATGTGACATGTTCACTAATGAAAGACGCTCAGGCCCTGGTCATGTGACAACTGAAGTGAAAACGCATCGTTAAAAGGTAATTAAAACCATTCTATAGTGGCTGATAATCTCAAAAAGCATTGCTAACATTTTCGTGACGGCACAGAATGGCCGCAACCAAAATCAAACAGATGCAATTTTAAAATGATTTGCCTTCATAATCAGTATGTATTCACACTGATTCCAGGGAGAACCTCCAGGGTGTTCACACATAACAGCAAGAATAGACCACAGTGCACTTGGCCACGTGACAACACAACAACAGATTGGAAAGTTCAGTCCTTCAGTGTGTTTACAGTCTGCTTTCCTTTTCAACCAAGAGGTACAAATATTACACTTGAAAAAAAACCTGTCATGGGACACATACAGAAAGACTGAGCGCTTTATAAAGTGAAGGTTTGATTAGATTTAGCACTGCATCGCAAAATGCAAAAATGATTTTAACTTGAAACGTCGTAGTGGAAACGGTGCCGTTGACAACATTTCCTTTGACATGTGCAAATGCCTTCACACTTTGAATAGTAGAATCACAGGTCTGGCATGTTTTGTGGGATTCGATTCTAATATTCTGAGTGCTTAATAATGTTTCTAATGAGATATAACAATGGCGAATACAACAGCGGATTATGTGAACAATATTTCTTAACATGTTTTTCTGTTTGAATATTGTTCTATATATCACATTTCAAATTTCAGATTGAATTTCACCCATATCACAATAAGGGATAATACAATTCCTGGTGTGAAAATGAGCGAGAACATGATTTGTTCAATAATAATAATCGTAGGAGATGCCGTAACAAAGGTAGATTTGAAAGTCAGTGGCAGATCTTTGAACGTCCGTCTGTGGCTGAAGGACAAATCGACGACAAAAGGAGAAGCAGCCACTCTCTTTGATATAACTTATGACTTATTCAATGTGGAGGGGTTGAAGTTCACCATCGTAATCTGATCTGGGAATATTCACTCAGCCTGATAATTGCCTTAGCACCCAACCTGTAGTTGTAATCACATCATTGGGTTAATATCAGCATTCGGCTGCTGTTAATCCAGTTTGGTCTGAAGTGGGCGAGCGCCGCTCTGAAGTCGTCTTAATCGAGTTACCGGGTATCGTTTTCAGCAGATTTGTCGTGATATCCACGGCTCTAAATGGATCATTTGCGAGTGCGTAATCTCCCAGAGGAAAACAACCTGATCCCACACTCAAATCACAAAAGAATCCTTGTGATTTCTGAGCTGATTCAGAATCAAATTTACTACATGAATAATGAGCTGTTATCGATTAAAGCCATTTTGGAATGAAGTGGGATAAAAACAGTCAATTATTTGGATACGGAAGAGCTTAAAATGATATTTCTAATGATAATTGTGATTTTTGATTGTGAAATATCCAATTTAACTGTGAAAGTATGATCCTTGTGGAAGTATTGCTGTAACTGCTTCCACTCTCGTGAACGATCTGAAGAAAGATCAAAGTGTTACAGCCACATATTTAATTATGTACAACCTTAGTGAATAATTCCCTGTAACTCCTCCATTGATTAGAACGGATGGATCTGTACAGTGCGCCGTTGCCCCCTCCTATGTATTACTGCTGGAGATTTAAAAGGAAGAAGATCCTTTTTTTAACCGAGGCACCATTCCGCTCCCCTCCTTATACACATGCCTCAGAAATATTTATCCATCCCTTTTCCGTTGCCGGGTGAAAACAATGAATTTTACATGGATTCTCTCCTCAGACAAAAGTGCCAGGTTTGTGAAGCCGGCTGGCATTTTGGCGCCCCCAAGAATCCACTGTAAGACCCCCCGCAAGGAAAGCTCGTCTGAAGTTACAGCGTGAGCAGAGGAGATGCCTGCCTGGTGGAAGCCCCGCTACTTCATATTCATGTGTGTGTGTGTGTGTGTGTATGTGGGTGGGGGGGGGGGGGGGTCGACTCACTCATCAAAGCAGCAAAAAGTCAAACTCAAAGCCACTTGCTTTTTGAATGTGGAGGCCTATCTGATGCTTGCAAGGCTTCATTGTCATGGAGGTGGAAATAAATAAGGTGAAAACAAAGGCTGTGTTGACTTTACAGTGCTGAGAATGAAACTGGACCAAGAATGGAAATTAAGGTCAGTGATGAAGGACGGGAACGAATAGTCGAACAAATAAGAAATGATTAGAAGTTAGAAATGTACGTGGGGACGTCGACCCTGTTTGCAATTAGCATTTCATGAGAAAACGCGTCGTTTTCAGGTTTTCGTTTCAGAAAAGTTTTGCGTTTACACGGCGACATTTTGAAAATGTTTACACGGAAACAGCAGGAACGTTAGAAATGATGCAGTGAGCATGCTATGCCTCGAGTTGGTGCTGTTGTTTGTTTCTGAGAACAATACATTATCAACATTAAGAATGGGAGTACAGGGACAATCGTATGGACAGACGAGGAAGTTGGATTGTTATTACGGTGACTGTACTATAATTGACTTGCGCACGTGCAGAAGAAGTGTTTACAAAGGCAGTAGCAGCAATATATCACTGACCTTTGGAGCTGTATTTCACATTAAAACACTTCATACAGCTATAAAAATAACATAAAATATACACAAAACTTGAAGAACACAGGAATAAACAAAAGTGTGGTAAGTGCAATTGTAACATTGAATGTAGTGTCATTTTATTTTCATATATTAGTTGCATATGAATCTTGTGATTTGGGTTTTGGAAGCACTGTCACATCTGTGTGAACGTTTGTTCACTTTATGAATGATTTAGAAAAATCACCAGCTATTTTCCTCCCATGTAGTTCGTTTGAGTCTCTGTAAATAATAACTTTCTAACCTTTCTTTGAAGTAAAATCCATTCGTAGTGTCACAATCAGCAGCTCAGATGCGAGTTTGCTTTGACACTTTGTTGGAAGCCACTCCTCCTTTCTCATCGTCTCAGGCACAGCCATAAAACACCCATTAATGCCTCGTACATACTGTAAGCTGTTAAAAAACCTCCCAACCATCTGCCTTGAATGGAAACATATGACTTTGAAACCAGCCTTAAAGGTTTGACTATTTAAAGTTGCTCCCAGCTGGACTCTGCCACACTGCAGTGGCATTTGTGCAGCCAGTCTGCTCAACGATTAAATGTCAGCACCGTCTACAGTCTGCACCAGAAATATTAGCTGATTAGAGTTTTATCCAACCAGCGGTTGTGTCTGCAGAGCCGTCAGACAGCAGTGCTCCACTGCACAGTGGGGAATTGGAGAAATATCCTCTAACAAAGTAGAGTTTGTCAGTAGTTTCATCCAGAAATTGAAAAGAAGGCAGCTTGTGGGCTGTGCCCGGGAAAAAGGAAAATAATCACTCCATTGGAGCAATAGACAAGCGCATTAAACTGCACAGAATGACGGCTGCTGCAGGCCAGTTTGATATCATTTACACAGAGACTCTCTTATCCAGGGGTGTCAAACTCATTTCAGTTCGGAGGCCACATGCAGCCCGATTTCATCACGAGTGGGACGGACTGGATTGGAGCCTCTTGCAGGCCAATTTTGGCCCACGGACCTTATGTTTGACACATCATTTTAGAAGTGTTCTGTTCCCGTATGAAGTGTTTCAAAATGAACCAACCATGTAACCTAAAGCCATCGGTTTTGAACGCATCCAGTCTTGTCAGAATCTGAGTTTCACACCGAAACATCCTGAGGCAAACTGTGCAAACAATGCAGTATAAGGCTCCCACCAAAGTGGGGTTTGAGAGTTGACTGTGTGCATTCATTTTTCAAAGTGAATAGATGTCAGAGCTTTTCTTCCCGGGGCCGAGAGCGGAGAGTCTGAGGGTTCGAGTCGGCTGCAGCTGTGCATGAGTGCCTGTCAACGTCTCAGCCAAGATTAAGTGTCTGCGTGCAACTGCATCCAGCCCCGTCATATGAGACGTCTGAGGCTGTTAACGCCGCAACACAACTGCACAGAAACATAATGACCAGTCAAAGCCTGCAACAAGAAACCAGCCCACAATACGCAGCGTGTTTCCCCTCCAGTATTATTTGTCTTCTTGACTTCAGCCGCCTGTTACGGCGTTACCTTCTCTATCAGCGCATTTGGAGGTTTTATGGTGATGTGATTTATATGGGCTTGTGGCACGTTAATGATGCCAGGGAGCCGCGCTCGCCATCCATATTCATGAACAACTGTGTTTGGGGAGCTGTGGAGTCGGAGGGAGGAGGAGGGACAGCCACACGTCCGCCAAAAGTCTCCCGAGCACAAAGTGTGCGCGGCGGAGCTGCCGAGGCCTCGGGATCACATGCCTGTAGGCATGAACCCACCTGTCCATTCCCCGGGAGGATCCACGCCCGCACTCCAACAAAGAAACCTCGCAGCCAGACGAGGAGCAGGAGATTCAACCGGAAGCTCGCACTCTAACAGGCACTTCACGATACGGGAGGCTCGCTATTTGTAAAAGTGTTTTATAATGAAAATGGGAGGGAAACAGTTCTTGAAACAACGATTTAATTATTATTTAGAGGAGCTCTGGCACATGAGCGGCTCATTTGCATCTCTCACCCACACCGAGTATTGCCAGAAGCATTTTTAGAGCAATTCTTGTCACAACAGTCGGAGCTATTTAAAAATGATTCTTGTTTTTTTTTTTTTGTTCTTTTAAAATATATTTTTTTCAATTATTCATGTGGAGTGTTATCCAAACACTACAGAACACATGTTGGAAAGCCATACAAGGTATTGTGTTACGATTCCTACTTTACATGCTTCAAAGTGTAAAAATCTCGTAAAGCTGCAACAGATCGGTTTGAATCAGGGTGGCAGGTTTTCAGTAGTAACACTGAAAACTAGCTCTGAATACATTAAGCAACTGCATAAGTCTTGTGACCGTTTTTTTTTTTTTCTTTCTTTTTACAAGGAGGGGTGTTTTAACAGCAGCCTGCCCTTTTTATCATGTTAACGAGAGAATAAATCAAAACACTAATATTTTTTAATGTGTATCTAATTGGGATTACAGAAATATGCATGTCTTTTCATAGTAGCAATAGTCACTTTAGGCCTTAAGGTTCCAAATGAAAATGCATCGTTTTGAATTTCAGGAGTTCCGTGTTTACATGGCAAAGTTTTGAAAACGATGTCCATTTTCATGAAATCAACAGAAACACCAACATTTTTATTGTAAGTCCACTAGTTCTAAACATTAACAATGGGAGACACAGTGACTGTCAATGATACAACTACCAAGTTGTTGTCATTGTTCATCTACTCGCTTACGTGCAGAAGGCTGTAATACGCAGTAGCAGCATTTCTGCCATTTCCAAAAAGTTCCACCTTGTGAGTTAAGTTACATTTTCAGTGGCTCCAAACACCATATTTGTGTAAACAGACACCGAAAATGTGACACTGAGACCCTGTGGAGGCTGATCCTCTAGTGTGACACACTGACCATCGCATCTGAAAGATGAGCAGTTTCTGCTTATAGATTCATGTTCGATGTGATTTATTTTATCAGAAAACCTCTGTGCTGTTTATCTTCTTACTGTGTATGAAAGGTGCAAATTCTAGATTTCCTCGCCACGCCTTTTGTTTACACACTCTGTGATAAGATATTTTGACCCCCTCGATTTTGACTTTTTTTTGTATGTGTGTGTGTTTTTTTATAAATATATAACTTCACCTTGAACTCCCAAAAGACCATCCTCCTGTAACCAACATCCAAAACATGCAAAACACCATATAAAAGCTCCCGTTCAAGAGTGATGTTGTTCATAAGTCCCTCAACACCCCAACTGAAGGCTCAGTCTATAGAGTCAACATGCAAATTGGCACATTGGATGCAGAATCTATGACTGTGCCTCAGGCCCTGTTTACAGATTTCAGTGAAAACGCGTAATTTTTTTGTTTTCGCTTAGCATTTACATGGCAACATTTTGAAAACGATAGCCTTTTACACGGAAATGTGATAAACACTGAAAACGATGTGGTTAACATGTGGGGCCACTAGTGGGTGCTGCTGTTTGTTTTTGTAAGGAAACCGCACACTCCGTGTGAAAAGAACAATACGCTAGAGAACTATTTACTACGACCGTGGTGCGGATGTGGAGGAGCAGCGTTTCAGAAAAGTAGCTTTTTCTCCCGTTTCCATGGAGACGACGTTGGGGCATTTTGAAAAAGTTGCAGACACTCAAAATGCAACAAAGGTTTTGCATTTTCACTTGAAAACGTTACCGAGGCCTCACAGTGCTAAAGTGCTTGAAGCGGTAAAAGTCCCTTCACTTGCACTCGGCAGGAGAACAGCAGTATATTTAGCCTGAAAGTAACGCATAGCTCACCGCTACGGTATATTTTCTGTTTGGAGCTTTAATTCAGACCAACGGGTCTCAGGGATGCATAATAAAAACAGTCTTGTGACTTCATAACAGTCATTCCATATTGATTCCATCAGGTCCGGCACCTCGCTTCATTGTGGCCTGTGTCAATGGACAAGTCAGCGAGCTTTCACGTCCTATTAGCGATCATGATCTAATCAATGAGCTCTGCTTTAAAACGGCTGACAGCTAATTATGAGGGCAGCGCCCAGCATGCCTTGCCTTTCAGGTAACCGGTGCTAATTAAAGTAGGAAGAAATATCTGCTGAGCGTAAAAAGAAGCAGAACGACGTGAAGTGCGCAGCCACTGCCGGGTGAGGCCTAATTTACTCCCCAACAAATCAATAAAACCATCTCGTCTCGGTTGCCATGGAACAACATATGCTGAAGCACAATGATCATTACTTTGGGGAGATTGGAACCAAAAACAATCTGCTGTTCTGAACAACGTCTTGTTCTTCTTTCGGGGGAGTGTCGTCAAGGACATTACGTTTTGTTTCGTCCTCAGAGGAGTTTCATTATTGTCAGAACAGAAACGTCAAATCATCTTTTTTTAATCCAGCGCCGTGTAAAATAAAGAAAAGGACGCACTTTGCAGTTAAAGAAAATTATTCTCGCAATGTGACAGCTAACCAAACTGAGTTATAATATATTCTATGGTACCAATCGTAAAAACAATCATAAAAAAAACCCTGGCTACTCTGATTTTAATACCTCTGGGACTCTGTAACTGTACCGTCTTCCATACGAGGCTCCGCAGAGAAAAATAATCATAAAAGAAAATAATTAGCAGGCTCCTCCTGTAGGATAAAACGCAGAGATCGTAACTCATCAGATCACAAGTATGCTCTCCCACAATCTTACAAATTCAACTTTCCTCTGGGTTTACTTGTACCGATTGCCGACTCACCAGCCATTAGTTTCTTTTTAAAAGTGGATATTTCGTCCTCAAAGTTGAAAGCTGAAAAATTTCTACAATTCTGTTTCATGAAAAATTCAGGTTCAAACGGGTTGGATTTGCTGCTGGTCATTTTTGCACTACAACCACACACTCAGAGGACAATATGCTGTAAATATTAACAATTGAAGTACACAGATACTCGTCTGGACAAACAACCAAGTTAGATTGTTGTTCCTGGAGACAGTCAACTATAAAACTACCAAGTCCCAGGAGAACGTTAACTGGGAGTCAGGACACTCCACACAGGTGGTTTGTTGTTATTGTCCATCTCCTGACGCATGCACAGAAGTTGCGTTTCCGCCGTCTACACAGAGAAGATCCCCAAAGTTTTCCATCGTTTCCTCTGAGATGTAATTAGAGCATTTTTGAAAAGTTGCGTTTTCACTGTCGCCGTTGTTGTGTAAACAAACCCCAGAAACACAACAAAGGTTTTCCGTTGTGTAAACGGCGCCTTAGAAGCAGAGAAATGGGCCAGCTTGAGGATCGGTGTGCATTTCACAGGAATCAAACAGTGATGGCCGCATGACTTGGTCAGAGATGTTCTGCAGCGGTAAGTTTTTGTCAAAGAAGGTACAAAGAAAAACAACAAACCTCCGACAGGGTCAGGTGGGCCATGGACAGCCAGGGCTCATGGAATTATGTGGGGAGTGAAGGTTTGATCACAACTTCATTACTGGTCTTAATGTTATGGTTGATCTCTGCAGGCGTTCTACTATTTCAGAATCCCTGCTCATTGCAATGAACGATCCTCCACTCCTTGATGTGCTGACAGGTCGAGGAGGTCGAACTCTATGAAAGTATCACTGATGAGCTCCGGCTGCCGGACGACTGACGTGTTGACGCACAACGACGACAGGGAGCGGCCATACTTCTTCAAGCTGTGGACATGAGTCATCGCGTTGAAGCGTCGGCTCGTCGGCTCGTCGGCTCGTCGGCTCGTCGGCTCGTCAGCTCGTCGGCTCGTCGGCTCGTCGGCTCGTCGGCTCGTCGGCCCGTCGGCCCGTCCCTCACGATGGCTGCTCTCAACTTTCAAAGTTTGTTTACCGCTGAACTGAACCTGCAACTTCACCCACCTCTGCGTCATGCACTATAAGCTAATTCACAACTCTCATGCAACTTTGTTTGCCAGTGAGACACAAATATCAGAGAGCGGCTGTCTCTCAACTCTTGTGTGCCACTTTATAGAAATATTTACACTAATTTCACAAGTTTTTAACTGGATTTCCTGTAAGATTACATAACAATGTTTGACGATTTATCCTTTATCGAGCCCTTCACGGTCACAATAATAACACATTTTCATCAGTTTGTGATTTATTTTAATGAAATATGTTGTAAAATTTGAATAGTAACTACAAATGCACACATATTTCTTGATTTATAGCATTACAATGTGTCTGACAGGTGTGTCAAACATCAGGCCTGTGAGCCAAATCTGGCCAAACAACCAAGTAAATGGTAAAGATCTTAAAGAAATCATCCATTTTTTTTTACACATTTCTTGTTTTGGACAGAACACAACACTGACACCTGAGCTGAAATATCAGCGATGCTGCCATGAAAAACGATGTTTTGTTTTGTCTTGAAACCGCAGCGACATACGACGTACGCAATAAACATTAACAAAGGCGAGCACACAAACATTCGCCTGGACAGACAAAGGTGGATTACATGGTGAGCATGCGCACCAGAGTCCGAGCGTGTTCAGAGAGTTCCATTTCCAGAGTTTAAAGCGATTTCAAAAGTTCCACCTTTTCAACCACTTGAGTTTCCAGTAATTCTGAGCACCATTCTCATGTAAATGAGGCCTTAACCTATCTCTTGAAGCTTTTTTCACTCAAAATAATCAAAATAATTATACAGAAATCTCATTTCCGACATGATTTCATGCAGACTTTTGAAACAGAAGCTATAACCGTCATCTTAAAACTACTCCATCCACTAAACAGGAAGCAAGAATCTGCTCACTTGAAACCCTTTTATGTAAAATACAGACTTCGGGTGTGCTTATTAATTTTGTATTTTAGTGGAGAATAACATGCTTGACTGTTCCCTCACAGCACCAGATCTAAAAACGATTGTATTGTTTATTTGAACAAGCACACAAATGGGTGGTTCTTCCGTCGCCAGCATTAATGAAGCACAAACCACACACGGGTAAGAATGATCCAGTCTGTCGGTAATTCAGACGACACATTCACTCTCCACCTCCTCCTGGCTATGAATGAATAGCAGTAAAAGAGAAGGGGGACTGCATCAGCCTGCCAAACAACTCAAACAGGCAAACAGCAGGACGCGCGCGCCCTGCCAGACGAGCCTCCGCCACAGCAACTGTTGCCACGGCGCGGAGCTGCCAGGCCGGGTTTCATTACCGCGAGACGCGCACGTGATTGGCTGCGGTACGAACGGCGAGGCATGGAAGGGTCTTCAATTTTCCGTAATTAACCCCTTCTCTCGCACGTATCCCACTTCAGACAGTAACAGTAGTGACAGCCTCCCGTCAGCAACCTGCAACAATGGCCCTCTAATGTGGTAGACGGAGAGGGAAACACAAAGACTGTGTTTGGGCTGCCGCCGCCGTGGTGCCTCTGAAAGTGTCTGATGAGACGGCAGACTGTATCTCAGTGTCGGCACAGAGAGGGAACTCATTGGAAAGAAGTGAAAAAAAAACCCTCCCCTGGCAGTTACAATAATCATCACCTGCACGTGTAAATGAAAACAGCACATTTAATCAAAAGGTGCGAGTGAAGTGTAGGAGAGACGGATGACGACAGAAGATTCTTTGTCTGAATGGAAGATTAATACGAAGGTCAAACTGTGACTTTTGATTGCATTTTTTTTTTTTTTTTTAGCTATTATAATAACGGGACTTGTGAACACAAGAAAAAAAAGGTGAAATAATGAAGTAAGCCCTGAGTTGTGCCAGCATGTATATCAATGCCTTTCTTTGAACGCCACAGAGAATCTACGATACAGGAGGTGTGTGTCTGTATGGAGGATCTTACTATATGTGCACAGATATCTCCTTATTTGTATGTGCATAGCAAGTTTAATCTCATTTGTTCAGGTGTAATAGGTTTGCTCTGTGGTGGTGTAGTGTTTAGGTCTGGGTTCAAGTATGAGCTGGGCTCTTCTTTTTAGAGTCTGCATGTTCTCCCTGTGCATGCATGAATATCCCACAATATGCATCAGCATAAACCTGGGAGGTTTTTTTTTGACCAGGACTTTTCCTTTAACTCCCGGTTTAAACTTTTAGTCTGCAGGACTGCTTTTGTCAGCTGTCTAATCTTTCTAAAGGCATAAACATGTTGACTCAGAGTGACGCTGAGAAACTAATCCCTACATTGGTTTGCTTGGTTGTTATTGCTAGCACAGTCTCTACTTTTAAGGTTAGGCTTAAGACTTTTCTATTTAATGAAGCTTACAGTTAGGGCTGGTTCAGGCCACCCTGGATCTTCTCTGTCTATCCTTTTCTCTTGTCTGTCCTCTAACCCCAACTGTCACAGTAGAAAGTCTTCACCTCTGATTCTGGTACTGCAGCTTTCTTCTTGTTGAAATTGGGTTTTTCGTTTCCACCCTCTCATCTGCTTGCTCATGGGAACTGTTGTTTTTCTCTGTAAAAGTGCCTTGAGGTGAATGTGTAGAATTTGGCTCTATACAAATAAAGTTGAATTGAATTTAAATGAAATGAAATCGCCTGTAGAATGTGAATTTAAGGGTGTTCGCCTTGTGGTGGACCGATGACCTGGATGGATGGATGGATGGATGGATGGATGGATGGATGGATGGATGGATGGATGGATGGATGAGATCTGTGTGCCTTTAATGACCTGTAAATCTTGGTTTTCGCCTCCATGTCAGACAGATTTTGCTCTTTTGTCACTAGAGATTTGTCCATATCTCCATCCTTTCTCTTCTCTTCTTCTTCTCCTCCACTAAATCCTTGAACGCTACCATTCAAATTCTAAGCACGTGTCTCAGATATTTAAAACAATCTCAACTGATGCCTCACAAAACACATGGGAATTAGAACTTATTGTTATAACTGAAGATAACATGTGGGAAGAATTGTGTGCAGACAGTCACAAAGGACAAAGTTGCTCCACTATGGAAAGAATTTGATTGGAAATTAAAAATGTGGTATTTCAATACTCCTTATAGTATTTATTCGTTTGTCAAAACACCTTGAAGTGTGTTGGAGGAATTGTGGAGAGATTGATGATTGTGCACATATCTTTTGGGACTGGCCAATAATTGAAGTGTTTTGGAAAAATATCAAATGGAAAATTTTGGGAGAGTAAATGTTCCTCTGGACCCGGTGGAGTACTTGCTGGGAGTACGCATATAACACAGAACAGAGATACATACCTGCTCATTCTGTTATTAATTGTCAAGAAAGTTATGCCCGTGAACTGGAAGGACAGTAAATCACAGAGACAGAGACTGAAACAGGTTTACATCGTGGAGCAAATGACTGCGAGGCGACAAATGAAAACAGACATTTTGGGGCAAAGATGGAAAGATGTCAAGTCATATTTGGTCATTAATTGAAATGGGTTGTTGTAAAAGAAGGAACTATGGCTTCAAATAATCCATCTTGGTGTTTCTAGCCGTGTTTGTTTAATATACATGTTTGGATTTTACACATCTTATGAATCAACTGTTGAGGAGATGTAGGAGTCATGAATGTTTTGAAATAAATCAGGGCTGAGAAACGCAAATATTCAGGTTCACTTCAACAGGGCACGAGCAAAAACGCTCGAAAAGCAAATCTTGATTTAATGTTTGAAAGCGAAGGAGCAAAGACAAACTGATTTCCAATCAGATTTATTTTTGTTATGTTTGCATGTAAAAACAACCAACCCATCAAGATTGAATATTCATTTTCTGAATCACTTTTTTTTTTTTTCCTATTCAGAAGTGAACATGTTCTGTTGCTCAGAGCAGTTGGCCTAGAGTCCCTCCTGGAAAAGCCACTGTGAAGGATTAACCAGGCTTTGGTTTATGTGAAGTCCAGAAAGTGTTTTTGCCTCGGTGCTGACTGAAACGCTCTCATGTTTAACATGAGATTTCCAGTTCATTCCCTCATCCACTGACTGACAGGGATTTGATTTCATGAGTTCTGACATGATCAACCTCTATTTGTGTGATTGCACACATATTCCTTCGACAATCCTGCAGCAATTGTCCACTGGATTCCCAGTAAATCCCTCCCAGAACAAAAAGTATTTGTGCCATTTGCAAATAAAAAGCAATTTTCGAAATGCCACAAACTTTCCATTTGTAATTTTGGGACCCAGTACTGACCCCTAGAGGACGACACAAGAAATGTCAAATCATGAAGAAGCAAAGTTTCCCAGCGTCACAAGTTGCATCGGTCTGCTGAAGCACTTTCCTCCCACTGCAAAACTCTTCTCCTGATCTGCTGCCGGAATGAGCTGTTTGATCTGGATCGACACAGATTGTCGGAGTAACTTATGCTCATCTCTGAATTTGTATTATCTGTTATAGAACAATTTTTCTAGACATTTTCAGAATTGTGGTTGTAAAAACAGGCCTGTAGTTTATGAACTTGTTTATTCACAGTCTTGTAAAGTCGCACAACTTTAGCTGTTTTCATTTTGTGTGGGAATGTACCAATGTACATGTTTGGTTCAATGAGGTGTGCGATGCTTCTTTGGCAAGACACTTTTAATTTAATTTTACTTGCAGGTAAAAATCTTAAATTGATGTTACACTAAAGCCCAATTAAACGATTTTAACTCATCTCAGTTACACCTCACTGGCAAATTCAGTCCTAAATGTTTGTGCGGTAAAAATATAATTGACAGTCATATATTTCATTTATTTGCTTTTATTATGATTTTGTCATCAAAATGAATCAATATAAGAACAGATTTGCAGGAAAAAGAGCCAGAGGAAGGCTCCAGAGGGTGAAAACAGAAGAGAGGGTCATTCTGGCAGACAGGGTGGACAGTACTGTGGGATGGTCCACACTTCCTCTTTCTTTCAGGATCTGTCCTTTCAGCTCCTGTTCATCTGTCATCTTTCTCATACCTGGTCTGATTTTTCTTCTTTTGTGTGTGATGAACGGTGTTTCCCAGGGGAAACACAGGAGGGAGGGTCATTGTGGCTGACAGGGTGGACAGTACTGTGGGAGGAAGTGCACCCAGCTGTTTCATCCCCAGAAGTCCAGCTAATCTTACTGCATTCAGCCATTTCATCAATGCAGGATTTGAAACTGAACAACAATCATATTCCCCATTTGACTTATTCATCCTCAGACTGAAGAGCATGTTGACAATTATATAGAACCTGTAAAGAGAAGCCTTTAGAAAAACAGATAGTCTTAAAAGTGACAGAATTGATTATTTACTGGAAGGGTGCCTGAGCGTGATGTGTCTCATGCTTATGGAGTGACGCTGCACCACTTGACGCAGCATCAAGCTCAAGCTTTCCTTTCAATAGGTCCACAAACATACGTGCATCCCCTGTTTCAATCACTTTGTCCGTCACGCTGGCTGAGGAGGGCGGTCTGATCCACGATGTGAAACAGGAGCAGAGGTCAGGTTGTGTCTTCAGAGACCTTCAAGCAGGATTCAAAGATAAGTTGATCTCCAAAGTTTTACATTGTGTTTATTATTTACCTGGCTTGTTTCTTTGTAGTTCTCCATCTTTTATTTTTCTCTCTTGTTATCCTCTAACCCTTGTGGCTTAAGCAGGAAGAAGGAGTTTGGTTCTTTCTGATAAAAGGATGTTTTCCCATTCCACTTTCGTCTTTGCTTGCTCGTGCAGAATGATTTGTAATTTCTCTGTTCAATTTGAATGCAAAGTGTCCTGAGTTTGCTTTGTCGTCTCTGTAACTCATAAAGATCCTCTATAACAAATATCTTTGAAAACTAGAAGTTGCTCCAAAGTACTCCCACAATATCAAATAAACGTTCTATATTTTGCCCTTATATTTCTTATAAGTTCCTTCTTTTCTCAGAGAAATGTGTGTTTTATACACACACACACATTTGTTTAACTTATTCTATACTTTGTAAGAGTTATGTGCTTGATTGTAGATATTTTATTACATCACATCCCTGGTGTTGGCGATAAAATTGGATGTGGAAAAGTACTTTGCTCTTTAGTCTGAATATTGCCACAACCATAGTGCTTCCACTTGTATTAGGTACAGTTTAAGGAAGGTGAAAGTATTTCTTTAGAACTCTTTAGTCCTCTTTCCATCTCTGGCTATAAGTCATGCACTGTAGTTCATCACTGGTATAACCAGGAGGCAATGTGCTTGTAGAAATATGAGTGAGAATGTGGAACAAACAAATGTTACATATGAAAGCAGAGCTTTCACCTGTTTGCATCACAGCTTATAGAAGATTAATGTTGGATGCCAGATATCCAGTTTTTTCAGTATAAAAGATAGATGTCGTTTTCAAAGATCAATTCTGAACTAATAAACTACATTTGATGATGTGTGGAGTTTGCATGTTCTCCCAGAGAGTGTGTGTGGGTTTCTTCCATGTACTCCAGTTCTCTCCCCACAGTCCAAAAACATGCATGTGGACCTGATTCAAGTGTGCTGATATGTATTGTGTATGCAAACAGATTGTATTTTAAGTTTGTGTGTGTTTTGCAGACGATCAACTACTGTGACATTTTTAATGTAACGTGCTCAGAGTCACTTTTCGAAAACGCTCCGACTCCGTCTGCATGGAAATGAGGGAAAAACCAACTTTTCTGAAATGCCACTACTGCTCATGAGCACCACAGTTGTAAAAATTGTTTACAGCGTATTGTTCTCTGCAGCCACTTGTGTGTGGTTTCATTACAAAAGCAAACAACAACATCCACTAGTGGCCTAACATGAAAACTACATTACTGGTGTTGTCGTGTAAAAGAGAAACTTTTCTGAATCACAAATACAAAAATTATACATTTTCACTTGAAATGTCATGAAAACTGGAACGTAAATAAGCTGAAATCTCCAGTAGATGAAGTCAAAAGACATGCAGCCTGCCGGTCCACACCAAGAGAAAGTAAAACTTACACGTTCAAATTAAACTCTGTTGTTAGAGGAGCAAAATCCACTTGTAATACTCCAGCCAAACTGAGGTGGCGCTCCTTGTAGATGCACGCACAACTCAAGGTACACACACCAAACATATTATACAAACACAAACGTGATTAATTAAACACATATTCAAATACACATGGACACATTTTGTTCTGCACAAATTTATGGATGCATTCATATTTCTTATTACAGAGACACAAATATGCTTATGGGCACACAAACCCACACACACACACACACACACACACACACACACACACACACACACACACACACACACACACACACACACACACACATACACACACCATAACTCTTCACATATACCACACAGGTCATTTTTTTACTATAAGAGCATCATAAAAATCTATAATTGAATTGCAGATTTACTGTGCTGGCAGCTTGACTGTATACCTTACATTATTTTGGTGGTGACGACAGTACATCTTCCTTTAAAGTTGCAACCCTCCTCAGAGTAATTGACTTTCCATGATCATACGGACACCGTGGCAGTTACACACAAGCTGCACTTTGTTGTCTGTCAGTTCGTTACACACATCTCCTGCTGTGTTTGAAGCCCGTACACAACCCCAAAAGATGGTATTTCCAATTCCAGCAAGCAAACATATCAAGCAGAGTGTTTTTGTGCTTACATTTCTCACACTTGACAGTTTGTCGGTGAGCATAAAGCCCACTTTCACAGAGGCAGACAGTTTGATTTGATGCAAAAAGGTTTCTCAGAATGTAATCAAAGCGCTGAAAAATCAAATGTTGCTTTCTGCAACACACAATTTGAATCTCTCTGGTTAAAGGGAAAAAAAAAATAAATGAGGACAGGAAATCCAATTCATCTCATCAGCAGCCATAACGTGTCTGAGCCTTCGTATGTCGTGAGTTACAGTCCGGGCGGAACAAGATGGAGAGCGCGGTGAAAAAAAATGTATTGATCTACCTAACAAGAAGGATGGGATGTGAGAGCAATGACTTGAAATCGTAGTGAACTGGAAGTGAAATCAGCGGAGCAGAAAGAAAATAGGACACACTGATGCAAGAATGTCTCACGCAGTCTTTCCAGGTTCTGATCTGAAAGGTACGAAAACAGCGTTGAAAATTAGTAGCGGGCCCTCCACGAGCCCTGTGAACTCCATCAGACCATCGATTTCAAGCCGCCATAGTAGATATGGTCGCCATTGGCCTTCATTCGAAACGTGCAGTCACCTTTACTAAAAAGTCTTGAGATGTTTTAAAATTTGCCAGTTGATAACACGATTCACCATGACAAGATAAAAGTCTTGTCATTGCAGGTAAGACTTTGTTTAAGTGCATCATGTAACTGATGCTGCTACACTTAGCCTTCATCATTCAACAGTTTTTCCCATTTTTCTTCAGATTCTCATGCTCTGTGAAGTGTTTTTAATCCATATTCTATCATTTGTGTGTCGCTTTTGTCTTCTTGGTAATATCTTGCTTGTGTTGTCAGTTAATGGAGGATTTTCATGACCTCCAGTGGTTCCAGATGTTATGTAATGGTGTTTATATATAGGTAAGTGACCAGCCAAATAACAAAAAATGAGCAAGGTTTGAACCAGGAAATACAGTATGTCAATAAAGTGAGGTACCTATCTTACATACCCACCATGCGCTTCATAATCTTATTCCTGTGTTATTTGAAGCTGCGACCCGATGCCCACACAGATCAGGAAGTAAAGTGTCCTTGGGCCTCGTAGCGGCTCAGTGGACTGGGAAGCCGCCTGGTAGCAGGTTGAAGCCGTCCAGATGGTGGCTGCTGGGAGCCACGGCCAAGAGCCTGTCTGGTGGACACTGAAATCTAAACGTAGACGGGGCCGTTGGATATGAAGGAATGTCTCCAGACAGACTAATTAAAAAAAGGTCTTTTCATCACGCCTGCCCATCTGTTAAGAGAGCACAACCTGATGGAATAGTGGGCCACTCAGTTTCACCGTGCAATTAACAGCAATATCTCAGCAAGCATTTTTTTGTCGAATCAAATCATTTTACGTCTTCTGTGGGAATAATATTTTTTTTATAGCCAATGCTCTCTTGAGTACAATTTGCTGAACTTTAAAAGCTTTAAAGAAGAAAAAAAAAAAAAAGGACTTTCACTGGAGAGCACCAGGTCATTAACCTGACTGAAGTGTGCTGCAATCTATCCAAGAACTGATGTAATCAAGGCGTTTTTACTGTTTGTTTTGCCTGCTCCGCTCTATAGAAGCTTTTTTTTCTCTCTCCAGACAATGAATATTCATTGCACATTAACTCCCCACATCAGTATTCTGAAAGCATTTTGAAAATAGTGCTTCTAAACATCGCCTTTATGTAAATCATTGGTTATCTACAAGCAGTCTGGTCCAAGGGACTACGAGACCACTGATAAAACATGGATCACGCATGTGATGCAGAAAGTAGCTCAACCTTATCACTCTTTGACAAGGACGGTGCGTCGTTTGCTTTAAACGGACTGAAACAATGGCTGGCATGGATGGTGAATCATATGCAGTTCGGCCCGTGTGCCCGGACAGGAAATGACATAAAAAGACTTGTTTTTGTTGCAAAGATATGAAATGTCACTCTGGCTTGACCTTCTGCCTCTTCAGACTGCATAATGAAGAGGACGACGCTGCCGGCTCCGTGTCAGGCTGCATCAAACACGAACCGTGTGGGTGCGACTGTGTGTGCATCTTCATTGCCTAAACACTCATTACCTTGCAGGCTCACAGACCGTTTGAACTCATGACCCGCATCCCGCTCCTCATTACCGCCCACAGCAGACAGGCTGGATGAGGATTCTGGGAGTTCAGCAGTGGCAATACAACAGGGATGATTCACAATTTGGCCAGCGTATCAAATGATTAGCTCGGTATAATCTATAGCAGGGGTGTCAAACCTGCAGCCTGTGGACTTTTTGTCTCTCCCACCACAGTATGAGTCTCTACTACAGTGTCATTTCACATTACATGCACAGGGTCTACATGCAAACTGGGTGATAGTCGTTTTGTGACTTTGACTGACTTTAAAGACAAGATGAGTAGGAGAAAACAGTGGTGGGCAACTGAAACAAAGCTTATCTGACTGAAACCTAACTGCCCCATCAGGGTCAGTGGTATATTGACAGTTGTGTTCTTTTTGTTTCTTCGTTCAGGATTGTTGAGTTTGCGATCGAAAGGGATTGGTGGAGCTTAAATTAGTGTTTGCTCATTGGCAAAATAGAGGAAATTGACAAAAATCGACTAGAAATAGGAAACACTCAGTAAACAGTCACACATTTTGTATTTGAGCATTTCCCTCGTTATTGTCCTCATATTGTGTGTATCAAGAGTCATTTGAAGACCCGGTCATTGCGGTGAAGAGCTGCATTATCTTCTTGGATATTGAAGAACTTAAATTATGTGGATGTAGCTTTAGCGCAGCGAGCACCACTAGCATTAGCATAAGTGCTAGTACATGAGGAGTCGTTGGTGATTTGCATGCCTGAAGAGAAAAAGATTTGATTGTATTATTCCTGAGAAATTGGAGGTTGTTTGTATTAGCTCCACCGTGTTTAGTCTTATTTCAGCATTGGGACATTTTGTTGGAGTCAGATCGGCCACCCATCCTGAAATAATTGATGGTACAACACTCAGGTTGACAGATTGCAGGACCACCACTTAAAGATATAGTTCTGAAAGCTTTTGGCACAAAACTTCACACGTGTGCAATCTGTTTTGGAGATAGAGATGTCAATAGTTACGACCCCCCCTGAAGCATGACTAGAGACGGTGTGTGAGCTCACATCTTGCACAGCCTCGGGTAATTTAAGGACTTTTCTCCACGCCAGCTTGTTTTAATTACTGTGAATAAGTGGCTGCATGTGGTCAGGTTTATGGGCCTTCTTCAAAGAGCAAGCTTGGTTTAGACAGACCAATCTGTGGGACTGCAGAGCAGTAAATTCAAAACTGAGCAACTACAACCACTAACGATGCCCAGGATGCAGGCTGGTGCGGCGGGAGGGGGCTGTGGGTTCAAAAAGCCCGCTTTTTTTAATATCCGAGGCACATTTTACGAAAAACAAGAGGTCAGCTTAATGGATGACGAAACGAGAAAAGATTAAAATCGCTAAATGCAAATCTTTCTCACTGACTTTGACTGACATTTGGAGAATTTAAGCTTCTTTTAATGTCTTTACAAGCAAAGAGCTCAATACACCAAAAATGCTGATTGAGGAGAAGCGCTCAGCAGACACTGGAGACGACGGTGGAAACGGAGATAAAAGAGCAAAAGACGCGGCTATCAAACAGATGAAGACTTTAAGCGGAATAAAAACTTCAGAGAGGAAGTCAGCGGAGGTCTCGCACAGGGTCAGTGCCGGGTTGGGGTGAAGGAGGGGGGAAAACGCCTGACTTTTCAATGAACTCATTTTTATTCTCACACAACACCAAGCTGCCTGCTAATGATGAGAGCCCCGAGGCGAGCGGGCGGGAATATACAGCGCTGTCTGAGCTCGGCAGTCATCAGACGTCTGCGGCAGACTCGGCCAAGTGTTTCCACTCAGACACAAACTTCCCCCAGAGCAACAAGGTACAGAGCCGGCAACCTCCTCAGTGATTTGTCAAGAGGGTTTTTCTTTCTTTTTTTTTGTGTGTGTACGTGTGTTTTTTTAATATTTTAACTGTCTGCCAAATCTCTTGTTGGCCGAATACTAAATAAGAACAAAAGTCCCTTCATATTTGTCAAATCAAATGTTCCAGCATGTTTGTTATGTTCTTTTGTTCAGAGACGTCTTTTCTGAAGCCATGGTGATCAACATGAGGCCGGTGAGTCAAAACCGGCCTGCAAGAGGCTCCAATTTGGCCCCTCAGGAGAAGAAATACTAATAGAATAACTACAACTTTTCAATAAAAGAGCTGCTGTTCAAAAATTGGCTTTTCAGTAACATGCGGGCTAATTTTAGCAAATTAGCATTAGAGTCAAAGACATACTATTAGGCCCTGGTTACACGGCAACATTTCAAGTGATAAAAGCATCATTTTTGCCCTTTCAGAAAAGTTTGTGTTTACGTGGCAATGCTTTGAAAACGTCCACACAGAAGTGGCAGCAACGGTGCCAACACAGAAACAATATAGTTAGCATGCCAGGCCACAAGTTGGTGCTGTTGTTGTCTGTTGAGACAGACAGAGCAGGAGCATTTTCAATAAGTTGTGTTTTCAGTGGCTCTGAGCACCGTTGTCTCTCAGACAGACACCGTGTGAACGGCTGCAGCCAACCCTTGTGCCACACATAGTTCCTCACATGATGGAGAACATTTCAACTCAATACTGAACTTCCCGTGCTTTTCTTTAATACAACATGTTTCAGATCCTGTTAGGAATCCTGAAACAGTCATCGGCGACAATATTTCTACTATTTTGAAGTTTTCCCAGAAAGTGATGGCAAATCCATACAATTGATTTTGCCTATGGTTGTCATACAATCATACACATATTGTTTGAGTTTAAAGATTTTTTTTTCCAGCAGCATACATCTCATACTTTGGTCTTCAGCGGTGTCCAATCCGTATTCGTTCACCTCATAATATATATGTGAATAAACCATAAATCATTTTTACTTAATGTTGCTTTTCCACTGCTTCAGCTGTCACCAATGAGCTTCTCTCTCTCTCGCTCTCTCTCTCTCTCTCTCTCTCTCTCTCACACACACACACACACACACACACACACACACACACACACACACACACACACACACACACACACACACACACACACACACACACACACACACACACACACACACACAATGGAGGCGGCTGCCATGCAAGAAGCTCAATCCATCCATTGGGAGCAATTTGATGTTTAGTATTTTGCTCAAGGACACTTCATCTACATAGGGATAAGGGGTGATGGGGGATCAAACCTGCAATCGAAAGACAACCCGCTCTACCAACTCAGCCATGGCCGCCCCAATACCGCACTGTACATAAATAACAGAGTGTTGCATCACAGATACCCAATTAACCCAATCCATCAAGTCTCCTCTGGCTTTAGAAACAGACGCACCATACATGTAATCTCTAGCAACAACATCCATTTAAAATATATTGAATCACAACAAGAAATGCTATGTATTCACTGAAAACAAATGATTAATTGTACGAAAAATGTGTCCTTCTCATGTTCCTGGTTTTCTGGGTTTTTGATCATCATGGATGCCGAAGTTACAAGTCAAGTCTATCCAGATGAGTTGCTGATACTGTGCATTCAGTTATCTTTGTATTGAACACGAGCTTCAAGCCTGCCACATCTGCTAGAATTGACTAGTGTCACAAAACTCCTCCACCATCCCGTTTGTTAAATACAATGTCTGCGTCCAAAAACTGGAATAGATAGCAATAAACAACTGGAAAGAACAGATGTCTTTCATATACCCACTACAGAGATTTCATCAGACTCATCATGTGTCAGAATATGATGAAAATATCTCATCAAACATCAGCCAGACCAATCTATATGTGTCGACTTTGTTGATGTCACACTAAGTATTCCCTGCTAGTGTTGGAGGCATTGAAAGATCCATGCAGCCTGGGAAGGTGGGGATGATCTTCACTCAGCGCTGCACCAGACACAAAGCAAGACCGTCGACGACACCACCCTTACCACCACATCCGGGTCACTGAGATCATCTCCTAGTCCTGTAATGTTTTCACAATAATGAGTGAGAAGATGATTACCAATGTTTCTCAGATCAAGGCCTTTGGGAGCTCAACCCACCTCATGCTGCGCAGACACTCAGTGGGTATTACTCTGGAAGACTTTAAAGTCAGGCAGGAGGCCACAGTGAAGGATCCGTTCATACAACAACGGAATTTAGTGAAAACGCAAAACTTTTGTTGCATTTTGGGAGTCCACAGCTTTTCTGAAATGCTTCTATTGCACATGTGCACCGCGTCGTTGTCAATAGTTCTTCTGCACATGCTCAGTCGATGGACAATAACAGCAATGTTTGCCTCCAGAGTGTCATGACTCACAGATATTCTCCTGGGACTTGGTAGTTAAATAGTTGACAGTCACCTTAATAACAATCTTACTTGGTCATCTGTCCCTACAAATGTCTGTGTACTCCCGTTGTTAGTGTTTATAGCCAAATTGTTCTCATCAAACACCAAAGTATATAATACAGTTTCCAGCACTGCTCAGAGGATGAGGGGAACCAGTCAGGATTGATAGTTGTCAGGAGAATTCCCTTGTAAAAAACCTCAGGGAGACAGAATACACAGGAATCAGACTGAGAGCGATTTAAAAAGTTTAAGACAATTTCATTACATTATTCTTGCAAGAAGAGACAATGTCACAGTGCAACCTTTACACGATTGTCCGGGAGTTTGTCTAACTAGGAAGTTGATGAATGCCTTCTTAAAGACTGAATTATTTTGAGTCTGCATTGAAGGACAGCAAAAGCAGCACAGAGGTTCCAAAAGTGCTGACACAGGTCATCCTTGAACGCAGACTGCAAATTACACATCATTCTTTATGAGACAAAACAAGATTTCTCTAACAATAGTATTGAACAAAGCCTTCCTCCTGCTTGGACAGGGGAGCTCGCTCCAAAGTTAGTCAACCTTCTCTCACCATGGGCAGCTTTTCCTCAAACAGCCGGTATAAGAAGGTTTTGCAACCAAATCTCCGACCAAATGAATTCCGTCTCCTCTGTGAGCCAAAAGCAGCTATCTTAAATCTTAAACGAGAAGCGCCCCGGCCTGCTGATTCTGAAAGCCTGAGGCAGATTTCTCTTATCTTGGCAACCAGTGGTGGCTGACATATGATTGGATAAACGCTCAAGTTTAAAAATTCCCGACTGAAACTGAGCTGAAGAAATAACCGGAGAGAACATAGAGAAAATAGTTTTACACATTCAGGGGAACGTAGAAGGAAGTAGAAGACAAGGCAGGTCTGACTTCTAAATCCAGCAGAAAAAAGCATCTGACCACATAAAACCGCTTTTTTTTCCCCTTTCAATCACAAAGGTCACTCACACATCCATGATGAATGTTTGTTCCACTTTAGCTTCTTTCCTCGACGTGTTTTTTCCCCTTGAAAGACAAACTGCCATCTTTCAACACTCAGTTCAATGTGATCCAGATGAAAATGAAAACACTGCGTTCACTCGCACCTGGTTTTCATGTGAAAACATGCAGGTAACAGGCTGCAGAAATCACTTGTTCTCAGAGCTGACAGACTTTTGCCAAATGAAATCCTGAGAGACTCGCCGTGGCAGCAACGATTTCAGGCTGAACATCTAATATAACAGAGTTGCTCCAAAAAAAAAAAGAAATGGGGGAAACGAGCTATGCTCCTTTTAAAGGCATGTCGAGAGAAGGTCTCAAATGGCATTTAATAAACACATTTAATAACTTCTCGTATCAGTTCTCGGAATTAGTAGTAGCTATAGTACTCATACTTTAAAACAGTAGTGTCAGTGCACCCTAAAAAAGCTTTTTTTTTTACTGGTTCATTTCTCGCTTGCTGTATTCATGAGAACGAGGTGCTGCTATTTGTTCAGATGGTTTTAAGTGTCTGTTTTAATGTTATAATGGCTTTTACAGTGCAGCTCAGGCTTTTAAAATGATCAATAAACAATCCTCGCGTTAGGGCCTCACTTACAGGACAACGTTTTCAAGTGAAAACGAAAGGTTTTACAGTTTACAGTCACCGTAACAACAATCCAGCTTGATCGTCTGTCCATTCCGATGTCCGCGTTCTCGCCATGGTTGATGTTTAGAATGTGCACGTGTGTGTGGTTTCATTGCGAAAAACAAACAACAGCTCCAACTCCTGGCCCGCCATGCTATCGTTTTCAGCGCTTCTACCATTTCACTGTAAACGGACATCCTTTTCAAACAGCCGTCATGTGAACGCAAAACCGATGCAGGGTTCTCGTGTAATGAGCAAAACTAATCAGATCAGCTCAGACCGTACGTTCGGTTAAGGTTTCAGCTCGACATGTTCTCAGTTAGGTCATTAAACTATCATTTTCCACGTATTGAGATTGTACCGAGCTGCATGTAGCCCCAGAGTTTCACACTGTCGTCCCAAAATGTGTAGAAATCGCCAAATCCCACCAAGCCTGCCTGCAAGACTCATCCACAGAATTAGATTAGAAGCGCAGTGACCAGCTGGTCTTACCAGTCAACCAAATTACCTTCTTATGCTTTTGATCAAAACAGAATTAACAAGTAGGAGGCAGGATGTTATTGCACAGCAGGGCTCAGCCTCTCGCTGAACTCACACACAGATACAGTATATTACTCTGCAGGACTTCTCATGTCCTACCAGGTAAGCCCCCCCCCCCCCCCCCCCCGGTGCAGGAATAATTAATCACTATGAACCTGCACCTCCCCTTTATATCTCATTCCAAGAGTGTCAAACACAACACTCTCAGTTTCATCAATTTACAGCCGAGAACAATAAAAATGCTCATATTCACTCACCCTGATTTCACCTTCAGTGAGTATCACACCAAGATTAGGTGTTGACAGATGGTTAAAAAGAGGAAATCATCCGCAGGAATGAAAATTTGTTTTGGAGTTTGAGATAAGAAGAACAAAGGCGACCTCACTCGCCTTGCTCGCAAATCTTTCTCAGCAAAAATAAATTTAAAGAAAAAGTGATAATGCAACAGTCAATATCTATTTTCTCTCGTACAAATGACTCTGCCAACCTTTTGGAAAGCTTTCAGGAAATTTGTTTCTGAGCAGAATAATTTTCCACTTAACAAGCAGGTCAACCGGACAGACAAGGATTGAAGGCAAATGTCATATTCCATCTCTGAGCTCCGGTGTTAACCGTGCAGCCAGTTTCAAGTTTCCACAGATAACAAAAACACATAATGGTGCATTCATGCGGCGGCTTGTAAAATTACCAGTTGGCAATGGATCATTTCCCGGATGGGAGCGTATTCACATGTCAACAAGAAATGGCTGACATATTTTCCCCATAAAAAAAAAAAATCTCCAGATAAACGACAAATGATGGATGAAATTAAAAAGATGTTATTTCTCCATTTACAGCAATCATATGTTTCCCATGTTAAAAGAGCTGAATGTCCACCCAGTTGGCATGCACAGACACTTCGCTGCTCATCCCACAAATGCATGTTCTTTATAAATATGAAGTCTAAGTGTATTTTTCAGATCGAATCATGAAACTTCTGTCATGATTCATGTTTGGTCTTCTGTGTTTTTGTTGAGAAAATCTCATTGTGTATTTAATTCCAATTTAATTCCAATTTTTTTGCTCTATGCACAATGTGAACAGTGAAAGGATACATACGTTCAGATATTTTTGAGATTGGATACAAGCATCAGTCATATGTAGAAAAAAATCATATATGTGTCGGATATATTTAGTTTTATAATATAATATATTTTATAAAGAAATGAGAAGCGTCGAAGCTGTCCAACAGGAAGAAAATTCAGCACAATCGCCAGTTGAGGAGGTCACATGACTTCTCAGTCTTTGAGGAGGGGAGGAAATAATTGCAGCATATGCATAAGATCTAATTATATCCCCTTTCCTCCTTCTCTGCTTCAAAATCCTGGCGAGGTTTGTCGAGCTTCACGGGCACTGCGGCATTCCCATCAAAACAATTGTCATTATCGCTGACTTTGCAGTCAGTGCATGGTTCAGAAGAAGCCTGAACTCTGGGCACAAGGTCTGTTGACCAGCAGCTTCCCAGGTACAAATGCAGCATCTGATATTTGTAGGGGGACTAAATCATTTTCATCCCCCGGGACTCCCCATTTCACCCTGACTGATAGACATTCAGTGGCACTTTAAACGCACTGTGAAGAAGATGAATTAGTGTTTAATGTGAGGGGGCCAGTCGCAGTGTGCAACAAGAGGCTCCACACTGACAACCTGACAAGCACATAGAGTCCTGAGAGCCCGAGAAAACCCCTGCACTCATGCAAAAACACACAAGCATGCATGTTACCCCCCCACCCCCAAATAGCAACCACTAATTTAGACATGTTTTTTGTGTTTTATAATAAGCTGATGGGAATCTGGACTGGACGCGGGAGCAGTTTATGAAAATCCACAAATACGACGCAAAACAAATAATCAGGAAAACAATAAACGCAGTAAATGTCGTTTCAATAAACCCAGTTAACAAAACAACCAGTGAGCACAAAGTATAGAAACAACAGTGGGAGGGTTTATACGGCAGATGAGCTATTTAAATATTGCAGCTTGTCCAGAATGACAATTGTTGATTCCAATCAGCAGACATTCGCGTTGTAGCTCTACCTTATCAGACCCATTCAGAAGTGCCAGGTACCTGAACAGAGGGGTGACAAAAAATGGTAACGGTTGTGTACACTACTTTCTGTACCATCCACAACGTTTTTCAGTGGAAACGCACGAAAATCGGTACCGTACTGTACGTTAACGTATCGTACAGCCACATACTGCGCAGTGGAAATGAGGTTGAACAGAGACGTGGGCATTCCCAGTCCTTATTCCCAAGATTCATTGTATCATGATGAAGCTCTGCATTGAACCAAATAACGTGCCAATCAACCATGTTGAAGTGAAAGAACATTGAAACCGTGCAGGACTGAGGCCCTGGAGTTTATACGTACCCGGGAATTTAAAAATTTTTGATATTTCTATGCGATCGGGCCTTGAATTTACGCAAAAACGCAGCTACCAGTCACCACAAACAATGATTCCTGAAAACTCCGGCCTCAGTGGAGATTTTGAAAAACTGTGGCTCCATTTGCATCTAAAGGGGGGCAGGCGGAGATTCTGACTTTGTGTTTTTTCCGGGATTCTGATTGGCTATCATGGCTTCATGCTTCTCGTTACACTGCCCCCTACAGGTTTGGCATGTCCCTAGTAGCTCTGAACCAGGTGTATATGCTGGTCAGTGTCAATGAAGATTTTTTTGTAAACGTAGAGAGGGACATATACGTTTTCTTTCTGTAAGGTCGAGCTCGCTCCAGCTTCCTGGTGGGAGATGTTTGTTGTCCTGCTGAGGCTTGGATATCAAAAAAGTTCTCCAGCATCTGTACCTCCTCAATATCAGTTTCTTGGTGTTTATGAAGTTATTTTCCAGGTTATTCTCAAAACAATATGGAATCATATTCTCAGATTCTTTCTTCAGATTGTTTCTTATGTTTGATATCAGACCTACAACCCTGGTGTCACAGTCTGTGGCATAAGTGGTGGAGGTGGGTCAACAGTTATAAGGGAGAAATAGAAGAGGCTGAGTACATAGCCCTGTGGTGTGCCTGTCTTCAGGATAAGTGGATGTCCTGCTCAAGATGCCCTGTATTCCAGCACACAGTGAACTGCTAGAACCCAGGTCACCTAGTTTCTATGGCGGTTTGTAAGGAAAGGCTGCATTAAAGTCAGAGCTAATGTGACCAAACATCTCTAAATCTTGTGGAAAGAGCTGTGATGACGGTATCCTCTGGTTTTCCTTTGAGGTCTACAAGGTCGGCTGCTGTTAGGGAGGATGAGTTTTTTAAAGGATGATGGAGGTGAGATCAACTGTGCTGTAATCATTGAAACAGTTCGCTGAAGTCGTGTTGGTGCTGGAACAATGCTGCTTTTTTGTTGTCTAATAAAGTTGTTGCTTTTTTCCATATATTCAATTTAATTTAGATTCTGTTGTGCAAAATACAACACAGTTATTTAAAGGCACTTTTATATGTTCTATTTTCGAAGCTGTAGATTGCATTGTGGTGGTGACCTGGGCAACATTATATTCTTCATTATATTCTGTTCTTCTCTTGTACACCTGTTAGGTGGTTGAAATAATAAGACCATGTCTCAATATGAAGCTTAATACAGATGCAAATTACAAATAAATAAAAAAATACGTAGTTGAATTAAAAGCTCTCTGAGGGTCTCAATCAAATGTGAATATAATTACCTCTGTGAGTCTGCTGCAGAGCTGTCAGAGAGGATCTCATTACATTGTTCATGTGTACCTGATGAAGTGGCTGAAAATTGTCTGTTAACTGGTTGGATTCAGATTTATTGATTTTGTCTTATTTGGTAAAAAAAATAAAATACATTCTCAGTCTGCAGTTCCTACCCTGAAGTTCGGGGCCCATTTCCAACACCAGAGATCCCAAATAGGAACAGAAGCAATTTGTAGTTTCTGAAAAGACCTGTGTTAATGCACATTGTTTTTCTTTTAAAGGCTCCAGCTCTTATATTCATGAAAGTAGGCGTGTCCACTACTGTGATGTCATGATCACATCCTTTATAAGGCATTGTTTACATGTTTCAAGTGAAAATGCACATTTTTCCGTATTCGTTTCAGAAAAGTTTCACGTCAGTTCACCCGATAATGGTAGAAACACTGAAAACAATGTAGTTAGCATGCCAGGCCACTAGTAGGTGCTGTTGTTTCTTTTCACAAGGAACATTAACAATGGAACCAAATTGGATTATTGCAGTGACTCAACTATAAAACTACCAAGCCTCAGGAGATTATTGTTATTATCCATCAACTGAGCATGTGGACAAGAACTATTTAATACAACCGTGGAGCGCATGTGCAGTTGAAGTGAACCTGTGTGTGAAAAAACATCCAACTTCAAATCATTCGTAAGAAGAAACATTTTATTCACAGGTACTGTAAAAGTAAAACACAAGCTGCCATATCATACATTTATACACAGGGTTTGGAAAATCCTATACAAAAACAAAGATATTAGAAAATATGGGTTTTGATATGAAATATGACCTCACATATAATCATTTCTTGGAAAAAAGGTCATGTTTGGTAATAGTTATTTAATTTATGAGCCTAACCCCACACATCAGTGAAAATTGAACTTATCGTAAAAAATTTGAATGGTAAAAATGGAGTAGAAATCATTCTTAAAAATGATTAAAAAATCTCATGCAGCATCTTCAGAGAGGGCCTGAGAGAGTACTTTTATTTTTTTTGTAAAGGAACAAAACTAAATCATATTTGTCATAGATATAGAAACCAAACACTCACAAGATACATCAAAGCCAGACTGTTTCTTTATTTTTTTTCCAACGATCATCTTTGTTCGTTCTGTGTCAGCGGTTTGATTCAGAAGCACATTCTGGCAGCTTCACAGAGCAGATATCAGGATTGATTTTGCTAAATATACCACAATCATCTGCTCTTATTCACTGCCTCCTTTCATGAGAGACACAACATTTCTGGAGTCCAGATCAATATGCCTAATTTGTCTACTTAAAAAGAAGTAGAGTGGGGTGGGGGTGGGGGGTGGGGGGTGAAAGAGGCTGTGTTGAGGTTTTTAAATGTACTGGAATGCATAGAGCCTATAGGCTTGGTCGGGCTTGCAAAGAGTATTGTGTTAAACTCGGGCAGAAACTCAACGCCTTTTTTGTTTTACAGTACACAGAAAGCCCACAGTCCAAGCCCATTTGAGAGAAACTGATGAGCGCCGCCATCGGCGTCGCCATTCATTACACTATTGTCGAAGGGAAGGTTAAGTCTCTCAGCAGAAAGAATGGCTGAATCACGAAAAATCACTCACTGTCCGTCACAGTGCTCCTCTGATTGATATGTTTTGGCTTAATCTCTTATTTTGAGTGAGATAAACACGGCAAGCAGGGCTCTGAATAAGCTTTCCGTCCCCCGACATAAATGCTGCTCTACCTTAGTGCATCCACTGAGACCCATTTTGATCAAGGCAACTGGAGGGAAAAACAGTCACTCTCCCCTGCAGGCGTCCACCGGCAGGGCCTGAGTGACAACAGCAAATGATGAGATAACATAGTCCAGTTTGAGAATCTAGAAAAGTACAGAACCAGAGAGTTAACATAAGGCGCAAGAGGCTGAATGGACATGGATAAAATGCTGACTGAGGTTTGAAACAAGAGAAAAGGCAAAGTCTGGGAGCGCAATAACATTAGCTTATTGCTTCTTTTTTTTTTTTTTCTTCTTTGTTTTCCCCCCTTCAAAGGATATTTTTACACACCACATATCCATTTAAATACACTATACAATGCAATATAAAATATTTTTCTTAAAAGCAATAAGTTCAGGGTTTGCTTCGGTACGTTTAAGATACCTGCACCGTATGAAAAATAATGACTCAAAGCAAAAAAAAAAAAAAAAACAGTAAAAAAGGCACTTCCAGGTGTTGTTCATTGACTCTTTAGTAATTAATGGCCACTGCCGTGCCACAGCGGCGACGGCATTTGTGCTCGCGTTTCATTTCTCTGCCATGTCCCAGACAACGAGGCACTGTAGCTTGACAGTAAAGATTTCCTCTGTTTTCGTGTACAGATCCACTCTCATCTCATCTCATCTCATCTCGGTCTCTTGGTCTTCATTCCAGAACTGCTACATTTCATGAACCTTTTGTCTTCTCACTTCCTCGTCCTTCAACCTCGACAACTCCTCGCGTCCTCAGACTTCGACCTCTCGCAGTCCCTCCTGGGTGACGGGCGTCGACATGCTGATGTCGAAGCAGGTGACCATCATGACGTGGGACTTGCACAGGTTGACGCAGAACTCCAGCTCCTCCGTGGCCTGAGCCAAAGCCTCCAGGTACTCCGGAGACTCCTTGTCCAAATCCTGGTCCACCTCAACTGTTGACATGAGAAATTCATGTTACATGGTTTTCCATCAAAATGTCGACAAGTAAAGAGGGGCGGAGCATAAATAGAGGCACGGGTTTTAGGCAACTGCTGTTATTGAACTTTTCTTGTTTGTGGTTCCCTACAATGGTCATTGGTTCCCAGTGAAACTAAAGATAAAAACTAGGGATGAACA
The DNA here is from genome assembly GCF_963383615.2 of Lipophrys pholis. Taxonomy (NCBI): domain Eukaryota; kingdom Metazoa; phylum Chordata; class Actinopteri; order Blenniiformes; family Blenniidae; genus Lipophrys; species Lipophrys pholis. The sequence goes on from NC_137633.1 coordinate 20,610,403, forward strand.
GATACCACCTTTTAAAGGACGACTATGAATACTAACCTTTCTTTCCTTGCTGATACAGAGTACCAAAAGCTTTAAACTGCACCAAAGCAGATGTTAAGGAAAATAATGTAACCGAGTGAACATGAACCAAAAGTCAGATTAGGGAGTACGTATCCAAATAGAGCAAAGTTTTGGTTGTTTCTCAGAGGTTATTTTCAGTACCACCCTGTGCCTCCATCGTTACAGTGAAGTGAAGGCGAACTCACACTCTCCTAGCCACTTGCTGGGGTCCATCATCAGTCGGGCTTTGGTGTCCTCCAACTCCTCCAACAACACTTGATGCTTCACCCTCAGCTCTCTCACTTGCTGCTGCCTTCTCTCCAGCATCTTCAGCTTACTGTTAAAATACAGCAGGCCCTGGGAGGAGGACAGAGGTGGGTCAGTACAGAAAATGCATGAAAAAAGAACAAGCAGAACAGTTAGATGAAGACTATTGCTGCTATTTTAGGTTTTCCAAAAGTAAGATCAGCTTTTCTCTTGAAAACGTGAATGGAACTTTGGACTGCTTGCACATTTCATTCAGTGCTTTGTCTCTCTACTGTACTCTGCACTCTCTATCTTCTTCGTACCTTCAACTTTGCCAGAAGTTTGTGCTCATTTGCAATTTGTGTATTTGAACTTGTTTGTTGCTTTCTTTTCCATCACTTCTTCTTTCAACTGGTCCAATTAGAAAGCTCCGAGCTTGCCCCTGCTGGAGGGTTCTTTCTGATGAAAATCACATTTCTTTTCCACTGAGCTGTTCATGTGGGATTCCTTTGTTTCCTCTGTATTTTATTTGAATGTAAAGTCCCACTACATGGCCATGTTGTAATTGGTGCCATATAAATGAAACTGAATAGAATTTAAAAGGCTTCCTTTAGCAGAAAATGGAGTCCAAAGGGAAATATTGTACTATTCATAAAAACTATAGTGCATTCTTTATGATTTAAATAAAACCGTAATATGCAATCAAATAAACACAGAGTCAGTACAGATTGCAGTCTGAGACATAAAACAAAGAAACTCACCTTGTCAACATCTTGGAATGGTTGCTGAAGAAAAGGCAGAAGAAAACAGAAAGACCAGGTTAACATGTTGAACAAGAAAGTCATGCATGCAAATATTGGAACAAAATATATATTTGTCCGACAGATATAGTCAAAAACTTCTATTGGAGGAAAAAAGGGAAATGCCGTTCATGACTTGTCAGTGATAATCAAGAGAAAATGATTATAGATACTTTCATTCTATTTGAAAGTAAATCAAACTTTAGGTGATTTAATACCTTTTCTGAAAAAAAAAAAAAACCTCACTGGCTGCAGCAGTTAATGATCCACGAGAGGAGCAGCTATAAAAAGCAATCAGGCATCCAGAGACCAGCTGATTTGATCTGGGGTCGGCCGTCATCACTCGCACACATCATACATTTGCTCAACAATCTCTTCATCACTTCATCTTTTTTTCCTCACGCCCTTCAGAATCAGCGTAGCCGTCGTCGGCAGTGAGCCCACTCATCGCTTATCCTCAGACCAATTAACCCCCGTCAGTAATTGCCTCCTGAACTCTCGACATTCCTGAGGAGCGCTGCCAAAATACCGGGCTCTGGGAATCAGCGCGCAGACATTTTAACTCCAGGATTTGCCACTGAGCTCACTGGAGGTCAGACGTCTGGGACAGATCATTCCCGTCATGTTCTTTAAAAAGAAACTGGGAAGAAGCGAACCAAGAAATTCCCACAGAGAAAGTCTACGCGACACATCTTGAGCACGTCATGACATCAGCGTTGCAAATGTGAAAAATTGCTGAGGCTTAGGAAGTGGGATTCGCAGGCTCTCGGGCCGATATTACATTAGCCACAACAAGTTGAGCAAGCTGAAGCACCGTGTAGGACATGTCAGCAGTGACCCTCCACCCACCTCTGCAGCTTCCTCCTGACGCCGCCTTTGGAGCCGTTCCACATCGTCGATCTCATACACCTTGATCTCAAAGGGCTCCTTCAGTGGTCCGGACATCGGAGGCAAGTCCACCCACTGGCCTGCCGCACCTGCCTTCTTCCCCAGGGACGAGGTGTCCGGTAGAGGTGCCGGGATCAGCCGTCTTCTCTGGAAGCCTACAAAGCCATGAATACGTTAGACAATGCTGACAGGCATCCTTAAGAAAATATTTGAGCTCTAGAGATGTACTGACACCAGTTATCAGGTATTGGTTCCGATACTGCATGAATTACGTAAAAGCTCCAAAATACAACTCAGTATTATTATTTGTGTTGTATACAGAGTAAAAACCTCAAACAAGTACCGTCTGTTTGGACCATTATGCATTCCTCTTGTTTGAAACATTCATTATCATATGAAATATGTGTATGAATAATATATGCTGCTGATTCAAGAGGAGAGAAATCCAATGAAATACCAATTTGTGACTATAATGGATTCATTATTTCCTCAGAGAGGGCACTCATTTCTCCTGCAGGTTTAGAGCTGAGTTTCCAATCGAAACCTGGAACTGGAATAGTATCAGTAATATTTGTTAATATTCCCTCCATGAACAATGAAAACCCCCAAAACCCCAAATGAGTTTCTCACCATTTGCTCTCTTCTTGGGATACTTGGCGCTCCTCGCCCTGCCTGAAGAGGTGATGCTGCTTTCACTCATGGAGTCATGGGCAGAGGAAGCACTGCCCGTGGCCTCGCTGTCTCGAATCATGCTCTCGTATCCACTGCTGCCGCCGCTGTGGTAAAACAGAGCCGTCCGGCCCATAGCTGGAGGAAGCTCTCCGCTCAGTACGCTGCTGTTGTCGCTGCCATGGCCACTGCTGTAGCGCTGCGGCCGCCTGGGCGCGGTGATTTTACTGTAAGGAGAGGGCAGCATGGCGATGGGGGCTTTGTCTTCACTCACGTTCACCCCGCTGTCGTTCCCGCTGTCTGAATCTCCGGAACCTCTCATGTGTTTGCCTGCTATGTTACCAGTTGCCAGTTCGCTCACTCGGCTATTTGCCGCCCTGATGGCCTGCTTCGTGCCCATGATGGTTCCTCTTCCAGGCTTACTGGTGACGGCGACGGCGGCGGCGGTCCGAGGTGTCGACGTTCGTCCAGAAGGGGGGAGGTTGGCATTGGTGTTTCTGCTCACTGCAGAGGCCAAAGACTTTGTGGAGGAGCTCAGGCCCTTAGAGCTGCTGGCAGACAGCGAGCGTGCCTTACTCCCATTAACGGCTCCTAAAGTTCTTGGATTTATTGAAGCTTTGGCCTGAGCAGCTTTGCTGATATTTCCTGCACTTGGAGAAGATGGACACGTAGCTATAGGAGAGCTCGATGAATTAGGAATACCAAATCGTGGAATTGACTTGTTGGTCCTGCTACTACTGCTCCCCAGACTTGTCCCACTATTCTCTCTACTAAGCGTAGCTCTAGAACCTGATAAGGACAAGCTTTCATACTTTTCCAAAGACATTTGACTGCCGTAATGCTGCCCAGCCTCTCCTCTAGGTCCTCTGGCTTTCAGGCTAGAAGTAACTTTGGCTGTGAGGCTCGAGGTTTTGAAGCTATTGGAGTCTACTCTGTGACGTACCTCAAGCTCATCCTCTGATACAGCACTCCTTGCTCCAGAGGTTTTTACTGCCTCCCCATATGCTGACTTTAAGGCACTTTGGGGCAGCAGGGTCTTAGTCTTATGGTCGAGACTGGACTTCCTCACTGGAGGTGGTGGAGGTGACGTGCAGCCAGCATTAGGGAGATTGCTCGCTTTCTGAGAGTTAGCCTTGCTGTTTTTACCGAGAGAGGAAAATTTAAGGCTTGTGGTAGATGCTATAATATCCTGGGCTCCCTTGTAGTCAGCGGAGGAATGGATGACAGGTACAGTTCCCAGTGTGGTGGCGCCTCTTCTCAGCTGAGGCATTTTACTGGGTGGATTCTTACTGAACGACTTCTCGCAGCCATCCACCACCCTCTGGGATGAGGTAGACCCCTGCACCTTCGGTGGACGAGGTACACTGTTGCTGTTGTTGGATGTTCTGCTGGAAGGGATGCCACTGGGGGGATTTCTGAGAAATTTGCTGGTGCTGCTGGAGTCCAAAAACTGAGGTTCTGAGTGGTTGTTGACGCGTTGCCAAGGATCCTCCTGCCGAGCTTCCTGCCTCGATGGCTCTCTGCTGCTGCTGCTGCTACTGCTACTACTGTGAGAGATGGATGAGGTAGGTTTAATCTTCCTGGGAAGACTAGAGTGGACCATGGAGGGGCCGTGTGGAAGCGGGGAGGAGCTAACCGAGTGTGCTTTAGTCATCTTTGATGTGAATCTGAGGGAGCCTTTTGCTGATTCTGGTGATGGGGGGCACTTTGTCAAGGATAGCTTGCTTGAAGCAGCACTATCGCTGTCCAGTTCAGAGAAACCAAATCCGCTGTCATTTAGGGAGTTCTTAGCATCTCTTGGAGAGGATACACAGTGAAACATGTCCAGGGAATCAAAGTAAAATGTGGCTTCTGGTCCCATGTGTTTGGCTTGTGGAAGGAAGACATCAGTGGAATGAGTTCCTTCACTTTCCACGGTGCAAACACTAACGTCACTCAGCCAAGAGCTGATGGATGCCCCTCTTTTGTCTGCACACTCTGCTGCTCCCCCTTGAACGGGCGTGATCACCGCAATGTTCACATCTGCCGCTCCCTCAGCTGACGTGTATGCATCAAATTCATCATTTATGCTGCTGATGATGCTGACAGGTCGAGAACCAGAGGCCAGAGCCTGCAGGGAACAGTCACTGTTGAAGCTGATGATGCTCGATGGCCGACCATTATCAATGATACTGCCAATGGAAAGCTCCTCTACCACAGTAAACACCAGCTCATCCTCTCCGTTCAACTCCACGGGCTGCTGCAGCGTGACAGTGGCTCGGAGGATGTCCCGGTCTAGGCATCTTTCCCTCAAGGTGGAGCGCACCTGGCACACCTCTATGGGAGCTCTGAGCAAAGGGCTCATGCAGGGGTCCCTCCTCTTCACAGCCTGGTGGCTCATTCCCACAGGCGGCATTCTGGTGCTTGAACGCTCTTCAATGTCAGCATTTTGTTTCAGCTGAGAAGGAGGGGGGGCGGGCTTCGGCAAAGCTTTCCTGTTGAAGTAGACCTTCTCCCTCACCACTGGCTCAGAGGTCGGTACCGCAGCAGTTGTCAGTTTGCTTTCTGAAGCTAAGATCTTCTCACCATCAGCACTGGTTCTGCATGTAGTCTGAACATTCTCCGGCGGCTTCCAGTCTGCAGACGAACACTGCCTCTGAGAATCGTCCGCTTTAGATTTAGCGTTGGGACTGCAGGATGTTTGTGTGGGGGCAGATTTAGGAGAATGTTTGGGTGAGGTGTCCTCTTGAGAAATAGTTGCGACAGTCTTTGGTGAAACGGAGCCTTGGCTCTCCTTGGATTTGTCTGACTTGGGACTTGCCTGACTTCGCTTGCCTTCTCCAACAAAGGCTGTGGGTTCTTCACTGCCGTCTATACACTCGAGCCTCTCCTGGAGCTCGGCAAAAGTGTTGCATTTAAAGAAGTGGTCTCTGTCCAGAGGGCCGTCCTTTGACGACCTCTTCTTGTTCAGGGAGGGGATGATCGGTACGAAGGCAGGCGGGCCTTCATTGTCACTAAGCTCTCTGTCTGAGATTGCCGTTCCTCCGGGGCCCACGTAGATAACCGTATCACAGGACTGCTCACTGCTGGAGGAGTAGTCTGGGTCACTCAGCAGGGAGGGCAGGTCCGGGTCCAGGGCTACCGTCCGGGGGTGGAAGGGTCTGAGGTGGGGCGGCCGGCGGATCCTCCCTTCCTCACAGGAACTCTCCCCTCCGGATGAACTGGATGCATACTGCAGAGCAGATGAGTCATCAGTCTTTTTGAAAATGATCTCATTATGTGATGACAGTAATGGAGTTTTATCTTCTTAAAGTATTAATGTAACAATCTCTCCATTTGACAAAACCATTTTAACCTCCATAATTTACAGTAGAGTCATCTCTTAACTGTTTCATAGCATAATCAATTATTCCTGCAAAATTATCAGTCAATATTTATCTAAAGGTGAAAAGTTCACATCAATAATTACACAGAAATTAATGTCAATGATATAAATTGCTGAATGTGTGCTGAATTATAATTATAACTGGGACCAATAAGAAATAAATACATGCTGTCGCTCCACCTAATTATCTGCAGCACATATTTCCCTAATCCAAGAGAATGCATTACACACATCCTCAGGCAGCGGTATTGATTACATGATTATGTGTTACAGAGCTGAGAATAACTAGCTCTGAGTTACTGCTCTGATGATATTTCATTTGCAGACATTTTCACACATTCATTTCCTTAATAGCTCCAAAATTACAGAAGGAAAGAAAAATGTAGGAGCCGAAAGGACAAAATTTATGATGAACGTAAACAAAGTTTTCACATTAGTAATGTAATTGCTATAACAGCATTGCTTAAATATCTTGTTTACTAACAATTACACAGGATTTATTAAACGGAAACGGATAACATGAAACAGTGCACAAATGTGATTATTAAGCGGGGTGAAATTTCCAGGGGGAAATATGTGGGAACCCTCCTTCAGTCGATGTCTCCCCTCTTTCACTAAATGAATCATACTAATCTCCTTCTACCTGCAAGTCACATTATACACCTAAAATTTTTTTACAGCAGCAAGGTGGAGTCGCTTAATTCCTGGTTGTTTCACATTGTTGTATGTTGTTGGAATCGCTTTTCAATAAAAAGTATTATCTGACAGGTTCTACTTTGAGGCTTTTATTTTGGAAATGAAGGCGAGGTGAGTAGATTCTTGCATATACACCTGCAACTGAAGGTTAATACTTAGACCCTGTTGGCACAAACACATTTCAAGTAGAAATGCAAAGCTTTTTGAGCATTCGTTTTGAAAACGGCATCTGTTTACACAGAAATCTATGTAGTTTGCATGTTGGGTTAGAGAAAAAAAGGCCTCACCCCGCAGTCTGTTGATAAGTATCAGAAAAGGTTGCTAGAGGGACGTGGTAAATTATTAAACACACAACAGAGCTTTCATTTCTTAGACGTTTATCACTTCATTGCAACATATGAAGAAGCAACGTTTGTCTGTAGTCATCAGTTACCTTGGTTTTTTTCTTCCTCATGCGGTGGATCCGGGATGCCAGCTGGATGGTGTTGAGTGAGTCAGCGTAGTTGGACGGGGAATCGGAGATGTGGGCAATCATGGTGGTTCTGCAGTTGATGTTGCCAAGGGACTCCCTCAACAGCATTGTCAGCTTGCTGTCCCTACGGGGTGCATTTACATCATTATTAGCGAACGGCACAGTAATATTTTTAAGTGATGATGGAGGCAGCTAACATTTCTCCTGGGTAAGCCGTTTTAAACTCTCTGAACTGGAAAAACACTCCCAAATGACGTGTCACTAATCTTTTTATACTTGAGTTACTAAAACATAAGCCTGCGCAACACCGGGGAAAGCTGTTGTATGACTAAACAAACTAAATAAAAGGTAACAGCAAACAGGCAAGGTTGACAACACATGCAGCGGCTTGCCTGAAACAATTCACATATAGACGCAATGGCTCGCAATCTGAAAGGGGAAACCGAAAGGAGGCTGCCTTACCTGTAAGGTACATGCTTTGCTCCATTTGCTAAAGCCATTATGACGTTTCCCAGTGCATTGAGGGAGAGACACAAGCCCCCGCCTCCGTCTCTGCTCTTGCTGAGGACCTTTTCACAGCTCCCCAAGTCGATAAGGTGCAGCCTGCTGCGTCCGCCAGACACTGTGTCAACAGCAGAAGAAGAACCAGATGAGGACACTCCCTGCTCAAGTTTATGGGGCTATTATGGCTGCAAAATGACTTGTGCGTGTGAGACTTGTGTTTCTGCATCTCAATTTGTGGACACGTATCGATGTTTGTGTGCGTGTGTAATAATAGTGGTGTGTCTGTAATAAGATTCAATCTTGCATGCTGGGATTTGTGCAGGTTTGTGTTTGTGTAACACAATTTTGTTATTTGGACAAGAATAATAGATTTGGCGCATTTACAAAGACTGATTTTCATTTTCCGCTATAATAACCTACAAGGATGACTTCACCTTCACCTAAGGCAGATCACTCCTAAGTGGATTTTGCTCTCCTGCCATGACTGGTTTGACCATAGCCATATGATTTGAGGTTTTTTTCCTCAGTCTGTCCTTGCAGTGTTATACCCCATGTCCTACAATGTTCTGTTTGGAGTCACTGAGCAAAGGCTGTACATATATTGACACACAATTGAGGGAAAGGCAATTGTGAGCTTTTCATTCTATGCTATGGACAAACAAATCCCTTCTGTTACATACAAATCTTTGACATGGAGAAGAATAGCAAGACCCACTTCTACAGCTCCAGATGAATTAGAGGACATTTAAAGAGGAGGTGAAGACATTTACAGGCCCCTGTGGACACATACTAATTGAATTATACATGCACACATTTAGCGATACACATACTAAATCTGTGGATGCACGAATCCAAGAACACTGTAAGAAACACCATTAAGCACACACAGATATCAATATGCATGGGAAAGCATCCCCCAAAATACAGTTTCCTCATGCACAGTGGCACAATGACAGAAGCTGCACAGCTCTGTTTAAGCTGCTTGACTTATTTATGAGAGAGATTCCCAAACTGAAGTCATCCAAAGTGCAGCGAACACAGATGTGTGGCTCGCGGTAATGATGCTTCTCTAAAAGTTAGTCATAGAAAATCAAAAGAATCAGACACAATCGATGGTGAATTCCAATGCAGCGTATTAGCTGTGACAATCAGAGCCGTGATTGCTGTGACATTCTTACGTGGATGAGTGCTTTTTATTACGACAGCAGAGAGAATCATTAAACTACTGTCAGCGGTGCACTAAACCTTCATATGCTCCGAGCTCGAGTGTGTTATATGTGTTCTGTTTTGCAGAGGTCAAAACCAATATATCCATAAACACTGTGAAATAGAGACTCCATCTATTTTGGTATATTTGCATAACTGACACAAACTTAATGCCTAATTGGGGGATTTTCTCAATATATTGACTATCCATCATTACATACATCCATCAACTGCACCATTCATCCATCTATTATACACACTTCAATCTGCACATGGTTTCAGGGTGGAGAGTCCTAGTTTTAGCTGGAATACCCCACAATATAATAACTAGAGGAGCTGAATTTCAATTGATGGTGTCAGACTGTATGTTTTCTGCAACTGAAAGGCTTTAGTACGGCGATACTCACTTCCGCCCTTGCCACTCTTCTCCATGCGGTATTGGTAGATGTGCAGCGTGAACAGCATGTGCGAGTTACGTCGCTCATCCTCGTCAACATTCGGCCTGCTGGTGCTGCGTGCAGCGATGGCGGCGTCCAGGAAGAAGGCAGCTTTCTCAGCGGTCGGAGCTCGGAGCTCGCTCTGATTCTGGAGCTGTGGGGAGGAGGGAGGGGGGAGGGAGAGCTGCAGGTTAGGGTGAGCAAAGGAGACCACATAGGGCTTTAGAAAGAGGAGAGATGTGAAAAGGATACAGTGCAAGAGATGAACTAGGAAGAGAGGGGAGCCAGCTAATTGGACCCCGGCACACATTTCTTGCCCATTAGATTGGGTCTCGGGGGCAATTAAAAACGCAGATATGCACACAGAGGGATGAGGATTAGGAGAGGTAATAGTGGAGCAGGAGGCAGGGGCATTTTCCTCACTGTGATGCGATGATGGTAGTGGTGGGATACAGATAAAAAGGGAGGAGTCAGAAGGGGGAGACAAGGCGGATGCATCATAAAGGGAGCCGGTGATTGACTGCTGAGAGGAAGTGCAGGAAGGAGCTTCACAGAGCTGCACAAGCTTTGATGTCTGAGTCCAGAGATTTCCCCCAAAAAAACATCTGACAGCCACACCTGTGAGTGCCTTCACATCTGCAGTCCTCCACCATCCCCCAATAATACTTCGATTGTGCTTTCGAGGGCTATAGCTAACACATCGGTAATAGATGCTGATGGATGCTGACAGGAGAGTCAATACAAAGGTAAGAAGAAAGCCATCAATACCACAGATATAAAGCAAGGATTTCAAGAGCAGCGAGGGTGGAGACGAGTAAGTCCTGGGAGATAAAAACACACACACACACACACACACACACACACACACACACACACACACACACACACACACACACACACACACACACACACACACACACACACACACACACACACACACACACACACACACACACACACACACACGCACACACGCACACACGCACACACGCACACACGCACACACGCACACACGCACACACGCTTGAACTCATAAAGTTTAAAAATCTTTGGGAGGAGAAGATTTAGATCATAGAGAGAAAAAGATCAATACTCAGACAGACTAATACTTTCCAGCCCTCAGAGAGACCGAAACGATCAGCGAACAAAGAGAAAACTGGAGAGATGAAATGCTCCTCACCTGAGTGCCGCAGATGGGATCCTCTCTCAGGTGGATTCCCGGCGACTGGCCTTCCTGCAGGCTCCCTGTGGAAACCTCAGACAGCAGGTCCTTCAGCTCCTCGTCCTTCCCGAAGATCTCCACCGCGGACACGCGCACCGAGAAGCGCGTGCTGGTCTTCTCCTTGCGCTCGTTGATGAGCTTGAAGAGCCAGGAAATGGCACAGGGCACGATGCCGAGGCTCTGGGTGGAGCTGTCTTTGCCAATCATGGTGTATGTCTTGCCTGGGGACATGTGAAAGGGAGAGGAGGACAGAGATGAATTACTGCTTTGTGTTTGCTAACCCACTATATGTTCAAAGTAAAATGGCGTATTTCATCAAGCTGTCTGCAATGGGTAGAAAATCCTCGGAATAGAGACGGCCGTCTTTTCTGAGAGTTATTGTGTTTAACAACGGCTGATGAAAATATTAATAATAGCTGAAGAGTGGAAGGCAGGTAATATTCAGTGCATGCCAAATAAAAGTCAAATGCTAATCCGAGGACCTTTTTTTTTTTAGATGCATTCAGTGCAGAGTTATAGCTGGTGGAAACACCAGCATGAGACAAAAAGCCCTTCAGCCTAATAGCACTGCCCAGGCCAATTACTAAGATTTTAATTACAGACTGAGCCCTGAAGCCTGAGTGCGGTGCTTTACCTCCCACCCCCACCTTTGGACTCGCTACCCATTCCTTTTCCTCCAATCTTCCATTCCTCGACTCACCTCAGTGCATCGCTAAGCCAATTGTGGACAGCAAGTGTAGCTAACAAAGAGCAATGAGAGTTCTCTGCGGTTAACAAAGGTACTTGTCTAATCTGTGGCCGGCGGACGAGCTTACCGAGCTTGACTTGGCCGAAGCAGAAGATGCAGCCGTCTGCACCGTTCACCACGGACTGAATGACCTCTGCTACCGTCCCTGAGCACACCTCAGCCTGAGAGAAACACAAAGAGACAGAGCCCTCGCATTCAATTTGCAGCAGAGAAACACGGGCATCCTGAAAACAATGAATCCAAAAGAAGGTCCTGTAAAGGTGAGCTGCTATTTGGGCTTCGGTTACACCAAATCACATTAATAGTTCCAGTGTTTTTCATCACTCAGGCGGGTGTGTGTTTGCGTACGCTGCGACATGCAGCCTGTGTTTTTTCAGCAATCTGTTTCAGCAGGGGTCCTCTGGGGCAGGGCTTCTTGCAGCGGAGGCCCCTTCCCATACATCACACGGCAAACAAGACCTGGAACAGCACAACAGCTTGCTGTAGCAGTTAGCCACCAGCAGCGCGGTCCCAGCGGCACAATCTAGCAGCTTGGCCTCAGCGCTGCTGCAGAAACATTTAGGCTTAAGCTATCAGCAGCTTGCTTGGGAGAATAATTGCTCCATGTAGGTGGCGTGACAGAAGATCTGAAGTTGTCACCGCGATGGAAATGAAGTCCTACACCAGTGATGACAACCTCCTCCGCTCTCAGAGCTATTTAGAGTTTACGGCACCGGGGGGAAATACATGTTACACTGAAAACTTCTTGAAAGTTTGTCGCTTGAAAGTAACTCTGATGGAATAAAATTATTTTAATAATAAGTTGCCTCACGAAGCAGAAACGATCCACTCCTGTGTTGCGTGACAGTAAACACACGTCCGACCTTCATCTTTGATCTCGGTGGGTGTGCCTGTTGTGTGCTGCAGGGGGCTGAGGTTAGATATAGCTATGCCATGAAAGGAGAGGTTAGATATAAGTGGAGTGGATTCATATCATTCCTCAGGAGTTTTAAAAGACCCAGCTGTTAGACCCACACTGGTAAGAATGGCCCCTGACCCAAGACAGGCATTTTTTCTCTAAGCCTCCGGCCACACCCTGCGAGCATTAAGACGTCCCGTTCGCCCTTGAGAGGGCCGACAACACACACATACAATACAGTACTTACTTGTGAGGCATCCTGGGTAAAAACAGCATCGAAGGCGAATATCTTGGGAACCGCCACGGTGGCGGATCGCCTGTGCCCTGAGCTGGAGTGTGGACTGGACGCGGGGTCGTAGAGCGTGAGCTGCTTCTTCCTGCTGTCCACCTTCAAGAAGGACTGAGACTCTGAGGAGTCTCCAGCCTCCAGAGATGGACAGATACGCATCATCACTTTCACCTGAGACACAGAGAGAAAGACGGATGTATTAGGAGATTATGAATCTCAAAGACCGAATCTTTTATACTTGGTTTCGAACAAGAAAATCGTGTTGAAATGCAGAAATTCAGTATACAAGTCACACGCTGAGAGCGTCCTTCAGCACTCCGCATTAATGTCACATCGACTATACAAACACTGATGGACATCGAAGGTTACCATAGAAACACCCAATGGGTCAACACATTGCCTAATGGTGTTAGTAAAAAGCTGCAAGGTGAGTTCTGAAAGTCATAGCCGCAAATGGTGGAAATTGATGTGTGTGAAGCGGCCCGCTGAGGGATTATCTCGCTCGTGGTTGTTTTTCCTGGACCAAGAGCAGCTTCGCAGCATGGGAGAGCGGGAGCATATGGCCCCCCCTTCTTATTCCCACCTACTCACTTCTCCTCCTTCTCCTCTCCTTCCTTCACTTGGAAATTACATCTTGCTCCATACCGAGAGCCCATGATGTGGCCCTGCTGCATTCTGGGTCTTGACATTCATTATGTGAGCTTATAGCCTTAACACATACCACAGTGCCATCATAGAACACTAAATAGGACGGCAGCTCACCCTACATGTGACGGCGTTGACTCAGCACTGCTCAGACAAGCCCGTTCTTGTCGAATGTTATCGCCGTGGTTACGGAACTATGGCTTTTCTGTTGTATGGATGTGCTTCTTCCAAACAATGGGAACAATAGGAAGGTAACATAATGACAACAGACACGTGAAGAATTCTCTCGTTATCATGCTGCATGTTAGTGGATGGGATGTGCTATCAGAATTTACTGTCATTGTTTAGTTCATGTGTATGTGTGCATATGTTTGTCTAACTTGGTTAATTTGGGGTAAAAAGGTATAAAGGTGTTTTTAAGTCTTAGTTGATGTGAACAGTCTGAGGCCCGATTTACACGGCAACATTTGAAATGAAAACGTGTTTTCGTTTCCGAAAACTTTTACGTCTACACAGCAACGTTTTCAAAACAATGTCAATTTTTACGGAAATCGCAGAAATGTAGTTTTCATGTTGGACCGCGAGCACTAGTGAGTGCTGTTGTTTGTTTTTGAAAAGTTGTGTTTTCCTATGTTTACATGACGACAGGCGAGGGCGGAAAATTCCACCTTGGGAGCCATTTTTTAAAAAGTTAAGTTTTCAGTGGCTCCGAGCACCGCTGTTGTATAAACAAACACCCAAAATGTATCTCTTTCCTGAGCATAGCAGGGATGATGTACAGAACTGACAGTCCTATGTGATAAAGCAGACCTTCTGTTATCGCCAGCCACTGTAAATGTCTCTAAGGAGGGGGGGGGGTAGTGGTCTGTTTAAGATGTGCCACCCTCCCCACCTGCTGCAAGTCCTTAACACTGAAGTTCCCCACTGGAATAGTCAGTTAGAAGCTCTTTATAGCTCAACAACTGGCAACAAGTGAAAATTATATCCTCAAAGTTAACGTGTTAGAACTACAAAAATGTGACAAGTGTAAGAATTCGATTGAGTCTGACAAAGTCAAAGTGTTTGCTGTCTGGAATTGTCAGTATCGGTTGAAAAAAGGAAAAGAAGTCACCATAGCAAAGGGTCATGGATGGCCAAAGTTCAGGTCCAGCTTTCACCGCGTTTCAAGGGGAAACACATTGGTGTTGTTCTCATTTTATATAGGTTTTGTGTTTACACGGCAACGTTTTGTAAATGACATTCGTTTCCACAGAAACAGCAGGGGGCTGTTTTCAAAAAGTTTCAAAAAGTCCAAAAGACAGTGGATACCAGCACTGTGTCGTGTAAACGGACACCTAGAACACGACAAAAACGTTGTATAAACGGGGTCTCAATTACAAGCTATTGGAGCTCCACATGAGGAGAAGACATCACAATTCGCATGCAGGTGATTGTAAAGTTAACACTGGCTGCTGTATGTTACAGTTTCCTATTGCAGAGCTGCTGAGTGTGTGGTCTTCGCGGGCGTGATCTCATCTACAATAGCCTCCTTTCAAAAGTCTGACAACTGCTAACCTGCCTCACAATCTGATGGTCAGATATGTGCCACTTCTATTTCTCCACAGTCACAGTGAAAATCTATCTGTGACTGACAGGACAGAAACAGCTCTCGAGATATGTTTAGCAGACTGTAGCAGTTACAGCAACACCTTCTATACACTACAGTGGATGTGACATGGATCTCAATACCAAGCCATTTGAAATGTAGCTGAAAAAGCACCGACGATGCCTCTCAGGCACTGAAATAAAAACCTTGAACTACAAGTACCTCTCTTTCCTTTTTGACAGAAGACTGTTTCGCTCAGTCTGGGACTCTCCGCTGTCTTCACGCCTACACAAAAGCCCCCCCCCCCAACTGGTGTATAAATATTGCTACAGATCTCAGCTCCCTCTGAAGCAATGTGACTGGAAATCCTTTTCTCTCACCGAGCAAATTCATCTTAGATTGTAGAGACCAAGTGCAAACTCTCTTTTTACTCCACAGGGGGCCGTTATCATGACTGACATGTGCATATGTTCAGTAAATTATATTTGCTGTGACATTTAAACTGTGCTTCAACATTCGACTGCTGAGTGTCTGTCTAGTCGACAGAGGCTACCAGGCCGGCCAGTGTCTCAGTTTTATTTATGTTGGCAGAGATCAGACACCGGAGGCCACAGAGGATTGGCTACAGTATTTTCACACCTCGGACCCCGTGCTAATGGCCCCCGTTTCCCAGTCCCTTGATCCCCAACAAAATCCATTAGTGTAGCTTGGCGCTTGTCCATCCACTCAACTGTCTATACCTGAGAGAGAACTGTGTCTAGGTCAAAAGCGGAGAAGTGGAAGTGACCCACATACGCATGATGGAAACAAGACATTCGCCCAGGTCTCAAGCTGAATTAATATGAAACACATGCAGGTGAAATCAAAGCCGTGCGGGCTTCTGGGTATGTTGTTTCAGCTGGACTTCCACAAGTGGGAGCGAGATGGGGACAAAGGAGCAAAAGAAACCACATGAATGTGTTTGCTTTTACAAAGACAAAATGTAAAAAATCAGTCCTTATAGATCGTGGAACTGTATCATAAATCCTCGGTTAAACCTCTTCTTTGAGCTGCTCAGATCAACAGTATATACAGTACTGTATATCAGGTGTGGGCTTGAATAGGCTTGCTAATAACACAGGTTTTTCATGAAGGCACATGTCAATGGGAGATTTACAATGCGTGGCAAAATTTCAACCGTCTGGATACCTGGCAACAGGAGCGAGCACTTCCTATGCAGGTGGGATCTAATCTTGTTAGGGGACTTCTTCTGCTTTATAAATACAGGACGCCAGTTCAGACAAACAATATCCAATAAACCACAAAGGAAGAGCGATGTGTTTATACAGCTTTGTTTAATGACTGTCCTATTGCTGCCAGACTGACTTTCATCATCGCACACTACACCCAGAATGGAATTAGAAATCCTGCAGTTAACGTGACCACACGCTTGTGAATTACAGTTTTTGCTCTCTTTCTGTATACAGAGAGAGGAATGCTGGCCTCTCCGAAACTGAGTGAATTCATGACATTCCTGCAGGCTTATCTGGCTGCATCTGCATGGACTGGTCCAGACGGCACGCTGCCCGCGGACCAGTCTGTCGCCGCGCTGCATTCGCCCCATCAAATAGAGGGCTCTCTATGTCCATACACGCGTGTGTGCGTGAGGCTCTGCGGTGATGGAAGCGCTGAATGACGACTTGCGGTGTGTTCACACTTGTGTTTGGTCCAGTTAACCCGAAGCTTGGTGCCATTCCTGCATCGATGTCTGCACCATGGTACAGGTCAAACAAGAGGACTGAGTGCATTTGACAAGGAGGTGTTTAATTCACTCAGCAAAGACTAAGTCCCCGTTTACATGGCAACGTTTCAAAAGTGAAAATCCAAACTATCGTTGCGTTTTGTGTATCTGTGCACATACAGCCACTGAAAATGCAGTTTGTTTGAAATGCAGCTTCTCCCCGTTCCACAGAGGAAAACAACGTTTCTGAAATGCTGCTGCTACTTCGCAAAATAGTTCTTCTGCACATGGACAAGTAGAGGAACAACAACAACAACAATGGCGGCCTCCAGAGTGTCATGACTCCCAGAGTCCATGTTCTCCTGGGGACTTGGTAGTTTGGAGTCACTTGGAATAGCAATCCAACTTGGTCACCTTACGAACTCGTCATTGTTAATGTTTCTAATGTATAGTTCTCTGCAAATGTGTGTGTAGTTTCATTACAAAAACAAACAACAGCGCCAACTTGTGGCCCCTACATGAAAACTACATTGTGTTCAGGGTTTGCGCCGTTTCTGTGTGAACACAAAAATGCATAAAAACAATCCATCATCACTTGAAACCAGCCCCAAATCCCCCGGGTGATATTTTTCTCTTAAAAACATAGACAAGACATTAACCAGTGTTTTAATTCAAATACGCTGAGGTTGTAATTCTTGCGTTCATCATGTCTTTCGTCTTCATTTTTGTTGTTCAACCTGCGCAATTCAATTACATTGCATCTATTTAATTAATGTTTGATCTATTTAACTGACCTCTCTACCTGGGAATATCAAACAGGCCTGTTCAGTGGGGAATGTTTCTTGTGATTACGACACTCTTATTTCCTTTTATCTTTATTCAATATAAGCCAACATTATGGTGAAAGTTGCAGACATTTTTTTTCCCAACACTCACAAGTGTGAACAACGTCTAACATGAGGTGCTCTGCCCATCAGGTCTTTAACATCTCACCTTTCCCATCCCTGGGTTCTCTTTGACTTTGGACACGGCTCGGAGCAGGCATGGTGGGGCCGGGGGCGGGGACACCTGCAGGATGCCGCTGAAGTTGGTGGGGTAGATGGAGGGCTCCTGTGGGTGGAGCAGCGAGGGCTGGTGTTTCTTCCTCTTAGAGGACAGATTCAGCTTCTGAGCTGCCCTGGAAGAGACAAAAGGAAAACATCTCACTTAAATGAGCCACAAACTTTGAGCAAATTGTTTATTTTGTAATGTTTTCTTCCAACACAGAGCTCATTGATTTCAAACGTCTACCTTTGACATTTTTAGGTGCGAAACCATGCGGTGTAACACACAAATACGGACACATAAAGGTCAACAACCTCATTTTAGTTCGCCGAAGAAAACAAAGTCAGAAGGAGATTTTGTTCTTTTCAGTGGCTCCGAGCATCGTTGTTCAACGGACGCCTAAAACGCCACAACAGTTTTGTAGTTTCACTTGAAATAGTTGCCGTTTAAACAGGCCGCAAAAAATACCTTTCGGCCATCTCCTCGTCCTCTACTTCCTTCAGAGATGGCACTTTTCTCTCACGTCTTGATTTATTTTGTAACAATGCTGCAAGACAAACGATCCACCCCCAAGCCTCTTTGCCTGTCACAAACCAAATATAGGCTGTCATAAAAGGAAGGTGCAGTAAATACATTCATTTATCTTGATCAAACACACACAAAAAAGAAAACTGCCATGGATGTGACAGGTGAAGTCTGTTTCAACACAACCCTCTGGGATACAGTTCCGTCCATCCCCATTATAAAACCAAAGCAGTTACAAAAAGAGTGTGTACACCCATCGTTTCAATTCAAAGCCGAGGTATGTAATGGATATTGCAGGTTTTGATCATTGCATGCTCGCTGACCGCCACTGCAATCAGATCAGAGGCAGGCAGGTTAATTAAACTCTCCATTTTTCTCCAGTAATATCAAGACGGACAAATGTGGCAGATATGCTGTGCTGGCCCCACTGCAGTAACCCAATCCAGCTTTTTGACAGTGCTCTAATTAAAATCCACTATCATCCCAGTCTCTTGTCTCATACTCTGCGCAAAGAAGAGGATGAATTTGCAACCAGGCCAGGGGAACTCAGGGATATACAGTATGCACTCTTTCTGTCCAAACTCCAGCGACTGAAGAGGACGGCACCAGTATCTCTGCCTGGTCTTCAGGGAATCTGGACAGACTTTTGGAGTGGTTCCAGGTATGGCATCGCCCTGGATCAGTTAACACACACACACACACACACACACACACACACACACACACACACACACACACACACACACACACACACACACACACACACACACACACACACACACACACACACACACACAAACACACACACACACACACACACACACACACACACGCACGCCTCCTCAAGGTCAGTGAGGAAAGTAAAACCCACAGGAAATTCAAATGCACCTAAAAGGTTTTCACTCAAGCAGTTTGGGGAAATAGAAGGAAATAGAGGCAAGACAAAGAGGCGGTTGTGAAGATGAAGCAATGAGTGGACCGGAGGACTGTTAAAAAAAAAGAATAAAGGTTGTGAAAAAGGAGAGCAAAAAGATCTATAGATCTGTGTGTGTTCTGGTGAGCTGCAGTTTCCTAAGAGGCCAACCTGAGCTCATTAGACCTTTTTTTTCTGGGCTCCTTCGGACAGGACTGGGTGGGCTGCTGCCAAAAATGCAACCCCCCTTCCCCTTCCCCTCTCCCTGCGTCCTGGAGTGACAGCCCCCCCCCCCTTCCGCTCAACGCTCCCCTCTCCACTGTACACCCCCCTGCAGCGACAGCCCAAGAGCACAATCAGGGAACACACTGCTGGCTGATGGAATAATTATTGCATCCAAGGAGGCTACAGGAGAAGGCTCTCCCCAGGGAGCTGCCTATGTGTGATAGCATGCGAGACGGATCGTGTGACTGAAAAAAAAAAAAGAGATGGAATAGATGAATGTGGGATGGAGGAAAAGAAAGGAGGAAACTACATGGGAGTACACGTGGCTGTGCGCCACTGCATGCGCGCGCGTGTGTGTGTGTGTGTGTGTGTGTGTGCAGGCTCGCGGGTGTGTAGGTGCATTTATGAGAGACATCCGCAGCACATTCATTCAAGATAAATCTCCTGTGTCTCCCCGTCTCTGTCTCTCACCTCATTCTGTCTCTCCTCTCCCGGCAGAGACATATATCAAACGTCACTGATCACCCTAAGACAGAAAAAAAGGCGCTACACTAAATTTATAATTGTCTTGACCACTGCGGGAGTGTTTCCAAGCAAAAAGCCGAGCCGGTAACCTTGAGGTTTAATTCACAATGACGATCAGGCCACATGTGTTCTTGAAAGGCGGCTGAGGGAAGAAAAAAAAAAGGGATGATTATACTGAAGGGTTTTTTTTTTCCACCGCAACACCAGGTACACAGGGAAATTAATTGCTTGTCGCTTTCACTCTCTCCCTCCTTCTCTCTTCTCTCTCTGCCTCATCCAACTATATGATCAGTCATTGGAAAAGAGGCGGCGAGGACGGGCTCAAATTTCTTTGCCCACAACAGCTTGTCCACCTGTTCACTCTCAATCTCTATGCTAATGAAGCTGTTTTCCTACACCGCCTGCTCTTAATAAGCAAAGGCGGATCTGCCCCTCTTGTGTGGGAAACATCAGTTGCAAATAAGTTTTGTGCCAAACGTTAACATAAGCAAAGCCACCAAAGTACACCGAAGGCTTGTTTCAACATGCAGCCGTTAGATCATGCAGCCATGTGTGTACTTACAGCTCTTTCCAATCCATTATCTAGTTTGTGCTCATAGTCAAAAAACGGACAAATGGTAGAGCTCGACTTTGTGGTCCATGTCTGTGTGGTCACTGTTCTCCATTATTTGCGACCTATCAGACGGCCGGCAACAGTTGCCGGGAAGAGAGCGAGGTGTGGCGGCTCACTAGTTGGGGCAACAGGGGTCCTCTGAGCTCGGAACGCAATCATGGAGGTTCCACTTGATTTCACAGAGGTTTGTGTTAAATTCAAGAGGGGGGGGGGGGGGGGCATTGAAGAGGAGGACGGAGTGGAGGCGTGGGCGTCACAGCGACTGAATGGAAGCAGCGCCAGGTGGGGCAGGGTGGAGGTGGGCAGACAGGAGGAGTGCCCTGGAGGGAAAGCAACGGGGGCACAGTGGGGTGGGGGGGTTGGATGGAGGGGGGGGGGGGGGGGGGGGGGGGGGTGGCGTAATCCACAGAATTTCTCAAGAAGAGGTGAGGGGGAGGTCAGGACGAGACGGGGCACCTCCTCTGTTCGCAGGAAGAAGCTCCAACTCTTTCCACGACGTCTCAAAGTTCAGCATCGGCTCAGGCGGGCAGAGGAAGCTGGCTGTAAACCAGCTCGCCCTCAGCTTCACACATGCAGGTCCTCGTTTATCCCACAGGCTGCAGATGGTTTCTCTCATTCAGTTAATCCAGCATGTGGTGTCGGCTGTGAGTGGCTGTAGATCCTGATGCCCCGGTCCTTCCCTGAGTCTGAGCTGCTACTGCTGCTGCTGCTGCTGCTGCTGCTGCTGCTGCTCGCCGGCAGAAGGAAGGAGAGAGAGAGGGAATCGGCTTGGCTGGCAGGGCTGGGAGATTTCCTCGGGTGGCTGAGAATGAGGAGAATTCCTACTCCTGTTCCGCCTCTTGGTCCGTCTCCTGCTATCGGAGAAATTCTGGCAGCTGTCCTGCCGTGTTTCTCTTTGCCTGCCTCTCTCTCTCTTTCTCTCTCGCTCTCTCTCTCTCTCTCTCTCTCTCTCACACACGCTGCTCTCCCTCTCTCTGCTTCTCTCTCTTTCTTTTCTCAGCCCAGCCCCTTTTCCTTTCGACTGCCAGACGAGGTGTCAGCGCTCGATTGCTGGCTGCTTG
This sequence comes from Lipophrys pholis, assembly GCF_963383615.2. NCBI lineage: Eukaryota > Metazoa > Chordata > Actinopteri > Blenniiformes > Blenniidae > Lipophrys > Lipophrys pholis. Next base: position 20,631,737 of record NC_137633.1, read on the forward strand.
CGGCGCAATTTGCGAGTCCTCCCTTTCTCTCTCTACAAACGCACGCACGCACACACACACACACACACACACAGTCTCATACAGTGGCGTGCACAAACACATACACACATGTATGAACCCCACCACACGTCACATGAATACTTAATGCATACAGGAGCCCTCTCTTCTTTTAGGGTCCCTCACTTCAAACAGACTTGGTTAGTATGCCTACAGTGCATGTATGCATGAGCATGAGAGTGTGTACGTGTGTGTGTGTACATGCTTGTGTGGCTATCCAGTGTAGATTGTTTTTGCACATTTGTGGGCTTTTTTTTTTTTTTTCTTCTGTCATTGTCTAAGGATGTAATTAGCCAGAAGAATGAGAGCATTATTAATCATAAGGAGCGACACAGAGATAAGGAAGGATATACTTAAGAGCAGAGAGATGGATTGCTTGAATGACTGATGCTCCGACTCAACAGCAAAGCTGGTGAGATTTAAAAAAAAAAAAAAAGAAAGAAAATGAGAGAGAAAGGGAGCGAGAGAGAGACGGACAATGAACAGATGACATCTTAGAAAGGCAGATTTATGCCGGCCACAGAGACGGAGTGCAGTCGGTGAATGGTCAAGGGTAAAAAGGGGAATGAAAGCATGTGAGTGGGTGAGCGGTGGGGTGAGAGTGCCCTGTATTCCCTGGGCTGCCAATTTACCAGTAAGCCCTCTCAGCCCCCGACCAGCCCGGCGCGTTTGAAAGGCTGCTGCTTTGGCTGCAGAGTGCCTACTACAACATATCGGCAAACAGAGTGGGTGTGAGACTTGCCAGATGAAAGTACATTCAGCACAACGCTCTCTCTGCCGCTCTCCTTCTGACACAGTGCCCCTTCCATGAACTCTGCTGGATTGAATTCAGACGCAAAAAGAAAAAAAGAAAACCCACAGAAAAATACAAACAACCCTGCCTACATGTTTGGGAGCTGCAGTATCGTAATGAAGGCGGTCTGATAGATCGGGTAACCTTTACCTTATTCCTGGCCGCAGCAGGCTTACCTCTCATAGATTCATTTGGCTGAGGTGGTCTTATTTTAAAGAGCAAACGGCTTTCTCTCCTGCTGCATGCTCTCCAACGCTTTCCATTGGGACGGTAACAATGGATGAGTAGAACACAATACCAACGTGGACTCTGGTCACATTTACAGTAATTAGTCTCATGCCCATTGCTCCAGCTTCACTGCTCTCTAGTCTTATATATCAAAATGACAAAAAAAAAAAATAGCAAATGGTCACAGTTGGAAGTGTCCTGATAGGCGTTCAGCTCCATCACTGTCTCCTTATGAACAGACCTCCGGGACAGATAATGACTGCAATATATATAAATGAGCCAAAGCGAGACAGATGTAAAATCAAGCGCCTTTTAAAAAGAAAAGCTCTCCTGGAGCCTTTGTTTGAGGAAGGACATCTAGATTTCGAGGTGACAGTGAGGGAGGACGAGGATGATGAGGAGGAGGAGGAGGAAGAGGAGGTCAATGACCACAGAGCAGAGAAAGTGATGTTTGCTTTCAAAGCTTCACTTTAGCCCGCTGTCAATAATCACTCCGGCCTTTTTCTTTTTTCAAGCTTTGTCAAATTAAGAAGAGAAATTCCTCTGCCCCAGAGAATCATTAGTTGGCACACCCATTAGCTTGTTTGTGCAAATTTGTCTCTGTTCTCCGGGCCAGCTATACGGCTCTTTAGGTCGCTCCTTTCAGTGGCTAATTACCATGTTGGCTGCATTTACTATCCCTGACATTTCCTTTCTGTGATTCTTCTTTTTTTCCCTCCCCTTTGCAGACAAGATAAGACTGCGCCGGCCATTCATGCAAGGATCAGATCACAGGGTCTGATATGAGACTTCTTTAGTGCCACCCCTCCCACCCACAGCGAGTCTCCCACTGCTGCTGATTAGCAGCCAGCGCTGCTCCTCATGAATGGAGACGGGAACGTTGGGCCGCAGCCAGCCTTAACGCCATGCGGTGACAATGACTCCAGCTCCTCCATTGCTGCACACACCCACAGTACATTAGGAGAACGGACAACTCGTCCACAAAACCATAAGATATTAAGTATATTTGACACAAAAACATAAGCAGTGGCTGATTTTGCTTTGGGCGAAATGGGCAGCTGCCCAGAGCGCAAACTCAACAGGGACGCACCGTGCACCGGCTCAGATACGGTCTTCAAAAATACTGTTTTCAGAAAAGTATTTCTGAAAACAAATAAGCTGTGCAGTTGAAAAGTTAAAACGTCGCTTCGTAGCTGACCGCTTTGAGTGATGCGTTCAGGTGCATCACGTAAGTCCGCCTTCCAACATGTTAACGAGCTGCGGGGCTCATACAGTAAGGACGTTACAAGATAAACACGATTACAAGCTAAACATAATATGTGTGTGTGTGGGGGGGGTGGACAAAGCCATATTATTCTATACTAAATACATATGGACATAAACTAGATATATGAAAATATATCAAATATAAATTACAAATAATATGTAAAAGTACATTGTACAGGATATATTTTCTCCAAAAAATTCTGAACTCTCATCTGTGAACGAGTTGTCCTACAATCCTACCTTTTAGGGGTAAAGGCATTTATGTGATCTCTTTTGAGCTCATATACTTTGATCAACCACATCATTATGACCACCTCATATTGTGGAGGTTTCAAAACATTTCCGTGTAAAGACAAAATTTTGGGACGCAAAAACTATGTGTTTTCACTTGAAATGTTGTCATGTAAACAGGGTCTAACCCATCACTTTTAAGGACAAAGTAACAGTAACAGGCACGATGGTAAAGAGATAATCAGTGTTATTCACTTCACTTATTAGTGGTCATAATTTAATGGCTGATTAGTGTAGGAGCACGAAGCCACATATGCTGCTGTGTGCAGGGGAGTTTCCGGAGTCCAGAGTGCCATATGAGCAGATGGTGATGATTGACCAGGCTGGAAGTGTGCCGGTCTGTCAGGTGAGGTACGTTTTGAGTCAAAGGATAATCATTAGAAAACCTCCCCAGAGCTAAAATCAGTACACCCTGTCTTATTGATGGGCTGCCCTTGACACGATCAAACAGCCCTCTGCCCCAAAGGTGTGAGGGGGGGAACATAAATCCTGCAGCTGTCGGAGAAAGACAGACTTCGATCTGTTCACTTTAAAGACTGAGAAGTGTTCATGGCGTAGTTTTGTTTTATTTTTATCTTTTCTTTTTTTTTTTACCAAATTTGGCTGAACTGAGAAAGAAATGATGTCCACACAGGCCAAATTGGTCAAAGTCCCAGGTCACCTGAAGCCTGACCAAGCATTGCTAAGCTTCAGTGGAGATTAAACGAGCATGACATCAGTCTGTGAGCACACACACACACACACACACACACACACACACACACACACACACACACACACACACACACACACACACACACACACACACACACACACACACACACACACACACGCACAATCATGTGCTACAAAGAGAAGATGAGATGACGCCGTACCCTGCCAAGCAGCCTTGGCAGTGAGGAGACCCACACAGACATGATTTATGAGCAGGGTCACAATGTCGATCACTAAGTGGGACAAATGCATAAACTCTTCCTCACAGTTCTCGTGCAGTATCTGTATTTTAGCAGGTCAAATATGCCTGTTTGCCGAGTGTCAGCATCTCCCAGGCATATGGCCATGCATGTGTAAATATTTGCACTACCCCGATACGCAAAGATCAGGAATCCTCCGAATGTAACCTTATGAATATGTAGATTTAGATGAGGAAGTGTGGTGGTTCTATTTGGATTTTCAGAGTGGAGTTTGCATATTTTCTCTGGGCTTACTCCCTGAATCGTGCATATTCGATGAGCTGGTTTCTCTAAATTTACCAGAAATGTGAAGATGTGAGTGTGTTGTTGTCGATATGTTCGGGGTGTAATCCATCGTCAGCTGAGATTGGCTCGAGGGGGAAACAAAACTAACTGTATACAAGATGGATTTATTCACATTTTTTTACATTTTTAATGGGTTATGAATGTTAAATGAGTGGTGGTACGGCGGGCTGTTGATTCACACTTACGGCGAACAGCATCAAGAGGATTGAATCCAAGCTGTGGCTTTTCTAAGTTGAGTTTGCGTATTCCTCCTGAGCCTGTATTGGTTTTCCCCAGATACAACAGCTTCCACACACAGTCCAAATTGTTAGGCCCACGTTACGAACATGATCTGCTGACGTTGGGTCATTTCGGTGTCTCTGTGGTGGACTCGCATGTTTGGCTCTGAACTGAAAAGATGATGGCTCAACTTCATGCATTGCGATACTGTGGACAAATCATGATATAATGTCATGGAAAGCTGTTTATCTTTACGTAGGCAACTGGATGTGTTCAGGTTGTGCAGGAAATAGACACCATCAGGTATTACTTGTTGCACTATTCCATGAGGATATGTAACGTATCTTTACTTACTGTCAGCACCATATGACCTTAGTCTGGGAGGATAAAACTGGTATAAATGAGCTGATAGAAGTTACATGTAAGACAGCATTAAACAGTTTAGAGTGAGAACCGAGGAACTGGCTGTTGAATGCATGACAAAGCTGGTTTTTGCCTCCTGTGTGGCACAGATGTCTTGTAATGAGTTGATCTCCTTTCTGAAGTCTCCCTGCAATTAAGGGACTTCTGGTATAAACATTAATTTAGTTTTTCTCACTTCCGCTCGCACATCCTAAATCAGTCAAAACAGCTGCCTGAGGCTACAGCTCCATGAACACTAAGAATAATCTGGGAGAGTGGCTCAACGAATGCTAATTCAAGCAAAATGTTCATTTTCACCCAAAAGAGGAGGCTAAAAAGGCTCTTACCTGATACATACAGAAAGTGACTCCTATCTGTTAAATGTTGTTATCTTATCATGCAGATTGGGATCAGCATCAACCAAAATCAACATCTATCCAGTCAGTTTGAAAAGCGTGCTCCCTCTCGCCTTTGGAGGAAAAACCTAACAGGCTTATCTTTCTGTCTGCTGAATCTTATCAATCCAAAACTCTGAAGCTTTCAACTGACTGCAAGGCTGCTTCCTCCTGCTTGTGCCGTTTTAATGGCAGTGTGAAAGTAGAGCCCCTCTCTCTTGTGTCGGTTTACACAGCAGCAGTTTGCAGGAAGTGGCCAAACACCTCCAGGCAAGGATTTATAGACTTTCTATAAATCCTCAGAAATAGATAAACGAATCTCGGCCAAACCAGACAGCGATGAATGCGATGTCCAGTTAGCTGAGCAATATCCTGCCTGGCACGTTCCAGACACATTGGACCGGGGCCTTTTAGAGGGGGCTCTTTGTTCCAACAAGGTGTTCAACAAGCCTTTTGTTCCTGCAGTGTCTGGCCTTGGACACAGAAAATCAAATGGAGTGTGCTGACTGCTGACAGCCCAAGGCTGCACACACATCTTCACTGCACCAATCCCCAGCCAATTAGGTTAGGCCAAATGCATTCATGTAACGTCTGTGAATACAATGCTTTGTCACAGGAATAGAAAAGATTTTGCAAAGAAAGTGATGTCGCCTTATGCAACCGGCTTGTCATATTTGTAACGTAATGCGCTCTCCTGTCAGAGAAAGGGGGAAAGAAAAGCAACTTTCCAGAAATAAATACCTAAATTCAACCCACGAGTGGTGAACCGGTTCTGTCACGGTCTCCTCAGAACTCTTTTCAAACAGTCTGTGGACTGAGGGGGAAAACAAGGGATTAGGGTGTCCTCTGGAGAATTGTTTGAATAACCGGGGATCATTTGAAACACTGGGGGAGAAAGGGTTTGTGAGTGGTAAACGGGTGGGAGAACGAACTGCAGAGGTAAAGATGGCATGAAGAAAAATAAATTAGGTAGAATGGTGGGTAGGAGGAAAGATGCAGACGGAACGGAAAGAAAGACGTGGTGAGAGACAGAGCAGCAGGGTGTAAAGCCGAGTCCTCTCCTCGATCAGAGGGCCTGGCTCGGTGCCAGCACAGCGCCGTCCATGAGGAGGTAAATCATTTTCTGCCTGAGAAAGAAACAGGAAGGAATGATTGGTGGGGCTATGCCACAGCCAGCTTGGAATTGCTTTATTCCCAATGATGGGAATCCCCAGTCGGCCAAGAATAAATGGAACAGTTGGCGCCAAAAAAGTGAAAAAACCTCATCAATATTCAAGAAAGCCTGGTTTGCTGCTACAGTACATCAGGGTAAACAACGTTTCAACAGGCCAGTGTATCAGCAGTGAGGTAAACGCCTCGTCTCTGTTCATTTTGGTTATTTTGTTGTGAGTATCAAGGGAACCACCTTAAGCCGTTCCGCCTTCTGCACCTTTGGATACGAGATCAAGAAGAAGTGGCTTGTGCCAAAAGACCCTCACCTCCCTGAGTGTAGTGCAAAGAATATGAACAGATTTTTGGCAGAGAGAGACACAGAGCTGATGTTTTTGCTGTCCATAGATGTCTGCGTCGAGACACCTTGCACTGATCCTCGTCACACCAACTACTTTCCTCAGTTTCTTTGGTGAAAGACCACAAATCTTCCTTGCCAAGATAGGGGCTTAAGGGGGGGCTTAAGATGAGCAAAGGAAGGAAATTTGTGTGGTATAATCCTATTCACTCTCTAATCCATTGTTCCTCCCATGATTCAGAGTCACATCTTGCTAATGTGGCCTTAAATGGCTTGAATATTAAACCATGAGTAAGTGAACAATGCACCAGGCTGAAGCCCTGCAGGATCTATTCTCCAGTCAATGAGATAAAGAGGCCAATTCAAGACCCGTAGAGGAAAGGATTGCAAATACCTGCAACAGGAGTCAAAAGGTCATCCAAAGAAAATCTCTAGCAGTTGCCTTTAACTTGTATACAATAGTCTTGAAAGCTGTATCGCTGAATGCATGCAGGGAAAATGCTCAGCTGTTCTGCCAAAATCAGTTCAGACGAAGCAAAGAGCAAAAGTGTTGGGGGGGAAAATTCACTTTTCAGCTGATGGGTGACAGACGATAATGAAGACATGTTCTTCCGTGCGCCGCAGACTGCCGTCTCCCCACCTCTGGCACTGCTGACAAAGATTAACAGCTGCTTTCATCTCTCGCAGAGCATTTTCAGTCTCTCCTCAGACACTGCTCCAGGTACTCCGCCACACTCCTCAGCAGCACTGCACAGAGCCTGAAAACACTCCTCTCTCTCTCAATACACAAACTGAACTCTGGTTCACCCACAATCCCACCCGCTGCCTCCTTTGAACACCTTCAGGTGGGCTTGGAGGAGTCGTGGTGCTCACATCAAGTCGTCACTGACTGAGTGACGTTTTCTTCCTGAGAAATCAGTCCAGCTAAACAGTGCAGGGGGTCCAACTTGAGACACTGATGACTCACTTTAAGGCCCAGGTTACACCATTTCAAGTGAAAACTGAAAACTTCCTTGCATTTTGGGCGTCCGTTTACATGACAACGGTGCTCGGAGCTACTAAAAACGCAACTTCTGGAAAGAGGCTCAGGAGGTGGAACTTTGTGAAGAGGCTCTGACTCCGTCTCCGTGCAAACGGGTGGAAAACAACTAAATGCTGCTCCTCAGGATATGCACAATGACCGTAGTAAATAGTTCTTTTGCACATGTGCAAGTGGATAAACAATAACAACAATGTTTCCTCCAGAGTCATGACTCTCAGCCCATATTCTCCTGGGACTTGGCAGTTTTGAAGTTGACAGTCACAACGAAAATGCAATAACGACGTGTCCTCACCTCAAAAGTTGTTGTGTAAATGGGAAGTTTCAAGTTACTATATTTGGTAACTAAAGGATTTCTTCTCACCAGTGGGCCTGATTGGATCTTTTATTTGTAAAAATGGCACCATGTTTGGTCCACTGCACTCGGCACATAAAACTAATAAATGTGACGCAAGTTTTTAAAAAATATGCCCAATGTGTCAAGTAAAGTCACTGAGGGTTCTTTTATTGCAAATAACTCATCACACTGTGGAACAGTAACACTTAACTGTATAAACTGTGCCAACAGCAAAACCTTTTACAGAGATAAATGAAGACATAAATCTCATTTAATGAAAATTTTAGCCTATAAATAGTGAAATATAACAGATTTTGTTCTGTTTTCATGGTAAAACACATTCCATTACATATAAACGCCATATAATCATTGTTTTATCTTAAAAAGAAATCATCAGAGAGTGGTAACCAAGTCATGAAACACCCTTGAGTACCACCCTCTGCTTAAATTCAGTTCAATTTGCTGGTACATCACTGAAGGGCCTGTGAATGGGAACAGGAATATAAACTTTCTTTAGTGTTCAATAAGTGTAAATATTTTTTCATTGTGCTTTGGTTGGATACATGTATGCTTTGTGAATAAGGTGAATATCACTTTTTTATTTTCCACTGTCAACATTAGCATTAGCCAGATTACGTGTCCACACTGCACCCGATCCCTACGGTAGCCTCTGTGGGTGGTGGGTTCACAGGAGGAAGAGGAGAGACCCGCGTCATCCCTTCAGGCTGGGCCCGGCCGGGCCCAGCGGGCAAAGGCCCGGCCACCAGGCGCTCGCATGCGAGCCCCAACCCCAGGTCTGGCTCCAGGGTGGGGCCCCGGCTGCGCCTTACCGGGCGACGTCACGCTTCTCTTTGGGTGGTTATCCATAGCGGCTTTTTGAACTGCTTTTAGTCTGACTCATCACCTAGGACCAGTTTGCCTTGGGAGACCCTACTGGGGGGCATGAAGCCCCCTGACAACGTAGCTCCTAGGATCATTCGGGTACTCAAACTCCCCCGCCATGATAAGATAGCAGTTCAAGGTGAGGAGCTCAGTCACCAGGGAGGAGCTCGGAGTAGGGCCGCTGCTCCTCCACATCCAGAGGAGCCAGCTGAGGTGGCTCAGGCCTCTGTTTCGGATGCCCCCCGGACGCCTCCCTTGGGAGGTGTTCCGGGCATGTCCCTCCGGTAGGAGGCCACAGGGCAGACCTAGGACACACTGGAGGGACTATGTCTCTCAACTGGCCTGCGAACGCCTTGAGGTCCCACCAGAAGAGCTGGAGGAAGTGTCTGGAGCGAGGGAAGTCTGGGCATCCCTGCTTACACCGCTACCTCTGAGACCCGGTCCTGGATAAGCGGTGGACAATGGATGAATGGATGGATAGAAGGATGGATGGATGGATCATTAGCATTAGGCTGGCCCTTATGATCTTCAACATTTGCTTCTTGAGTGCAGAGAACCTTTTCACCAAATCCTAAACAGCTTCAGGGGTGCAAAAACAATCAAGCTACTACTACAGTGGAACTCAGACAGAACTATGTTTATCGAGAAATCAAGGACACAAGTTCAGCTTGAAAATTTAACTGTTTTTATTATTTTCACTTTATATCTTATTGATGATAAAATGAAGTTGCAACCTTAATAGCTGCGAATGGGTGACTGTGATTGACAGTGTAAATTACTTTGAGGACTGCCCAAGAGGTGGAAAAGCGCTATACCTCTATATGTGAAATCTATTTATCATTTCTATTTCCATTACAACCAGTTGAACCTCCTCCTAGTTTAAAATATGATAGCCTCTCTTTTGCTTTTGATGGTGTAGTTGGAAAACTTTGATATTCTTCTCATGGCCCCCCCAGTGGACTGGAGATGTAGTGCAGTTACACTGAGTGCTTTGTGTTTTTGTTTTCGCTTCAGAAATTTTTTTAAAATATTGTCCTTTTACATGATAACGTCAGAAAAGCTGAAAATGACGCAGTTTTCCTGCTGGGCATCTTGTGGGAGCTGTTGTTTGTTTTTTTAATGAAACCACACACATGCAGGAAGAGAACAATGCGCAATCAATATTTACAATAGGAGTACATGGACATTCTTATGGATAGACGACCAAGTTGGATTGTTATTATGGTGACTGTCAACTATAAAACTCCAAAGTCCCAGGAGAATATGGACTGGGAGTCATGAGGAAACAATGTTGTTTTTGTCCATGTACTTGCACATGAGCAGAACTATTTACTACCGTGGTGGTGCACATGCCCAGTAGCAGGGTTTCATAAAAGCTGTGTGTTCCTCCGTTTCCATAGAGCATTTGACAATTTTCACTTTGGGAGCCATTATCAAAAAGTTTCAGTGGCTCCAACCACCGCTGTCGTGTAAACGGACAACAAGAGTTTTCTGTTTTCATTTCAATATTTTCGTGTAAATCGAGTACGGAATTGATTTCCGTACTCCAGGAAACTGTCAGCATTCTGGAAACACAGGAACCTTTTCAGTTCCTTGAAGAGAAGAACTAGTTTTTGGTTCAACTCAGTCAATGATCAATATCACTTTGAACTAATGACAGCTGGGGACGGCACACAGGGTGGTCAATCAGATTACAGAGAAGACACGCAAGAAAACTCTATAATCAAGTATAATGCTGAGTTAGTTAAAGAGGTAGCAGTGTATCAAAGTGAAGAGTAACTTTGGGCCGTGATGAGTGTGGGAGAGATGGGCGAAGGGGAAAAAGTCAGCAGACTTCTGCTCCACTTCTTCGCTTCATTAATCACTTGCTGCCAGGGTAAGACACCTAGTGATTATTTATTTGCACTTCTCCACACCGAGGCTATCACAACAAACAGGCCCGCAGGCTGCTGAGAACATTTGGGGGTGATTAATCAGTGGGCCGTCTGTTAAGACACAACGCATGGGTAGGGGGAGCTCAAACATGTGTTTCTTAATCTTTCATCTATATTCCAGTCAATAGCCAGCACCCCAACCCCCCCCAAAAAAAAAAAAACTAGAGGGGTCCAAGTCAGGTGAAATGAGCTGTAGTGTCGGGGAGAAGGTCGTTATCGCCGATAAGGGAGTCGAGGATGAAGTGAAATGCCTTTAGATGGAAGAAAGAAATAATTATTTGGATCAAGGGGATCAATAAAGTCATCATGGCTGTGCACGGGAGGGAAACTCCTGATCTAACAGCGAGGGAAATGTGCCACCGAGATGTTAGTGACTACTACTGCATTATTCAAATCAAGTAGTTTATCCTGCACGGCAACCCTCGTAAAGTCAACCACTGAAACACACACACAGCCACACTGGCTGGGCTGCGTGGAGCGCGCCACAGCTGTCCCGAACGTGCTGGGTCGTGAACCGATTACAAGCTATAATCCTCACTGTGCAAGATGACGTGCATGTAGAAAGCAGGGACAGAAACACAAAGAAGATAAATCCCTTCTTGCAGTTTTTAATTCGATACAGCAGTTTGGTTTTTTTCTGCTTGTGTCCAAGCTGCTCGCTTGTCGAATACATAACTGGACATGAAGGCATGGGGCACAGTGTCCCACACAATAGCTCTTAATCTTTATAATTCCCCTCTAAGTAGCACATTATGGAGCAAATATGATCTGGAATACGCACCAGAAGAACTGTAACGCATCCCCTGTGTCCTAATGTAGCTCATTATGCACTAATCGCAGCAGTCTACAGTGAAGCCAAAAGGTTAATTTTGTACATTTGTAGATAATGAACTCTGTCAACAATATACAGTAAGTTTCATTATCATCATTAGTCCAACCAAAATCTGGTTTTCCACTCCATATTGCTGCTTCATAGATGTGTAGTGGTTCGCACTCGTGGCGCACGTAAAACATCCTCAATGCAAATCCAGGATCTAGGAGTCGTTTATTGTGAGTATTGCATGTTCTCCCTGTGTACCTGGGCATTTTACTGATACTGTGGTCCGCACAAGGGCGGCACTACAGGAAATAATCATCAGTATTATTTAGTGTCACAATAACAAGATGATCTGCGATGAATGTAAACACTTATGCTGATGGTTTTAATGTCTCTGAGACAACATTGTTGTTTCTCTTTGGGTGTTTTCCATTTCATATGCGAGTTTACAGCAGCAACTCTTCCACAGGAGAGCTGACTTCTCCCCTGCTGCCACCAGGTGTAGAATAATGAGGGCTGTCAATCAATTAAAATTTCTTGATTAGTTAAATGTGCAATTTTGGGGAATTAGTCACACGTTTCTTTCATATTTAAAAAGTATGTTGTTTGCGGTGTGAACATTTAATTTGTGAGAAATTGTGCAGCACGAGTTAGTTTCCACCAGGCATTAATATTTGGTGAATAGATGGATGGATGGATGGATGGATGGATGGATTTTAAAGAAAAGAGTGTCATCATATAGAAATGCTTCGGTGACTGAGGCCGTGGTAGATGAGCTAAACACCAAACCACCAGTGAGCCAATGACCTCAGTGGTAATTTAAGGAGCTGTCTTCTCAGTGAAGGAAGGAGCTCTTTTACGTGTGTGTTTCTCAAAAACACAAAGCACCGGTGTTTGGGGAAATCAACCTACTTCCAATGATTAGACGGCTATTAGTTATTCGTGCCCTGGCGTGGCAGTGCATTGAGGAGAAGTGATGCCCGGAAAGCCCCTCCAGGAGCCATCTTTGTTTCACTGACTATAGGACATAAAGGCATCTCATGGGAACTCACAAGGCCATGGGCTCTATTCTGAAACTGCACACAATAGGTCATAAAATTCCTCAATGCATATTCTCTGCCACCAGCTATTGCAGTTCACTCATTCTTATCCCACCACACTCTCACACTGTGCCTCCACCCAGTGCAACTGACTGTGGTTGTAATGGCAAAGATAATAGAGTGCATTTGCATGACACCTTCCACTGAGGGACACTAAAGAGGTTTAGATGGCATCCCTCAGCCCCCACAGGCATGAGGCGTAATATCCATTCAACAGGCTGGGGGTTGGAGAATTATAGCATGATAACTAAACACTAATGTAGTGATCATGGAGGCCCGTGGGCAGCCATCAGATCTGTTATCTAGTTCAATGGGAATGCTGGACGTGGGCTGACACACAGAGCCGGAAACCGATTGATGCCGAGGACGTGACCTCTCCTGCCCACATGCAACTAATCGCGCACAATGTTGCCTATTTTTTTGTGTTAGTACCACAACCCTGGGTGACAAAAGCAGGCCTGTGTTAAGTGACAATCCTACAGGGCAGAGGTCTGTGCTTCACTTTTATTCATTCCTCCATGTGTCAAAGGAAAGCGTCAGGAGTGCAGGGCAGCGCTCAGCCCTCTCCCCGCAGGGGTTTAGCACACGTGGAGCCACGGTGAGCGCACAGGCTGGAGTCAGCACTTCAGCCCTTTGTCTGTTGCCCCCCTCTCAGCTGCCCCCCTGCAGGCTATGTGAGTGGGCCAGACAGACTTCCTGACTCAGGGATTTATTTGGAGGCGACCAGGGGAAAAGTCATCAGGCTGTCCCTCTGCCTTTCCATTCCTATCAACTGAAGCTGTTTGACATTCACAATGACAGGCACAAGCAGTTCCACACTCCCCATCACAACAGAGCCCATCGCCCCGACACTACAAAGGCCATACTGCCATCACTCCCTGTTATTGTATTCCAGGAAGGGCAGACCCCAGGACAGCGGTGAGGGAAACTGTCACTGCAAAATCCGGCCCTCCGTTATGATTCTGTGCTGCATAATCTGAACACAGAATGAGTGAAGAGCAACACTGAATCCACATCACTATTCTTCATGCAGTCGTCAGCATGTCCTCTTTGACAGCCATAAATAAAACTCACCCAGGCTGAGCGTGGTTTCTCACCAGGCCAATGTTGGATTTAGGAATACTAGATAATCTTTGTGTCACCAAAAGCTGAATTTGAGGACAATATTGTGGTCAAATCATACATACAGTACAATACATCATTGCTAGAGGCATCAAAACATGAGGAATACTGCTTGTAAAAGTAGAGAGTATAATAACATTTGATCATATTATGCTAAATGTAAAAGTTTATTCCATTTATCTCGAGCGGGCGGGACCAGCAAAATTGTTCCATAATAACCTTTAGATTCAACTTTTAAAATGTTCTTTGTTCTGGTGCAGAGTATGCGTGATAAAAATGTGGATATGTTAACAAAAAAAAAAACTAAACTAAAAAACAGTACCTACAGAAACTTACGACAATGTGAACATAAAGCCAATTTTATTTAAAACTTCTGCTGCAATATACAGTGAAATGTCCACAAAAACGTCTCCTATAGCTGGTGCACTATTTATATTTTTTACAAACTCCCCTTTCCAGCATGGCTTTAAGGCAAGTTTGATACCAGCATGGTCGCTATCTTTCATGGCAGCATCACCGATATCTCAGCTCAGGTCTCAGTGTTGTGTTGTGTCCACTACTCATAAGAAATGTGTCAATAGGTCTGTTTTCTTCAAAACTTTCATCATTTGCTTGGTGGTTTGGCCAGATTGGAGTGCTTTGGATTCTGGTTTTAGCCCACAAGCCTTATGTTTGACATCCCTGCTATGAGAATAAGAAAGTCTTGACTATCATTATATGGAAGTTGTAAAATATAAGATATAACAGCTGCCACTGATCAGTGGAACTGATTTACAGTGGAAACAACAACAAATTCAGCTTCTGGCACATTGAGGATTAAATCTGTATTTTTAGGCTGTTTGAGTCAGAGCGAAGCAGGTTTTTTTCTCTAGTTGTGGGTAGATGAGAAGGTACACGAGGGTGGGGTGGGGGGGGCTGCTTCTACCCGAGTGTAGCTCCCTCCATCAACACCTCAGTCCTGACAGGGCCCGACAGGCCTCGCCTGGATTCACACCTGGGCTCCTCTACAGGCTGCAGCCCTTTTGCGGCCTCAGCTGGTGCCGCCACAGAGTGTGCTGCTGCACTGACACAGCCTTTAGTCCCATCATCCTGATTATAGCAAGAAAATACCAGCTGGTGCTTTATCCCACAGTAAACAAAGACAAATACCACAGAGCAGCTCAACCATCCCAGCTACCACCCACTCAATACTTCTGATGAGCAATTTGCTGCCCTGGGCTCAGATTCAACTGACTGATATGAGTCAGTTTTTATTTGTCTGGAGGTGGAAGCTGTATTAGCATTTGAGCTGCAACTGTGGCTGTTTCCTCAAAATGCAGCCGGGGCTTCTCTGCAGCATGTAATACTCGCATTGCATTCTGCTCACACTCCAGCTTTGCTGGAGGAATCCATCTCGCTGTGGCTTGACAACAAAACCATTAGCCTCTCACCTCCAGGGAGCAGACAGTCCAACTCCGACTGCACAAAACTGCACATTCCACAGAGCGGAAAAAAAAGAGTGACAAAGAAAGAAAGATAAATCAGAAGAAAGCGAGAGGAAAGTGAAGTGCACAGAAGAAACACAGAGCAGCAGCTCGCAGAGGAGAATTAAACTCACAAACATGTATTTGCGTCACGTTACCCCTACACACACACACACACACACACACACGCACACAAGGAGCACTGTGTTGTCTGTGCACAACACAACTTACTTGACTCCCATGGCAGCGAATCCAATATTCTTCTCCACAGGCAGCGACCTCCTGCTCCTGATGCTCTCAGAAAGGAGCATCAGTGTGAGCACGCCTGCTGAATGACAACGTTTATAAGCACATTCATCGCAGGCAGCCACGGCCTCGCTCGGTATCTTTATCCCCCTGCCACGCGGGCCAGATCCAGTGTGCTCAGCAGACCCCTCCGCTCCGCCTAATCCATCCTGCCTATTTGTCAGAGACAGAGGTCCCTGCTGTCAATCACAGCACGGGCAGCCAGACACAGTACTGTCCGGCTTTGTGTGGAGAAAACTTCCCAAACAAACAAACAAACAAACAGGAAGGACCGGTTTGTCATGCAAACTCCAGAGACAATCACACACCACAGATGAGCACACAATACACTTCATCAAGTCACCCAACATGTGTTGTTTAGAGCTAGAACGAGCACTTATGATCCTGCAGTGCTTCCACTTTGCAACACGCAGAACTGGTTATTGAAGAGACGCTCGGACGAAATTACAGTCCAGAGGAAAAGAGAGGGTTATTATTTCAACTTCCTGATTCCCCATCTCCACTTTTGAAAGAAAAATCAGTCACATTTTACTCTGAAAAGCTAATGACTTGTTTCTATGGTTACTCGGCGCAGCCTCGGGGATGAAGGGCAGCGCCAGTGTTGCTGACACAAAGGCGGGGGGGGGGGGGTTTGGGGGGGCTCAGGGTAAGGAGGCTAAACGGGCCCTGCTGCCACAATTACAGGAGGATTCCTCGTGCGCAATCACAGTCATTAGCGCACAAACACTCACCTGGGCAGCAGCTGTGAGGCATCGATAGATGTCCATAAAACCACTTCCTCCTGACTCTCCTCCAGGGCCGCATTCCAGCAAACAGCTGTCCGCCCTGCACGCGGCCCGCCCGCCAGTCTGCGTGCCACCGCACAGGTCCAACCCACCACTGCCTCTCCAAGGTCTTTTATACCCTGCTATTGATCGCCTCCCGGTATCTTATAGTGACTAAATCATCCATCTCCTGGGTGGGATAAGTGCAAGGTAGCAGAGTGACAAATGGACTGAACCTCCTTCGAAGAAAACGTAAACAAGGGACAAATAGAGTGAATCACGCTGCTTTTGCAGATATGAGCCGGCTACAAGCTGGGCAGTCTTCAGGAATCCCAAAGAGCCCGGCAGGTGATAAACGCACCGTCACAATCAGCAGGTGTTAGCGGTTTGCCGCCGCGTCCAGCCCCTGTTGTTACCTCCACCTGCTTTCATTACCCGACGCTGCGTCAATACACTAATCATATGCTCCGCCGCAGGGCAACCAGTGCTTAACGTGCTAGTCAGCCACACACACACACACACACACACACACACACACACACACACACACACACACACACACACACACACACACACACACACACACACACACACACACACACACACACACAGAGTCAGTTTGACCTCTGACTCGTCCCGTCTCCCTGCCACTGTATCGTCAGTTTAATTGCCGACTGGTCATCGCCGACCCCCGGAGGTCATCCTGCTTTCAGGCCACTTCCTACAATTACCGCACACAGGAAGCAGGATGAGAAACTTTCACAAAAGCTTTGAAAGATGTTTCATTGTTTGATCAAAGACATTTCCTATTTGCAGACAGTGGAAGCATAACAAGATAATAGTCTCTGTTGATGGAGTTAAATGGGAATTTTTCCTCCCGAAGGCAAAAACACAGAATGAAAACGTTTCACATTTCTCTCCAGAGCCTGGAAGGGATCGGGGTTATAAATCACATGGTTTCATGTGAGCATTCACTCTCCTGAATTAATAACTGGCGCTTTGAAATTAATAATTTGTTCTTTCCAATTAATAAGGTCCGCACATAATTTACATTAACCATCTGTTATCGGCTGTAGAGAATGTGAGGGTTGTCCAGATAACAAATTGTGGAGTTTAGTACAAGACGTAGATTTTTAAAGTGTGTGAAACCCTCACACAGCTTAAACCGCACTGCACGTGGTACATTTAGGCCCCGTTTACAAAGGAAAATCCATCGTTTTTGTGTTTTTATTTCAGGAAACCTTCCTGTTTACACAACATTTTGAAAATGATGTCCATTTACTTGAGAAGTACAGAAATGTTGAAAACAATGTAGTTTTCGTTGGGCCACTAGTGGGTGTTGTTCTTTGTTTTTGTAATGAAACCCCACACAGAGAACAATACGCTATGACCCTTAATAATGGGAGTACAAGGACATTTGCATGGATAGACAACGAGTGACTATAAAACTACCAAGTCCCAGGAGAATCTGGACTGGGAGTCATGACACTCTGCAGGCAAACTTTGTTGTTATTGTTCGTCTACTCGGGAACGTGCAGAAGAGCTATTTACTACGGTCGTGTTGCACATGCACAGGAGCAGCGTTTCTGACGTCTCTGCGGAGACGGGGCCAGAGTGTTTCTATTAAGTTGTGTTTTCACCCGTTCGGTGTTTTCGAAAAGTTGTGCCTTGGGAGCCGTTTCCAGAAAGGCGAGTTTTCAGTGGCTTCAAGCACCAATGTCATGTAAAAGGACGCCCAAAATGCTACGAAAGTTTCAAGTTTTCACTTGAAAATGTCGTTTAAACAGGCCCTTATGTATAACAGTCACCCGTGATAGCAACCCAACTTGGTCGCCTGTCTATACGAATGTCTGTGTACTCCCATTGTTAATGTTCATCGCGTTTTATTCTCTGCGCGCATGTGTGTGGTTTCATTGAAAAAATACAATAGCACCCACGAGTGGCTCTACAGGAAAACTACAACTTTTCTTAAGTCTTTTACTTGAAACATTGAGTAAACAGGGTGCAAAAATAAATCAGACTTTGGAAACAGGTGGAAAACATGCAAACTCCAGAGAAAGACTCCCCAAGCTGGCGATATCTCGCCGTGAGGCTAACCGCTACAACGCTGTGATACTCCAGAAACTGAAAACCCTCCTCTAAATCTAAATGAAGAAAAAGGACACATGACTGGTTTTTTCATTCAGCTGCCAAAAATGGGACTCGGCGCCGCTTCGATCTGCAGTTATCACGCTGACAGTTTGACTCAAATTAATTTTCAACTCAGTAGACATCTTAAATGAAACAAATTAAATACTTTTCTGACCAGCTGAACGGTTGACTTACTTTTCCAATGAAAAATTAAACATCGAATCTCTATTGTTCATCTCGCTCTCCTTCGTCTCTCAGCAGCGGACCGGCTCCAGCAGCTAGGCTCGGGCTAATTGCATTCTAATTAAAATTTCATCTCTGAGTGGAACAGTGTTACTGAATGTCAGACAAGTGTCTGAGGACCCCTCTCCACTCCGTCAGGGTAAAAACTGCTGTTTGGTTATTCAGCTCCCACATCCCGGGCTCTGCGGATGTACAAATGCATCCCACTAATTGTATCTTAGGAGAACAAAAAGGGAATACTAATCAGATACCAGTTTTCAATCAAGTCTAAAATGTGGAGGATGCTAATTTCACCCATCTTTATTTCTTTTCTGTTTTGTTTTTTTCCCAATTGCAGAACTACTGGTGCAAAAAAAAATGCATCTGATTGATTCATTTCTTGTGTCACTTTTGAAAAGTTACATTTCAATCAGCAATGGTATTTCAAAAGAAAAACAATATGATAACAATGATGATGATGATGATGATGATGATGATGATGATGATGATGATGATGATGATGATGATGACGATATCCCAGCTGCAGAGTGTGAGGAAGTGGGTGTGCGTCGAATCAAGCAGCATGCATCTCCAACACAGTTTTGTTTTTTTTCTGTCAGCTTAAGGCTGACCAATCATCATTGTATCTCTGTGAGCCAAGTCAAACATCACATTCTTGGCAGCAAATTATCTTTGAGGATAAAATGAAAGGTGGAGCCCTCACTGCCCCCCCTACTCCACCAGGACCGGGTGCAGGGGAAAAAACAAGTCCACCTTCCTTTATTTTTGGGGGGATGTGGCTCTTTATGCTACACTTTTGGAGCCGTGGTCCAAAGAAAACATGAGAACCAATAAATCAGTGTCAGGAATTAACCCTGTCTAGCAGAGGGCCGCACCTCGCTGTTGTTTAGGCCGATGTTTTGTGAGACGGGAAGCAAGACGTGCAGGAAGTAGAATTTATAGTGCAGGCTCGGGAACGCCCCCCTCTGGTCCCGCTGATATACTCTGACCCTGCGAAAGCTGGCAAGACACAGGAACTCTATTTGGGGTGCTTGAAGAAAAGCTGAGGTCCACACCGATCCCCCGTGGACTTCCTGTCACACTCCACAAGTCCCTCCACCAGATCCCTCCACCTCCCGTGGTGCAGAGCTTCAATGGCCCAATGCATCATTCTTTTAGCCAGCTTCCCCTTCCCTGACATTCATCCCAGCGCAGCACTATGGAGAGTATAGGCAGTGAATGTATGCCCCGGCCGCTGTGCCAGGGAATCTATCAATGACAACACGGCGGATTTCAGCAGCCTGAAGGGACTCAAGTCTTCTCTAGGGCAACAACAGCAACACCAGAGCTGACCATTACTAAACAAGCTGAATGGTCTGACTGGACCATCGTTTACGTGACAATGTTTCAAGCGAAAATGCATAATTTTTGTGTTTTCATTTCAGAAAAGGTTTGCGTTGACATGGCAACGTTTTGAAAACAACCTCAGTTTCCTTGGAAATGGCAAAAAAACAGAAAATTATGCAGTCACCATGCTGGGTCACTGTCGGATGCTATTGGTTGTTTTTGTAATGAAACCAGACACACGTGGGGGGCTGTGGCTCCCAATCGGAAGGTTGCAGATTCGATTCCTCATCTGGACCTGTCCACATGTCGAAGTGTCTTGAGCAAGACACCCAACCCAAAATTGCTCCCAATGGATGGATTGAGCCCTTTGCATTGTGGCTGCCTCCGTTGGTGTGTGAATGCGTGTGTGAATGGGTGAATGTAATTAACGATGTAAAGCACATTGGGACTGCTCAATCAGTTGAAAAACACTATCTAAGTGAAGTCCATGTACCATTTACATGCAAGCAGAGAATATGCTGGCATTCGTATGGACAGACAATTAAGTTGTATTGCTATTACAGGTGACTCGCAACTATAAAACTACCAAGTCACAGAAGAATATGGACTGGGAGTCATGACACTCTGGAGGAAAAATTGTTGTCACTGTGCATGTACATGTGTAGAAGAACTATATATTGCGCGCATATATATTGGTGCGCATGACGAGTAGCAGCATTTCAGAAAAGTTGCGTTTTCGCCTGTTTACGCGGAAAATGAGTCACAGTGATCTCAAAAACGTTCCACCTTGGAAGCAGTTTTAAAAGGTTGCGTTTTCAGAGGCTCTGAGCTCTGTTGTCATGTGACTGGACCCAAAACATAACGAAAGTTTGCTTTTTGACTTGAAATCCTTGCTGTGTAAATGGAGCCTGAGTCGGTGCCCCCCCCAACACTGTATCTGCAGAACATGCATTATGCAGATGTGTGAGCCTGAGAATCAAGGTTAGCCATTTTAGGTTCCAGAATGAATGCAGCTGAACGTGAAATACCTCAAGACAATGCACAGCTTTACTCTAAGCCCCTTTTCGTGAGACACTCCCTCTGCGTATTAAATTATGTAATTCTATCATCCATTCACGTGCACTGGTGCCTTTCACTGATGGTTCATTTACTTCCACCATGTGTATAATTCAAGCGTGGCGAGACCAGCATCTCCATGCAATACCACATGAAGGTACACACTGTGAACCATAACTATCATCAGACGCTGGAAGGCGAGCCTGTGCACATCGCAGAGCACAATGACGCCCGAATACGTTCAGGTGTGTGTGCAAACACACTTCACACCACAAGAGCTCAGTCTAATCTCTCTGCGTTTTGACAGGGTCGGGGGTGGAGCTTACCTAATGAAGAAGGAGGCGGCTGCAGACGAGGAGGGGGAGGTGGATGCACTGGTGACGGGTGCTGGAAGTCCCGCTTGGCTGGAGCTCCTCAGTCGACAGGGCGTCAGGGTGCCGCTGCTGGTGCTGGTCATGGTGGCGACGGGGGCCTCCACGGCTGTGGCTTCCCTGTCAGCTTCCCCTATCAGACCATGGGCCTGTTGACACACAACAAACAGAGATAAGGCCACAGCCACCACTGCTGACCACGTTCCTTCCACTCCATCCACCCCCCCACCCACCCCCCGCCACAGATGGACGGGCAGCTGCTGCAGCCAGTACCGGTTAGCGGGAGTCAGCAGTATCCACAGCAGAGCGCTCCCCGCTGAACAGCGAGGATGCTGCACCATTCATTGATTCTGGCAACATTCACGAGCTTGCTCTGGCTGTAGCCTCCTGTAATTAAGCGATAACCCACATTTAATTAGTAATTAAATCACTAGCGATTTACCTCACTCTGCCCCCGATTATATCTATACCACCACGGCTAATTTGGCCCTTTACTCATCAGGAATGAGAAACGTGTCATTCTGCAGTGTTGGACCGAGAGATTCAAAGACACTAAACAACCAAGCGTTATGTGACGGGAGAGATTTGTTCCCTGGCCTAAATGTTTATGAGGTGTCTTGATGGTGCTTACATGGACGCTCCCTGTGCTGGAAGACTCATCATTAAATAGGAGTAAACTGGGATGGCCACAGTTCTCTCAGCCTCTGGGTTTGGTAACTCAGGCCAAAAGCTGCGATTTACAACCTACAGACTGATACAGACGTGTACTTGATGCAACACCTGAGCGTCTTGATATTTGTTGCAGGTGTCCTGCAGCAAGGCGGCGAAAAACTGTTCTAGCTGTTTATGAAAGAACGCAGCACATCTGGAGCAGAGCACGTTTTAACCACCGGTTCAGAAAGTTAACAGTGTGAACGGAACCAACGGAACTCGATCTGTTTTACCAAACTATGGTTGAACCCTCGCCTCTAAAAAAGATGGAAGCCGAATGTGATCAAAACAATATATATCAGGGGTGTCAAACATAAGGCCCGTGGGCCAAAACTGCCTCGCAAGAGGCTCCAATACTTTTTTTTAATGTTATTTTTTATCATAGTTAAAGGTTTTTAAATGTTTACGTCCTTTTTTTTCTGCTGCTTCTACTACTTCTTCCATTGGGATCAATGATGCTAACTTCACTGTATTCAGTAAATGCTCCACTCTTGCTGGAGCTCAGGAAAATCAGATGTGCTCAGCTGACGATTGTAGGACAACTCGTCCACTAATGAGATTTCAGAATTTTGGGGAGAAAATAAATCCTGTACAATGTATGTTTACATATTAGTTCTAATTGATGTTTTATATATGTTTCATGTATCTAGTATATGTCCATATATATCTAGTATAGTACCATGTGGCTTTGTTTATCGCAAAAAATTGTCTTGTTTCTTGTACATACATTTCTGAAGACCGTATCTGAGCTGGTGCACGCCACGCCGCGCCCCTGTTGAGTTTGCGCTCTGAGCAGCAGCCAATGTTTATGTTTTTGTGTCAAATGCACTTAATAATCCTTTCAAATGTGTAAAATATACTTTGAAATCCAATCCTTGAAATCAATAATGCTGAAAAAGAATTGTCGTGGACGAGTTGTCCGTTCACCTCAGCTGACCACTAACACGGTCATGTTCGGAGCTGAGATTCACTTTAGTTACCCTCTTACCTCACATTTCCATGTGGAGGAAATTTAGTTGCCAATTTACTATAAATGCATGTTTTCACTATGTAAACTTGGAAAGGAAAGGAAACTGGAATAACTAGAAGAAAAAGCCTCATGCACAAGAAGAACATGCAAACACTGCACAGAAACCCCCAAGTCTCTCAAGCATATTCTGAATGAGAGTAGAGTGCTAACCACTAAATCAATATGCAATAGTATCCTTTTACGTTTGCCGTATTAGTAGAGCTGAGCAGTTTTCCCTAAAACCCTAAGAGAAGGAAGGCAGAAAAGCCAGCCCGCCCTCTATTTGTGTTTAAGAATGGAGCGAACACTGAAGATGGAGCATGCAGAGCATCAGCATGAGCTCCGATGCCTGCAGTGCTGCACTGATTGTTCCAACACCAACACAAGGAGTGCAGAGAGCTAATTATGCAAACCGAGAGCCAGCTCTGAGAGCGCACTTCAGCCGGAGTCGCCACACAGAAAAAAGGTTAATCCCCATCGGAGCCGCTAGTTTATCCTGCAGGACGATGATCAATAGCCGCTGACAAGAACCAGTTCTGTGAGGTTTCAGCATCAGAAATTAAATAAATAAGGGCCAAAGTTTCTGTGAAAACATTTATAACACTGACACATGGACATTGTGTAATCAGTGACGACCTTGAATTGAGTCGCGCACAGAGCTGCAGCCTCAGTCTTCTCTGACAGGATATGTATTCTAAACACAGTTCAGGCCTTCTGAATATTTACCACCTCAGTGTTTGGCCTAGATCTATGTTGGGCAACTAAAATAACATCCTTTACAATCTTTTTTATAAAGTGTGTGGCCTTCCACTATCTGCCATTTGTCAACGCGGACTGGCAGCTGCACTATTTATATGCCAGGCCTGACATGTGAACGCCATACATCAGGACGTGAGGACATGCTTACGCTCTCACATTCACCCGAGAGGCTTGGCGGGGAGCCGCCGCTGTTAGCTTCACAATGTGCTGCTGTATCCAAGCACGGCTGCATTCATTTTTCCAAAAAAAGCTCTGCTGGCCGTTTGCTGAAGAGCGGCGCGGCGGTGCGTGAGCTTCTTGTATTCCCACTTTCCCACTTCCCACTGTTTGAGCTTGTTATCGGAGTTAGGGATCACAGCTGTGTTTCAGAGGTTTGGTTTTGCTCTCTTGAGACTTCATCATGAAGGCTAAGCCAGATATCAAGCTGCAGTGTGTGAAGTTATGACTTGGAAAGCGTCCGATGGAAAAAAGAAAAAAAAAAGTGGCTGCAAACGGAAATGAGCCAAACACAGATCCTCACGCAAGCCGCCAGAGCGGAAAGCCTCACGCCATGCCGGTGCCTGTGGCAGGTTAGGATCTCAGTGCATACCAGGGAAGTAGACGCATTACACTCTGGCACGAAGGACCAGAGCGCTTCACGCACACACACATAACCATACACACACACACACACACACACACACACACACACACACACACACACACACACACACACACACACACACACACACACACACACACACACACACACAGCCGAACAGGAAGCTCATCAAATCCACTGCTGATTGCAGCAGTGCAGGTTTGAAAATCAAGTGGCATTGACTTTCAGGAGCACCCAGGGACAGCTGGCCACAGGTGTGGTTCGAAATGGATAAACTGTACTCTAAAACACACACAGTCGAGCTCCTCGCAGTGCCTTTCAGAGAGTATTCCCTTTGGTCGTAACGCTGGGACTTAAGCTTCACAGTCCAACTGCTCGCTGCAGCCTTGGACATGGACTGGCCCTGAATCTGGCTGAAAAGTACAATCTATCCCCTGGTCAGGTAATTAGGCTTTGTCAGAGGAGCCATGTGTGCTCGGCCGTTTGCACCAAAAGTCAGTAATGAGCTGGCCTTCCACCCTTTAACCCCCAGCCCTCCTTGATCCCGCTGCCGAGGTTTTCCAATGGAAAGAAAAGGCAGAAATGAGAGGGAGGGAGGGGTAGAGGGCAATACAGACAAAAAGGAAGAGAGAATCCAACATAATGGAAAGAGTGAAGACTCAAAAGAGTGAAAAGGGTTTGAGAGAGTGCCTCCTATGAAGTCTGAAGTGAGCGGCAGAGCCCAGCATTCAATCAGCAGAGCATCCCCCCCCCCAGACGAGCAGGACTCCCCTGTGACCTCTGATCCCAGCAGTCAACAGACGATTACTGCCGAGGTGAAATAGGCCCCGTGTTAATCTGCCTGTCGTGCTTGGCTGGCCTCTGTAACCAACAGAAACCAGCTGAGGTGAAAATCGACCTCTGACAATACTGGGCTGCAATCATGTAAGAAAAGATAAAAAAAAAAAAAACACAAGATGTCAAGAAGTTTAAAGCAAAAGCCACAAAATCTACTTTTTCATACGATTGGCAGAAGTGGGCTTTTTCTTTCCTTTTCTTTCGGTTTCATTTTCTTCTCCTGCCATCATGGCCATCGGTGGCACATTGCCATGCGAGCCCAGCTGCACCTCAGCAGCAGCAGCCAAGATCATCTGCAGGGCTTCAAATTGGTGGCGGAGGAGCGCACTGAGGCAGCAGGCGGCCGGCGGGCCAATAACGGAACCCTCACGAGTCAAGAACACTCGATCGTCTCTGATTAGTGCACATGTGGTTTTGGGTTTAATGGAGCAACCGGAGAGTTGCAGATTTCTATCAATCAATTTCTTGTTTCGAGTGGTAGCACAACACTACTAGTTATCTGATGTTCTGGATTTCCTCCAATCCTTTAGATTCAAGTGAAAACTCATTTTTCCATTTTCGTTTCAGGGAAGTTTCCCGTTTACACGGCAACATTCTGACAACAATGTCCGTTTCCATAGCAACGTCAAAAACCCTGAACTTCTCCTGGCAATAGCCAAATTCATGGCACTCTGGAGGCCGCCATTGTTGTTATTGTCCCTTTACTTGCGCATTTGCACAACAACTATTTACCACCGCCGTGGTGCACATGTGCAGTAGCAGCATTTCCGGAGTCTACATGGAGACAGAGCCCGAGCGTTTTCAGAAAGTGTCGTTTTCGCCAATATACACGGCAATGTGGTGTTCAGTGGCTACGAACACCACATCCAAAATGCAACTGAAGTTTTGTGTTTTCACTTGAAATCGTTGCCGTGTAAATGTCTTTATCAGACAAGGCATCACTAATAGTGCAGAGCACGTCCCTGCTGGTTCATCTCATATCTTAGACTTTCTTTGTGTGAATCCAGGGCGGCTACACTGAATATGAACCCAAGTCATGCCGTATAAAGATGGAGTCAGATAGTTTCGATTCAGCAAACGACCGCAACCTAGTTCCAGATGTTACCCAGAGCCTTTTTCCAAATGGGAGCATCAAGGTGCTTTTTAATGGGCTGTGTGTGGGAGCGCCCACAGGCTCCCTGGCTGACACACTGGGGAGAATGTCGAACACACACACAGTCCACCTCTTCTTCTCTGTGTGAACGGCACCGCGTGTTCTCACCACCAAGAAACCAGGAGGGATTGGTGAATTAAAGCATGTGCCTTTGGGCTGTGGCTAACTTCCAAACCTCAGGAGCGTGTCACGGCTTCCGTCACTCCGAGGAATCTGGTTTTAATAAGAGAAAACCATGTGATTCCTCCTTTTCGGAAAATGGCGATGGGACGTTTCTGCACATTCAGGAGAGGCTTCAGCCTCATCTCAAGGCAACACATCCCAGCTCCAAGGGCCACTAATTGCTTTTACACACAAAGATGGAGAACACAAGTCAGCCTCTCCCATCTGTGCCAGGCCGTTCGATTTGCCCTAGATCGCGTACGAGCAGTTAAAAGCTTTTGATGGCCACCCATAAACCATCTCTACAGGCACTTGTTGACATTAAGGGGAGGAGTGAAAATCTGTCTTCAATTTCTCAACCAGAACACAGGAATAAGGCTGCCAAGACCCGCAACAGACTGCAGTTATCAGCACAGCTACAAGAGGAAGGACTAAATTTACAGCTTGCAAATTTGATGTGAAATAATAAAAGTGCAAACGCTGGATGATGTGAGCACATGCCGTCTGGTGTGTTTCTGGTGCAGAGTGTCACGCAGGTTTGTCACAGAGAGCAGATGTGTTTCTGTTTCTGCACAAACACACTCGTCGGTGGAAAGCACAGCTTCCCACAGGTCCCTGAAAACACACACTGAGATGCTCCACTGCCACGATTTCAGCTTCGACTGGAAAACTGCTGAAAATGGCAATAAATTATGTTAAAGTCAAAGGTGCAGCGGCTCACATGACATTAGGGGCAAAACCTTTGCAGCTTCCTCAGACATCAGACACGACTCAGGCTAATGCCGAGATGAGGAGTTATAGCGAAGCCGCTGGGCGGTCATTTGAAATGCCCTTGAGGAGGTCAGCTGATTAGTGTTGAGATGACCTTTGACCCCAGATCTCTCAGGCTCCTTGACGACGGAGGAATGAGAGATCAGCACTCCTGCAGAGCTCCAACACACATTTTCTCCTGGGCTTTTCTACATCCTGAAACATTTGTATTCATGAGATCGGAGCTAATAAGCCGTCGATACTTTGACAACGAAAACATTTACATAAGAACTATACATTAGTGGTGGACAACATGGCAGAGTATGTTTGATTAAACTCAGCCACAACTTTATGTCCACAACATGTAATCACCCCCCTTTAATGTTAATTTTAGACCCTGTTTACAGAACTTTTTTGTATTTTCATTTCAGAAAAGTTTTGCGTTTAAACTGCAACGTTTTCAAAACAAAATCTGTTTACACTGAAACAGCGGAAACGCTTAAAAATTATGTTGCATGTTGAGCCACTAGTGGGTGCTGCTGTTGTTTTTGTAATGGTAAATACAGGCAGATGGACCCAGAGAACAATAAACTATAAACAAGTTGCATTTTCCCCATTGGTACAAAGAGTTTTCTGAAAAAGTTCCACCTTGGGAGCCATTTTCAAAAAGATGATCCGAGCTCCAAGCACCGTTTTCATGTAAATGGACACCCAAAACACAACGAAAGTCTTTTGTTTTCACTTGAAAACATGTGTAAATAGGACTTAAATTCAGGGGCCCTGTCCATGATTGCTGCCAATAAACAGATGGTATGTTAAAGACATAATCAGCTTCATTCACTTCATAAAGTTATGGCCGGTCAGTACATAACATCATACTGAAAAAGGGGACAAGGCTTAGAATTTTGTATGAACTTAAGTTCTCAAAAATTCTGTGCTTTTTGATTAAACAAATCATGCAGACACAGCAAGAACATTTAAACTCCACAAAAAGTTTGTACTGCTCTAAATTCGCTCTCATTCGATGACATTCAGCAGAGCTGAGAATGGGCGGATACCTTTGGTGGTGGGAGGAAGTTGTTGGAGATGCTCCACATGCCCTCCAGGTACTGCTGCGCCTGGATGGTGACGGTGCTCAGGGATCCAGTCAGCTGCCCTCCTGCCACCGTCACCTGGACGCTGGTTTTCGGTCCCGAGGAGGCAGAGGGGCTCTGGGCCCAGCCCGGTACCCTGTGGCGCTCCCCCAAAGGCAGCGCGGAGCGGGCGGCGGGTTGGGTTTTCAGCAGCTGTTTGGCGTGGACGCTGGAGGAGGACATGGTGATTCTGGAGGGCTGCGGTAAAAAAGAGGTGGTGGCCATGGCTGCCATGTCTGAGCTGATGGTGAGGACAGGAGAGTGGAGCGTCTGCATGGCCTCCTGCTTCAGTTGATGGAGAGGTGTGGAGCACACCTGGCAGCAGCCGGGTTCATGACTCCCCGGGGTTTGAAGCTGATCCAACAGGAAGGTTGCATATCCAGGGTCCTGCAGGGAAAACACACACAAGACAGTTGCTTCAAGCAAAACAACCAAAGAATATTCTGTATATTTTAACTTATATACACTTTATTGCCAAAAGTATTTGCTTAGCTATCTAAATGAATTAATTCTGATGTTCCAATCACTTCCATGGCCCCAGGTGTATAAAATCAAGCACCTAGACATGCAGACAATTTCTACAAACGTTAGTGAAAGAATGTGTTGCTCTCAGGAGCTCAGTGAATTCCAGGGTGGTACAGTGATAGGATGATACCTGTGCAATAAGTCCAGCCGCGAAATTCCAACACAATCAACTGTTAGTGGAAGTATGACGAAGTTGAAGTGACTGGGAAGAACAGCAACTCAGCCGTGATGCTGGGGCACAGAGTGCACAGAGGTGGCCAACTTGCAGAGTCAATAGCTACAGACTTCATATGATCTTCAGATTCAATCCTCTGGTTTAAGAATGGGACCTCACTCAAGCTCATATGAAGGCAGGCGAGCGAACACTTTTGGCAATATAGTGTTTCTTGTATTGTGAAACCTTCCAAAATGGCAGTCGACGACTCTCACTCCTCCCTGGGATCCTCAATCTCTGCTTTAACCACTTCCTCCTTTTCAGGATGGTTGTTTGTTTACACTGAGATGTTTCGCCTGCATGCAACTTCAGACTGCTAATCAGGTTCCCCAGACTCCAGCTCATTTCACACTGCTGGGAATCCAAGACCGAACAAGTCGGGAGGCAGCTCAGAAATAAGGCTTGGAGGAATTAGAAGAAGATCCCACAGAGACATTCCTCTCAGAAAATAACTAAGTGAAATCTGCCCTTTATTTATTTTGTGAAGTTTCAGCTTATTACTGCTGTGAGAGATGGTGTCCAGTCGAGTTTTGTCCTTTCCCTTCCACTCTAATAAGACTCCCTGGGGTGTCCATCTCTTATTGGAAGGGATGACAAAGAAAACAACAGCTGAGAGGCCTCTAGCGCCCAAAGCTATACAATTTACATATGATAAGTATCCCACGGTGAAAACATATGACAAACCTCCAAAAACGTGGAAACTCTGGACTTCTGCTGTAAGCTGGCAGCAAAACGGAGCGATCAGAGAAATTTCAAAGCAAATGTGACGGAGGAACATCATTTTCTGTCTGTTTTTAGAGGACAAACATTCACACAAACACACAGACACACACTCACATACAAAGACAAGATGGTCTCTTAAGAGGCATAAAGGGGCACTCCAGGCTTCTGCCCTGCGGAGTCGTGGCCTAAGACAGGAGCTCACAGACCGTACATAAATGTTTATGAGACCTTTGCTCCGCAGAACCTCCGAGGTGATCAGGAGGAGTGAAGCAGTGGGGAAACAACAATCCACTGCTGTAATGCAGTGCCACTTAATACAGCTAACCCGACAGGCCTGGAGACCAAAGAGGCCGGCCCAGGGACTCTAAATCTCCCCCGCATGTGAAATCAGTTCGACTTTAAGATTCTCTGCAAACACCCGCAGCATCAAAAGTACGATCACGCACCGATTACAGAATATAAAAGACACTTATCAGCAACATATTTCCTTACTCTTCAAAAACTGGGGGAAAAAGCCATATCGTCTGAATCATGTTTAATGTACCTTGATGGTTCAGGATAATCTGCACATCATTGCTTTACTCAAAAGGACAATCAGACCAGGGAGTGTGGCTGGACCGGCCCGGTGTTAGCTCAGCAATTCTGGTTAATGATAGACTTTATTGGCTACTTACTTCACACATGGGCAAGCCTGGGCAGGATGAACGCACGGCTAAGAAATACACTCAGGATGTAGAAAATCCCTTAAATCTCACTGCAATTGAGAACTCTGACAGGCCGATTTCTGGCTAATGCCCGATGCCATTGCACTACATTACAGTATAGGAATGGATTTAAATATAAGAAGCTTTAAAGACCATATACGATAGAGCTCCGATAGCTCTGAAAACATGAAACCTAATGCTGCCTGATCCTGACACGTGAACAATCTGCACCGGACAGGATATTTCTGCTGGAATAAGATGAAGCAGCCTGTGACAAATCGGAGTGAAATGGGACACAGAAGTGGAGAAAACATGGCTGCCGGCCGCCATTCTCCACAGTCTAGTCTGGTTTGGTGTACACGCTTTCCTAGACAGGAAACCAAAGCAAAGTCATAACCAGCCAACTCCACCCCTTCACCCTTTACCCTCGGACCACTCCTTACCCACCTCGGGGCACTGGTAGATGGAAGAAATCAATTCCTCTCTCTCTCTCTTTCCCTCTCTCTCTTGCTACACGCATTGTTAGGTGTTGATTTAGGAGAGCTAATAAAATGACACACAAAGCTGAGCCCATCTGCTATTCTGTTAGGATTCTGGAGGTTAGAGAGCGAGCTTTTCCTGTAAAGCTGTCTGCAAGCTTTATGCCCAGAGGAGTGAGGAAAGGGTCAGGGCCACAAGACTTATGGGAATGATGGCACTGATGATGAGGATGATGATGTTGCGGCTGTGGAACGATGAAACCGAAGGCCACAAACTCCGTATTTATACGGCACATAAGAGGTTTTAGCGGGGGGCGGTGCATATTTCACCCACGATCACTTGGATCTAACGCATACCTCTGGTGATGTTTTGTGTGATCACATCTCTGCTAACTGTTTGAGAGCTTGTGCATAAACATAAAGTGGAACACATGAAACGTACGAAGCAAGAGTGCACCCATCCCCAAAGCCGTATTGTTTCTTTTATTATCGGTTTGATCTATTACTGACAGGTGCAAGTGGGTGTGAAGAGAAGCGGCGCTCCTGAGAAGTGTGCAGTGCAACGGCATCGCCGCAGTTCAAATGTTCAAAGCATTCCCATCAGCGGACAGGCGTGGAGGCGCTGATCCTCAGCCATTGTTCGAGTGGGAGATGGTTCTGGTTTCTAACCCGGGGTCTATCAGAGGAGAGATTTAAGCCGCACGAGTGAGGATAAGAGGACAGAGAGGAGGCAGAGGAGTGGGAGGAGGAAGGCCGAGGTTATGGCCCCTTTGCCTGGAGGCTTGTGGGTGGGTTGTGTTGCTTTACTGCCTGTCAGCGCTGATCTTTATTAAACTCTGGGGACGAGCGTAGTCAGATGCTACGGCCTTATTATGGAAAGGAGGCGCACTGAGAGAAAGAGGGAAGCGCCTGGCCTGTGGAATGAACCCTTCACCACCCTCAGAGACCAAAGTTTCTCTTTGTCCCTCACACTAAGTGTGATGAAAAGCAGGTGAGCAGCAGCAGCCACCCAGCTGAGGTCTCTCTCTGAGCTGATGGAGAGTGTCATCGCAGACAGCCCGTGCCCAGAGGCTGATGGAAACAAGCTCAGCCGTAACCACTTATGGATGAGGGGACAGGGAGAACGATGTGCATGATTTCTCTCCTGTGTCTCTTTGGGGGGAAAACAGAACTGGGCAAAGTCACAGAGGGGTTTTTTTCTTTCCTTTTTTATTCCTCCCTCCAATCACACCTCATTTGCCTTGTCTCATCAGTGCCCCGTCTCTCTAACCAGACGAAGCAAAGCTGCCATCTAACCCTTTCCACGCTCCGCATCCGATGCACCTCCGATGTGGAGCACCCGGCGAACTTAAATCAAGGCAAGGTCACGGCGATTTGAAATGTATGAGGCTCCTCACGAGCCGAGACACTTTTAGGCACGCTCCGTTGAAAGTAAAATACTCCGGGAAACCATATTTTCTGTTCCAGTTGAGCTTAACAGATAGTTCTCAGGCAACAAAAAAAAAAGCCCACCCACCCCATGACCCTCTGCAGCAGTGGCAGCAAGAGAAATGGACTAAAACGGAATCGGTGTGGATCCATGATGAGAAGAAAATGGACCGAAAACTTCTGATGCGTCGTACAGCAGCTTGTCTGCTCATATCTGGGTATCTGCTTCAGAGGCGCCGGCGCTCTGTGATTTATTTTCATATTTCTCACATCAATCATAGTAATATCTCCACAGATGTGTCCTGAAATGTTATTAAAGAATAAAGTCTTTGCTTAGTTTTCTCTCTTCCATCGGTCGGTAGTTGAAGCGGAAGGTAAAGGGTGTAGATCTGCTCATCACGTAGACTTTACCACCATGTAGCAGCAAAACGCTTCAACCGATTGTTGTGTTAGCTTCTCCTTCTGATGTGACTCCTTTAGTGACTTTGTGTTTCAGGGCACGTTTACACAATTTCAAGTGAAAACGCCAAAAGTGTGTTTGCATTTTGGGTGTCCATGTTTGGAACCACAGAAAATGCAACTTTTTAAAAAGTCAACAGCACCCACTAGTGGCTCTACATGAAAACAACATCATTTTCAGCGTTTCTGCTAGTTACAAGGAAACGGACAAAACGTTGTCGCGTAAACGGGGCCTCAATAAAGTTGCATTTATCCTGTTTACAGAGGGGGCTTTTTTCACCAGAATGAACCAGGTTCCAGTTCGGGGCCAGCGCCAGATTCAGCACCAGTTCTTTGTCTTTCCACCACCGAAGCCCCGGCCTATCAGGGGCTGAACGGGTGCTAAGCCGGCCCTATATCGTTGCTGGGCCAGAGCAGGGCCTGACGCGTCATCAGCTGGGGGCGGAGTTATCGCGACCTACGAGGCGGAAGAGACACTGAACCGGCTTTTTGAAATCTACAGCGAACACGGAGCCCCGCAGTGGCTATAGAGAAAAAAATAATAACACGTGGGAACGATATGAGTCGCTCCCTCAAACTAATAATGAGAGGAAACGAGATCATTTAATCCGCGATCGCACAGCCGGGAGCTCTCTAACTGCTGTGCTGCCGTGCTCCTGCGCTGTCACAAAGTCAGCTACGTCAGATATAGAATTTAGAAGCAGTTTTCCATTGTCGTTTTTTTCACGCTTTTCATCTTAGCCTTTGTCACTAACTTCACTTCCAGGTCTTGTTTGGCGTTCTGACCACAGG
This sequence comes from Lipophrys pholis, assembly GCF_963383615.2. Lineage (NCBI taxonomy): Eukaryota > Metazoa > Chordata > Actinopteri > Blenniiformes > Blenniidae > Lipophrys > Lipophrys pholis. The sequence goes on from NC_137633.1 coordinate 20,665,483, forward strand.
CTGAGGTCTGCATGAGGCTGCTTGGCGCTCCGCTAAGCCCCATTATTATTTTCTATCCACAGAACTTCTTGATAATGAAACGATACTTTTGGTTCATCAGCCACTACAAAACAAACCTCATACTACTGTAAATGAAAGCTTGGATTATTTTTTTGCCATATAATGAGCCTTTTAATGATTTCATGTGAAAGAGAACTTTAATCAGTATGTTTACGTAGGTTGCCATTGGAAACAGCTGTAGAGCTGTTTTATCATTCTACACCTCCAGTCCTCCTGATGTTGAAGCATTTGATTCAGACGCATCCAGAAATAAAATGAAAGGAGCAGAAATTCATAATGTAATGCCCAAATGTTGAAAAATGAGCCCCAAGCTCATTCACAGGTTTTGGGTTTTTTTTTCCTCAATGGCCACTCCGGGGCTCTGTACTAAAGCAAGAATTACGTGAAAAAACAACAATGGAGCGACGAAGAGACGCAATGTTTTCTCACTTTTTGGTCGGCATCCGAGGTTCAGGCCAGACTAGATGGAGCGACCCGGACCTAACCGATGAATACAGTCCGTCTCCACGTTCCTGTATCAGTGAAATTGGTGAAATCAGTGACGTATCACGTTTTGGAGTGACGTGACTCTCACTTGGCTCCTTTGACAATGGAAAAACAACCGGTTCTTTGGCGGTGCTCATTTAAGAACTGGTCCTGAACTAGCTCCTGGTTCGTTTTGGTGGAAAAGCCCTCACAGAGAGCGGTGCAGTTACACTCTAGAAAATGCTTCTTCTCAGAGACTTCTAATCCTGTTGTTGAGTAAACAAAGAGACAAAACCCAAAGAAAGTTCACTGTTTTCACTTGAAATGTTGTTGTGTACACAGGACCCCAGACAACCTGCTAACACTGGTCGATATATTAACAACTTCTTACTGAATTGTGCCGTTTTGTCTCAACCTGCACAGTCTTTTCAGCTCTACGATAAGTTTCTGTTACTCTGGTTGTTCTTTGTTTCCTTCATTAAGGGTTTTTATTTCATTATCCAACCAGCAATGGAAACATTCCTGAAAATGAGTCAATACAGCACCATGCTGCTTTATATCGGTCCTGTTTACAGATCACTATTCTTAAGTATTTCCTACTTACCGCATTTCTTGTAAAATTGAGACCACACAGCAGCTGCCAGATCTAAATGGCCTTTCAACTGGTAGTTTTGCTCCTTCCTCTGCTTCCCTGTGAGGATGTGACGGAGCCGGCTCTGTTTGCTCGGCCTGAGACGGTGTTGACCCTAACCACACACCACCTCAGTGAGTCTCAAAGAGATTGGCCCCCCAATAAACCGCGGGAGCCCGGTCCGGGTCCCGGGGTGAGGCCGGGAGCTTCCAGCAGGCCTGCTTTCCCACAGGTAGCCCGAGCCGCTCTGTCAGCCGAGCCAGAGAAAAACGAGCGCAGCTGCTGGCCTTGCCCCGAGTGAGCAGGGGGCATTAAGGCAGATTACATTCCCAGGATAAAAGCCACACATCCAGGGGTGTAATCCCTCTCTGCCCCCTGCTCTTTCTCAACTTTCCCCGCCACCTTCACTCCTCCGAGCCGCTTCCCCCCAAACCACACGGATCACCTGAAGGACGGGGAAGACTGATTGGACGTCAGGTCCAGCTTTTAGTGCGGCAGCAGATCTGGGTTACACACCATTAAATTTAACCACTGCCTGCCCGGAGGCAGAGAAGACAATGACTCAGGATGTCACACGAGCCTGCTATTTCACTCTGTGGGAAACGCCTTTGGTAGGACACAAAATGGGAACAAATCACGTCAAACAGTTGTTTGTCTGCTGACTCGGCAAGATTAAACAAACCGAGACTTTTTACTCCGCTGCCGTTACCTACCTGGACCTACTGGAGCAGGCTGCACGTCTGCAGTAATGAATTCATTCATCCCGGGAATCTGTGTGAAAAACCCGGGCCGCTTAATTTGTCCGTCACTCTCCGGGGTTTTTCATCGGAGCACAATAGGATTCCGTCAAAATCATGATGAAATATCTCCGACGCGTCTGCAGCATCTCTAATGTGAAACTCTGGCTTTTGTCAGAGTGAGACTGCATTTAGTTTCTCATCCTGTTATCTGAAGCTTTGGGGAAAGATACGAGTGCAGAATCAATTCTTCTCCTGCTTTTCAGAGGCTGTGGTTTCTCTCTTCCCGCCACTCTCCTATTTTAAAGTTTTTTTGTAAAACCGGCAGCTTCAATAAATCATCAAAGTGAAACTGCAAAAACAAAAAGTTAACAATTATTGAAAATACTGTTTGTGCCCAAAGTCACGATTTCCGTGGTTAAATTGTTAAAGCGACATTCTCCCGAGAAAGATTAACTAACGTAATGTCGACAGCACATCACAGTGAACAAACTTCCCTTCACAGAGACTAAACAGATTACCTCGTTTAGAGATTCTGACATCCGTCTTCCCCTAAATGAGCAGCCAGATCTGTGAGCATCCAGCATCTGTTGGAGAGGAGCTCACAGACTGATGTCAATCTGTCTGCCCTCAGCGCCTTAACTCACAGTGAACTGCTGACACCAAATGTAAACAGGCTTCACCCCTCAGTGACACTCCCAACACATGAGAGCGCCACCTGTCCACCACATCACACATCCACAATCGAGTCTGCAAAGCAGGCAAGATCTTATGACGCGGGTCCAATCCAACATATCGGCATCATGTTTAGCAGATAAGTATGAACACATTATAAAAATGTTCATGTCATGGACTTTTTTTTTTTTTTTTTTAACAAAACCTGAAATTTTGTAAGAAAAATGGACTCAATCTGTGTTTTCCTTCAATCCAGCGTTGGATAAGAAAGTATAATAGCTATTTAGTGCTGCATAACTGTGGCCAGTGATAAGAGTGAAATACATTCAAACTAGAGAAAGCTGATGAGTTTGTTATAGGTATTGCACACAGACTCTGTCAACGTCAGAATATTCAATCATACAAATAATCCAACAAAGATCTGACTCCTTCCGTGTTGCATTATGGGATAAAAATGGGAAGAACGCTGCGATCCAACCGACAACTAACGTAATTTATCTCACTGAGCTGAGAAATTTAACACATCCGCTGCTATTCAGTCCAAACCAAGAGAACTCTGCAAATCAATTTTAAATCAGTAGAATGAAAGAAATATCTCTTCTTTGTATTTTCTACACAATGTGAAGTCATCCTGCACCAGACTTTTTTTTTTTTTTTTTTTTTTAAGTCAGATAACTTGCAGAGTTGCAGCTGAATTCACATTTGGTCTTCTCTTGTCGTCCATAAAAACAGATGTTACCGTCCGTCAGAGGCAGAGAGGGCGCAGATCTTTTGACCCCGGGGTTAAACATGGATGAAGTCAGATGCAAGCACTCACGGGTCTCGACCAAACCGCCCGGCAACCATAAATGACCCGCGATGATGACGCGTCACCGCTCCATATGGACGTCCCATTTATCAGCACTCCTTCTAAAGGCTGAGTGAGACCCACATGTTACACAGAAGTGTCATTAAATCAAAGCTTCACTCTGCATGCCCATACGTAAAATAAAAAAAAAGCGTGCGTGTGTGTGTGTGTGTGTGTGTGTGTGTGTGTGTGTGTGTGTGTGTGTGTGTGTGTGTGTGTGTGTGTGTGTGTGTGTGTGTGTGTGTGTGTTTGTTGCCTCTCATGTGGCTGTCTCTTCACACCACACCCAATCCATCACGGCAGCCTTTCGCCACTTGGCCAGTTAATTACCTTTTCCTGTTCACTCACACACATAAAGAAAACAAGGGCCTTTCAGAATGTTTGGACAGACTTCATTCTCTCTCTCTCTCTCTCTCTCTCTCTCTCTCTCTCTCTCTCTCTCTCTCTCTCTCTCTCTCTCTCTCTCTCTCTCTCTCTCTCTCTCTCTCTCTCTCTCTCTCTCTCTCTCTCTCTCTCTCTCTCTCTCTCTCTCTCTCTCTCTCTCTCTCTCTCTCTCTCTCTCTCTCTCTCTCTCTCTCTCTCTCTCAGCCTTCATGTCTGAGGTCAGAGTGTTTGGACCCCCCCCCCCCCCCGCAAAGAAAGTCGTCTCCATTAGACATCTGGTGAATAATCATTATTTCAACTTGGTGTGAAACTGATCTGGGAGATAAAACAGACCAACACAAACGGCTCACCTAATTCTTCTCTGCTCTTCACATGTTCTCCACCTCCCTGCCCATCGTGGCTGGCCGGAGCGGCGCTGCTTATGTTCTCCCGACTGGAGACACAGCGAATTGTGTTTGTGTAGACTTTCACCAGCGACCGTGCACTTCTAATTAAAACGGCGGAGTTTTTTTGGCGCGGGCAGAGTCTCGTGGTGCTTTTCCTCCCGCTCCCCGAGCCGGGCTCGCCCGTGGAAACCAACCGAAATGAGTACACAATGAAAAATTCAACAGGCAAGCTGGAGCGGCAGGAGCCAGGTGTTGCTGTAAAACTGCAGGTGAAAGCAAGGACAGACAGGGGGGGAGGGAGGGGGGGGGGGCTAAGGGGGGGGGGGTTAAGGGGAGGGGGGAGGGCTGACACCGTCTGGCACGTTGTGGAGAAGGGGGATAATAATGAAAAATGGAGATTCATATGTGGAGGATGAAACCTCACAACGCTGCACATGCTTTGTTTCAAGTCATTTTGTGGTTAAACAGCAGAAGACATCTTGTTTTTCTCATTATAATCAGTTTTCTGTGGGGGGGGCACCTCTCTGGTCTGCAGATCCCCTCTTCTGCTCAACAGTTTTAACCACACGGGGTAATAACATGCATATCCCCTGCATTGAGATTAAATCCCCGTTTTTACACAACGTTTCCAAATGAAAAGGCAAAACCTTCTTTGTGTTTTGTGGTTTTGTTTACATGAAAACTTAACTGTTTGTCATACAGGCAAAACCAAACAAAATAAAAAGGATACGTTCCAAACAGGGCCTAAAGCTCCTAAATGTTGTATTTCCTGTTGCTTTTCCTTTGCTAGTGAAAGCTTTAGAAATTCTCTGCAACTGACATTTATTGTGGTTTCACATTTTCTTTCGTCTGCACTGCATCATTAAATTTATTGCATTTCACAACCTGAAGTTGTAAAAAAATAGTGTTTCACTAAATTTAATATCTTTGCATTCTGTTTACTACTTTGTTGTCACTGAAAACATTCAGCGTCAGCTTTTTTTTTTTAACAACCTAGTTATACAATATTAACGTCCGTATCAATCAATTGGCAATAAGAAGCAGTCCTGATTTAAGGTCCGCTTACAAGACAACATTTTCAAGTCAAAATAAAACTTTCATTGCGTTTTGGGTTTCTGTCACCATGACAATGTCAGTCAGTGAAAATTAAACTTTTTGAAAATTGCTCAAGGTGGAACTTTAACGGTCATTCCCAGTACATAATACCTGTTAAGTCTTCATATACAGTCTGGAACTGCTGCAATTCACTATTAATTTTTACTTTAATCTGTCTTCATTACACTTACGTACAGGGTGGATTCAGCTCTAAAAATGTGTGTTTTATTCAAATAAAGTTGAGTTTAACCCTGAAAAACACAGTAAACGCAGTGGGAAAAGCCCGGTGCACCCCAGGAAGGCCCGCCCTACATATTAAAGTATTTCACAAAAAGATGCACATTTAGAACCAAATGACCACTTGAATTAAAATGCGAAAAATCTGCCATTTCAGACCGGATCCTTAAATTTGCCACGTGCTGCACAGTGTGAAACTGAAACAGCACTCAGCATTCCCCACCATCCACTAAAGCTGGTTAAAAGATCTATTTTTGCCCAAGTACCCACTTTAAAACTCTCACGGCCTGCAGATGATCCTGATACAATGGTTCCCTCCAACAGTCCAGAGCACTTGTAGTTTCAAACCTCTTCTCAGTGTGTGTGTGTGTGTGTGTGTGTGTGTGTGTGTGTGTGTGTGTGTGTGTGTGTGTGTGTGGTGATGACAGCCACCTGCTTCTCCTCCGTCTGAGCCGTCACGCCGCAGTTTGTTCGGCACGGAGAAGACCGGGGGAACGCAGTTTATTTAGAGAGGGAAAACAAACTGCGGCTAAAAGCTTATGGCATCTAATCTCCACCGCGAGACTCCCTCAGCCGCACGGAGGCCGACGTGCGACGGCAGACGCCGAGCGGCGCGCGCGAGTCGTTAATTATCAAAGGCGAATGCGGAAGGGAGTTACTCATGCTCAAACAGAAGTAATTGCATACAGTACTTCATCAACAACCTCCAGCTTCCATAATGGGGGGAAAGAAAAAAAAAAAAAGAAGTCTCAGTCCACACATGATTAGAATTAATCATTTCGAGATGTTTTTTCATGAACGCAGCACACATGCAGGAACACTCACAAGCTTGATGTGGACCTTCACACATTACAACGGAGCAGGAAAACGGTTAAATTAGCTTGAATAACAGAAGATGTTTTTTTTTTTTCATTTCCATCTCCGATTTTCGCATGACAAACTAACAAACACCTCTAATATCACATTTCCATACATGTACTGAGAAGAGACTCTCAGGTCTCAATCCAGTATTTGTTTCAAAGAAAGTGTATGGCAGCAAAGGATTGGTGGAGAAGTGGTTTGCATTTTCTTTAGTGTTTCACTTTCAAGTGAAAACGCACCGTTTCAGTGTTTTTGTTTAAGAAAGGTTTACATTTGAAAGCGTCGTCGGTTTACACTGAAACGCTGGGCCACGAGTTTCTGTAATGAAACCACACACACACACACACACACACACATGGACGCAGAGAACAATACGCTATAAATATTAACAAAGGGACTTCATGGACGTTCGTATGGACAAACAGTGAAGTTGGATTGTTATTACGGTGAATGACTCTGGAGGAAACGGTTATTGTCATTGTCCAGCTACTGAGCGCGTGCAAAGAACTATTTACTGTGGCTGTGGTGCGCATGAGCAGCGGCAGCATTTCAGAATAGTAGAAAACGATGTGCACAGTATTCTTTACCAACCATTTATCCATCTTCTCTAGCGCTTTGTCACACACACACACTCACTCCCATGTACAGATAGAACATGGAAACTCCCCCCTAACTCATCGTGAGGCGATAGTGCCATCCACTACATCGCTGTGCGGTGTTACACGAAGGTATGTACGTGACGACAAGGAGAAATGTTGAGTGTCCACAATTATTCTGTCCACTTCCCGCAGGCTGTGGACCGTAAAGTAGTGATGTTGGCGAGCCGCCATTCGCTTAAATATTCAAGTTTTCTGAGCGTTTCAGATTTTCAGCTTCCCGCCCACTCCATCTCTCCACGCGGAGCATCGCGAGGCACGCTGAGCGGCTATCGTGGAACACTTACGTATCGGCCGGCGTGCGACAGGCTTGCTCAGGGTTAGACCTACGTTTTCAGCGGCTTAACCGAAGCTGAACGCGCCGAGCCTCAGATGAGCCCAGGTGAGCCGAACATCCCGGCCTGGGCGGCTCCCGGCGTGCCGAGCATCATCTCAGAGAGTGACACGCTTTGTGTCGCACAAAGCCGCAGCGTGTCGGCGGAACAATGGAGCGGCGCCGTTGCAAGAGGCGGAATCAGTCTGCTGCAGCGGCCCTCGCGTAGGTACGGCGGGGAGAAAACGGGGAATGCTAATTTATCATGAAAGATGTCATTACCATGCCAATGACTTCTCAGAGAACACAATTATCACTAATAATAGAAATTTAAACATCAGCCCATGGCTTTCAGCCAGGAAGGGCTGCACTAATGGAAAACTGTTTTCTGTTTACGAGAACGACGCGCTGAAGGCTGGCGGGAGAACGGATAGAAAAACAAGCTCAGATAAGCACTAACCAGTATCTGTTTTTGTTGTGTCCCCCCCCCACCACCCTCTCCTTGCTAATTGAGACGTCTAGACACATTCGGTTGAATCTGGGTGAGATAAGGAAGTAGGCTGAACGATCTCGGTGGAGAATAGCGCACGCTAATCCACTTACTGAGTCTGGAGGATTTTCATTCACTGTAGTAGAAATATGCTGAGCTTATCAAAAAAAAACATTCACATGCACATTTTGCCACTTTTGTCTTTTATGAACAATAGCATCCTGGGAATAACCCCGTGGCCTGCAACACAGAGCTACTAACACTTTCACTGAGTATTCAGATGAGTCGTGGGGGGGGGGGGGGGGGGGGGGGGTTAAGCCAGATGCACCAGATTTTTTAAATGTATTCGTTTTTCACTTGTATAGTTTAAGTCCCGCAAAACACATTTCTACTTGTGTTTTGTAGAATCTTAAGTTGTCATGGGAGTCAATTCGTCTTATAGAGCTGGAAAACTTGGAGAAACTGGGGATGCTGCTCGTAGAGAACGACGCGCTATGAACATTAACAATGGTAGAACACGGACATTCGTATGGACGGACGAGGAATCTGGATTGTTATTACAGAGGAATCGCAATTATGTATGGAACTATTTACTACAGCTGTGGTGCTCATGGAAGTTGTGTCCCCCCCCCCCCCCCCCCCCCCCCCCCGTGTCTCCCCAGACGGACTTTTGAAAAATTCCACCTTGGGAGCCGTTTTCCAAAAGTTATGTTTTCAACAACTCCGAGCACCAATATCATGTAAACGCAATGACAGTTTTCCATTTTCAGTTGCAATGTTGTGCTATGTTCGCTTCTCTAACTGGCTGTGTGAACACACAATGAATAAATTAGAAATAGTTGCTCTGTTCATTGTTCAAGTCAGCCAGTGGTAAAGCTGCGACAGATTTAATTCGAAACGGAGACGGCATTGGCGCAATAGCCTGTATAGATTTTAACATGCATAGTTTGTATGATGTTGGTATAATAGTTGCACAGATTTTTTTAAATGTCAAATTTTTTAAAATGCAGTTTAATTTGTTGTATCTTTCATTATTTGTTATTTTACTGCTTTTTCTACTTTCTCTATTCGTGTTTCATATGGACCTGTGTCTGAAACGAAGAATATTATTCTTGAGACATTAATGTTTTCTTGACACGCGTAACGTTACTCTGCAGGGCCGCTCTGCCCCACGTGCCCAGTGTTGGTATGCTCAACAAACCTTTCTGAATTTATTTCTGACCACAAAGCAGGAAAGACGTTTTTAAAAAAGTGCCTCCGTCATCACGTCGCTGCAGACAGGGACACGGTGAAATGAACAGATAACCTTCAGAGTTCTTCTTCTTTTGAATTGTGCTTCTTTGGGGGCTTTGAGCTCGCCTGTTCAAAATGTCACAACACAGCAGATCTCATAAAGAGCTGATGAACTCGGCCCGATGGAGAAGCTGCAGGTTCACCGCTCAGCCGTGCGTACAAGGACAGACGATGTCAAACAAAGTGAAAATATAGTGCGGGAGTCTGCCCGGGGAGATTTATACGTTTGGCTCAAGGGTACGATGGCATTCATCTGCCTCCATGAAGCCTGAGTGATGCGCTTCAGCTGACTTAAAGTGTGTGGGGAAACGCACTTACCTCGAGAGGCAAACGGAACGGTGACTCAGGGAAAAAGTGCAGAGACTGTCTGCAGCAAACTGACGCTAATTAATGACTCCATCATGTTTTTATGGGCGGAAGAGAGCCGGAGAGAGACAGATGTACCATTAATGTCACTGTGTAAATATTTAGGCTGGGCTCCAACTGCTGGAATCCTTCCAAAGAATAGAATAGAATAGAATAGAATAGAATAGAACTTGAAACATTGTCGTGTGAATGACATATTACACTTTTGAGAACACACACACACACACACACACAGATATGTAAATTGAGTGTCGGGATGCAGACGCATGCCCGACCCGTGCTGGAGGTTTGATTGCGGGACTGCGGGGTCAGAGGGTAACTAATTGTGTGACTCATGGAGGTCGCCGTTGGCGTGGCCTCGTGCCGCAGCTCCACCTGAAGCTCTGTCAGGAAAGACAAATGAACTCCGACCTCCCCGCTGATGACATCGACCTCAGTGCGCCGCCACGCGCCGCATCTTAATCTGGGTCACGGTGACGGGAGCAAGACTGCTACTGCCAATATCACTGCGACGTGCCGAGGGAGCCGTCGCCGGTGTTTACCTGTCTGATTTCATGCTACTCAAACAACACAGAAAGAAGAGATTTTTAAAAATTGAGTGGCTCCAAGGTCACTCGGTGAGTTTGGGTAGCTGTGGCCTCACAGGTCTCAATACAAACGGTTTAGAAAACACAAACTGAAAGCAACGACAGCATTCTCTGGCATGGGGCTCTTTTTTTAGAGACCCCATAAAGACCTAAACTTAGCTCTGCCTTCAAACTCTTGGAATTCCACAAGAGCAACTCTCGGTTTTGTGCTGGGACTCCCCGAGCGCAGCAGGGCAGGAGGTGCTTATCATTTCTCACCAGTCAATAACCAGCCGGCTCCCTAATCAACTGTCCGTGTCCGCTCATTTAGCCGAAGCACCGCGGACGCAGAGGCTTTTACCTTCTGGACCATCGACTAGAATCCGGCCCGAACCTCAGTGACTCCTCTGTCTGGAATGCACTCACAGCTTCACCCCATAAAAGAGCGTTTAGCAGGTCAACTGAGTGTTTCTGTGTGTGTGAGGATGCCATGCTGCTGTAAAGCAGTAACAGAGATCCAGAGGCAGAGCTTCCATGGTGGCGCCCGCCGTAAAGGATTTGGGTTTTAACATTATTGCAAGAGACATATGCACAAAAATTAATCATTCCAATTTATTGTCAACAGTCATGACTAAAGATTTAAACACCAAACCCAATGAGAAATGACCAAAAAAGTCGAAGACAGCAAACTGTCCACCTCTGCTGCTGCAGACACAGATGGTGAATGGACTTCACATATCTCGCACTTTTTCACTGCTTTAACAGCCGGCAAAGCAAGTTACAATATTGGTCACATTCACACACACACATACGCATGCACACGCACACGCACACACACACAGACTCAAACCTGGAACCTTCGATCGAGAGACGACCGCAAATTATGGCAAAAAGAAAGAAACTGTGGTTTGTAAAGTTTACTGACGTCCAATATTTGGCTCTGAGGCAGCGTTTACACAGCGTTTCAAGTGAAAACTTCAAATAAGTTTCATGTTTTCACTATTTACTACAGATGTGACGCACACTCTCAGCAACAAAAGTGGGTGTTGCTCCGTGTGCATGGAGATGGAATTGAAGCATTTTTGAAAAGTTGTGTTTTCACCCCTTTCCATGGTGATGGAGTTGGAGCATTTTCAAAAAGTCCCATCTTGTTAAGTTGCGCTTTCCGTGGCTCCGAGCACCATTGTCGTGTAAACGGACCCCAAAGAACAAGGAAAGTTTTCCATTTTTACTTGACAAGGCTTTCGTGTAAACGGTGTCTTAGTACCCCTTTAAAACATTCTTGGGGAAAATTGGCTGACAGGTCCGGCCTCATGGAAAACGATCAAGGTCTCCAGATCATCTGAAGAAAATGAGTGTCTCACTTTCATCATGAGCAGTGTCACAGAGGATTTCCCTCGGCAAACAGGGGACTGTAATGATGTGAGGCCTCCAGCCCAGACGGGCCAGTCTCCCCCCCCCCTCGCTCTTCTGCGCCACTGTTTTTGGAGACGAAAATGACCCAGACCTGTGTCAACAGCTGGGAAAAGCATCCCTCACTGTGTATTGTGAATGTGATAAAAATAACAGCATGGAGAATCCCACTGTGGGTTACGCCCAGAATGGGTCTGTTTTTCCTGGCCGGGAGGGTCCCTGTCAGGCGGAGCTAGACCTCCAGCCAACTCACATCAAGGCGGCACTTTCCTAGCCTCCATTTTCGCCCCTGTCTTTTCCTGTTTTGACAGGAAACAGGAGATGATAACAGAGTCGCACAAACAAGCAGAGATCGCCTCCGACCCGCTGCCGAGCTGTCCTCGTGTGTCGGCGGACGTCTGTTTTCTTTAGAGGGCCGCGTGTCCAAACATACGAAAAATAATAGTCGCGCTCTAATAAAAACACGGACATCAAGCCACTGTGACGCACACACACACATAAGTGTACACACCTGTTATCACAGCGAGCTCGCCTAACCTTTCCCGAGCCTGGCACAGGCTTGCGAGAGCCGAGCGCTTCCTCACGGGCTCCCAGCAGCGTGCCAGCACAGCGTCGCTCAAAGGAACGCCATAAAACAGACCACCAAAGTCACGGACACAGGCCTGAAAGAGGGGAGATGAAAGCCGCCGCGGTCGCCACGGGAAACCAAAACGTATACCGAGGAGGTGAACTGGGAGGCAATGTCAATATCTGGCAGGGAGAGGAAGGGCAGGCCGGGGAGTGGCGGAGGGAGCTTTGAAAACAGAAGGAGGTGCGGATGGCCAGCGTCTCTTGTCCGAGACGCTTTTTGGTATGCGTGCCTTTTATGTTGTCAGGAAGCACACTGCGGTGAGACACAACAAGTGGAGTGATGAGGCCATTAGAGGAGGCTTTGTTGATGGTGGGAGAAGCTCAAAGGAACGAGACGCTTTGATTGCACTTTCTGATCCCCCCGCTAGCCTTTGTTTACGAGCTAATTAAGCATTGTTGCGCTGCTTCAGGAGCCGCGAAGCTCGCCATCCCAACAACGACCCTGAATGGCTACTGTAGGGCTTTTACAGCACCCCGCCATAACTTAACAACTCAGGCAGAAATCACTTTCCGTACCGCAATCTTGTCCGAGGAGCAACTTCTTAGAGAAAAAATATATTAATTAATGATTTTTTATGTTATGTGCATCACATAACTGAGAAGATACATAAAGGAAGCAGGAACCCGCATGGAAGGTAAAGTCTACCAGGTCAAACTCAGTTCAAAAGGGGTCTCCAGTGACCGCTTCTGTGGGAGTTCAAGTGTGCCCCCGCCCCCCACCCCCCACGCCTCTATTAGACGCTGCAGCCAAAACAGCTCCTCTCTCACAAAGAGATAAAGACATAAACGGCCAGCGTGGGACGAGGAGAGAGCGAGGGGTCAGCGGATGGACAGCGAGGGGAGGAGGGCGCGCCGTCTCGCTGTGTGGATGTGGTAATGACCGTGTGACAGCGGTGAATGCATGTCGAAGGAGGAATCCTCACAATCAAATACAGAGATACTTTGGTGAAAAAGTGAAGGAATTGCTTTTCCTTTGTGGTGGGGGGCAGACGGGTCAGAGGAAGAACATGAAAAGGGAAAAATGGGGAAGAATAAAGCTGAAAACGTCAATGGATCGCCATATCAAGTTAAAAATAAGACATATTAGTCCATATTGCAAAAACAAAAAAAACTGATGGAGAAGGTCAATGCTAGTGCATATGACTGAGATCTCGCCGTGAAATAAACTCACCTCAGGTTGAATGTCCGAAACTGAATGGATGAACGAGAGAGACGGAAGAAGAGTGACTCTCACTGGGGATTTATTTTATTGAGAAAGAGGAACAAAGCACTGTCAATTCACCCACTTCTGCCCATTAATGCAGAGAGGACGGGAACCCGGAAGCTTCATGTTTGACACAAGTTTGGCCTAAAGGCTGCATAATATAAAGTGAACATTTAATATGCAATACTGCTGAGTATTGCATATAAGCGTGTATGTAGATGATGTCAACGTCTTTGGGAATAACAGTGCTCTTTCTCTTGTCCCATATTTACACCATCTGGGACTTTATTCAGTTTTCCCCATCACCTCGGCATGTGCGGTTCAAATCTGCAGCATTTCAGAAGAAGATTGTTGAACTTTGGTCATTTTCTGTCTATATCATCATTCGGGCAATTTAATCAGTTTTTAGTGATATTTATTGCTTCAAGTAGAAACTATTGATCGATGAGAACTTTACAGGGTGAAGATAGGTTGATTGAAGGGAGAGACTCTAATAATAGGAACTATAAATCACGCCGTTTTCTTAAATGACCCTTCAGATTTTTGAGCTCACTTCCTGCAGAGTTGCTGTTCCTGGAGGACGCAGAGAGCAGTGGGACGAGGGGGGGTGAGCTGGATGGATCAAAAGGTCAAAGGACTGACAACAACATCCACTATGAACAGTAAAACTTTGCAGGAATTCACCGAGGCCGCGAGCACAGGTGTGCTCCCCGAGAGCTTCCCTCCTTCTCCACGGCGTTTCCGCGTTGCACAGACATGTTCAAAGGCATTCCAGCAATGTTTTTGTTTGATGCACAAACCCAGAGCGGTAAACAACGGCAGCGATCCATGGTGTTGATTTAAAATGGGTCAGCGAGGAGCAACCGGGGGTGAAACGCCGCCACGCAGCCCGTGGCAGAGGAGAAGTCGACGACGACGACTTCGCAAAGAAAACACATGCATGGAGGAATAAAGCTCCTCAAAATGAAAGCAAGAGGGTGAAGCGAGCCAGCCGCACCCAATTAGTCCGGAGAGCATCAGTCGGGAGAGGCAACGTCGTAAACCGGAGAATGTAGTCAGAAATGCAACGGATAAACCGGTTCAAGAAGCGTCGCTCACTCTTCGGTTTGAGGTGGGGGGGGGCAAGAACGGCAAGGACGATCTCCGCTTTTATAGACGATGCAGAGCTGATACCGAGCAGCGAGCGCGGAGGATGGAGAGGCTGTTTGGGACTCGTAAACAGAGAGGTTTAAGTTTAAGTGCCCGACACACACCAAGGAGATAAAACAGCCCAGAGCTCTTCAGCAAAGAGAGTGACATCATAAAATAGAGCGGCAGTAACAAGAAAGGAAGCATAAAGGACGGATCTATTAATGGCAGAGGAACAGGGGAAGGTTTACTCCGCAGGCCTCTGCTGGGAGCAATGACCGCTTTAAGACAGTGCCTTTCTCAAGATAGTAAATATCTGGTGATCCCAGCATAAATCGAATTATCTACGTTTCACTTTTCTCGGTGTCAAGTTGTGAGCACATGGATTTTATCGCTCGTGTAGGACACAACACTTTTATCTACTTTAAACAAACTTCACAGGCGCCGAGTCCTTGGAGAGAAAGTTATTTTTCTTCCTCCTTATCGCTCCCATCTGATGGAATCAGAGAAAGACGTAAGGATGAAACATATGGCTTTTAAGTGTCGTATGATACAGCTGATTCAAGTTTTAGTTTAGCCTTATCTGCTTTAGAGAGCATTTCAACCAAACAACCGTCCCTCCATGTGTGTTCTGTCTCAACTTTATCTAAGATTCAACTGCAAATCCAATAAAATATCCAAAAAAACTTCTCCTATAGCTGTTGCATTATGGGTGTTTTCACAAAGACAGCACGACTTTGAGGCGAGTTTAAAGCAACGAGGTAGCTGTCATCAATGGCAGCATGACTGATATCTCAGCTCGGGTTATGTTCTGTCGATACATTTAAGAAATTTTCCCCCCCCAAAAAAAAAAAAAAAATCGATATCGTCTATGAAATTTTTACGGTTTGCTTGGTGGTTAGACGGACCAGGAATATTTTCAGTGTGTTGCACCACACCACCGTTCATCCCGACAACAAGTCAGTCTGAGGAAAAAGAAGAGTTGAGCTGCCGGTCGGAGCACAAACAACACAGCCACTGTATCCTGATTGACTTTTTGTGAAGAAAATCCATTATGAAAATCCATACGGCTGCAGTTGACCTTTTCGGCGCCGCGTCTGTTGAGAAACTGCGTGACACAGTTTTCCACGGGAATAACAGCAAACCCGCTGCCATTTTGGCAGAATTCAGGGGCTATGCCATTTCCTTTAAAATGTCAGCAGACAAATTACCGAGTCAAGTCATTTAATAACGACAGAATAACAAAGACTCAGGCACAAACGTTGGGCTTTGTCTGTCTGTCACAACTTTTGGATATTGGTTCGACGGTCGGTATAACACATGATGAAAAAGAAAATCTGAAAAGCATTTATTTTATTTCAATAAAATGATTTGACCGAATTTCGTATAAATGTGAATATTATAAAATAAGCTTTAGTACATACAAGTGTAGAATAATACAACAGCAGTTGTCCATTATTTCTAAAAACAGCTTATAATATCAATAATTATTTGATATTATAAGCAGTTGTCCATTATTTCTAAAAACAGCTTATAATATCAATAATTATTTGATATTATAAGCAGTTGTCCATTATTTCTAAAAACAGCTTATAATATCAATAATTATTTGATATTTATGGCCTCTGGTTAAGAAACAAGAAAAACATCTGACTGTATGAACATTTTAATCCTGTGAGAGATACTGTATTTTAACATATGATAAGAGGTAAAATTGTGAATAAATAAAAACATTTCAATATTTGTAATAAATCTGAAACAATATTGAAGTTTCTTTATTTATTTTGAAGTATGGGGGGTATTTCATCACAAAAGGTTCCTGTTGCATGAAATCTAAGGCATCAGGAGTGAGAGTCGAGATATTAATGCAGAGAATCAGCAGCTTTACTTTGATAAGTAAGTAAGTGGAGTTTAAAGTTCATATTTATCTTATTAAAATACAGACCTATAAAGGGGAGGTCATGTAAATGAAATAAAGATTACGAGGATATAGCAAATAACTCAAGTGTGATTTAAAGATCTACATACATGACTTTCACTCTCGAATGAAAAGTCTGCAACACACCTACGAGTAAAGCGCCGTTTACATGAAAACAAAACTTTTGTGTTTTGGGTGTCTGTTTTAACAGCAACGGACGCAATCGCAACTTTTTGAAAACGGTCCGACATTGTTTCCATGCAAACAAGGGACTGCGCTATTGTTTGAAAATGCATTCAATGCAAACAAACAAACAAACAAACAAACAAAGGTGTTTTTTTTAGCAGCTTTTTCTCATGGAAACAGGTCTAATGCACATATAAAACACATTTACATACTCCTGTTGACATCACATATGTTGTTATTCTTAGATGACCATCTGCAAAATAAAATACATTTCCAATTTAGTAGGATTTGTTGAGTATTTTAATGAATCAGGCCCGAAAATCTTTTAATGTTGAGTTCCTGGGGAAGTGTGAGAGAACAGGCAGTGTGTGTGTGTGTGATCTTAGAGTTCATAACATTACTTTCACTCTTGATGTGCAGGAGCTGGCAGCTTTATTTTCATTTCAAGAAGTGATTTGATGCGTTTTGTCCGGTCTGCTGATGAAGTGGCTCTGTAATCACTGTGAGAGGGGGAGAAATTACCTTCTTAACCTCCAGCAAATCCCACCCCGATGGATGGTGTGAACACAGAAGATGATTATCAATAGTGGGCTTTAGCTGAATAAAGTGACTAATATGTCAGACAGAGAAACCAGCAGAGGAGACGCTATAGAAACCTTGAACTCTCATCATTTCCACCCTAAAGCCAAGTCCAGCAAGTAGCAGAGTAATGGCAGTGGTGGGTCACCTTCTCCATCACCTTCTCCATTAAGCAGACCACCAGCAGGCCCGGGCTTCAGAATGAGGATAAAACACTGACTGTAATAATGCAATCATAAATTGGTCGCAGTTAAGATCAGAAAGATGGATGACTTCTGTGCCAAATAGGAAAAGGATGGAGGGACTCTGAATGTGCTCCATCTCTTTCTTCTTTTCTCCCCCCTGGTACTTACACGCACGTTCACACATCATCAATACACACACACACACACACACACACACACACACACACACACACACACACACACACACACACACACACACACACACTCGTCCTCGCTCGCCGAGCCGGACGCTCAAGCATGAAATGAACATGAGCAGCGTGAACTTTGACTGGCATTTTTCGCGCCGCGCCAGGATTTATGGAGCACTATATACGTATCCGAATGAGCTCCTGACAATAAAGAATAGCACAAAGCATCGCTGCGGAGTCCGGCCAGATGAGTTAACACGGGCCGTCCACCAATCACAACACGCGCCATCCCAATCCATCTGCCATTACACAAACACAAATAGAAGGGCAGAGGGATGCATGCATACTGTCACCCGGACACAAATAGAGAAATATGACATGAAAGCAGGCTGGTGCACTTACGCAGCAGCTGCAAACCGCAGCCTCAGTTTACTACCGCGGGTCACTGGGAGGATCCTCGGGGACTTGGAGGACAGGAATATTAAAAGTGCAGCCTGTTGGCCCAAACAAAGGCGCAAGTGTTGAGCTGTGCAGAGTGATTGGTGGGACGTTTCACACAGAAAAGATTAGCAAGCGTGGCGATGTCAGATGGCCGTTCTCGGTCTCAAAACCAAGAATCCCAGTCACGTACCAACAACACTGCGACTGCTGCGTCGATCTGATCGACGGGTAGAAAATATGTCAGAAATGAGTTGATCAGTGTGACACTGGTGCAATAAGCTTGTAACAGTTTGCTGATTACCATCGAGGTATAAAAAGCAAGATCATGTAAACTTTCCTTTCTTTCATTTCTATGTATACAGGGAAAAACTAATATATATGACCACAAAAATGTCTAATACTTGATTAACTTGGTTTCTAAAGCAGAGGTGAAAAACACATTTTAGTTCAGGGACAATATACAGCTGGTAAAATAGTGCCATAATAATCTTTAAATTCAAAATGTTCTTTGTTGTGGTGCAGAGTACCTGTGATAGACATGTCTATATTTTCATCAAACCAAACAATTACTACAGAAAATGACTACAAACTCAACATAAAGCGTATTAATGATACAAAATGCAATGAAATGTTCATAAAACTTCTCCTATAACAGCTTGGGCCCACGGGACTTATGTTCGACTTTAGAAAAGGGGTTTCAATCATAAGTGGCCCTTTCTGTTGAACTTTCCCTCCATCTCAGCCCTCCAGCCTGATCTCTGTGGGAAAATCGGTGCCGAACAGGCCGAACCCCGGCGGCCTCCGGAGCTTGGCAGGTAAGAAGTAGCTGCTCCGTTAGCGTGAGCCAAAGAGGAGGAGGACCGGAGTCAAGTCGAACTGAAGCGCGCCACTCGACTGATCCACTGTTTGCTGGGAGCGAGGGAGACACGCCCAAACAGCCGGGAGTTTGCTGTCTGCATATCCATCTTGGCAAGGATACACAGCGCTGGCATTCTCTTTCAGCACATTGCTATAAGCCAGGCGATTTGTCTGCTACCACAAGGCCTGCTGTCAATTGGGTTCGTTTTATGGAGCCAGCAGAAGATTACCTCCAACTCGCTGCTCCTCGGTGCCTGTGGACCGTGTTGAGAATTTATCTCAACAACTATGTTTTTCCAATACTCTGAATCAGACTCAATAATGAGCTGCAGTCTGTTCGGATTGTGAACGTCTCACTTCAGCGTGACATATGGAGCCGAGCGCCGGGAGCCCCCCCCCCCCCCCCCCCCCCCCCCCGCCCCGCCCCGCTCCCCGAAACAAACACCACCACACATCCACAATCCTGTGGGCTTGCCCCTGAATTAAAAAGTCAGAGTGATTAATTCCCCGCTAGTCACACTTCTTGTTGCATTTGCGTCTTTTGTTCAGTGACATTTGTGCTCCTGCTCACACACTCCGCAGACCTGCAACACATCGCTCTGTCAGACTGCGGAGCCTTTGTTTCATTCCAGTCTGCTTTCATTGTAGCACTTGATCCTTCACCAAACAGCAGCAAAACCCATTCAGACAAGTGTCACTCTGAACAGCCGATCACTCCCCGAGCACACCGGAACGGAGAAACAATGGAAGAATGAAGGTGTTGGCAGAGTCTCAGCTTCACAAGCAGCTTTAGAGCAGGAAGTTACATATAAGGAGCCTTGAAACAGCTGAATCACATCAGTAATCATTAAAAAAAAAACGGGTCCAAAGGGAGAGAGTACTGTTACTTTACTAAGTAATATTAAGCAGCATTAAATTTCATCCACATATAGAGTTATCTTTTAATCTGCACCTGTTGTCAGTTATCAGCAATTCGTCCTCCAACTTGATGTTTCTGAAGCAGATAAATGGACAGTCGGAGAGACTGGTGGAAGTTTAAGGCCCAGTTTAAACAACAACACTGCTCAGAGCAACTGCAAATGCAACTTTTTGAAAACAGCTCTCAAGGTGGAACTTTTTGGAAACACTCTGAACCTCAATGGAAACAGGGGGAAACGCAACTTCTCGAAAACGCTACTACTGTGCCCGTGCATCCCGCCGGTAGTAAATAGTTATTTTGCACGTGCTCAGTAGAAGGTCAGTCCATGTTCTCCTGGGACTTCAGTCACCCGTAATTAACAATCCCACTCATGATTGCAAGGTCTTACAGGGATCCCGCCTCGTATATTCTAGAAATGAATGCAATGAGGAGTCACTTTGATCATTGATCAACACAAAAATTGGATTCCTACGTCCAGCAGGCCATACGTGACCCAACACTTCCATCAAAATGCAACATAAAGTGTGTCTCTAAGTTAAGCTCATAAAATCAACACATCAGTGATGGATTCAAAATCAGCTGAGCATCAAAAAAGCATCATTTACATTTCACCATAATTTTACATCTTTTTCTGACTGCAGCTGGCCGATTGAAGCCGACATGAAGAGATGGTAGGAAACATTAGACGCCCTTTCAAGCATGACAACGTGTGGCTTTTTCCTCGCGCAGCTGCTCTCCTCCCGCTGAATAGCTGCTATTAGGTAGAATAGGACGACTTTCCATGTTTGACTTTACTGAACGAGAAGGGCAGCGAAGCCGGTCGAGACAAATCCTCGAGTCCGAGGAGCCCAGAAGAGCTCTGCTCACCTTCACAGGTAACATCTGGACTTTGCAGTCGCAGCAGAAAGGTCCAGACGGCCAGAGGACATGCTGAGGAAAAAGCCACTGAAAATGCAATTTTCTTTATGAATAATGCCCGGGGGCACCTTCCCATGCGCACCACGGCCATGGTAAAAAGTACTACTGCACATGTGCGAGGAGATGGACAATAACAACAATGTTCATTTTCTCTTTCGACTTCAACTTTATCATCTATCCATACAAATGTCTGTGTAATCCCATTATTAATTTTACATTAAGTTTACATTATATAAACAACCAGCAGCACCCACGAGAGGTTCAATGGGAAAACGGCGTTGTTTTCAAAACGTTGACGTGTCAAAGTAAATCTTTTCCTGAAACAAAAACGATGCGTTTTCACTAGAAGCGGGTCATCAGCCGGCTCCTGCTTGGATCAGCTCCCGTGAGCAGACCAAAAGGAATGGCAGGTATTCCAGGTGGAGGATTCCTCCAGCTCCTCCTGCAGATTCCTGAAATCCCCCGATGAAAGGTGACGAGCGCCGGCCTCACCGCAGCTCACAACCCCCCCTCACACACCCCCTCCACATGCATCAGCCCTCCAATCTGCGCGGCCTGAACCCATTTCCTGCTCTCTGCCTCGCAGCAATTTACCCTCGCAATTTCGATAAGTAGTAGAGCGGCCAGCAACAATTGGGGTCAATTCACTTTCGGCTCTCTTAAATTAAAGATGTAAAATGAAACTGTGGCGAAGACGCGGCCTTCGTCTTGAGGAGACTTTGAGGTTAGGAAATAAGGTTTGTGTGGAGTAGAAGTGCTTCCAGAGCAGTGAAAGCATTGAAGGGAATGAGAAGCTCTTCACAGTCGCTTAACTACTGCCAGGATTGTTCCACTCTCCACATTTACAGAGCTAAGAAGTAAATAAAGATGAAAACAGGCTGGAGAATGAGGGAAGAACCTGAAGGTTAACCCGGTCTATGTTTAAACCAAAGAAAGTGACTGTGGTCCATGTTTCCACTTCATAACTTATTTTTCTTGCTCTATCCCTCCTTGAGTCGATACATGAAAAGAGGAAGGTCCATCTCCAACCAACACACATTAACACTACTTCAACAATAGACAGGACAAAACATAAAAATCAGTTATTCTAAATGTATTTGATGAAGGTTAAAGACTAATTAAGGAATCTCACTTTTTTTTCTGTAGCCAACAACATAAGCGTATTCATGTTACCTGCTGGTAAGAGGACGTCATGTCAGTGAGTCTTATTTATTAGAATGGAACCGTCGCACCTGTTACACTGAGAGAACATTTTTAATTTGTCCGTTTTACATTTACATTGCACTCACTTCAAAAGCGTGTCTTTATTTAAAGTCCTGCTGCTGAATCTGTCAGACAAATGGTTGTATACTAGAGCTTCCTCTATAAATGGAATTTGTCTTCTTTAGGTTTACTAGTGTTGAAGCAGTCAACAACAGTCTTGGTCTCACTGGTCTTGGTCTTGACTCGGTCTCGGGTCGGGTGGTCTTGACTACAGCATTAACAGTTACACTTAATTCTGCTGTTGAAAGTACCTATATGTCAGTTTTAAACTTCATTTATTCCCTTTGTAAGCATTTCCCTCTCCTGTGAGCCTCCTCCTCCTCTGGTTTCCTTCCAAATTGCACCTCGCCGGCGACAATAGACCGGCTGAGCTGAATAGAGCTACCAAATAACACTTTTATATAGGAAAAATTACACAAAGAAAAACGGAGACAGCTGGAGATATCTGGTGCCTTTGACACATTTGGGTCTATCAGAAAAGTGTAGCAGCTCTCCGAGTCCCCGGCCCTTGAAAGGGAATGAATGAAGCTGTGGGGACTAATGTAACACGGCAGAGAACAACTGCAAGCTCACGCGTATACAGTACGGCACAGCAGCAGCATGACTGATGTCTGCGGTCTGTGCACCACTTGACACCAGATTATTGCTCTACAGTTTAATACAGCCACATGCCATAAAGCAGGAGTCGCACCGCATGCAGGGACGAAGCCGGAGCTCATCCCAGAGTCTCCTCTACTCCTCTGTCCTGTCGCTCATCTCCTCCCAGGCTGTCTGCAGAGCATGCACTGCTGAGCACACACACACACACACACACACACACATCACAGACAGCCCCCGGGGCTCAGGTGCTTAGAGGTGAATAGAATAATATGGTCATACTCGGTTTTAACTCTACGTCAGCTCAAGTTTCACAACCGGAGGGCTTTTTTTTTTTTTTTTTTTTCTCCACGCTTGTCTCTTTATTTTTTATTTTTTTCATGCATCCCTCCATTCGCACGCCACTCACTCCATCCCATCGTCAAGCCTCCTGCCACGATCCCGGCGGCGTACACCTGTTCCAGCCCAGGTCGGCCCCCGTGAAACCCGAACCTGGCGTAAAGGCCGGGCGAGCTGACAGGAAGGTCTGAGGTCAGTCAACAGAGGAGAAGGAGCGCTGGAGTGAGAAACAGAAGCCAGGCAGGTCACGCTCCTGCAGCCATTCACCTCTGTCCATCTCGCCTGCTCTCACTTGTAAGCAAACACACTCGTCTGTGCACATTACCATTAAGAACAAAGCAATTTTCCTGATTCCTCAGCCATGGCAACCGAGCACTCTGCCCCACCTCTCCATTCACACTCACACTAATCCCTCAGTGGGCAAATATAAAACAAGCAACATGCAGTCGATGCTTGAGATTCACACAAATCACTGCAACAAAAAAACAAAAAGGCATGTTTTCTTTCTGCACAAATCAGTGCCAAACCCTCACAGGTCGTACAATGTCGATTGGCTAGTTGGCTGGGAAATATTTGTTGGATGACAGAGGGCTGATTAATTTCCTTTCTCCGGTGCTTCAGGAAAAAGAAAAGCCGATTCGAAACACTCACACACGCCCATGAACAAGTCCGCAGTGCGAGTGGACGGAGGGTCAAACGGGGAACAGAGCAGAAACAAATCAAACATGAATCGCAATGAGTCATTTGAGAAAATTACTGTTCCCATCATTTATGAATTTGACATGAAAAAAAAATAATAAAAAATTGGCAAAAGACCTCACGGTACAAAATTAATTTGTGCAGCCACATTCATGGTCACACACACACGCACACACCATCCATAATGGGCTTGGACACATTGTGCATACATCAGCAGGACATGGCGTTCATGATTAGCTGGTGGTTTGTGGACTCCTCATCAACGAGACTGAACTTGATTCACCGCTCATTATAACGTGTTCTTCTTTGCAGTGGTCAGTGGCAAGCATCTCTCTTTCCACAGGGCAGAGGTCATCGGGTGGGAGGGGGTGGTCCGACTGCCACTGACCTCAACCTCCAAAAGCTCCACTTAATCCAAATATTCAAACCCCTCGCAAGGCCTGGGGGACATTCTCCGTTAATGAGTCGGTGTGCTAATAGACCCACCGCTGCTAATGTATTCAGCGGTCTCAGTATTTATGTTATTCACGCTCACTCTCGCACTGATTTGCAGTCTTTGCAAATGGCAGACAGCGATCCAGTGCTGGCTTGGAATATTTTTAATAGTTTTTAATCGAGAAAAGCTTGCGTTCAAGTTTTCAGCATTGAACTTTGTCACTGAGACTTAAATGAATATGGAAACGACTCTCCGTGTGAAGATCAGGAGACAGATTAAGCAAAACCATTGAGAGCTGAGGTGAATACCACCGGTTGTCTAGTTGGATTTATCAGGCAGAGAGTGAACATTTAAACCTCAAAGTTGCAGAAAAATTATTATGATTATTTACTACAGTTGTCGTGCACATGAGCCGTAGCTGCGTTTCACAAAAGTTGCGTTTTTCCCATGAGAAGCGGAGTCGGGACAAAAAGTTGTGCTTCCAGTGGCTCCAAGCTCTTTTGTCGTGTAGATGGACCCCGAAATGCAACAACAGTTTTGCATTTTCACTTTAAAACGTTCACGTTCAGAGTTCAATTACAGCGTGCATTCACAAATAACTGGCATTCTGCAGGGTAAGGTAAGTGCTGGGTAAGATTACATTCCTATAGTGGTGGAGGGGCGAGCGTGTGAGAGATGATCACTTTTACAGGCCAACTCCATCTGAACACCTCGCACGACTTCCTGTTGATTCTTCATTGTTAACAGCATCCAGACAGGACTCACTTCTTTAATCAGCACAGCAGACAAAACCACAACACGGCGTATCCGTCTCAGGTGAGGGAGAACAGAGGACTAACAGCCTGGAAGAGCTGAGGCTGGATCTTATCCAGCTGTCCTATCTGTTTGTGCTGACTGTCGGCAGATCCTCTAATTACAGTAAGGAGCTAATTGGTTTCTCAGAAGTGGAGATTGAAGCGATCATCTTCCTTTATATCATACCTTACAGAGCCGCTGCGTCCAGCCACAGTGACAGCAGTCTACAATTATTGAATCCAGACTGTCTGCTATTGAAGTCACTGATTATTCCAGCCTTTAATTATGCAAATTAAATAGGTGAATTCCCCTGATTAGATCTACTCTGTAGGTTTTCTTATCCTGGTTCTACCTGTACCTTTAGCAGAGTTTTCTCATCAGCTGCTAATGTAGAAATTAGAAATGGACCTAAAACATCCAGATGGAGGTCACTCAACTCATTTAGAGAACTTTAGTCGGATGTCATTAATGATAAATTGTAAAAGTTTTGCACACATACTTGGTCGAACATAGAGTGTGGAAAGTTTTTGAACATCAGTGATGCTCTGAGGCCAAGTGAGAAGGCACCGCTTCGTTTTCATTGCAGTATAGTTTTGTGTTTTCATTGCAACATTCTGAGTCTGTTTACACGGAAACAGAAGAAATTCTGAAACTGATGTAGTATTCATGTTTGGCCACTAGTGGGTGCCGATGGTTTATTTTATAAGTGAAACCACATACACATAGATGCAGAGAACAGTATGCTGTAAACATTAATAATGGGAGTACACAGACATTCGTATGAACAGACAATGAAGTTGGATTGTTATTACCATGATTCTCAACTATAAAACTACCAAGTCTCAGCCGAATACAAACTGGGAGTCATGACACTCTGGAGGCAAACATTGTTCTTATTGTCCATTGACTATTTGCCGCGGCCATGGTGTGCATGCGCAGTAGCAGCGTTTTTGCTGTCTCCACTGAAAAAGGAAAATAGTTGGAAATAGTTCCAACTTAATCTCTTTCATTAACTTAAGTTAATGAAGTTAGTTAAGTTTAAATAACTTGACCCATTTAGATGTTACCAACTGAAGCAATTCAGTTAAGTTGGTCCAACTATTTGCAACTATTTTCTTTTTTCAGAGTAATGGAGTCTCAGATAGTTACACACTCCCCCCCCCCATTTCCATGATGACAGAATCTGATCACTGTCAAAAAGTTGGGTTTTCCCAAAATTTCCACATAGTCTGAGCATTTTCCAAAAGTTGTGGTTCCCTCCGTTTCCACAACGATGACGCGTTGTCAAAAACGTCCACTTCAGAAACCTTTCTCAAAAAGTTGTATTTTCAGTGGCTCCCAGCATCGTTGTCATGTAGATGGACACCGAAATGCAACAAAAGTTTTGTATTTATGTGAACAAAGCAGAAATGCATGAAGAAAGGTTTTTATTCACTTTTTTTTTTAATGTAAACGCAGCAAATTGTGCACAAAAACTTCACGGCGCTGCTTCTATTGTGCACTTCCGACCTCAGAGTGGTAGTGAAGCACCGTGTGGAAGGAAAAGACCTTCACTTTCCCAACTTTAGACCAAAACAGGAAAATACAAAAGCCTGTCTGGGAGTTTTTGTTGTGTGTGACAAAGTCAACTTTCCCTCTTGTGGGCTTCACGTCTGAAAGCACATTCACTGCACCCAAACACTCTTCCTTGAATTTTTATCTACTTGCTACTACTACTGTATTCAAACAATAAGCGTACGGGCAGGGTGGGTGGGGGTAGGGGGGTGGTGGTGGGTTGGAGGGGGGGGGGGGGGGGGGGGGGGGGAGGAGGTTGTCTGGGGACCAAGCCGACTTCCCTTATGTGAAGAGAAAAAAAAAAAAAGGGGACGGCGGGCGGATGGCGAGGGAGGGGAAGTGTGACCTCGGGTAAACAGCTATCACTCCTGTTTTTCCCATGACAACCGCAGACACAACATCGGCCAAACCCAAAAGCAAAGCCAGATCCCAGACTCACCGGGCAGAGCACCTGAACGACCCCGCTGACCCGATTCGCTCCGCGGAGGAAGTAATTTGGAAGCGATCATCCAGAACCGCATCCATCCTACGAGGCCCTCCAGGTGAGCAGCTCAAACTCGCAAAAGACAATGGCTTTATTATCCTTCAGCTGGAGAAACCTAAACCTTAACCCGGGTAAAATAGCAGCACCCTGCCATCACTGTTTACCACCCTAGCATTAAGGCCCAATTAAGCCATCAACAAGTGCAAAATAGGGGGAAGCATCTGCCAAAGGCCACAAAACGCTATGAAGGGTCCCATAGTAAAAAAAGGGAGGTCAATTCCCACAGCAGGTAGTGGTAATTAGGGGTACCCTGTGTTTACAGGGCAAATGTACCTGATACCTGAAGATGGATCTGATACGCTCAAAACCTCCTACAAAGACCGGACCACACATACAGATGTCTCAAAGCAGGAGCACAGGTGCTGCAGAAATGCCCCCTTGTCCCGGATCTACCTGCTCCCACATGGTTCAAGGAGCTGTGGGATTCGGGGTGAACCTTCAAGAGCTGTAATTCAATCTCACTCCGAGACTCTCGCGACAACAAAGAAGAAGCAGGCCGGGGGGTAAACCCAGCCCGCCACAACAACAGCGGTCTCAGGGACTATATTTAACAGTGGTGGGAATTGTGGGAGCAGCCGCACAGGAACACTTTCAATGCAGAGTGAGAAGGTCGACTGGGACCCGACTTCCTCCTCAGTCTGCGACGTGAGCGGGCCCACTTCGCCCCCCCAACCCACATGCACACACACACATACAAACACACACACATACACACACTCAGCAGCAAAATAAAAAGATAAGCATTGTTTGGTCAAACAATGGGCCACTTTCAAAGTCTCAAATGCTTCCATTTTCACATCCAAGGCCAGCATTTGAAGTCAAGTAGAGCAATAAACAACTTTGCAGAAGCATTGTGAGAGATTTTCTTGGTACAGTCAGTTTGAGAGCATCAAATGGAATAAGGCTGCAGGATATCAGCAGGTGCAGGTCAGCCAAAGGGAAAGGAATTTATAGCAACAAGTGGTTTAAATAGAAAGTCTCTGACTGACTTCGAGGTGTAAATCTTACAAGCAACTGATGGAATTCTTCTATGCAATATTAATAATCAATGCATAAGAGATTATAGACTGTACCAACCTTCAATGAGTTCTGGTCAGCCAGTGCCAGAGCCTGCTTCTTTAGCCCCGACACTTTCTTCAGACATTGCTGACAGAAGCCTCCTTTCTCCTCCGACTCTGGGATGGAAACGGAGCCTGCGCCCTCAGGAGGAGGCCGGCTGCTGCAGCGCGCGTCCTCCGCGGAGGGGAGCCTCTTCCTGGGGGACTCTCCGCTCGGACATCCCTCCACCTTCAGCACAACAACAAAGTTTCAACATGCAGGAACAAAAAAACCAAAAACCAAACAGATCCCTGCACGCTGCAGGTGCGTGCAAAGCGCGAATCAAAGTGTTTGTTTGTGCCTTGGCAACCCGCGTGAAAACAGCGCACCTGCGCCAAGTGCGCGCAAGGAGATGCAGGTTATTTTGTTGAATAAACAAGTCGACGCTGACCTGTTTTCTATTTTCTTTTTTTCTTTTTACATATCATCATGCGCGGTGAGACACTTACAGTGAACACGCGGTAGTTTAGGTCCCCTTCATTTGAAGCTGAATTGTCCCCAAATGAGCTCATTGTCCCGGATCAAGGTCACACCTTCAGGTCTTCAGAGGGTTTGGAGAGCTTGGGAAAACGCGCGGACGAGCCATGGGCTGCACGGGAGGTTAACGCTCATCCGACACATCGCAGCTGCCGCGACAGGGCAGCTTTGCTGAGTGTGTGCCATAAGTTTGCGAGCTGCGCAGGAGTTTTGGTTCAGGAGTGAACTCAGCTGCGCGCAGGAGGCGGTGACTCCTGCAGAGGGAGGGGCGAGGCAACGTTACTGCGGCCGGAGGCGGAGGGTCGAGGAGCTCGAGGAGGGAGTGAGGGTGATTTTCCTAATCTTACATCTTTGTCCTCGAAATATATCCAGATGTGGAAGTTTGAAATGTTAAAACTAACATTATTTCATTGTATCAGAGTACTGGAGGTTTTATGGGCGTAATCAAGTTTACATTCACTTTTTGTTCTTTATTATTTTAGCACAAAAAAAAAGGTTTATTAGCTGAACAAATGACTGGATTCATAACTACTTTTGATCATAATAAAATTTGTATGTGTGATGTTGTCTGAGAAATTCAAACTCGTAAATTACAATGTAAGTAAAAAGTAACTAAAACTTTGAGGGATTTTTGAGAAATGTGCTCTCGTTGTACTTGAGTACAGTTGAAAGAAAGAATTTGTAGCTGAGTACAGACTTTCAGTAGTCTCTCTTTTACTGCAGATATCTGTATCATGGGCATTAGACTGATCAGATTTGATGCAGATTCGTGCGTAAAACTGGTTTTAATTGAAAAACTTTAAATCTTCAGCTAATAGTGTAGAAAGTTACTGTTTAGAAAGCAACTACTTTGTTTGTATGTTAGGAATCATCATAGATGTCCTGTAGGTTTGTATTTGTTGCATTTGCGCTCAGCAGCATCTGTTGCCTCTCCCTGCAGGCGCAGCGTCGTTAGTGTAACTCTGGCGCCATCCTCTGTCAGAAACACGCAACAACAAGCTTCCAAACCGCGGGGATAGGCGCACTCGGGTTAAATATTTAATTGATAAACTTTGAATATTTCATGTGGGTGATGTAAGCGACAGCGGCCACATCAGTGTGTGCACAGCTTCTCCTCCCTGCTGCCCTCAGACGACACAGCCTATTTCAGGAATGATCCCGCAGAGTGAAGTCTGCTACTTGTACAAGTCACATAAAGCGAGGAGTGGCTCAGTAAAGTGGACTATAGTGATTTAAATGTGTGTTTCACTATCAATTTCTGAATTTTGAGGCAGCGGAGAGAAGAAAAAAAAAATCCTCAAAATGAAGCAAGTATCCTTTATCTCACAATTTTACACTTATTCAACATACATTTAACATAATCCTCAAATAATCAAAAAACAAACCTTCGATAAATTTGAATTTTGAGGAAGTTCAACATTGAATTTCTTTTTTTAAGTCTCAAGTATGTTTTTTATTCCCAGCGCGAGCACCGAAGGTATAAAAGTTCAAACTCTTCTATTAACGGAATATTGCTAATTGCATGTTGATCAAGACAAAACGTCTATTCTTGAAATCAAATCATGACGATGAAATAAGGGCTATGTGATTGCTGCAGGCGGCTTTCAAAGTCCTGAGTAACGCTCAGGACGCGTCAAAGGCGCATCATGTCGTTCTTCATCTTTTCTCTTCATCACTCCTTTCAAACGCAGGAGCAATGCAATCCCCTTTTCTTTTCTTTTTTTTTAAGATAAAACATGCTTACTATGCTCTTACCTTTGTTTTTCTCTTCAGCAGGTGACTCGTGAATCCGAATATGATGTCGGAGTCCACGAAGATCGTCCCCAGGTCTATGACGCTGGGGTTGGGCTTCCCGGCTTCGGGAGACCCCGATGAGTTTGGCAAAGCCATGCGCGCGGCAAACGGAGCCTATCAAATATCCCACTGTCTCTGGGAAAACCTACTTCACTCGTACATCCATCCAAGTCGTGTGTCTGTTGCCCCCTGAAAAGATCCGCAAGGTTTGTTAATCCGGACATCCAGCGATGTGCGCCCGCACGTGTGCGTGAAACAGCCTCTCAGATTCCCATCAGTCAAAAGAAAGAAAGACCATCAGCAGTACAATCCACGAGGTCTGCAGGAGGGTTTACATCCACGGCAACACTTTGGGAGCCATCCTGATCACGCGTAATCTTTTTGCGTAATGCTGAGAGCGAAGGAGCACCTTGTGCGTCTGCTGCGCTCTGATCTCCAGCTCCTCTCTCTCTCTCTCTCTCTCTCTCTCTCTCTCTCCCTCTTTCTCTCTCCCTCTCTCTCTCTCTCACTCTCTCTCTCTCTCTCTCTCTCTCTCTCTCTCTCTCCCTCTCTCTCTCTCTCTCTCTCCCCATCAGCCTCCCTCTCTCTCTCTCTCTCCCCATCAGCCTCCCTCCCTCTCTCCCGCATCCCTCTCTCTGACAGTGACGACCTGCTCTCCCACCCGAATTGCTGGTGCATCGTTGTCACCCCCTCCCCTCCCTCCCCCGCACAAAGACGTAAAACACAATGACAATCCACGCCATAACCCCTGACGGCTGACTCCTTGTAATGTGCCCATAATATTCACGTGGGGACTTACAGTGTGTCAGTGGCACACTGTAATGACCTCATCATAGCTCTCTCTGTGGCATTTCTTTGTCTTATAGGCTGTAATATTCCTGTAATGCCCCTGCAGGTTATAGGCTCCATGTATATGGAGCTGTAGGTAATCTAATATTGGAAGTTGATGGGATTGAAAATGATCAGATTCTGATTGATTTCAATATGTTTTATTGCACACTGTCAGAAAATCAAATCCATCAAAACGAAATCTGCAGCAAATAATCCCAGTGACCTCGGAGTAACTTCACAGTTTAAAGTGTCTTCTGCTGAATCTTCAGAAAATGAGAAAGAGCTCATGATTGCAAATCAATATTCAATGAATAGACTTCACCTTTTCAAGCAGACAGAGGATAGTTATCCCACACAGAGAGACGGGTTTCCAGGCCATTCAGGAGAGGGGTCATTATAACCCGCGAGCGCATGAATAAAGAAGACGTGACCTCAGATTATTCAGGATTTTTAGTGTCAAATACTAAATCTATAGAGTATGGATTGGAGGATGAGCCCCACTCACACAGCGAGAGAAAGTCAGTGACTGTCATGTTAATTCTCTTCTAAAAACACATTTTCAGTCACATAATTCAGATTATTTTCTACATGTAAATATATTATGGGTTTAGTTCTCGGGATCTTGTTCAGTTTACCCCTTATACACGCCCCAGTAAAGGTCAGTAATTTTACTCCAACTTAATTAGATGTCATCAACTTAGATACAAACACACTTATACAACACATGGAAAACCTGAAATTTGAAAAAAAAAAACTGCAATTTTAACAATATTATGTCTCAGTTCACTATGGGCTTTACAACTTACAGATCACAGTGCATTTGTGTTAAATTATTTACACCTTCAAAGGCATAATCGCCAGTTCATGTTATGATCAGAATAAAAAATCTACAAATGATCTTTAATGTCGACACATTTCTACCTCTGTACTAATCCTGATCACCTGAACTGCTTCAACACATTTTACTGACTAAAGTGCGCCCCTGGTGGTCAAATTTATGCATTGCAGTTAAAATCATAATTTCTCACAGCTGGACTGGACTCTCTGCTCTTAGATACTTTATTATAAATCCTGGAGGGACATGTGCTCTAAAACTAGTCACGAAAGTCCAAATTCATTCCAAAGCTGAATAAGTAAAGTATCAAATGCTTGCGTGCTGATTATTATTGAAGACTTATTATTTGTTATTCTAGCTCAATTGTTTGTCATAATTCTTTTAAATCTTGTTAGTAGAAGTGGAAAATTTGTTCTGTTCTGATTTAGAGTCACCTCAAGCCTCAATCGATGGGTTTTTAACTGTGGCAGGAAAACATGCAAACTCCACATAAGGCACAGTCTTAGGATGAATCAGGCTCTAACCGGGTAATTTCTCACCATGGCGAGAGTGTGAACCACTACAAGCCCTGTCATTGTAATATGAAAAGTCAAATAAGTGTGCTGAGGTTATCGGTTCTGTAATTTCACTTTGACTCTTCCACACATTAAAAAAAAACTTAGTAAAAGCTATTGAGGAAAATTACCAAAATGTGACCATTTCTAGATGAAAATGGATCATTTTCTCATTCAATTCCAGTAATAAGCCTATAGTGAGCACATGTTTTTGCACAATAAGCAGAAATAGCCTATATATGACTTATTTATTGGCCTATGCATTCAGATATGCTCCGTTTTACGTGCACAGTTATGTTTTCCCACCATAATTTAAGAAAAACATAAATGGAAGGAAAGAAATACTTTATAGAATCAAAGGGGTGAAACATAACAGCATTATCATATTTAATTGTGTATTCTTTCAATCTCAATTTACTGTCAATATTCAGGAAGAAATGAAGAAAGTTAACTAACATGGTTACTTAAAGAGCTTTCTGTGAAAAAAGTAAGAAAGAAATGTTGCACCGTGAGATTTAGAAATAAAAATGTGTTTTTCATGTTTTCTAACAACTAAAATGGTTCTGAAGATCTTCTTCCTGCTGTCAGGAAATTATGTGTCTAACGGGGAAATAATCTTTACGAAGATAAAAAACCAACAAAGAACAAAAATAACAACAATTAAAAAGTGAACTTCCTCTTAAAATCTAACTGACGGAGTTTCATCTCACAGTTTGACGCTTCCACTATTCAACCGCAAAGCTGCAGTAAGGTCACAAAGGTCCGAAGAACCTTTATCATAAAGTTTACACTCTCATCCGACAGCTCAACAGAGGGGGGTGGATAATGGAGATCCTAAAGATGAATTCATTATTTCTGATCCCAGAACATCTCAGAGCGCGCGGCTTATCGCCGCTGCTCCTGGGCGCGCGCACGGAGACGCACGCACTTTTCGCTGTACGGTGATAATTACAATGCACAGTGAGGATGATTTACCATGTCCGTCTTGGAGGAGGAGGAGGAGGAGGAGGAGGAGGAGGAGGAAGAGGTCTGGGTGGGTGCGGATGAGATTCCGCGGACCGGGGCTCCCCTGGGACCGCGCGCACTGACGCATCTGCTGCCCTTTCGCGCACGCAGAGGAGAAAGGCGCAGGGCGTCTCATTAAAGCCTCCTCCTCCATCTCCTCCCGCTTTGTGAGAAACGTTTAGCAAGTATCGATAGTTCTTAGAGGAGATCAAAAGCAGCGCGAGGAGGAAGAGGAGAGGGGGAATAAATGGTGCGCGGTGCGTTCATGAATGATTTATAGCATGTAAAGTAGACCCGCTGATGGAGGAGGGAGGAGAGCGCGCGGATCTTTGTGTCAGTCTTAAGTTTGGAAAGATCTGAAGGGAAAGGATTGGATTTTGATTAAGGTGCCCTGATTAAGTGTGATTGAGTGCAGGTTTGGACTGATAAGTACTTGTAGCGATGGTGGAGGAGAAAAGTTCAAGAAGTTTGTTCTGCAACAAGATAAAAGGAGGTGAAATGGACGCTCCATGTTCTGTTACTCATCTACACTGATAAATACTGAAATATGTGTCATGTCAGAGCTGATCGTCCATATTTGATACAGAGGCGGAACTTCATGGGTGCAGCCAGGGGTACCGCCCCCCACCCCACCCCCACCCCCACCCCCCTTAATCCAATTAGTGACAGTTGGTCCTGGTTTCTACAATTTACAAGGAATGAAACTTAGTGCCTGTCCACTCTACCCAAAGCGATCTTTTATCCTCCCAGTTGTTCCTTACTTCGTTACTTCGCCGTTTTGAGTCACAAAAATGACTCAAAACAATGAAGTGCATATGCCAGGCCAATAGGTGGCGCAGTAACTCTGCCGCAGAAATACACCAAAAATGGAGAAGAAGAAAACGCAGACTTAAAAAAATACCACACTGTGTGGATGATTGGCCAAAAATGATGTGGTCACATTAAATCGCAAAACACAACATATATGTTTTGATTTGTGTTAAATGTAATACCCCACCACGCCACTAGATGGCTGTTAACACATCCTGAGGCAGGCCATGATTTATAAGTTCCACTTTTGTGTTTTTCTAGTGATTTGGAATTTATACGGACATTATTGACAATTGTAAGAAAAGGAGTAATTCTGAGTACACGTCCAAACATTTCAGCTATGGTGACCATTAAGGCCAAGGCTAGTCACAAAAAAAAAATGGTTGCCATAGAAATGGGGCCTCAAAGTCTGTAAACTCTGGCTTTTCAAAATTGTGAGGTTGTTTTGTAAGAGACATATAACTAAAAGCACATGTGACGTGTGAGACCAGGTTTCTTATGTTCTTGATTTATGTTTGATCATAATTCTGTGTGTTTCCCATCTTCCAGCTTGTTCCGGTTCGTGGTCGCTGTGCTGCAGTTGATCCCACCGAGCTGTGGCTGAAGGCAGGTCACACCCCGGACGGGTATCCAAAAGTAGAAAACTACTCCCAGTCACATTTATGGGCAAATTTAGAGTCTCCAATTATCCGAATAAATTCTGAAGTACGACACTGTGCCACTGCCACTGTGGAGTCGATGTGAATTTTCCACTTTACATCAGTTCATTAAAGTAATCTGACTTTTTGATGACTTTATGTTTGTATAAATCCTCCTCACTCATCATATGATTCCTTTTTTTGGGATCAGAAGAAAGTTTATAGCAAGTTTTAAATTAATAAATTTAAATTAAAGAGCAAATTTGACTAGATTTCATATAACTCCAGAGAAGCCGCTCCTCAAAGTTTTTTAAGTATACTTCAACAAACCAGTATGTTTCATAATTATACAAACTGTGCCTTTTCTTTTGTATGATTTGCTTTGTGCCGTAAAGGTGAAATCGAAACTTTTTTCTTAATTTTTTTTTTTCTCACAGTGCCGCTGTTTTAGTTTATTTATATAAATTAAATGTAGCTTTATCTTTTCTCCATGTCCACACTCCACTCTTCTTTCCCGTACTGTAACACAGATTCTCTTATTGCAATGACTCGTGTCAGTTCGGGTCAATCCAGTTTTTCCACTCGGAAAACGGAAAAGTTACACACAGCGTTTAAATTCAAGTGTAATTCTTGACCGAAAAATTGTGTTTTCCAAAGTGTCCAAAGTTTTGAGGAAGCAGAGAATAAACAATGTACATGAGTTGACAAACTAATTTTTAAAGCTAGATTGAGAAATAAAGACACTAAGTAAAAATGTTTATTTCTCAATTAGTAATCTAATAGAGATTAAAAAAAAATTCCACTTCCCATGTTTAAGTCCCTCTGTGTCCGCATTCACTTACAACTCAAACGTGTCTCAGGTTTAAACGCAGATGGTGTAAGTTTGTGTCACGTCAGTCCAGTTTTTCCTCTCAGTCCATCAAGTCCGACCATAGAAAAGCTAAAAAGCAAAAATAATACTGTTTAAACTCTTTACACTGGATAATTTATTGTGATTACTGACTAAAATACAATGTTTTACACTTCTGAAGCTGGAGACGATTAATGTAAATAAACTTTAAAATTACGAAAATGAAGAACTCATTTATTCCTAATCGGTAACCTGATAGAGGAATCAGTGTTCAATTTTTCACATGTTGAGTCGTAACTCCGTCAGTGTCCAAACTCACGAAAAGTTTCTCTTTAAACTTGCTAAATCCAGCAACGTTTTTCCCCGTTTTCAAAAGAACAACATGAAAACCAGAGCAGTTTCCAGCAGTTTTCAGTACTTTGGACAGCGACCACCTCTGAGGGTCCGTCAGCGCGCACACACACACACACACACACACACACACACACACACACACACACACACACACACACACACACACACACACACACACACACACACACACACACACCCATACACACCCATGCTTCTTTATTGTTTTAATCAGTACTTCTAGATAATGGCAAAAGTCAGTACATGAAAAGAAAACTGCAGCAGCAGAGCTGTAGAAACTAAAAAACAACAAAAAAAAGAGCATGCACGTGTTCCAGCAGAGTAAAAAGACTGAAGAAGCTTTATTTTCTTACAGCCGTCACAGTTCCTGCCCTACCTGCAGTGATCCTAACACAAGGTGACACTCAGAAGAAACATGCCCAGACATAGGAAGCTAAAAAAAAAAAAAAAAAGATGAGTAAATCTCAGTCGTTCCACAGTCGTTCCAAAAGTTGGTCTTCGTAGACGGTACAAGCCACTGTGAGGCAGATGCAGGACTTCCCAACAGTGGCAGCATTGGTCTTACTGGTCAAGTGGTCCTAAACATTTCACAATTTTGTCAAAGAACTGTTGAACTGTTGAGAACCACTTAATCAGAGAGACTAAGATTTTTCTCCAGAGAAAGGTCGGCCCTCTACAAAGCGCTGACTCCACTGGTGAAAGAAGAACAGTGGCTGGAGTTAGAGTCTACAAAACACACGGAAACACACCGCGAGGGCAGATTTCACAGCTTAAATCTGCTGCAGAGCAAATCCACAGGAGGAAATAATCCCAATCTGAAGGCTTACCTGCAGGAGGAGGCTTCTTTTCCTTTAGCGGAGGTGTTTCTTGGTGTCGTCCCAGCCCAGACTGAGTGGTTGCACGGTGAGGAGCTCTTTATATAGAGCTCTGGGGCTTGGTTCATACAAGCCTTTCATTCAGGCAGGAATGAGGGTCATGCTGGTCGGACCGGATGAGCTGGGTTCCACCAGCGAACGAGCCCGACGCTGCAGCCTCCCTCCAGACAAAGATAGCAAATACCAGCAACGGCTGTGTGTTTAGTCACCGCAACATTCCAGATTCAGAGGCGATTTCTGTTTGAATTCTGATTCAGACGCCTCATACGTGCGCTTTAGGATCAGCTTTCATGTGTTTTCTCTTAAAGTCCATCAGTCACAATGAATGTGTAGAAAACACAGAAACTCTGCTCACTAATGGAAATTAGCTGAAGGGAAATCTGGTTTTTCATGCGAGTTTCAGGGGCTTTTGTGCAACATGTTAGTAATCACACAAGATATTGTTTTGTCCAACAACGAGATTTATTATTGTTTTTCCCCTACATACATACATACATTTTTTTTTATATAGGACATACAATACAGCAGTAAGACAACAGCAGCACAGGAATCAAGATACATTTCAAGTAAATAAAATGGATTTGAACCCACATTTAAAGACATTAAAATTAAAGAGACTTAATTGAACCCAAAAGAAACAACATTCATTGCACAATAAAAAGTGAAGATAGTTGAAATCAGTCATAAGTGCAAAAAAAAATAGATGAAAACATTTAAAACAAACACATCGAGGCCTCCATCTGCCTCTCACAATAGTCTGGATTTCCCCCTTTCCATTTCAGAGAAAGATATGCAACAATTCCAGCTCGACAATCGCTGCTGAAGAAACAGGACGGATGGCTCCTGGAGGGAAATGCAGGTTTTTGTCCAACCTGTTGGAGCAGAACCAAGTGGGACGAGGTCCTCAAGGTTGCACATTATGACAGCAGCTTTTATTGACGTTACAACACTGAGTACAGTGTATCCATGACAGTTGACATGATTGCCTTTGCAACGCTGAGAGTTCAAAAGTGCTTGACTGACGCGTGAGTGTTTCCCATTCGGAGGAAGTGATTGAGTGTTATTGTTTTTCTTAAGGCCTCGTTTTACATGACGACGTCTTCAAGTGAAAACGCAAAACTTTCCTTGTATTCTGGGGGTTCGTTTACACGACGACGGCGCTCAGAGCCACTGGAAATGGAACTTACGAAGTTGGAACTTGAAAATTCTCCGTCTCCATGGAAACGGGGGGAAACACTCCCATTGACTCTCCAGTCAATATTCTCCTGGAACTTGGTAGTTTTATAGTTGACAGTCATTGTAATAACAATCCAACTTCCTCGTCTGTCCCTTTACGCCTATTGTTAATGTTTATGGCGAATTGTTCGTGTCTGTTTTCCAATAGTGGCCCAACCTCAGAACTACTTTGTTTTCAAACCGACACCATGTAAACGTGAAAGTTTTATAAAAAAAAAACACAAAAACACAAAAACAAAGAATCTTCACTTGAAACGTTGTCGTGTAAACGAGGCCTGAGAAAGCTGGCGATTATTGCGACACATTTTGTTGAGCTTTGCTTTAAAAAATAAAAGAAGAATAAAGATGATTATACTTTGGAGTATCCGACTACAAAAATAGACAATCTGTGAACGCACCCTGTACTTCGACGTGTCGTCAGTGTATTGCCATAAAAGGAGAAAATGCTACCTGAATCAGTCCTTTGAGAAACAGACCAATATCTATTTTTGTAACAGATAGAAAACGTTTTCCTCTTACAAACATCGAGTGCGGCCGTTTCGGCCACACGTCCAGAGGAAGGGAAGTGGTTACATGTTGTGCTGTGTTGGGAAATCGTCGTGGACTGTGCGGATTGTGCGGACATTGAAAAACAAAGCGAAGAGGTGGACAGTGGGCGGCGTGTTGAAGACGAGTCGGGGAGTTGGGACTATCGGTCCGCTCACTTTCCTGCCGGGCCGGCGGTGAACACGATCATTCCGTCCTGCCGTGGTGACCAACAGCGACAGGATTAATACGGTGTGTCGGCACCGCGGACTACCACTGTTCACACACACACACACACACACACACACAGAAAGACAAGTCAGTCCGGCGTAAACATGCTGTGGAATCAAAAGCATTCAGGTACATTACATTTGATGAGAAAAGCTCTGACTCGTGTGTCATTATCATTTTGGATTCAAGTAGTTACTTCGTCCCTCAAATCTCCCTGTTACGGCTACATTAACACGTAGAATATTCATTAAATGACACAATGAAACAACAAAAAAAAAAGCTAAATCTTCAACATCAGAGGCCTCGTTTACGTGACAACGTTTCAAGTGAAAATGCATCGTTTTTACGTCTTTGTTTCAGAAATGTTTCACGTTTCATTTTTGAAAATCATGTCAGTAGATACGGCGACAGAGCACGCTACAGACGCTTTGCATTTTCAGTTTAAGACCTTGTCGTGTAAACTAAGGAACTGGAAGCAGCAACTAATAGGATTGTTTGGCATTAATATTTACAGGTGATTCTAAAACAAACTATGGAAATTCTATCTAGTTTAAAACTGAAACATGAAATATTTCATAAGATCAGTCAATTTTGCTTTTTTTAACTAAAGGCCAAAATTATGACAATTAGGTATTTTTAGTTTGTGTATTATGTATATCAATAAAGAATTTTTCATTGTTCTTCTAGTTTTTGAGACGCCACTGCATTCAAGGACCTAAAT
Source organism: Lipophrys pholis (assembly GCF_963383615.2). Lineage (NCBI taxonomy): Eukaryota > Metazoa > Chordata > Actinopteri > Blenniiformes > Blenniidae > Lipophrys > Lipophrys pholis. Next base: position 20,705,191 of record NC_137633.1, read on the forward strand.
TCAATGTTACTGTCACTAAACACAAATTCTACAGAGAATGTAGCTTCTAATCACCTTACAGGTGTTTTTAATGCATCTTGGTTTCAGTTTTCATCCCACAAGACAAAGTAAAGATAAAGTTAGAAAAAGCCCTTTTTCTCTCTTCCTGGTTCGTTTTGGAGTCTCTTCCACATGTTTTATGATTAATATAGAAAACCAAGCCCGGAGAGGACGAGGTGATCAACGCTATTGTGAGAAAGTTGTGGATTTGTGAGCAATCCGGCTGGACAGGAAGTCTCTTCGGCAGCTCATGCCGGGAGAGGAAACACACTACCCTGAGCAGGACGGATAGAAGAAGAGGAAGAAGGTGAAGTTCATGAAGGAAAAGGAGAACTCGGGCAGCCACCATGAGAAGGGATGCGAAAGGGAAGAGAGGTCTCATGCACAATGTGTGGAATTACAGTTATGCACTTCATCTCATTTACCTCATCATCATCATAGTCATTAATTTCACCAAAGCCTCTCTGCAAGCGAACAAGACATGTAATTAAGTGTCGGGACGGGAGAATTAAGACCCCAGAGACTGAAAGCTGCTGGAGGACAATCAGAAATGTGGAGCAGGAGACGGAAAGTATAAAGTGTTTACCTGGATGGTGTTGCTCCGGAGCTGCTCGATATAATCCACCACCTGACAGTTACCGATGCCTTTGGCCTGTGGCAGAAGAGGAAGAGGACAATTTACAACCCCGTGGGATGTATTAACCCATTTTATATTTGATGGAAGTCCACTGTATCGTCCACAGATCAAAGTTGAAGCCTTATGATGGGAAGAAGTCAAAGCCAAAGTTTTACCTGAGAACTCAACTCTTGTATATTCATTCATTTATTGACATTAGTGATTAAACCTTACGATATGTCGACTTGTATGCTGATGACAAAGTTGTAGACACACACCAATCCGATTTCTTAAAAAATCACAACAGACAGATTTTACTCTGATGCAAAATTTATTTAATTGAAAAAAGAATTCACTTGAGATGCACCGATACCGATACCAGTATCGGGTCCAATACTGCAGAGTACTCGAAAAAGATCCCTGATACAAGCCAGCGAGTATTACATCCCAGCATTTGTGTAGCACTTGCGTATGGAGTATGAATTAGGCTTAAAGGCATTTAATAACTTCCCATATCAGTACTGGGTATCGGCTAATAGCTCGGGATTAGTGGTATCGGTGCATCACTAAACAAAACTCTCATTGAACATGTCTCTGCATGTCTCTTACATTAATGAACCTCTTGTTGAAAAAGTGAATAAACATCTGGTGATTTGATCCAGTGCTCTCCTTTAAGCCTCATTCATTTTAAATACCAAGAAAACCTTTGACCGAGGTCACGCTGCTTCAAACTGCTTTACTATTTAGATCAGGAAAAGGTCATCTCTGACAAAAACTGTCGTTTTAAATTCTCGGTGTAGGTAAATGAACGTGAACATGATCCACAAACGGTCTTAAAATGTTCTGAAGCTAGATGGAGAACTGTTTTGAGGTCAGATTAATCACAATGTAAAGATCTTTTTGGAAATCAGGGCCATTGTGTGTGTCCTGCCCATCACAGAGGGACAGAGGAGAGGGATCAACCAGCAGTTTATAAACCTACATTTCTGATTGTATGAGGTTACACTGGTGACGCTAATGCGGGCGCCACCATTCAGTGGTGGTACAGGGAAGGCCTTCTCGTATTCTTCGTGAAACGGTGACATCTTGTATGTTGTTTATGTTCGATTGTGAACAAACTATGCGTTTATGAGATTCACAATTTTCATTACATTTTCTACCAAACTCCCTCCAACCTACCACATCATGGGGGGTCTGCCCGTCGTAGCCGGATTTATTCAGGTCTGCTCCGGCGAGGCTCCAGACTTCCAGTCCGTCCAGGTCGCCGCTGGCCGCCAGGCTAACACATGAAAGGATTTCATTACAGATGGACGGTGAAGATGAGGTGGACGATGGGTCGGCACGTCCGCCGACAGATCAAAAATGGCCGACGTTTGCAGGTGCTTGCTGCGACTTTGTAAAAGTGCCACATGGCACCATATGAGAAGGTGTGGCCCTGAAACTGAAAATTGGAACGATCGTGAGAGAACCTGTGGTGTGTCTCGTGTGGATGACTGACGGAGGCCGGCCGGTGCGTCGCGCTCATGACAAGGCGAAAGGTGGAAGTCTATCAGATCGGATCTGCAGCTATGCTGCCGGGGAGCATTCCTGTGGTTTGTGTAACAGCGGGGCAACAGGTTGTACCTGTGTCAGCTATGTAGGATGGGTCGATGGCGGAGCAACGGGAACTCCCACACTCTGCTTGTTTGAAGGCCTGCCTTGTTTTTATTGTTCTGTTCCTTCAGTCTCACCTGCACAGCTCGGTTCCTGCTTCCTGGAACTCGTCTCTGGACAGGTGGGCTCCGGTCCGCCGCAGGAGTCTCACCACGTCTTTGTGTCTGGGTGAATCAAAGACGAGCTTGATTTTGATATATTTTTACCTCCACGCACTCATTAAAAAGTCGGTGGTTGCTGTCGGGCAAGTAAGAACAGGTTCAACATCCCCCGCAACGAACCGCCCACACAGGTCACCTGCAGGGACAGCGACTGCCACAAACCACCTTCACCAGCAACTCTGCAGATATTTAATCGCCTCATTTAGTGAATAAGAGCTTAAATCGGGATTAATTGTTCAGGCGTATATGTTGAGTTTCATGCAAAGATGAATAAAAAACCACATTTAGGACTTCCTGCAGAGTTTTCTTGTATCGATGATCTGTGAAACTAGGAGTGAGCTGGTAGGACTGGTTCAAAGACACTCCCTGCACTCACTCCACCACGTCGCTCTCTCTCTCTCTCTCTGTCACTTTCTGTCTCTCCTTATATGGGCAAGTGTGGAGAGAATTGTTTAGTGACAAAGTGCAACTGAAAAGTCCAGTTCCACCAGTCCGAGGGTCTGGAGCTGCATGCAGACCCTCGTGAAGCTTTCTTTAAAATGGTCACGTATTTTAACTGTGGCAGCATGACGGGAATCTTTCTAGGAGACTCTAATCTTGCAGTTCAAGGTGGAAAATGTGGTAAACTGATTCTGAAATGTAAAATAATGTGCTGTGACTGCTTGTTACAAATGTGTGATAAACTGGCGAATCTTGTATTGCAGAAATCCTAGAAGTCGCGGTTATGACTAGCATATGAACCCAAAGCTCTATTTTTCTGCTCCCTGGTGCTCATGTTAATCCTTTAATATTGGAAACGAGGAGTGACAGTTGGTCGCATTCATATTCCGTCACTTTCTTTTGTGTCTCCAATGTCACATGCAGTTTTTCTGCTGGTGGGTAACGTAAGCTTTTATTCTTTATTAAGATAAAAATTGAGAAAATGAAATGCGTTCCTGCTGCTTGTGTTATATGCACGCACGATTTGACATTTTCTTCCCACCGGATGTCCTTCCTGAGCCAACCTGAGCAGTCTGGGACCCTAATCTCACCTTCATCCTGTCAATAGCAGTGAACAGACTCATTCGCTGCATTCTTTAAATACTTTTTCAGCTACTGGGAGATAAAGATGTCAGTTTACAGGGGTTTGCACCCACCCAGCCACCCACCCCACCCCACCCCACCCCGTGCTCGAGGTGATCCGTGTGTTGTAAGAAGTGTAACGGCAGGTGTTTGTGCTCCACTGCATCTCTGTGCGGCCACAAAAGGAAACAAGTCCACACTTGCAGTGCCAACCGTTAAAATAGGACAACAGCCATTTGGCGCAGCTCTGACACACACAACGTTTTCACCCTGAGGCTCAGCATAGCACTAATGTGGAAATATTAAAGCGTGGCTATTCTGCGACAGACGCTTAGTGCAATGTCAGTAAAAAAAAAAAAAAAAAAAAACAACAGCTTTGATAAAAATAAACACAATCTAAACGGTCTGACGACAATTAGCCTAATTAGTTAGTAATTATTGCCTGTCCTCCAAACCCCATTAGGAGTTGCCCCCCCCCCACCCGTTTCTGCCCCCCTGACAGCCGCGGCTCAGTTCTTGTCATTTCCCACGTTGCAGCTGCCGGTTTAATGGCGTCCCCTCGACAGCAGACATTAACAGCATATTTTCAGGAAACACTCAGATGGCAGAGAGGATCAACAACGGCTGCAGACGGCCGAAGGGGCTCTGGAAATGTTGTGCTTGCAACTTTAGAAGTGACATGATCGCGCTGATGGCCGCATGCAGGCAAAAACAACAGAGCCCACTGTTCACAAACGACTTACCTGAAGCGTATGGCATTGGAGAGGGGCGTGTCCCCGTAGCGATCTTTAACATGGAGAGATGCTCCGTGACTCAGGAGGTACTCCACCACTTTGAGGTGGCCCTCGCAGGCTGCGACGTGCAGCGGGGTCCGGCCGTCATAGTCCCCCAGACACAGGTTACTGCCCTGTTCAGCACACGAAACATTCATTTGTGTTCAAGGCTTAAATGTCCCATAACTCTGCAGAAAAGACCAAAACTGACAAAGTGACTGTGAACTAGTCAAGTGTTGCCCGCGGCTTTAAACGCTTCAATAAGACCTCCATTACTAAAAAAAAAAAATCACATCAATGAGTCACACTGGGTTGCATTTATTATTAAGAGTCTGGCGCTTGTTATTAGTGGCTTCATCACTGTCACATTGCGGAGCATCAGTGTCAGGAAGAGACTTGTTAGATAATGAAAACCATTCGTTTATGACCTGTGCTGTCAAGTCAGAAAGCACAGAAGGGTTTCTGACTTGTCCTCTTTTAAAATCTTTAATGGCTCATCTTGTCCAAAATCCTTACAACCGCAAGTGAGGATTAAAGTGTTACCAGGGGATTTCACAATCACTGCAGCGACATGGGAGCTTTTGTTTGAGCAGCAACACGCAGGAGAGCTAAACACGTCCTCAGAAACTGGAGGCTAATCGAAGCAATGACGACATACCGGTCAATCCACATACACACACAGTCATGTGACTGCAGGGCCCCCGTGAGGCCTGTCCGACCAGTCCGGCCTCCGTCTCTGATGCGTCAACTCTGGCCTTTGTTGGCAATCCCTCAGTGATAAAGGTTCACTCACCCCACACATCAAACATGACTTTGGTCAATTTGTGTTCGTTCAGTGTTTTGGTTCGGAGGATAATGTCACTAAAAAGCTACAGGCTCAATTCGGGGGTTTCGGTTTACGTTTGATTGTTAGGAGATAGGTCGAGTTTTCAAAAGGTGTAACACGAGGAGCGAGCTAAACAAATACATTCCTGAGCTGTTTGTCGTAAACAGTGTCACGCAAGCTCGATAAAGTCTGGAATGGTAACTAGTGCTAGTGGGTGCCATTTATATTTGTAATGAAAATACATGTGCAGAGAATACGCCATAATTAACAATGGGAGTACACCGATGTTCTTATGGACAGACGGCCAAGTTGGATTGTTATTACAGTGAATGTCAGCTATAAAACTACCAAGTCCCAGGAGAATACGGACTGGGAGTCATGACACTCTGGAGGAAACATTGTTGTTATTGTCCATCTATTGAGCATGTGCAGAAGAATTATTTGCTGTGGCTGTGGTGCACATGCGCAGCAGCAGCATTCGATAAAAGTAGCCTTATCGAGCGTTATCGATGCAACGAGAAATTGTTAAGAATTATTACCAACTACAATATATTTATAGTTATAATCAGTTACCAGAGTGACATTACAGTAACATGTCCCTTTAAAGGTTAATACAATTAAAATGTTGTGATCTTCGAAATCAAAAGCAGGTGAAGACTGAAAGTTGTGTTTGTATACGAAGCACAGGGTTTCTCACCATGTCTTTCAGGGCTTCTAAGGCCTCGACATCTCCAATCTTAGCAGCGGCACATGACAGCGGTGGAGTCAGCGCATCTCGGATAGCTTCCAGCTCCTTCAGACGGCACAGATGCGTGTTTATGTCAGGAGAGGTTCGGACTGTTAAGTGGGTTGAGATGTGGTGCTTTCAGTCCTCACCTCCTTGCAGCTGATGCTCAGAGACTTGGCGATGACCTGGATGAAGTGACTGTCGCTCAGACACAGTTTGGCTCCGGCCAGGTCGGCGACCATCTCACCCCGCAGGTTCTCACCCATCATCTGCTCAGGGACACACACTAAGAAAGTCACACAAAGAAAAGTCCTGATGGCGCGCTCACATGAATAAAAGACACAAACCTTCTTCTTAGCGTTCAGTTCCAGCTCGGTCTTCGCCAGCACGTAGGACAGTTTGGACAGAGCGGCTTCTGGAGTCATGTCACCGCCGGCTATCAGGCCAGCGTCCATCAACACCTGGAAAACAAAAACCAAACATGAATTCAGTCATTTCATATTTGCTTTAAAGGAAACCGAGCGCAGTGCAATGAGCAGCACCTTTCCAGTGGCGTAGGACATGGACACGCTGCCTCTCAGACACTGCGTGCAGTTCACGATGATGACGCCTGCGTCTGTCGCCTTCTTCAGCTCCGCCAGAAGGTCGGGGCGGTTGTCGGGGGCATTCCCGCTGCCGTAGGTCTCCAGGACCACCCCCTGCATTGGCGGCTGCAGGAAAGCTTTCACCTGGACACATGATGCGAGCGCGTTTATAAACAACAGCAATTTACGGCAAACTGAAACTGGCTGCTCAACTGTGCGGGCTGAAATTAAGAAATTAGTATTCCAAGTTATTTTTCCTGCAACTCCTTTCTATTTAAAGCAGGAGAGCATCCACTCTCCTAAAAGCCCATCTGGTGCTGCCTCTGCAACCAGTATCTCGGTCACTGGTTGGCTGGCAGGCACCAGGAGGCCCTATACCACATCATTAGCCATGGCATATGACTAGAATGGCAGATGACTGAAACGGCAGGAAGGAGAGCAATTAATCTGAAGGTGTTAGCAAGCATAAAGTCACTTGGCAAGTCCGCGGCAGTTACCGTAAAATGTGGGGAGAAGGTGACATTAAAAGTGCCAGGTTCAGTCAGTATTTTTTGATGTGATAAGCAGTTTGACACGAAAGGCCTGACGCGGATTACCAATGAGGCCGCGGTGCGGCGGAGTCGGCAGCCACATGGGAGCCCGGTGCCTCATCAAACCCGAGCCTCATAAAGGCAGTTAAGGGCCGGAAGAAAGCCTTGATAGCAGAGTTGGGCGGCGGGAGCAGATTGAGACAGTAAAGTCGTTCTCCTGCCAGCCGCTGCAGGGGGAGGTGCATCTAAATGTTACAGTAGCGGCGCCAGGCCTCCCTCTTTACAGGCCGATTGGACACGGCCCATAACTCCGGCTCATCTTCCTCTGGCCTGAGCTATGATGGCGGTTTACACGACTGCGAGAGTAACAGAAGACGGGTAATAGCGCAATTAAATTAAAGTTAACTATATTTTATTGCAGTTAGACAAAACAACACTCTGTTACCTGAGGAGAACATAACTTGAAGCACTTTTTAATGCAATGTGAAGCAAAAGTAGTTCAACCTCCATGGCTGGAAAATCTAAACAATTCTGTCTCTATTTCAAACTTTCGGTCTTGATTCATCTTCAACATATTTGGGTTGTCCAGTAACGGGGGCAGTATTGAGTTGATTTGATTCACTTTAAACTTGTTTCATTTAATTGTGATGCATTTCTGCATATTACTAATGACTGTGTTATCATTATATTTGCTTTAGTCAACCTTTAACACTTTTGTGGAGCACCTTGAGGTGCACTTTATGAATGAAATGTGATCTATAAATAACATTTTCATTATATGATCAAACTTTGCAATGTTTGATAGCCTCAAATACCGAGGCGTTTCCTCCAAATGGGACTTCTTAATAAACCCCTTATTACTACGTTCTGCCTGCACCATTGTCGTTATTGAACTTCTGTCTAAAACAGAACCCTTCCTTCCCTCCCTCTTTCCTTCCTTTCTTGACACCCCTGCTGTAGATCACAGAATGATACTCGATTCAAGACAACAGGACAGAAATGAAGAAATACACAAAGATCATGCTTCAAGGTAAAACAACTCGGAAGATTTGGTGAATACAGATTAAACATCTCAAACTCTGCCCCAGCAGCACAGAAACTGAATTTCTCCGGCAGACTCACAGTGGAAGCAGTAATTCCCGGGAAGAGCCGGAGCAGGCCGACGTTCCGGTTCAGCTCCGTGCTGACTCGGAACTTCGAGGTGGTATTGGCCCTCCACACCGTGTCCCAGTTGACTGGAGGAGAGAGGGAGAGGACGGATTCAAGGGAAACTGAATGTTTATAGTCTGCAGACAGAAAGAAGAAAGAAAAAAAAGAGAGAAAGGGAGCGAGAGCTGATTTGTGACCGACTTGTAATGTCCACTTCAGCCGTGGCCAGGGGAGCCAGGTTCGGGGAGGAGAACGCGTTGAAACTGCCAGAATCTGTCTTGGTGACGCGGTTCCCTCGGTAGAGCTTGTTGTAGAAGTACAGGCAGACCTGAGCAGGGAGACGGCAGAGTTTTATTAAAGCGGCTGTTTTTTCAGTGGATCAGAGAAAAGAAACAGTTTGGATGTTGGTTGTAGGCCGACAGTGTTCTTCCTGGTCTGGTAATTGTAGCTCAGTATCAAGAAGTCACAGCTCATCAGACAAGTTATTTAAGTCCCTTTGTTTCTTTTTGCATGCCAGCAGTGCTCACGCCCGCTCTTGAGCTGCACAGTTCGTTCTGATGTAAACATCCAAAGCTATTCTCGGAGATATGTCTTTTCTATCTAAATTCTTATGAAGAAATCCGAATGAAAAGGAACAAGTGACAGTTCAGATTATAAATCATTTTATTAAAACAAACATTTTGATGTACTGTAGTGGAGATGATTTTTAAACCGTAACATGACCATCACAGACTCTAAAGAGTATTTAGATCATTCAAAGAGTTCTGCTCTTTATTGCCTATGGATGCAAACGATATCTTATAATGTGAATGTTCTGCATTCAACCAAGAGTTAAGGCTCAGAGTGACACTGGAAAACAAATCCATGCATTTGTTACTTCTAGACTGGATCATTGAAAGTCCCTTTTTCAATAACTGGTTAAAATGTCTTTAATCTCCATCACATTAACATCAGATTCTGTTCATTGGCTTCCTGGTAAATCTAGAAAAGAATTTAAAATTCTTATTTTAACCTACAAAGCTCTTAACAACCAGGCTCCATCTTATCGTCTTTCATTTTTCACTCTCCATATAGAAATGTGTCCCCATGACATGTCACTTAGGACCCATTTACACAATGTTTCAAGTGAAAACACATAGTTTTTGAGTCTTTGTTTCAGAAAAGTGTCGTGCTTGCACAGCAACGTTTTGCACGGAAACGGCAGAAAGACTGAAAATGATGTAGTTTTCATGGTGGGCCACTAGTGGGTGCCGTTTTTTGTTTTTTTTAATGAAACCACACGCACATATACAAAGAACAATAAACACTACACTAAACGCTATAAACACTAACAATGGGAGAACACGGACATTCGTATGAACACACGACCAAGTTGGATTGTTTTTATGGTGAGTTAACTATAAAAGTAGCGTTTCTGCTGTCTACACGATGAGTCGGGGCGTTTTCAACTGTTTACATGGAGACTGACTCTGAGCATTTTCAATAAGTTAAACCGTTGTCGCGTAAACGAACTCCCCAGACACAACCAAAGTTTTGTGTTTTCACTTGAAAACGTAGCAGAAACAGGCCCTTATACTCCCGTCTCTGTCCTGTTAAAAGGGAGTTTTTCCTTTCCACTGCCTCTTTTACTTTGGTATGGGGAATTGTTGGGTTTTCTCTGTAAAAGTGTATTCAGATAACTGTGTCGTTATCGGCGTGTTAGAAATACAATTGAATGAAATTTAATTGAACAGTCTGGCATGACGTTTAGAGCTTTTCACCCCACGATTGTAGTTTAGTTATTTCAAATACGACCACACCAGAAAATATACAGAAAGAAAATTGATATGATGAATAATCCTAATAATGAAACTGAAATATCAGTCCAACATGTTAGGACACTCCAAAGTGTCCTAATATCAACAAATTAATCACATTTAGCTGACAGTGCAATAAATGCAGCATGCGATTGAATAGCAGTGTGTTGTAACGTCCCCCCCCCTCACCTCAGGAATGACAAACTGTCCGGCGATGAGCAGCGCGCCCAGGAGGTTGTCCCTGCCATCATTCCTCATCTCATAGATCGGCACCTGATTAACAAAGAGACTCATCTTCAGCATCAGACCGAGAAGAAAATGTCTGCTGACGCACTTCGTTCCACGAGATCAGAGCGACGGGGACGCCGGCTCTTGCCTGGGAGCCAGTGAGCACGATCGGTTTGCCCAGATGTTCGCACATGAAGGACAGGGCGGAGGCTGTGTACGCCATCGTGTCTGTGCCGTGAAGGATCACAAATCCATCGAAGTTCTCGTAGTTTTTCTGGAGGAAAAGAGAAAAGGAAGAAGACCTGAATTGGATCCTTTTGGGACTAACTGATGCTAACTCTGTTTAAACCAGTGCAAAATATAGCAGATCGTACTAATAATCAAGCAAACCAGGGGATTCACAGACCAAAGGGAGTTTTTCATCTCATCACACACTCCAATTTCCACCCCGACTATACCTTGAAATACTATCATTATCCTTTGAAGACTTCCAACATACTTTTAAACGTAATGTGGGCCGTGAGAAGTAAATTACAATAAGTTTTCAATATTCCATTTTGTAATTCAGTTTGAATTTACTAAATATTATGTACACATACATATTTTGACTCAAGTAGTGAAAAGAAATTTGGAAATATGTTTCGTTTTTTTAATCGAAGTTTGTTTCCCGTTGGTATTAAACGTTGTATATGAGAGGGAAACCGATTTCAACAAAACGTATGAACATTCGAGATTAGAATAATGGCTTTGCTTCTTGTTTTGTATGAACCTTATTGTCATTAGCACACGTAACCATATTGAATTAGCCCATTTCGGGCGAAATTTATGTCACATGACAACGTTTTCAAGTGAAAACGCAAAACTTTAGTAGCATTTTGATGGTCTGTTTACAAGAATACGGCGGGATTTCTGTTTTCAGTCTGGACCAATCAATGAGCCGGGTTTCTTCTTCGTCATGCTTTTCTTCCTCTCTGATCAATGTTTGTTGAAATTGTAACATAATTGTAATTGTAATGCATGACGTTGTCCGGGCGATTAGAGAACTCTGGTCTGGATCAAACCGGGAAATGTAAATGCGCCCTTAGTCTCGCCTGAGATTGTGTTCTAGTTGGACGATGAGACATTTCTGATTTTAAAGTGGGCCATGGCATTCTGAGACTGGTAATGGCCGCTTTTGGAGAAACAGATCAGCAAATGGATTAAACGTAATCAATCAAGCACCTCGATGTCCTTCCCGATGTTGCCCCAGTCATCGGTGGTCATGTTGGACGAGTCCAGCAAAGGGCTGTACTCCAGGATGGTGTAGATGATCCTCTTATTCCCTTTGTTTTGCCTGCAAGGAACAGGCAGTTTATTGATGAGTTTCAGTCAGAAAAAAGAGAAACTAGAGATTTTTCTTCTATCTATGCATGTGCAAATGTTCAAACCACAAACACAAAAAGCAAACACAGACACAGGATTATAATCTGCACTTTGACTCATTATGGTTCATCTTCATGAAACACAGTTGGATGAAGTTGTGATTAGAGTGGCCAAGGGAACGCTCAACTGTCTTTATGAATTGTGACCAAGTATTAGGACCCGTTTACACGACAACATTTGTAAGTGAAAATGCAAAACCTTCGTTGGGTTTTGGGTGTCAGTTTGCAGGACAACGGTGCTCAGAGCCACTGGAAACGCAATTTTGTGAAAACATTCCGACTCCTTGGAAACAGGAAAATGAGCATGAGCACCACGGCCGTAGCAAATAGCTTTTCTGCACATGCTCAGTAGATGGACACAATTCAACAATGGCAGCCTCAGTCCAACTCCGTCGTCTGTCCATACGAATGTCCGCGTACCATCAATCTTAAAGAGGATTGTTCTCTACACACGTGTGGTTTCATAACAAAAAACAGCACCCATTAGTGGCCCAACATGCTAACTACATTATTTTCAGCATTTCCATGTTGTTCAAAACGTTGTCGCGTAAACGCGAAACTTTGCTCAAACAAAAACGTGAAAACAATGTGCTTTCACTAGACAAGTTGTGAAATTGAGGCCTTAAGCTGGGCTTCCTGTCTGAACAGCCAAAACCTCCCTTGGACTCTGAATATGTTCTATAAAAGGGAGCCGTGTAGTTGCAGGGTTACTTTAAAAACTCGTTCTATTTACAACAGTAAGACATTTCTGTCCTGTGCAGCTACACTCATATCTACATGAGACACACAGGCGACCCCAGGAAGCAAAGGGCGGATTATTTCATGCGCCTTCAGGGCTCATTTCGGGTTAGGGCAAAATCCTGCGTTTCTTTATTATTCCAGATAAAAGGGAGCATGTATACATATTTATGTCGCCTCCGAGAGGAGTTTAACTACTGTGCAGCCAACGTAAGGCGGCGTGACTGGCTAAACAGCCATGGAGAGATTTTCTTTTTAATCTGCCTTTAAAGAAACGGGGTGGGGACTCCCCTCCATATTACCATATCTCTGACTCAGACCGGCGCTGAAAGGAACAGCGGGGGGAAGAGCCGCAGACCCCCGGCCCGTCCAACAGGGGGTCCTACACACACTCCTCTCATTAGCCTCCAGTCCACGCGACACCCCGCAACATATGTTGTTGATAATCACGAGGCCAAAGTGCCACAAGAAAACAAAATATTCAAATCACCAATTATTCATCTCTCGTAGCCCGAGGAGACACAAGGCTACGTATTAGCATACCCATGCTAAGACGCCTCATAGCTTAAGAAATAGAAATATAGCGTGTGTGTGTGTGTGTGTGTGTGTGTGTGTGTGTGTGTGTGTGTGTGTGTGTGTGTGTGTGTGTGTGTGATGAAGAGAGGAGGTGGGGAGTCAACAGCCTTGCGGCGCTGCCTCCCAGCATCACATGAATAAAGCTTTTCAATAAATCAATAAACTAATTCCCTCTTCTGAAGCCGGTGTTTGACCCAGGCTACATAATAGTATATGATCAACAGTGTGTCCAGAAGAGGAGGACACAACTGACACACACCCACATGAGTATTTCATCTCCAGTAAGCAATTCGCTCGCTCTTAAATGACATTTACACCATGTAATGTACTTTAAAGATCTTAAGCAGTGCAGCCACACTTTCAGAAAATTCCAGCATTTATTTACCATTTTGTCATTTAAATTTCATTTTTTGGGTGACAAAAGTGCTTTGAATGCAATTAGTCTTTAAAAAATATTGAATATTTATTTCTATACTGTAGTATTTAATAACAATCCTCACAGTTGAAAGATTAGTTGTATTTGTGTGCAGATTTCCGGGCCTCTTGACTTTACGAATATTGCAAAACATTAAAAATGAGTGGTGAAAACTTTCATCGCAATCCATCAAAATCCTCAAACATCCTGTTTTCGGGCCAGATTGACCTTTGACCTTATTGTGCACGGCCGCAGCTTGTGAGTGAGCTGACAGACGCTCTTAAAGAAGCTAAATATTAAAGATCCTCTCAGAGGATGGCTATTCATACAAATGTTGACGGTTCCTCACAGGAGTAATCAAACCTGTAAAACTCCACAAGCGAGTGAATGGAAACAGTTTAAAACATGTACAGAGAAAAGAGGAGGAAGCTACCAGAAGCAGACAACCTGCTCACACGCCCTGTGACTGCGTGGCACTTAATCACCTCCTATTCACTCCACGTGCCACACATTCATTCAGACGCTCTCAGCATGAAGGAAGAACGTTGAATAAAGGGTGAGAGCAGCTCCCCTATTCTCACCAACACACTTTGTCCACTATCGCTACTCCACACTAACACCAGCAGTCTATTATTATTATTATTATTGCTGTATCAGGTTATCTCGGCTACACTTCCAGAAAGCAGCCGGCTCACACGTCACATCAGCCAGTCGAGAGTCGGAGACACAAAAATACTTCAGGCGACATTTTCTCCAACTGCCAAAGGCCACGTCGACATGTATTTCCTGTCTGGCAAACACACCCTGGAAAGCAAGAGGCTTGAAAACATGCTGGAAGCTCAGCGCAGGCACACGACATGCTAACGCGGCTACCTCTGAAACAGTGGCTCGGGATTGGACGGCTGCTTCCTGTTAAGGCACAAACGCAGTTTAGTGACATCGGATCAAGTCTATGTTAACTATTAATCATCTTCAGGTTATTTAAGGGAACACACAGGATGAGCCTCGTGGGGAAATCGCCCTAAAACCCTGATCAGTTATATTACATACGAGAGGTGTCCAAACTGTTGCGCTGGCCTCCCCTGGGGGGCGCCAGGGAGCTTTGAAGGGGGGCAACAGGAGAAAGAAAGGGGTGTTTGGGGTTCATGACATTTCTTTTTATTTCTTGACCATAAATTACAATTACAAGCAATAACTTGAGCACGAAGCGGAATAATTTCATTTAAGGCACATTTCAAGAACTTAATTTCATGTGAGTGTAGTAGAAATGATTTAAAATGGGTGCACATGTAAAGAATTTAAGAATTTGCAGGATATTATACATTCTTATTTCCAGGAGTTCTCAACAGCCCTTGAAAATATTATCTTACAATGAGAAAAACACAGAAATCCTGCTTTAAAACAAACGTTATGAACTCGATTAATATGAAGCGTCATGGGTTATGAGAATTTGGTTTAAGCTCCTCATACATGCAATGAAATTAAGTATAAATACAATTAAAAAATGATTAGAATAAATAAATAACAGGACATGTTTGCTAATGTCATTGTCCATTCTGCATTTTTTTATTTTTTTAATCTGGAAACAGACAAATTCTGCACAGAAAATACAGATGTAGTTTATTACAGAGTGCACTGAGGAATGAGGCGCTTTAAAGAGTGGGGGGACTTACGGTAGCACCAGAGTGTTTTCTCCATAGTACTCGTACAGCGCAGTCTGCTGGGCGTACATCTCATCATGCAGGATGGGAAGCTTCCGCAGGCTGTTCACCAGCGCATTGGCCTTGGGGGCAAGAACTGTGGGTCAGAAAATAGAAAGAAGTGAGGGATTTTATTTATTTATTTATTTATTTTTTAAGCGTGAGAAGGTGAGAGCCAGAGATTCCCTGCCGGCTCTACATCCCAGCATCAGTCTTATACTGAACCCTAGTGGGACCTTTAAGGAATGACTTTGTTGTTTGAGAGCGAGAGAGACTCCCACCGCTCAGCCCCATCATGAGCCGTCATTCAAACACCAAAAATCCCTTCTGTGGCTCTGCTAGCGAGGGTCCAGTTCAAACCTCAGTCCGGCTCTCGGAGCTTCAACATTTCTGCTGATAGAAGCTTTTTAAATGAGCCAGAAAGTGTTTAATCCGTTCATCTGAGGACGTGACAGAAAATAGGACTGCAGCGTTTAAGAACAAAAGACGTTTCTGTGCACCTTGCAACAATTATCATTCATCTGCAGCAACAAAATGTATTAATCCTTTAAAATATCTGCAATTTACTAGGTACTAATTGTTACATTAATAATAATTATTAACTCAGACTCATATTTTCTTTAACTGTTTTAAGCTATTGGAAGTTATATTAATTTAGATTTTAAAAAAAGTTTAAATTAACCATTACATTATACAAAACATTTACAGCATACAAAAAGAAAACAAAATCTATTTATACTCATTTGAATTTATCTATATAGACATACACCTATTTACACACGTGCACGCACACGTACACACAAAAAGACACACATAAAACCCTTTTAAATCGTCTATAGAAATAACACATACATACATAAAAACTAAATCATCTATCATAACACATTGGATTCAACATGTCTGAATAGGAAAAGGTGAAACTTCTTTAATCCTCCAATACTTAAAAGTCACATTTTATAATTATCCTGCTCCCTGAAAGTAAACTAGTTTATAAATACATAAATACACATTCATTCAGACAATTTATTTATTTTCTGTCCTCATAATAATGGATGGTACAATAGAAAAACTTGTCATTGCCAATCATTATTATAATAACAGTTTTAGCCATTTTAGACGATTAACCAATTTTTACCATCACTTTTCTTTTTTAACTATTCAGACAGTTTTAGATGTGTTAGCTACTGAAGTCATAGTAACAATTAACTTTTTTTGAACTGTCTCAGCTGTTTTAGACATTTATCTGCTAAAGGTACCCGTTTTACCCATTTATATATTTAGTCAATTAAGCATTTTTTCCATCAGTGTCGGAGCAACTGAAAACGCAACATTTTGAGAACGACTTCCAAAGTTCCACTGTGAGAGTCGTTCTCAAAATGTTCAGTAAAATTGCATTTACCCGTTTCTACAATTTTACTGAACATGATGCCTTGGAAGAGTCTGCTGCTGCTGCTGCATACACACTTTGTTCATAGTAAATAGTTCTTCTACACATGTGCAAATAGATGGACAATACATACACACACACATATATATATATATATGCATGGGTTTTATATAGCACTTTTCTTGACACTTAGAGACACTTTACATTGCATTATTCATTCATTCCATACTCAATGGTGAACGTATGTAGCCACAGCCGCCCTGAGGCAGACTGACGGAAGCAAGGCTGCCATCGGCCTCTCCGACCACCACCACCACTCACTCACTCACACTGCATTCACCCAGGCAGTTTGGGGTTCAGTGTCTTGCCCAAGGACACTTTGGCATGTAGAGGCACATCGAACATGCAATCTTCCGATTGGGAGACGACCGCTCTACCAACCTCGCCATGTTGCCTATATTTGACTATACATACAGTACACACATACATCCTACATCCTATATCAAATTGAAATGCCTGAAAAGGGTAGGAGGAAGTAAAACTTATCTAATCCTACCCTTTCTCCAATATTCAATACACATCTTATTTCATTATCTTCCTGTATTAAAAATATATACTTTTATCAATTTTTATATAATATATATATAAATATATAATATATTTGAGCGTCAACTGCTATAGAAACCCAACTTGGCCGTCTGTCCATGTAAATGACTGTGTCGTGGCCATTGTTAATGTTCACTGTTGCATGTGTGTGTGGTTTCATTACAAAAACAAACAACAGCTCCAACTGGTGGCCCAACATGAAAACTACATTGTCAGCGTGTGAACAGACATTGTTAATGTTTCTGTGTAAATATGAAAACGATGCGGTTTCACTTGAAACACAGTCTCAGATGAACAACTTGAAACTGAGAAAAAAGGGGGAAACTAGGAACATTTCATGTTCTTTAATATTATCCTCTGGTAAGAAAGGTTCAAGTCCCCTCCATGAGAGGTCTCTCCACCTCTGAGGGGTTAGGCATTTTCAACATGATGGTTATATTCCTCTCCTTTTATTAAAAATGCAAGTTAGCAGGAATCAAAACAGCAGATCATGTCAATTATTTCTGACTTCTTCACAGAAAAAGAGAAACTGTTGTTGAAAAACACACGTAAAGGGAAGCTCAAATCATTACTGCCAATAAAAGGTAAACACATTAAAAGTCCAAGATAAACTGATTCTACTTCCAAACAAGTTGGTGCCAAAACATTTCCCTCTAGTCTCCGGCCTGGCAGACAGGACAACCGATCGATACGGACGCATCACACGGAACGTACACTATTAAACTACAGCGCCTGCAACAGAGCGTGTGTGTGTGTGTGTGTGTGTGTGTGTGTGTGTGTGTGTGTGTGTGTGTGTGTGTGTGTGTGTGTGTGTGTGTGTGTGTGTGTGTGTGTGTGTGTGTGTGTTGGGTCAATGTTTGCAGACCCTGCTCCTGGAGACCTCCTGGCCGGCAGGTTTTAGATGTTTCCTCAGATGAAGCTCTGCAGACGGCTGATAACAAGTCATTTCCATCAGATAAGACGGGCTGACCAAGCCAACGGACATACGCAACAGCCATGTTGGTATTCACATACTTCAGCTTTGTGTTCCCCTGTTTGTTTGTTTGTTTGTTTTAGGTCAAGTGGGAAAAAATCTTCCTCCCGACAATCGAGAACCAAATTTTGAAAAATCCCTTCACCCAAAAGGATACAGTATATGAATACTACAAGTGGTGATTAAATAAAATAAGTTTGTGAAATGAACTTGCATTCACCTGTAATATGCACTTCAGATTAATTACAATCGTTCTCTGGCGATTCAAAATGACCCATCCTGATCTTATAGAAGTGCAGACCGCTCTCCCCATAAAGCCGTGGTCTCAAACATATTTGAGTTCAGGGGCAACAAACAGCCCAGTTTCCTCTTGAGGCAGTGTAGTTTTCTTTTAATAGGGTAACTTCAGGGTAATCCCTGGGTTTTCCGTACTGCCAGGCAGGTTCACTTCTCACCAAGTCAATAACTTACGCTGAATAGCTACTCTGCTCCGGAGCAGGTTACGTTCTGGATGAGAGAGCGAGGAACATCAAAGCTCCGCCTCCTGACCAATCAGGAAACTGAGGTGCCCATTCCCTGAAGATCCTGATTGGTGTGCGAATCGTGGCCGGAGCGATAGGAGAGAAAGAGTTTTTAGTGGCTGACGCGATTCAGTTGAAATAATAAAATAAAGCTTTGTCACTGAGCGCTTTAGAGGATGTTTTTCTTCTTGTTCTCCACTTGTTCCCAAGTTATTTCTCTTCACGAGGGTTGATCTGAAATAATGAGGTAATTATAATGGTCATACATGGCAGAAACATGAATTTATGGCATACAACTACTCATGCTGCCACGGCGAGGAATCAATATTTCAACACAAAACCCGGTGGGGGCAAAGTCTCAAAACAACTCAATGGAAAATATAAACTATTTAGGAAGAGCAGTGAGGAAGCTCTGCCTGAAACATCTGTGATGTTATAAAGTGAAATTGAGTGATCACAGTGTTGTCCATGTAGATTGTGCGATAGAATTAATTGTGCATGATCTCACAAAGTTACATTTAACAGAATCTGGAACTTCCTGCCAGCATTCCTCCCTGGCTGCGGCAGCAGCGTTGCTTTTGGCACGGATGACGTGTTTGAATTTACATTTCTTTAATATTGTTGCACATGTTTTACACTGGACGTGGGTTAGATTCAAGTTGTTGCCCACAGGCTGCCATTTCTCTGTGTCTGACTCATATAGAATGGGAGATACTAAGTGTTCTCAGAGTAAGAAGAAACAAGGTGAAGCAGCTTTTAGTTCCTACACCGCTCAGCTGTGGAATAACCTTCCTGCCCACATACTTTTGTAACAGAACAGACAATCAAAACCTTGGTTTGGAGATCATGTTAAAATTTGGACCTCCTGAAACTTTAGAAAGTCATCACAACTTGAAAAGTTTGAATGAAATATTGTCACAGTTATTATATTGTTTTTATGGCATTGTTAACACTTATTACTGTTTGTAATCTCTTGCTACTCTATTATTACTGTCCTCTTCCAACAATGTGAATTCCCCTATTGTGGGACAAATAAAGGATTATATTAGTTTCTATTAGAATTACCTTAAGGGGCTCAAAACAGTCATCTGAGAGCCTCATGTTGCCTGCAGACCACTGGTTGAACATGTCTGATGTAGATTTTCACAAAACACACAGACTTTTGTATATATTCTGCTTTTTTTTTTTTTTTTAAGTGTGAACTCATTCGTTTCATCTCCTCTCGGGTTTCTTCTGAATTGTGCATTTGGATTAAACCTGCTTTGAGATCGTGTTAAAGCCTGGCCTCTCTTGGGACGCCAGAAAGTCACCACACATAGAAGAGTTTGCCCAACAACTTGTCAACATCGAGTTATTCATTGAGGGAGGCTGCATCAGGACGTCACATGTTGACATACGCGGGTCCCCGGAAAGTTCAGCTGGAGGAAACAACCTGACAGCTGGAATAATGGCTCCTCACACATGTTGTTGATGAGTGTATGAGTGTAATCTCCCCCATGCCTGGATCGCTCCCTCTCTGCTGCGTGTAAATCTGCCTGAGGGATTATTTTGGGACGCACGTGTCTGCTGTCGTCACGCAGGTTGTGCTCCCTGCCTCGTGTTTATAGAATAAATACAGGGAAAACAAACATGGCTGAGCAACATTGAGACGGTTTAACTGTAGAGTGGAAGGGGTAGGGATATCTACCGTGTTCGTTGTCCAGCGTCATGCCGATGGTCCCCCCGGTGTTGATGACCAGGACCCGCACCTCGGCGACGCTGGGGGACGCCACCTGGTCCAGAGCTTCCAGCGAGCTACAGCTCGACAGCTGCCTCCGTCTGCATGGGTGCAGGTGGAGGCTCCGCGACGGGACGACCCCGTTCACCACGACGGGGTCCAGGCTGGCCTGGGACAGAGCCCGGGCGAAGGATGTCATGCTGGTGGAGGGGGTGGTGGAGGAGGACAGCGCCGCCATGATACCTTGGACGAGTCTGCTGCCGCTGCTGCTGCGGCGCCTTTAAGAAAAGTGATGAAAACACGGTGGTCTTCAAGTGTGGCTCACAACGGCTGCCCCCCGGCTTTATATACACACACCGCAACTTCCATCCTCAGGGTGAAGCGTGAAGCGAGAACCGGAGGGCGGAACCGTCGCATTTCCACCAGAAATGTTTCAATTTGCGGCCCTAGAAAGACCGACACTCCTCTGTCCACTCACGCTTGAGAAGTCCGGGAAGCGTTCTCCGAGACGTCACCGGTGTGGGCGTGGCCCAAAGGACCGTATGGGGAGAGTAACGAAGTATATGTACTCAGATTACTGTATTTTCTGGGGTATTTGTAGAACTTTGTACCTTCTCCAACAAACATTGGGAGGAAGGTTATGTTTTTGTCTGCGTGCATTCATACATTGGTTTGCATGTATGTATGTATGTATTTGTACACAGAAAGTATTCAGAGCACTTCATATTTTATGTTTCAGCTTTATTACAAACAGGATTAAATTAATTTTTCCCTACAAAATTCTATGTACAACATCCCATAATGACTACATTTGGGGAGGGGAAATCTTTGCAAATTTATGAAAAAAAGTTATTTAAGCTTATTAAAATGTCATTATGAAGATAGGTTACACAGAAACAAATAAATATATATTATTACGAACAATATTGTGAACAGCACATGAATAGCATTGGAATGAGTAGAAATAAATTGAATATTGAATTACTTACTTAAATTCATAGTACAAATAGCAAATGAATGATGTAAAAATAAATGTAAACACTAAGCAGCTTATTTATTTGTTAAACAAAATAGAACAATAATACAAAAGTTGGGCAGTCACCCAAGTGGGCCGAGAAGGTTATGTTTTCGTCTGCGTGTATTTTTTCAATGGTATGTATGTATGTATGTATGTATGTATGTATGTATGTATGTATGTATGTATGTATGTATGTATGTATGTATGTATGTATGTATGTATGTATGTATGTATGTATGTATGTATGTATGTATGTATGTATTGTGTATTATGTATTATGTATTTGATCAACTTTTCACATAAACTATTAACACGAATTGCATGAAAGCTTCAGGGATGATTTGTCATCATCCAAGGGCCAATTGATTAAATTTTTGGATGTTATCGGCAAACCGTTTCTGAATAAATCCCAAAAACCTGCAAAGAAATGTCCCATACAATGTCCCATGAGAAGCACCTTATGGAGGAGATCAAATAAAGAACAAAGGCGATCAGGGTCCGTTGCCATGGAGACAGACTGGAGGGCAACAGCTGTTGTTAGCCATCTGCTAGCACACTGCAAACTTCCCTTCCCACCCCCTTCTCCGCTCTCAGCCAATCACATGCCATCTCGCTCTGGCAAGGCGCTCAAGTAACTCAAGAATGGGAACCAACAGAACCTCATCATTTAAGCCTAACATTGCAAGGTGGCGTTGGAGAAGGTGTGCACTCGCCCGAGTGCCCATTCTAGTTTTCTAAGGCATGTAACCTAACTAATACTGAAGTACAATTTGTACAAAGTGATCATGACAATACAATACAATACAATACAATACAATACAATACAATACAATACAATACAACACAATGCATTACTAATCCCACAGGGAAATTCTTTGAAATGGAAGTTAAAATTTCAATAAGACAGAATGAAAAATTAAATAAGTGATATGATATATCAATATATGCAGGGATAACCAGTGACTGACTGGTATGAGAATAGAGGATGAAATCAACAGACAAACACTATTTACAAGGTGTACTCTACCATTTGCCCATGGACAGGTTGAAGCCAGTGACCTGCCCCTGGGCAAAGATAAATGTTTATAATGATTAACCCCCAATGACAAGTGGAGAACATGGTGTTGTATTATGTGCCACTTTAAGGCCTTTCTGTGTTTCCTTGTGATAGACTGTCCACCTGTCCCAGCCTGGGCCTATTCTCTGTTGGGATCGCGTCCTAAGACTGATAAAGGGGTTTAGATAATGGAATAGATTACTATCTGGAGTGCTCATTTCTACAAAGAAGCTGTTTCCCCTTTATCTTTTGGTTTATTGCTTCCGGTTCAAACCTCACAATGTTCAAATGACTCTTTTCATTGAGGCAGCACAAAGCTGAAGGACCCTGACAACTGACCAAACAACAGAGGACCGCAACATACACACACAAGCTTTTCTGAAACCAAAACACAAAATGATTTTCTCTTCAAACGCATAAACAGGGCCTAATACTCCTTGAATGTGTTGTTAATGCTGTTTCGTGATGCAGGAGAAGCACCGCTGGAGTGGTCAGTGCTCCCATTGTGAGAAATTAATCTATAAATTGTTGTTATCCAACATCACAAATGCTTTATGGATTAAAACAACGAAACACAATCAACAAAAGCAAAGCTAAACGGTGTAAAAGTGTTAGGCCATGATCTAATGAAATCTTGGAATTCCACTCGTGTGTTTTCATCACAGTAAAAGTGCTCATCCTGAATGGAAAGCATGCACACATTTAGTGAAGCAAGTGAGGACATCTGAAAGTTTAATGTCTTAATTGCTTTTAAAAATCCAAGACTGCTACATAAACTTATGCTGGCAAATAATTCTCCATTGTGTGGTGGAAACAGGAGCAGCTGTCACACATGGCTGGGTCCCTGAACATTGATTAACCTGAGTTTCTAGCTGCGTTATTGTCAGGGAGAATTTCCAAGTAAAAACCTCAGGGAGACAGAATACACAAACATCAGACTGAGAGTGGTTTAAAAAGTGTAAGACAATTTTATTACGTACATTATTCTTGCAAGAAGAAACACTGTCACAGTACAACGTTTGCATGATTGTCCAGGGGTTTGTGTAACTAGGAAGTCGCACAGTGTGTTCTTACACGCTGAATTGCTTTGAGAAAGATCCAAGTGCTTTCTGC
The DNA here is from genome assembly GCF_963383615.2 of Lipophrys pholis. Taxonomy (NCBI): domain Eukaryota; kingdom Metazoa; phylum Chordata; class Actinopteri; order Blenniiformes; family Blenniidae; genus Lipophrys; species Lipophrys pholis. The sequence goes on from NC_137633.1 coordinate 20,728,577, forward strand.
ACTCTAGACTCTGAAGGTTAGAACAAGTAGCAAAGAGGTTCAGAATGTGCTGACACAGGTCGTCCTATCATCAAACAAAAAAAAAAAAAAAAAAAAGACACAAAAACAAGATTTCCATAAAATTTTCCCTCCTGTTTTGACTAATGAAAAATAAATAAAAGAAAATTGATAAGGTTAGAAAGCATTTCTTTATTGCAAACACAGCAGAGCATGTAAAAAAAAACAAAAAAACGTAACAGGGCGAAAAACCTGACAAAGTTTTGTAGTTATGTCATACACCCCCATGGTCCAAACACTAACTCTGTGGCAGGTTAATTTAATTTAATTTAATTTAATTTAATTTAATTTAATTTAATTTAATTTAATTTAATTTAATTTAATTTAATTTAATTTAATTTAATGTGTTTTAGATTAAATTAAAACAAATAAGACAGACAAACAAAAAGACCAAATCTAATAAAAAACCATGAGCCTTCTTCAGCTGCATCATCACCACACCAAACAATAGAAAATTATTAAAATGATCTAAGTTTAACGATTTCAAACTGGAAAAAATATAAATGGATGCTCAAGAACTGAAGTTATTAAAGTTCTAAGCACCATTATCATACCTTTAATGGGAGACAAAATTAAAACACAATGAATTGTATAAATAAGTGTGTAATTCATTGTCTAAAAAGTAATAAAAATACACAGGAAGAGGACCAGTCAACCTGTCGCATTCTCTCCCCAAGACCTCTGCCCCTGCCTGATAAACCACTGTCCCTAGAAGAAAAAGCAAAATAAAAACCTAAGTCAATTACTCTTAAGCTGTTATTGCAACAGAATTATTAACAATTTGTAGTGCATCAGTCTCGCCTTCTGGTCCACCTGCAATGTCTCACATCAGTATAGATAGTTCAATACATTTTTCTTCATGATTGACCGCCAGAGCAATACTGACTTAAACCATTCTGATGTTATGAGGAATGTATCTATGCGCTCCCTAATATCAAATTTGTCCTTTGCAGATTATCTTTTAACTTTAATCATGTTCCTCACCACTGTTTTATCTATTTATTACCATCCCCTTTTATAAAATAGAGTACTTTTAATGAATTTAATATAGCATTAATTTGAATTTAAACTGTTTTCTACTTATCTTCTATTTTAGTCTGACACATAAAGGTATCTCAAGTTGGATCACTGCGCACCTCCTTTTCCTTTCCTGTGTCAGTGTCTCCCATGAGAGCTTTCCTCCACAAAAACATCAGCTGGTCATCTTTCCACCTCATACTCCTTGTTTGTGGTGTTTCCTGTGATGCCTCACATCAATCTCTGCAGAGAACCATCGTTCTGTCCTGAACCTTCCTTCTCAGGCAGGTGGCGTTCCCTTCATACCACAAACCACAGTCTGTTGAAGGACTGGGAGGATGGCAGTCAGCAGGAGGAAAGGGTGAGGTGAACACTTTTTAAGGGATACGTTTAGAGTTTTGATCTTTATCGTATCAAAACAATGCATCTATAGTTTAAATTCTCATCATTTGAATTCAGGTATGGCACTGTCCCTGGCAATGGTCTGGATGTAATGCACGTAAGACAGTCAGATTGGTTATTGATTGAGTGATTGATGAATCGATTGATGAATTGATTAACCTTGCTCCCACAGCTTCCTTTCCCTGTAGAAGTTTAAGGTAGATCACAAAATGTTGAGTTTGTAAGTTATTGTTCTGGTGGTGGTTATTGGTTCATCTGTTCATTTATTACTTACTTACTTTTAGTTCAGCTCTATGACTAAAGTTTGCTGTGAGACCCAGGCTCTCTTCTGTGTGTGTGTGTGTGTGTGTGTGTGTGTGTGTGTGTGTGTGTGTGTGTGTGTGTGTGTGTGTGTGTGTGTAATACTATCAATTTTTAATACAAAAAGATATTTATAAAGTAGAACTATGGCGTATTTGATAAGATTGACTTCTTTCTGCCCCTTTTCAGGCATGTTAATTACAAATATGAGGTATGTACTCGTGTCTGTATGTTTATATGTGTGTGGGTGTACTTAAATATAGATGATCTATTTTCTCTGAATATATTTTCATAAGGTATTATTTATTTATATTATCATCATTGGCAGTATATATATGTATTTGTATGTGTGTACATACAGCCTAATTGGATATTGGTAAGTATGTCATTGTACACATGTGAAGTGCCATATGTCTGTAATTAATTAATAATAATAAAAATCTAGATTTTGCTGATCGATAACTTGTCTATGGTGTTGTATCTTATATGTGAGTTTATAATGTATCCATATCATTTTTTCAACTTATTAAAATGGCTGCGTAGTGCAGTAGTGCTTCTGCTTCGTGTGTGTGTGTGTGTGTGTGTGTGTGTGTGTGTGTGTGTGTGTGTGTGTGTGTGTGTGTGTGTGTGTGTGTGTGTGTGTGTGTGTGTGTGTGATGTGTTTTAGAAGAATCAGAACATTCTATTATTTAGTCCACTATGAAAATCAAAATGCACCAAACCATGTGTCCTGTATCAGAACTAAATGTATGATGTTTGCAGGAAATAAAACCAGGTGAAGATCACTTCAGTGCTCATGGAGTTGTGATTGATTAAAGTCGCTGACACTTCATTACTCCTGCCAAGCAGATGAGACTGAGCGGAGCGGACGACCGGGCCAAGATGGCGGCGCCACCGCTCGCGAGCACCTGGAGGTGGTAAGGGTCCATGCGGCGTCTTCTCTTTATTATGTCTACGGCTCCAAAATGTGCGCACGCAATCCACAGTTCACAGTTGGCGTACCGGTACGCACATTCTCCCGCAAGTTGTTGGTTTTTTTTTAGAAGACAGACTTTGCGTGAGACGTGGCGTCCGCATATTTCAAGACCCGCTTTGTGCATCAGGAACCTTAATAAATGAGGCCCCTGGACATGAGTACCACAACTTCCATTTAAATCACCATTTGAACTGTTGAGCTGCATTTGTGTTTATGAATTTTAAAAAAAAATTGAAAAACAAAATATTTTGAGACACTTTTAGATGTTCATGGTTAAAGTATTAAACAGAAAAGATTTGAAATGTTTCCTGTTTGTTTGTAATGTTCTACATTTTCTTGATATTCTTCGATGGGTGCGCCATGATAAACCATGTCAATTTAAACACAGAATTACTGTGGCCTAATATGAGACACATTTACAGTGAGATATTGTTTAGTCCATCCAACATCCAACAATGTTTTGCTGTAAATATGTATATGTCGCTGGATCAAGTGAAGCCAAAGCTGCTGATTGACCTGCTCCTGGAGACACTGACACATTAAATCTAATTCCATCTCGTCCTCACTTCTTGAAGAAGCTTGTAGGATGGCTTTTCAACTTGTTCCTGGAGCTCAAGGAAGCATTTCCTTAGTTATATTTTTTTTCAATTCATTCATTTCAGACATGTAGTAAAAAAATACATAACATATAGATAGAAAAAATACATTTTAATACATTTGACTATTTACAATTCAATTTAACAAAAATATATTTACAAATATTTATACAGTGTCCATGTCAATCATAGATATGCTGATTGACATCAAGAGTTTTAAAGTGACTAGTTGACGTGGAGCAGGATGGGGAGCTGGGAGTCGCTGCTCCACGGCCGATGGCGCCACGGTTCAGTCGGAGACACCGGGAATCACTGCTGCCAACTCTGTGTGAGGTTTGGAATGAATAAATATATTAATTAGTATAATCAGTCATCATTTGGTTAAAAGTCATTTAAGAATCATAAAGGAGTTCTTCACTTACCACTTTCAAAAGTCAACACCAGCAGGTCCACGTCAGCAGAGCTGTAGTCCTGCAGCTCCAACTCGGTGGACGGCGAAAACAGCGGGAGGCTGGGCGGCAGGACTTCAGGCTCCACAATGCTGGGTGTTACCACTATGGAGTCTGGGAGGCAGGGTGTTTGAAGAGCCTCCAGAACACAGTCTGGGATGTTGGGATCCTCCTCTGCCAACTCTGTTAGGTTAGGAAATTATACATGTATGAGTTAGTAGCTTTAATTAACATTTGGTTTAAAGTCATTTAAAAATCATAATGGATTCTTAACTTACCACCGTCGAAAACAGACGCCAGCTGGTCAAGGTCATCAAAAGTGTAGCTCTCCCCGTCACAATGTGTGGATTGAGACCATTCTGGGAGGCTGGGGGTGTCAGACGAAGTATCTGGGAGGCTGAGAGCATCATCAGAAGTATCTGGGAGGCTGACAGCGTCATAAGAAGTATCCTGGATGCTGGGGGCGTCATAGGAAGTATTTCGGAGGCTGGGAGCATCATAAGAAGTATTCTGGATGCTGGGAGCATCATAAGAAGTATTTTGGAGGCTGGGAGCATCATAAGAAGTATTTTGGAGGCTGGGGCCCTTGAATGCTGGAGGCTGCAAATGTTCTTGGTGGTTGTGGAGCCTCGCCTCTCTTCTCACCTGCTCAAAATACTGAGCCTGCTGGTCGTCAGATAATTGTTGCCACTGTGGAACAACGACAACACTCTGTCAGGACACCCCCTGGTGCTCAACTACAAGCCAGCTAAACACAAACATGAAATGAATCCTGAAACAAACCAATTTTGATGAAGTTCTCTGAAACACAGAGGAGAAGAGACACTCACCCTCTCTCCCAGGATTTTGTTTACAGCCGCGCTGCCCGTCCCCGAGATGGTTTTCCTTTGCTCTCTGAGGAAGAGCATGAAGGCGTTGAGGGGCTTCTTGGTGGGCGGCTGCTCGCCATTCTGCTGGTTCTGACGCTTTCTCTTCCTTCCAAGACACATCAGAAAAACACAGTGCGTTAACACCTTGCAGAGCCACCACGAGAGGAAAGAAGCACTTTAGATACAAGAAAACATAGAAGCACAAAGTGATTCTCATCATCGTGACGCTAGAGTAAGTCAGCAGACACCTGATCCACTTCAATCCAGACCAAGCACAAGTGAGCGTGGAGGAAAGCACATTGAGCCCAGAACCGGCTGAAGAAAACTTACTTTGGTTTGGAGACGGTGGGAATTTGCGGCGCTGGGATCATCCAGACAGGCTGTCCGTTCCTACACACTCAAGAAAACACACACGTTTAGATCCTGCAAGTGTTTGATACAGAAGCTGTGTTCTCATGGGTTTGATGTACTCACAGGAACCCGGCAGGTCTCAGGTTCTGCACCATGTTCGGTGCCAAGTGGCTCACTGGTGCACAGTTCCACTGGCCAGTGAAAAGGGGCATCTGCTGCAACCCAGGAGCCACTGCTGCAGAACACCAACCACCGTATCCTCCACCGAACACACCTGGTCCAAGACCAGGTGGAGGTGCAGGCGCAGGTGCAGGCGGAGGTGTAGGTGGAGGTGTAGGTGGAGGTGGAGGGGAGTCCCTCAGCAGTGCCTCAATCCAATCCATCCTGTACAGAAGACTGACGTCTGGTATCCTGTTGATAAAGAAATATCATTGAGTCTGACTGATACTGTGGTAACATCTTATATTATTCCTTATATAAAGTCAAACGACAATAAATATGTGAGCAGACGTGCAAAACATTTACATTTTCTGCTTCTTCACAAGATTTTATCATTTTATAAAATATGACAAAGAAGTATAAATTCTGTTACATCCTAATAAATGATTATTTAATTAATTAATCAATCAATCAATTGATTTTTTTTGTTAATTTTGCTCTTATCTCCGTGATATTATAGGAACTTCATTTTAGTAAACACACTTTGAGGGTGGGTAAAAAGACAACAGTACAAGTGCTGCTGGAAAACACATTTGAACTAATTTAATTTCGATGAATCACAATTAAATATAATTTATATTCAAGCAATGTTAATCACGTTTCATTTTGCATGAGCAAAAACTCAAGAAAGAGGAGAATATATCAGCCTTCAGCATCTTTATCAAACACCTGCAACAGCTCTACAGTTAACCGCTCTCTTTGAAAAAAAACAACAAAACAACATTTTGTTAATTTGGACAAATTGTTCCAAAACCACAGACTTTTATGGGATTTTTTTCTGGAGATTAGTTCATTGCTTTAGAATTCTTGATCACATTAATCATGACGACGATTAATCCGTGTTATTTTGACAGCAACAATTATAATATTGCATATGATCAAACCTTACTGACGCATTTATAACTTAATTTATAAATCGTGATAATCACATCAGAAGCTCTATCATTTTATAGTTTTACCACTGCGATTGAAGACTTTTGTTGTTGTTTTACAGTTTTGGTACTTATAATCGTAAATCTAGTTTTTTTTACTGTTTAACGGGACCTTTTTTTTTTTTTCACGTTTCTGAGTTTAATCCTGCTGTTATAAAGAGACAAATACCTACAGTGATGATTTGATGACTTGTTTGGCTGAAAAAATCTTGAATTTATGCTGCAGTTCTGATGTTCACCAGAGATCGCGGGGAGGAGTGCTAGACAACGAGACGTTGAACGCGGAGTGGCCCTGAGTACCTGCAGTGTCAAAGATCGCTACATATGTGACGTCATCACTCACAAGACGTGCTGCATCAGCCATCTTAGATGGGTCTCCCGCGCTCACTAAGTGCATTTATTTCAACTGATGAAGCTGTAGTCCAACTACATTGATCAAAACTCCACGAATTTTAACTCATTAAAAACACTTTGAGTTACGCTCTTCAACAAAGACAGACATGTGGTGTGGCACGTTAATAAATGTATGAATTAATTAATACTATACAGTAAGAAACAAAGCAGAAACCGAAGCAGACTTGCATAGTTCATAGATCTTAGATTCCCAAGAGATGAATTCTGAGCTTTTCTGGGTGTTATTTTACATTAATCGTGGTAAATCTTATATGACATAGAAGTTATCAGTGGTGTCACTAGACCTGAAATAAAATCATGCCCCACAAAAGATTTACATATCGAACACTGCCTACACGAACACGAATAAAACCAACTTTTGCCTCCACAGATCAAAATGTAATAAAAATAAATATACATATACAAATACATAAATAAATACTCCACAATTCACAGAGGTGACAAAAAACTGTGGTTTTATTGGTCTAACATGAGCAGATCCAGACAAAAATTAAGGCTTTCATTTATTTTTGACTTTAATATTTTGACTATTAATTGGAAATAATGATTTTCTTTTCAATTTATTACAATGAATAACATGCAAAAACATCCCCAATGTGAAATCAAGGGGATAAATACGCGAAACAATTGTACAATACATTGTAAAACTCATTTTTCATTTGATTCATATGAAATATTTGTTATACAGCATGACTCTCTACAGTCTGTGTAATGTCCTTAATGTATGTGTTAGAGAATTGTTCGGGCTGATGGTAACAAAGTGCAGAGAAATGTCAGCAGGTGAGGCGGGCAGTACTCTGCCTCACCTCAAGGGGGCGTACGTAAACTGACAGTTTGAAGTATGTAATAACTAAACGTTTTTTCTCATCATTTTGATAGACAACCTGTATAAAAATGTATTAAAGCACCAGAATTTAAAGTTTGAAACATAACAGAAGATTTTGCAGAAGGTCAAAATAAAATTTGTGCTGCACACATCTCTACACTTTAATTTGTTTACAGTAAATATGAATTGCTGAGACACAAGAAGGGTGCGCTGTCCATTTCTATAAAAGAAAATTGTAAATGTGACTCCAGAGGAGTCAGTGCTTCACCAGCCACCAACCTCACCGCACGTCACTTGGAGGAGAGTGACGTCATGGAGGCAGCACCCGAGCACACTGCTGGACAGAAAAACTGTCCCATGGCAGTGACGGCCACCGTGTGCGTCAGAGTGTCGGAGAGGGAAGGAGACATTTTGGTGGAGACCACAGTGGAGACCGATAAAGTTCAGTTTTATCGATTTATTAAATATATGAATTAATATTCGGACAGGGACTTCAGGAGACTCATCGTTTTATCCTCAGTCACTCGAGTTGGAGGCGGTGACGAGGAGGTCGTCTGTCTCCACCACCAGTGCGCTCCGCACCACTGCGTCCTGGGCGCATGGCCGTACCAGCGCATCCCCAGTGCAGCTTTGCGCACGGCTTGTCACTGCGCTATTTATGCTTATTCCCAAATTACACTGATTGTTTCCACACCTTGTCACAATAAATAGTCAATCAGTGCTGCGCCGCTCTCTAATATTTGAAGATGAACGTATGATGTATGAACATGTGTGCTGCTGATTCAGTAGTAACGTCTCACTAAAGGAACTTGGTTGTTTATGATCATGTGGATCAATAAGTAATACATGGGTATTATAGAGCGCTTTTTTCTAGGAGACTCAAAGCGCTTTTCATTTCATACTCGATAGTGGTATGTAGCCTAACCACAGCTGCCCTGGGGCAGACTGATGGAAGCAAGGCCGCCAATCTGTGCCACTGACCCCTCTGACCACCACCAACTACTCATTCTCACTTTGCATTCACCCAGGCAGTTTGGGGTTCAGTGTCTGGCCCAAGGTCACTTCGGCATGTGGACAGGCAGAGATGGGAATCAACCCTGCAACCTCACGGTTGGGAGACGACCACTCTACCAACCGAACAATGCCGCCCCGGTGTTGAAGCAATATTGAATATTGCGATGCACGGTTCAGAGTAGACCGCTACTAGGGGGCAGCCAGACAGAGAGTAAGACAGGCTTTGGACCTTGTGCTTCCAGATAGTTCACTAAATTTCGACCCGGTTGGGCCAGGACAAAGAATCCAGGGTACGTCCGAATTGTCCCTCCTATCTCCTTATCTATCGACTTTTCCTTAACCCCGGAAGTGTTTTGTGTGGCGGCCATGATAACGACTATCCGAATTCTCAATAAGGAAAGGAAAGGAGGCTCGTTGCTTCCTTTAGAGCAGGGGTTCTCAATCCTGGTCCTGGAGGGCCAGTGTCCTTCATGTTTTAGCTCTCTCCCAGCTTCAGCACACCTCAATCTGATGTTGATGTTATCACCAAGCTTGTGAAAAAGCCAAGTAACGAGGCCTTATTGCATTCAGGTGTGTTGCAACTGGGAGAAACCTAAAACATGCAGGACACCGGCCCTCCAGGACCAGGATAGAGAACCCCTGCTTTAGAGCCTCCTTTAGCTTAGGAACCACTGATACACCCTTTCGCAAAGGAGGCGAGCTCACGCTGCCCCACAATTCCTTGCGGCGACAACATTTAAAGGGACCCGCTCATCCGAGCGTTCAGGGAAACTCACGATGTCAAAAAAAAGGAGCAGATCATGTAAGTTACCAAAGCAATAATCTGCCTTGAACAACTTTAAATCATATAAAACCCAAATGCGCTTTTTGTAGTCCATTTTCGGAAACTTGTAGTTCTTTCCCCACCATGGTGGACGTCACTAATTTGCGCCGCCGTCGTATTATCATGACGTCACTAAGTGAAAGTGCAGTCCGACTGCCACACTAACGTGACGGCCTTTCACTAACTACTTTAGGAAGCCTTCTAACACCTTTCCTTAACCCCGTGACGTCATCCACGGGGTTAAGGTAAAGTCGGTAGTGAAGGAGTTAGGAGGGACAATTCAGACATACCCTATGTTCGAGCAGGCCTAGCATGACGTCAGTGTATTCAAGCCCTCTGATTGGATCGTCAGAGTTCACTCTCCAGGGCGAGCTGACTCCATCTGTAGCGAGCTGCAAGAACAAAAATATGGTTGTGTTTATTTAATAGCGGTTTTATCAACCTACAATGACTAAAGAAGAAGATAAAGACATTTGATTGCAGATTTATTATCAAAACCATTTTTAAGAGGGACTTTTCCAAGTTCCAGGTCATTGAACGCACCACAGCACTCGAGCGCGGTGGTCCGGTGCAGTTTATCTGTGCTCACAACAAACTCAGTAGCATGATTCAGGATTATATTATTTGCCATTATATTATTTTCAAGACCACAAAAAGCTGAGGTTTTGTCACCGTCCTCGACCTCCAGAAGTTTTGGGAAAAACCTCAAAACCTATTTATTCAGACTGGCTTTTGATATTTGGATACTCACTGCTTCTGTCTTCACCGAGATAAGGACTAACTTCCTCTATGGAAGTGTTTACAAAATGGAAACAATAAAACGATCGAGATTTATCTTTATTGCTATTCTTCACCTCTGAATAATCTCTGCTGACCGGGCTGCAACATCCTCTCATCCAGTGCTGGGGCTTGTTAGAAATTTAAAAAAAAAAATTGTTAAAAAAAAAGTAAACAAATCAGCCCAGGTACCTAAAAGAGCTGAAACTGCAAAAATTACCAAAATGGCTAAAGTCAGTAAATCATGAGAAAATGTAAACAGGAGAATAAGATTACTAAAACTGTTCTAATAGCTCAAATGACTGCTTGAGCAGCCCCCAAAACACTTTACATCATTAATCATAATCACCCATTCACACACTAATGGAGGCAGCAGTCATGCAAGAGAACTGTTAAAATGAATACAAATAATTATTTTAATATTCGATAGATAGATAGATAGATGAGGCTGAATACTTCACAGTTGCCACAAGAGGGAGATATTACACTATACAGAACCAGGGAGTAATTAGATTACTCTCTTGGAAACTGAGAAAAAAATAACACTTGGAGCATTTTAAACAATGTGTGTGACTGAAAAACTCAATTTTATGAGACATTGGTTTTAATGAGAGTGGATATTTTCAGGTTCTCTTGGGTGTTTGGAGGTTCTCAGTCTTTGTTTGGTAGTTCTTTATGGGTGCTTAGCGGTTCTGAGTAGGTGTGTGGAAGTTCTGAGTGGGTGTTCTGAAGTTCTGAGCAGGTTTCTGGAGGTTCTGAGCAGGTTTCTGGAGGTTCTGAGCAGGTTTCTGGAGGTTCTGAGCAGGTGTTTGGTTGTTCTAAGCAGGGTGTTTGGTGGTTCTGAGCGGGTGTTTGGTGGTTCTGGGTGGGTGTTTGGCAGTTCTGATGTGGTTTCGGTTGTTCTGAGCAGGTTTTGGAGGTTCTAAGTCGGTGCTTGGAGCGTGAGAGTTGGAGTTCGGTCATTGTAAGCGGATTCTTGGCCGTGCTGAACGGGTGTTTAGAGGTTCTGAATGGCTGTTTGGTTGTTCTAAGTGGGTTTTTGCTGGTTCTGAGCGACTGTGTGGTGGTTCTGAGCGGCTGCGTGGTGGTTCTAAGCGGGGTTTTGGCGGTGCTGAGCGGGTGCGTGGCGGAGCTGCAGACGGCGGGGCTGAATGAGAGGACGGAGGAAGTGCCTCTGAATGCAGCTCCACACCTTTCCGGTGTAGCACCGCTGCGACCAGCTCCACTTAAAGGAGAAAGACCCGAGCTGGGGGGATTAATCGAGACCGGAGGGGGACACACCAGGTAAATAAACCACATATTCCTAAAGCCTTCAGCCTGTAAACACTGGCTCCGGGTGGTCGGTCCTCGTCGCTCGTGTTTCGGCTGTAAATCTGCTTAGTTTGGACCGTTAGTAAGTCTCGTTAGCGGGTTAGCTTCAGGCTAGCTTGCTAGGCTATTAGCCGTCTTTAACAGCCGTGAGCGGCGGCTTTGCTCGTTTTCCCCTCTGACCCTCCCGCTAAATGTGTTTTCAGGGGGACAGGAGTTTCTACACCGGTGGAGGCGTGTGTTTTTTTTGCGGGTGGAAGTCGTCCTCCCAGCGCGGTGAAGTTAGCCGGCGGGACGCTTGGATGGAGTAGCCGCAGAAAGCAGCTCCGGTAGCGGTTAAGAGAACAAGGGCGCAGCCGGTGAGGAGGACCGCCAGACACACACACAGACACCAGGAGGAATCCACGGTGTTTCACACACACACTGCTCTCCTCACGGCCTGTATTTGTCTCTTTCTCTCACACACACACGTTCAGGTTGTACAATGATCGACCTGCACAAGCGCTCAGTGTGACCGTGCCATGTTGTGTGAAGGCCCAGACAACATTGTGATCCTCTGAACTTAAATGCCCCTGCACTTATCAGCATCCTGACAGACTTTCTGAAGTGATATAACCCCCTCCCCTCCCCCGCCCCACAAGTACCACCTGATCGGTGCAAAGAACTTTTCCTGATTGAAGAAGTATTTATGCCCAAGAGTCCAAAATGGGGAAAATGCTCTCTAAGATATTTGGCAATAAGGAGATGAGAATATTGATGCTGGGGCTTGACGCTGCTGGAAAGACAACAATCCTCTACAAACTGAAACTCGGACAGTCTGTGACCACCATCCCCACGGTGGGCTTCAATGTGGAAACTGTCACCTACAAAAACGTCAAGTTCAACGTTTGGGACGTGGGGGGCCAGGACAAGATCCGCCCGCTGTGGCGACACTACTACACGGGCACACAGGGCTTGATTTTCGTGGTGGATTGCGCGGACAGGGATCGCATCGACGAGGCGAGGCAGGAACTTCACCGCATCATTAACGACCGGGAGATGAGGGATGCCATCATCTTGATATTCGCCAATAAGCAAGACCTTCCGGACGCCATGAAGCCTCACGAAATCCAGGAGAAGCTGGGCTTGACCCGCATCAGAGATAGAAATTGGTATGTTCAGCCCTCCTGTGCCACCACAGGTGATGGACTGTATGAGGGCTTGACATGGCTAACCTCAAACTACAAATCTTAATGATTGAGTGCTGACTGTTTTAGGTCAAAACTATAATGTTGCAAGTAACAAATAACTTCTCAAAATGAGTATGGTTAAGAAAAGTTGATTATCCCCCATTTATTTTTAATACTGCGTTTACCCCACGACTAATTTATCTGTAACTGGGTTTGCCGGCTTAAAGTTTGCTTGTACTCTGTAGCAGGCCTATATCACTCTCATTAATTTCAGGGGCTTGATTTGCTTGATAAATATTGATTTGGTCCCAAGGTTAAAGCCACAGAGATCACCGCCTTTGCCTATTCTTTTTCCTGTTTTATATGATTTTTTCTAACGGAAGCTGAAGTTTTTATCTTCATCCTTTGGACTAAAAGCTTGTTTTCAAGGTTGTTCAATCTCTGTTGCATTGAACTTGGATCTTCTTTCCTCCTGAGGCGAGCTCTTGTCATGTAGCCTACTGGAAGGACTTTGATTTAATACCGTACTGTGATGAGAAGTATTCACGATGCTAACGAGGACGCCGGCTTCTCGAGAAAGGGTAAAAAGAAAAAAAAGCTTTCATTTCATTGTCATCAGCAAAAAAAAAAAAAATGAAGGAAAAAAAAAAAAAAAGACACATTTTGTTACCCCAATATCCTTATGTGGGCTCTATAGTTAACTGATTGACCTTTTGTGTCATGTCTTGATACCTAATTGTACTGAACATTCAACCAATAGGCCTCCAGTAACTCTTACACATGCTTGTCGAGATGCATTTTTCAAAGTTTGGGTAATTCGTAGTCCAAGTCGACTGAATCTCTCCAAAGGAATGTCATTCAGCTCCAAGCTCTCAATCTGAAAGCACGGTTGATTAGTGTCAGCTTTGGGACATTATATGATAGCCTATATCTGTAGCATGAGTACGGAAGTACATTAACCCTCCATCAGATCCATCTGTCATGCAGTGGGAGGTCGGAGCAGCTGAAGTGTCGCCGCACAGCTCTCGCTCCTGTTTTCCAGTGGGGGAAACCATGTACAGAACAATGTCATTGTAATGTCTTATTAAAAAAGTGATTTTAACGCCTTTGTCTCCTTTCTTGATCCTCGTTCAGTTTGGTGTTGTGTTAGATGAAGCTGCAGGCCTCGGGTCTTTTGCCAGTTTCAAAAAAAAGAGAAGAAGAAGAAAAGCGGAGAACTGTCCAAAACAGGAAGTGGGACTGCTGGCCTTCCTGGAGCGACAACAGAGCCACATGACGGGTGTCGGAGGGCACAGTGGAGAGCCGCGGCGCTGCACTGAATTCTTGTGGAGCACTGTGCGTTGGTCGGGAGCCTCGGTTCAAACCCGACGCTGGGCCTGGACTTTATGAGACACTGGAGTTTAAAGACCATAGCATGAATTTAAGCGTGAGTTATGCTCATTTTTAAACGCCTTTGACCCGAGAAAATCTATTGTGGTCATGTAAAAAAGACTTTGCTGAAATGTAAAATGAAAAAATGGGGTGAGCCAAGCTTCCGAACCTGCTTCAGTTTGAGGAGGAGTCATTATTTGCCAAAGAATGAATCCTGGGAGACAAACATAAGGCCTGTGGGCCACAACCGGGCCGCAAGGCGCTCAAATCTTGTGACAAACCGTCAAACAAATTGTAAAATTTGCAAAGAAAACGCAGAATTTTCCAAACATTTAAGAGTAGCTGACGCATTAGAACACTGAGAACTGAACTGAGATATCAGTGATGATAACATGAAAGCTCATTGCTATCAAACTAGCCTCGAAGCCACGCTGTCAGGGTGAGTTTGTAAAAACACCCACAATGCAACAGTTTTTGGGACATTCCACTGTATTTTGCACCGGAAGGTTTCGTTAAAATTGGCTTTATATTATTGAGATTTTTGTCATTTTCTGTAGTAATAGTTTTTGTTGGTGAAAATAGACATTTTCATCAAATATACTTTGCGCAACTATAAGAAACAACAACTTTAAAGTTCAAATTTAAAGATGATCATGGCACTACATCACCACTCCAGATGAAATTAGGCCGTTTCTGGTCCCTTAACAAAAATGTGCTGCATTAAAAACGTCGAAGCACAATTACAAGTAGCCAAAGTTTTTACTCTCATTGTTAATCTGCATTTTATCATATCTTTTACAACGGTGAATAAATGTAAATATTAAGTAGGAATTTTCTCCGCAGCTCAAATTGTGGCTCTACCTGGAAGCAGTTTGATTTTAAAAGTAGCAAATGGGATACTTTACTCAATATTACACTAAAATAGGAACACAATACAAATCTACACTAGAATACCTGTACCTACTTCCTTCGGAGGGCTGCTCCATATGAAAGGTTTCGCAGTGACAATGTGATTTGAGATAAATACACTGATGGATGATGTTACTGTCCTTGTGCTTTAGGATCTCTTCTTCCAAATAACTGCTCTTTCTCTTGCCCCTAATTCACATCAACTTTTTAGTTTTTGCAACGTTCCCCTAATGATTCTCTGTGCTTATTAATCCTGATTTATGGCCACGAGGCGAATTAATATCAGAGCTGTCAATCAATTAAAATGTTTAAATGAGTTCGTCACGGGTTTTGTCGATTAATCCTAAACAAAATCTCACTTTTCCCATCTCATTTTGAATTTGAGTCTAGTCAGTCTTTTGTAATGTGTGTATATATATATATGTTTACGATACACTGTTACAACTGTAAAAAATAATTTGGGAATTGTTCCTTATTACAAGTGAAAATAAAGTTAAATCTTTCAGTGGATGATGTTTCCACACACTGTGCAGCCATGCTCCACGAATATGAAGGACAAATGATTTCATTTACAAAAATTGTGCAATTAACTCATGTTGGTGTAAATCAGAGGCAAGAGAAAGAGCACTGTTATTTGGAATAACGATATTAACATTAAGTCGTTATCACAAATACTGTAATTTTCAATGTTATTGCAGCTGATAGAATGCACTTCTAGTTCGAGTTCCTTTTGATTGCATTTATTTATTTTGTTAATCTGCATTTATTAGTTTTTATAAAATATTTACATTCAAAGAACATTTCTCAGACAATCTTGAGTATGTTATATGAAGTATTACCAAGCCGATCAAACTGGGTGTACTTGAATACAGTTAGTGATTCGAGGTTAATAATTTGACTGTGCAAAAAAAAAAAACAGCTTGACTGTAAAAAGTTCATTAGTTACTGTGGAAATCTGATCAAATATTTCTGGAAAAAAGGAGCCAAACCTTATAGTATGGAAAGATATTGTTGTTGTTTTTTAAGTTATAGTTTTATGACTGAAAGGATAAACAAATTTAAGTGAAATAATAAACAAAGTTATACCTTGAATTTTCATGTACAACCTGACAACAATGAAATGACAATAATTTCCCCCCGTTTCCAAGTGTTGTGTTTTCACTTGAAAACATTGTGGTGTAAACGGGGCCTCAGAGTTTCATTAGATGTGGACAAACTCCCCTTTTTTTCCCCTCATTTTAGTATTGAAACTGCAGATTATTTTTTATATAGCAATAGCTTTACCTACCTATTTAATGGTTTTTTTTACATTAATTTTGAGGCTTTAAATAGTCTAAATTCTTCTGTGGTGAACGTATTTTAAAGTAGGTATCATGTGTTACTTTTTCGTGTTTTTTTCCCCCCCTTTAACATTTCCATAAAAAATAGACATTTTGTTTCTCTCCAAGATCTAAAATTTGTGATAAAATGTTTGAAATCGAAGTTCGGGTAAGTTAAAGTTGAATTTACTAACGAGCATTACGTTGACTCACTGCTGCCACCGAACACACAAAAATGACATTACATAAACTTTTTCATGCCGCACCTTTAAAGTCGATTATACGAGAGGATTAAGTATCAGGATGGTTTTTAATGATTAATTTTAGCTGTGGTACGAATCATGAATCACAGCTCTTTGAAGGTCACTGTGTCCTTCACTGGTTTTATCATCATAGTTTGCATTAAAAACAAGGAGGTTCTCTCTCTCTCTCTCGCTCTCTCGCTCTGGGATTTAAAGCACGTGTTGGCAGTCAGACGCAGTAACCACGTCTCCTTCAGCACTCGTCTTGAATGTTTCGCAGCTGAAATCCTCTGCCTGTGAGGGGGATCTGGAGCTGCAGAGGCCTCAGGATGTCTGCTGACACACGTCTGTACAATGCAGCTGTGATTATTAAGCTTATTCAGAAAATAGACACAGGAAGTCTTGAAGAGGCCAAACTTCAACCTTTTATGTTTTGAGAAAGTTCCTGCTGTGTGTCGTTTGTTTCTTCCACATGGGCAAATCCCATCACTGCTACTAAAGGAACTAATACTTACAGTAGTTAAAAAGTCCCAGGAGATTATGGACGAGGAGTCATGGCACTCTGGAGGCAAACATTGTTATTATCCATCCACTGATCATGCAGAAGAACTATTCACTATGGCCGTGGTGCACATGCACAATAGCAGTTGTGTTTTCCCTCCGTTTCCACGGAGACAGTGAGGGCCTTTTCAAAAAGTTACACCCAAAACACAATGGAACTTTGCTGTTTCCACTTGAAAACATAAGTTGGGCATAAGATTTTTGATTTATTTATTTTTTTTGATTTTTTTGTTTAAGTATGTAAGTCAAGTGGAGGGCTTTAACCTTTATGAGCCAAAGTGGTGTTTTTTTTTTTAAATCTTTTCACCAAATAAATTTAGTTTACAAAACATGTGTAACCTTTAAAATGAAGACAGCATCTCATAAAGTTAGAATTGTGAAGTTGATATACTTACTAAAAAAAAAAAAAAAAAAACTCAACAATTGAGAACTGTAACTATTTTATTTTATTTTTATTTTTTTAAAGAGGAAGAGTGAGTAGAAAGCGAAAGAACCTGCCCCCTCAATGTGCAATATCGGAACGCAGATATTTGACACTTTGTGCAGTGATGGTTTGTCCCGCTCAGCGAGAAGCGGCTCACGAGGAAACATCAGAAGTCACAGACTTGTGGTTTGGATGGGCGTGTTCTGTCTTCCTCTCTCCTCTACACTTCCTTTTGACATCCGTGCAGGTAACAAACTTTCCACAGTGTACTTTTTACTAGTCTATGACATGTGATTTTTTAAAAATTTTTTTACCTCAGTAAAGTAAATCACATTAGATCCCACAATATTTTGAATTCATCATCATCACATTATAAGCTTGCACATTAAACAAATTGTTTTAGATGGATATAGAGGCGCATGTGTAAAGGGAAAGTGCTATTTATCTCAAATAATTAACACATTTTTTTGCAATTAACTCATGGTAGTGTAAATTCGGGGCCAAGAGGAAGAGCACAATTCTTAATATGAGTAAATGTGATGTGTGACTTCACTTCTGTCTCTGTTGGACGAGGATGTTCGAGCCACACCCGGTAGATAATCACTGGAGGCTCTGCCACGCTTGCACACACAGAGAGATATTCTCGTGCACACATCCAAACACCATTATTAAAGCAGTTTATTTATCTGAGCTCCTCCTCTGAAGCCACACGGCTCCCGAACCGCCCCGTCCTGACTGAGCCGTTAATAATGAACTCACACTGAGCCGGGCGTTTTTAAAAAAAGAAAAAACAGGAAGTGGCTGGAAGTTGTTTGAGGTTTCCTGCTGAGGTTAATGCTGTAGAAAGCTTCGGTAAATGTGCTGCCGTCAGACCGACGGTCTCTGTTCGCTCTGCCATTTGTCGTGACTACAGGTGTCTCTCACAGAAAGTACAAATGGATATTACTGTTAGGAAAACGAAAAAAAAGGCTCGAAAAAGCAGTGATTTAACTTGTTTACGAGTAAGAAAGTACTGTCGTAATCAGGAGCCGAACGCCCGAAAAAAACAACTATATCTCACTGAAGTAATTTTCAGGTGAAAACACGAAAACCTTATGGGTGTTTGTTTACATGGCAGCAGAGCTCAGAGCCACTGAAAATGCAACTTTTTGAAAAACTGCTCCCAAGTGGAACTTTTTGAAACCGACATCATTTTCAAAACTTTGCGATGTCAGCGTGAAAGTTTTCTGCAACGAAAATGCAAAAATGATGCGTTTCCACTTGAAACGTTGTCGTGTAAACAAAGGCACTTTTTTTTTTCACATCCTGTTTATTATTTCAACACTTAATTGTGTTTTTAAAGTATTTGAAGATTTACCGGTAATTCGACCAATGGCAAATGCAATCTATTAGAATCAGCAAAGCTGTTTATAAAAGTTAATGTTTAGCCTGCAGATGTTGGATTTTTTAAAAGTTTGAGACCTTGCTAAACCAGTGAATCCAGCTAATAGCAGAGCATTTAGTATTAATACTTTTCCAGTCTTAGAAATGCTATAGAGAAAGTGGCAAGATAGAGGATGAAATAAAAACAATAAAATACTGTTTAAAAATGTCCTCAATGTTAAACAACTCAAGATTTTCACACCCAGTTTAGATCACTCTTGTTTATTTTAAACAATGATCAAATTTCGAGAGTAAAAAGTCACAATTACTCAAATTTTTAGGCAGATTTAGGGAGAAAAAGCAAACTTTGGATAAACTAAAATGTATTTTATCATTTGTTGTTCACGGCAGGATTTCCCCTCATTAATGTAAATAAAAGTGGATCTGTGAGCAAGGCTCAGCTTTGCTGGAGTCCAGCTGACGGAGGTTGCAAATACGAAGCTGTGAAGTCCAAGGTGCACGCCGGGCTTCAGTCCAAAATAACATTCCAGTCATATCTGCAGCTGAAGGCTGCTCGCTGTGGTGAAAGTGCAAATTCAGAGAAGCAGGAAGAAAAAAAACACGCACGGACTTATTTGACGTCCTCCCGGCACAACCGATTGGTTTGATAGTTTTCACATCATCGGTTGAGTCACAAACCTACAAGTAAATGAGGCATAAAAGCAAATGTACCACAAACGAGTGATTAATTATTACAGTAGCGTGAGTATCTATGCGCGTTACATGTGACCCTGTGGAAGTTTGACCACAGAGACGAAAAACAGAGCCACTGCTTTGTGTTAACATCGCACATTCAGGTGAGAGCTTTGCTCCAGTGTGAGGAGGAGGAGGAGGAGGAGGAGGAGGAGGAGGAGGAGGGGCAGCTTTTATAAATGATACTGCAGCTCTGAATTCTCCTGAGGAGCAGAAATCCACCTGCGTCTGTTTGCGAGGCCACATAACCAGTCCGCCGTGTGTGGGATCATTTGTTTGTCGCATGTGCTTTTTCATACGACACTGACCTTTGTCGTGTGTGCCTCTGATGTAGCTTTGCATAAGCTCCCCAACGCAAAGTGTTTACACGGCAGCGAGGAGTCATTGACCCCGCACAGACTGACTGACAGGCGCGATGAAGAGCCGTGAAACCTTCACCACGCCCGGCCGTCGGGCTCCCCACCCCGCCTGCGTCGGCGCGTCGGACACCGCGACGGCGGCGTCAGCGTTCTGAGTGACAGTGCATCTGGAGTAAACAGCCGCTTGTGATGGCAGCGCCGCTGCTCATGCACTCGGTTCCACATTCACCCCTGCTGAAAGGTAATGACTCAGGGAAACACACACACACACACACACACTGCTCCCCTCCCCGCCCCCTCTGTGCTGGACCACCAAACATGCTTCTAATGCCGACTGCATCACCGCACTAGAATGCTGCGGGGATCGAAGTCACAGGACGTTCGGGCTCCGCACAACTTTGGAAGTGGTACAAGAAAGTCTTCAATGAAGTGTTACATTCTCACTGACGCCATGTTGGAGTCGGTCCCTCGGCCACATAACACAGCGACCACATCAGGGTTTGATAATAGTTTCAAGCAGGGGTGACTCATTTCAGCTCGGCGGCCGCGTACAGGCCACATGTATCTGGATGGAACAGTAAACTGACACAAGGACCAATAAAAACCAACAACCTCACATTTTCGTCTTGGTTTTATTGCAAGGAAATGCAAATATGTTCTGAAAATGTTCACAACGACGAAAGTCTGAAGCCCTCCTGCTGCAGTATTTTTCTCTTGTTGCTTTACGATTCCGATTACTCAAACTCATCCTCTTCGATATAGCTTTCATGCTAATGCTACCTTGTCAGTACTGGGGATGCAGTGAGGACAGTGACACAAGGAGGTTCACGGTAGGGATGGGAAGACCTCAGGGAGCACATCGGAGCCCCTCTGTGTCTGCAGTGGTAATGTACAGGATGACATGATGTATGCAGACGACACCGTGACCTATAGTGAGTGGACTGCCGCTGGGAAATAACCTTAAAAGAAGTAGAATGAAGGTTAGCAGAGATAAGAGAAAGATGTAGTGCACGGAGGAGGTGAAGAGGAGAGTCGAGACAAGAAGAAGAGGGGGAGACGGATGGCAGTGTGAGTGGAAACTGTTTGAAAGACGGTGCTGCTGTGGTGTTCCTGCAGGGGAACAGCTGTGGTTGAGCAGTTTAGGCGAGGGTGACATGCTGAGGAGTGATAGTGTGTATACCGAAAAAAAAAGATGTCGGCTAAGGAGCTGCCAGGCCGGAGGAGAAGAAGATTGATGGATGGAGTGAAAGACATGGTTGGTTTAACCGTGGGGGAGGAAGATGAGACGATCCGAAGAAGGTCACCCTCTCCGGAAGGCCAGTTTTTGCGGCCATACGTTTGACACCCTTGATTTAAAGCCGGCCGACAGAGACCAAGTGTCGTTTACACGGCTAAGAGTTCCAGTGAAAACCAAAAACTTTTTGTGAACGGTTTCCAAGGTGGAACTTTTCAAAAACGCTACGGCTCTGCCACCGTGTCAGCAGGCGACATTTTTCGGAAACGCCGCGACTGCACATGGTTCTTCTGCAAAAATGCAACTAGACGGACAATAACAACAAGCGTCATGACTCCCAGTCTTGGTAGTTTTATAGTCGAGTCACTCGGAATAGCAATACAACAAGTGTATACAAATGTCGTCGTCCGGGCCTAAGAGGAGTAATTCCTGGCTGAATGTGCTCGATCAGACACGCTGCTGATATGATCAGACTGAGGGGAACGGGTGCAGGATTTTCTCACAGTGCTGGATCTGTGTCCCCCTCTCAACTGCAGCACAGCTGTCTTAACAGCACCCCCCCCCTCACTCCCCCGCCCCCACCAACCCCCCGCCCTCCTCCTGCTCTCCTGCAGGGGTGCTGGAGCTTTTTGGGGGCAAGTTGTCTGGTGATCCACTGGCACTGTGCCGCCTCTCGCTTTAAGCCCACAAAACAAGAGCAGCATAGATTAGGAGCATTGTTGGCTCTGCAGAGCAGATGGAAGCTGATAGAGCGGAGAGAGAGCGGAGAGATAACACACATCACATGCTCTTTTTTTTTTGGAAGGACTTGTTGTCTCCGTGCAGAGCAGAAAGTTCAAGAGGGCTTGGTTTCTTGTTGTGAAAGAGAGAAGGGGCGCATGTGTCTGTGTGTGTGTGTGTGTGTGTGTGTGTGTGTGTGTGTGTGTGTGTGTGTGTGTCTGAGGTGGAAGGAGGATCACATTCGTACAGCTCTCCTTCTATTTTTAATCATCAGCCCAGTTTGATGTCTATTCTTGAGCCACTCCCTGATAGTTGGAGAGAAAATGAGTCTTCCCTTTCTGGAGCAGTGTCTCTTGGCTCCGGGCAGCGTGATGAAGGTGACGAGGAGGAGGAGGAGGAGGAGGATGCTGGCGACACAAAGGATCCAGTGTGTCCCTGTGTCGTGATGCAGCAGAGCGCAGCACCGGCACACAGGCTGCTGGAGTCTCGTCCGCACATCTGCTGTGGAGGGCCGCTGTGCTGCCGCCTCACGGTGGACTCTTTAAAGACATCGAGGTGATGTCAGAGCTGGGGGAAAAAAAGGGCTAAAAACTTTCAATTATATAAAAACTATACATTTATGTAAACTATGCTGTGCACAATGTAATTACAATATGACAACAGTGTAACCGAGTACAACTCAGAGAGAGAGAGAGAGAGAGAGAGAGAGAGAGAGAGAGAGAGAGAGAGAGAGAGAGAGAGAGAGAGAGAGAGAGAGAGAGAGAGAGAGAGAGACCACTGCTACACTGTGAGCTGTCCTCATTTCCGGGGACCCTCCTCCCTGTGTCCCCCTGTAGTGTTAGCCTAATTACAACAAGAGCAGTCCAACTCCCAGCGTTTCTATTATTTCGGGGTGACATTTGGGGAGAGTGGAGCAGCAGAGACATGAGGGGGGTGTGTGTGTTGCGGAGTGGGCAGGGGGGAGGACATGTTGTCCCCCCCCTCACACTCGGGGACGTCAGCCTCACCACCAGCTTGGTTGGAGCCAGACGAGACCCCAGCAGCAGCCAGATTGGAGGAGGAAGGGTCCAACAGCCCGGAGCAGGAGCGGGAGGGCAATTATCTTAAATGATCCGCTGTAGTTATTTATAGTGACTTTAGAAGAAAAAAAACAAAAAAGACAGGCAATTAATCTCACTCTGTTCCTCTGGTGATCAGGCCTGAGATTCCTCCACTCTGACTCCACCGCACCTCCGTCTTTCTTCACCATCATGTTCACGTTGTTAAACATTTCACGATCACAAAGGGAGTATTGCGGCAGTGTGGATTAAAGATGTAAAGTTGCTAAATAATCCCTGTATAAACAATATTTTGTAAAATGCAAAGCTTTCGTTGCTCTTTAGGTTTCCGAGCCTCTGAAAATGCAACTTTATGAGAACAGCTGCCAAGGTGGAACTTTATGAAAACGCTCCGACCCCGTTGTCGTGTAGACGGGCGAAAACAACACTTTATTATGAAAAGAGCTTGAGCTCTGTCTCCATGGAGACGGTAGAAACGCTGCTAATGCGTATCACCCCAGTGGTAAATAATGCTTCGGACGTTGTTTTCAAAATGTGTAAACGCGAACCTTTTCAGGAATGAAAGCGCAAAAACGAGGCATTGCAAATTTCTCCACATGTGAGATAAATAAAGGATATCTTATCTTATCTTATTTTCACTTTAATTTTGAAAAAACAGTTATTGGTGATAATTGATTCACTGTATAAAGTTACACAATAAAACTCGAACCTGAACACGTTTTAAACAGGAAGTGAGGGGATAAAGCTTTTTGTATTTTTGGCTACTAGAACTTCTCTGGCTCCGCCCCTGCATGCGGATCCGTTTAGCTCCTGGAAGTGATTTAAGCGTTTGCCGGGACCTTCGGCGTGAACCGCGCCCTGTCAACTCCAGCGTTAACATTTTTATTTGGGCCGAGTGTCGGAGGCCTCCCTGCTCATTACACCCCAGCCTCCGCTGTGTAAACAGGGAGCAGCATGAAAGGCAGCGAGGGGCCCCGCATGCCTGTGGCAGTGAGAGGCGTACTTCATGGTTTTATGCTCCAAAAAGGCCCGTAATCTTCCACCTAATCTGGGGCTTTGGGTGGAATTCCCCTCACACAGAGGGCAAGAGATGGCATACGCCGAGTCCCAAAAACCGCACTCGGCTACGAAAACATACAAACTGAAAGTGAGTGACTAATATTCACGCTTTGCAGGACGCCTGTGGAACTTTTGATAATACTTTGATGTTTGGCCTTCAGATTAGACATTTACTTTCAGTTGATTTCACAGAAATGTCCGGACACAAATGCATGCTTTAGAGTTTGGGCAGCTGTTGCCCCCTGGTGGCCCAGAGGGGTAATACCCATGTTTCCATACTTGTTTCGTAATAGTTCAGGGCCCACATCCAATTTCATTCAGTAGTATGGTACCTCATAACCTTTAAAATACATTCTAAAAATGTACATTTAATTGAATCTCTTCTTGTTCAGGTAAATTTTTTTATAAGGGATAATTAAGTGCAATTTCAGAATTATGTCATTCTCAATACCGTCTGGTGTAAAACACTTTTACTTTTAATGTGTCCAAAAATGCAAGAAATGACAAGACTTTGAGCTTATTTGGAAAAATGATCCGAAAGCCTGTTCTGTCTCTTCAGACTGCAGCTTCTCATTGCTCAGGATTTCTGCAGCACGCAGTTTCACAAATTCAACCTTGAATATGCTACTTTTGTTCGCAATGAGGCATTTAGATTCACTGTAATATCTGATCTCTTGGCTCAGTGTTGGCAGTCCTTTCATACTCTTACTAAAAGTGCCATCTCCAATGAATTCTTCACATTGTTTTGTGTTATTTTGACACTTTTTAAGGTCATCCAGTCCAGAATGAAGGATTTGGCCTACATAGCTCTTCATAGAGCGGAAATAAGAGAGAAAACTCTGAAAGCGTCTCACTTCTCCGGTGATGGTGTGCATTTGTTTGAGGTATACATTTAGAACTTTGTGCAGTTCAACAAGCTGGAAATTCAAACGTGTGTAGAACTAATCCTCTACATCCAGGCGAACACGCAGATTAAGATTATTCCAACTCTTTATGCTTCGACTACATTTTACCTCAAGTTTCCGTCTCGCTTCGTAACTACAGATTCAACACGACAGAAAAGTCTCATTTCTTCAAACCTCTGATCAACAATCAGTCATTTATTTTTTTGTTTAAAAAAATACAACAATTTACAAATATTGAGAAAGTGTATTATTTT
Source organism: Lipophrys pholis (assembly GCF_963383615.2). NCBI lineage: Eukaryota > Metazoa > Chordata > Actinopteri > Blenniiformes > Blenniidae > Lipophrys > Lipophrys pholis. Next base: position 20,753,606 of record NC_137633.1, read on the forward strand.
ACAGGGGTGAAGCAGCCTCGTCAGCAGAACCAATCAGGCTTTTCTCCTCCGGATGTGCAGGATGTGGATGTCTGGACTGCTGAACTCGGGGTCTTGCTTCTCAGCAGGGACTTTCTCACAGCTGAAGTTCTGCTGCAGCAACTAGAAGACGACACAAACGTGCGTCAGAGGGAGGAATCGGTGTAATGAAGTGACGCGGCGCTTCGGTCCTGACCTCGAAGAAGCGCCTCTCCACCTCCGGGTTGCCGCCCTCGGTGCGCTGTTCGTAGCAGCAGATGATGCAGGTTTCTGGTCCAGAAAGCAGCTTCAAGGTTTCCACCAGTGGGACGACCGACTGTACGGAGACAAGCCGTGCAGATTAACGCGCAGCAGTTTGTGGTTTCCCACAGAATTCGTCTGGAGGCTGAAGTTACTGTTAACATGTGAGTCACCTGTCAAAGTAAAAGTAAACAAGCAACACTTCCCCGCTGTGTGTTTGTATATTATTGACTCAAACTGACGAGGTAAGCTTCTAGAATATATATATATGTTTAATCAATGGAGAATTCACAAAGGATTTCCATGTTTATTCATCATTTAGATGAGAAAAGCTGAATAATTATTACAGTTCAGTCCATTAATGAAACTTTCCAATGATTCAAGGTGTCATTGCTTTGATTTAGTTCCAGCTGTGGAACACAAACCCCCAGTGGGATATAAAACAAAGTATATATACCAAAACATTGTAACATTTACCAAATGAGTCTAGTTATCAAAAGCAGTGACCTAAACACTCGTCTCTAAACTTGTGTTTCTATGGTGATGCGCCGTCATCTTGAGCTGAGCTTGAATTCTGTGGATCTTGTGTTACCAAAAGCCTTTGACTTCTGGTTTGATGACATCTTTGTTATTGTCTGACGCAGAGGAGTTCAACCTGTGGATGCTTTTAGTGTCTCGAAGAGAAAAATCTGGATCAAGTTTAACCATTCTTTCAGTATATTTTGTTGTGAAAATAAAAAAACTAAACATGTCAGACTAACTGAAAAGGAAATTTCTGACATGGTTTTGGTTCGCATGTAAATAAAGTGATGTCAAGTCATATGATTTGACTTGAGCTACATTATTGAATTCATCTTTGCTTGAAAGTTTTATATAAACTTGCCAGGCCATTTTTAATGAAACCACACATGCACACACAGAATAAAACGCTATAAACATTACCAATGGGAGCACACGGGCATTCTGGTGGACGGACGATGAAGATGGATCGTTATTACGGTGACTGTCAACTACTAAACTACCAAGTCCCAGGAGAAGATGGACTGGGAGTCCTGACACTCTGGAGGAAACATTGTTCATAAGCCGCGTTTCCACAGTGCCCCTTGGTGCCGGTACGGGTCAGGTCGGAACCAGTTGTTGTGCGTTTCCACTGACTCAGAACCGTTACCAACCGGTACCATTGGTAACCATTTCTCGCTACCCCTCCAGTTGGGGTACCAGGCACAATGTGCCGGATATGAGGGGGAGGAGCTTCAACACTGCCATCTGCTTATTGGTCCGTGACGACCGCTGTTCTCCCAGCAAGCAGCCATTTCCAATCAGTTCTTCTGCACCAATCAGGAAACTTTTTTGAAAATGTCCTCCTGTTATGGCGTCACATCCTGCATGATTACGCAACCGTTCATAACCCCGCCTACATTTCAAACCGTTCCCAGTGTAATGGAAACGCGGCACTGATATGGGTCTGGTTACGGATAGTCAACCCCCACCTGACCGGCACCGGTACCAAGGGGCACTGTGGAAACGGGGCTTTATTGTCTATCAACTCGCACATGAGCAAAGGAACTACTTATTATGGCCGTGGTGCTCAGGACCAGTAGCAGCGCCTCAATAAAGTTGTGTTTACTCCTGTTTCCACAGAGAGAGTGTTTTCAAAACTCATTTTGAAATTTACCTCCTCATGATGACAAAGTAAAATTAGCATTTGAGATTTTTACAAAGTCCTGAAAAACCTTTTTTTGTTGCGTGTTTGTGGTCAATTGTCTAAATAATACACACCCTCTTTGTGTCACCTCAGGTGGTTCCCAACATGTAGAAACACTTCAGCAGTCAGAGGAGAGACACAGGAATGAACTAAGCTTTCAGTTTTTCACAAATTAAAAAAAAAAACAAGCAAAAAAAACAAATACCTGCTCGTAATAGATGCAATCTGCCATGAGGACAAAACGTGGGGAAGGCAAGAACTCGGACACATCTTCACCCCTAGAAGAAGAGAGGAGAGCCAACAGTGATGAAACTGCAGCCGGTGTCAGAAATCTCCAGCTGGTCCGAGGAGCAAATACAAGTACAAACCATTTCAGTACCTTTGCAGTTACAGATCCAGTCGTGACGAGGGCCTGGTTGTCTCGGATGTTCACCCTCAGAAGCGTCTGCAAATCCTCCAGGTCTGTCACTGTAACTCGTGCTCTGTGGGAACACATGGAATACGACTTTGAAATGATATAAACCAGCAGGAACAAAGGAAACGCTGATGGATCCTTATCAGTAAGCTGATTTCTTCTATGATGTACTTGCTATTCCAGTTACAAATATTCATTCTGAATCTGTTTGAAGACCAGTATTAATTTACAGTCTAATATGATCAGCAAGTCCCTTCTGTTTAAAGTCACTCTACTTTTTTTTTTTAGATTTACTTTTGATAAGAAGCCAGTTGTTTCCAGACGCCCGGTTGCTTGTCTCTCTCGAAATGTGGAAACACCCTGCAACCAGGACAGGGCTCTGCAATCTTTATGACCAAAAGAGCCATTTTCACAATTTTCTACATCTCTCTTTCTCTACTTTTAACCTTTTCTTATTTTTTCTTTTCCATTTTTCCTTTATGATTATTTTTTCTTTCCCTAAGAAAAAACTCTGCTTATTAGCCATTTTAATTTAACTATTTTTAATTATAATTATTTGAGTCATTTTAGCTATTTTCTCTTTTTTCTTTTGTGGGCAATTCCAGCCAATCGGGCTGTTTTACTTTCTTTACATGTTTTAGCCTCGATTACAGCATTTCTGAAGATGCAGTGTGAAATGCAAATATAATAAAAATGCAGGCAAAATGTTTATTTACACACGATTATTGGAAAATGGCAGGGAGCCACTACAGGAGGGCTGAAGGTTGCAGACGTCTGTTCTGAAACAAATCTACAACTCTGAAGAAAACCCCGCTATTTTCTTATTTGCTTTAAATAAATAAACAAACCATAAACTAAAAGTATAAGTAGGCTGGAAATCCTGTTTTTGTGTCGGTTCACTCCTGCTCCAACTGAGCAGCAATGATAATAACTGGGCCCAGAGACATTAAAGAATTGTCATTAGAAGCTTGTTGTTGTTTAAGAGTTGCTATAAACCAGATGATTTCTGACCCCAGCGTAGCCGCCATGATTCCAGCAGCTCCGGTTCCAGCTCCCAGCTCGAGCACAGAGCTCGCGCTCCACACGTTCACTCCTGCGGGAGGCTCGTAAAACTCTTTTGTCTCTAAATACTTGGACAGAACGATGGCAGCGTCCCAAACCACACAGCCGACGTCTCCTATGTAGCACTGCTTCAATTTCAGGACGCTCCCGTCGTTCTTCTCAATTTCTCTCACAAAGTATTTACTCTCGTCCTCATCGGCCGCCATGTTGGCACAAACAGGAAGCGGAAAAAGATAGTATGGCAGTTACTTCCGGGCTATTTTCTTTTTCAAAATGAAAGCATTGCTTCTTGATTTAGTTATATTAAAATAAATCTTTAAATATAATAGTTTACACAGTTTTTGTTCTTATCATTAGATACCTAGATTAGTCCAGCTGATTAGATTAGAAAGCTGAGATGAACAGTGGTTTATGATAAAAAAGCTTTGCTCATTTTTTAAACAGAGATTGTTTTTACATGGGTTTATATCTACTTTAACTAAACTAGGTAACCATACTGCAGCGCTGGCTGTGGGATGCCAGTGGCACTGTCTATGTTGTAAGTTCTGGTACAAAGTTTATTAATCCCCATGGGAAAATTCCTTTTTTTGGATTTACTCGTTTACCCATAACCATTTCCAGGATGCGGTGGGCAGCCACATTATGGCACTCCAGGGAGCTGGTGGGGGTCAAGGGTCATGCTCAGGGAGCCACAGTCGTGACCTGTCATCTGTGGGAACTGAATCAGCAAACATCCAGTTTCTCTAACCTCTCGGCCAGTGGTTCCCAACCTTTTTCTTTAAGGACCCACATTTTTTTTGACGTTTTCACGTAGCGTTCAATATCATAGGTTTAAATATAAAATTTTCAAGTATTTCAGTGAGTGTTTGATAGAGGCTTATGGTTCCCATAGGCTTTACCCTACACATATGGCTCTGGGCTGAAATTGGCCCATTGTAGAATGACCTTTCAAAGTATAAACATTACCAAGAACACGTCTTCTTAACTTAATAGGGGTAAACTGCTATTTATTCACTGAAGGTAGTAAATTCAAGTAGGAGACAAATCATTTACTGTGATTCTGTATTTGTAAGAAACATGCATGCTGAAGACTGCAGAAATAATTCCATCAACATTTATCCAAACATTGTTGCAGAGAGGATGTCAGATCTTTCGGCAGATTTGGACAGCAGAAAGAATATTATTGTAGCAAACAAATCCAAAAGAAAGAACATGCTGCAATTGAACCCTTTCAATAGTTCAGTTTGTATTACACCAGGAAGCAGTTCACAATGGCATCATGTTGACATTGTGCTTACTTTTCTTTGTGAGTTCACAATGGTTTTGGAAAGCGCTATTGAATTAAATTTAGAATGAAATAAAAGTACATAGAAACTTATTAAGATGTGGTTGTTATTATGCTAATATTTCACTGGTTCCCCTGAGATTAACCAGTGAAACCTGAAATTGAAACCCATAATCTTTACTCTCATCTTCTTCATAAAGAAGATGAATGTTAGAAAGTATAGAAGCTGATTTGCATCACACGCAAAACACACAAAAATTATGAATATGACTGGAAATCCTAAAGTTGACTCGCCATGATTTATGCTCCAGTATCCCAAATATGAAGATACCGTCTGATTTCTGATCCCCTGGTTACAACCTCACATCACCCAGCAACCCAGCCTGACCTTAGGCATGTTGATCTCATAACTATGACTCAGCTTCTCACAGACTTTCTCTTACAGGTTTGTGATATACATTTATGACTAAGGGCATGTTGGTTAGTCATTAGTTTACTCCTTTAAATATGGTATGTTGATAATGTCCCATCCACAAGATCACAAAATATTGCATTAGCTTTAGAAAACAAAAATAATTGCCATCTGTTGAAATTGGAATTTGTACATCGAGGGTGTAAAACACACTTTATTTCAGGGCCTATTTTCATCTGAGTGGGTCAGACCAGTAAAGTAGTTCCATAATCCTTTAAATTCAAACTTACCAAACAATTATGATGGAAAATGACAACAGCCTCAACATAACGACAATTTTAATGAAACCTCCTGCAAAATACAATGAAATGTCAGAAAAACATCTATAGCTGTTGTATTATGCATGTTTTTACAAACTCTCCCTGACCGCATGCCTGTGAGGCTATAGAGTGAGGTCAATAGCTTTCATGACAGCATCGCTGATATCTCAACTCAGGTCTCAGTGTTGTGTCTGCTACTTGAGAAATTTGTTTTTGAAAAATCTACATTTTCTTTAAAAATGTTAGCATTTGCTTGGTGGTTTAGCCGATTTGGAGCCTCTTGTGGGCCGGTTTTGGCCCACAGGCCTTATGTTTGACACACCTGATCTACAAGGATGAATAAACTGTTATATACATAATTTAAAAATGGAAAAAAGCTATAACTGTTAAAACATGTAAGATTGACAAGCTAAAACTGAACCGCAGTGCAACAATGATACTACATAGCTACGCTGTCACGTGCAGCTCATTGACAATGTTTATGATTGATATGCACGCGCAGCCGTTTAACCTCCTGTAGATGCGTTAAAAGCGTCAAATAAACGTGATTTTTTAAAGCTTTTTAAGTTAAATCTGTCAGGTTATTGTCAGTTTGTGTCGGAGTCGGTCATGTCGGTGCCTCTGCGGAGTTTGAAGCTGTTCTGCAGCAGCACGGAGGAAGTGACCGGCGGAGAGACCCCGCAGACCAGCCGGAGCTCCGGGGAGACACCGCAGGCCGCTCGGGCCTCCGGGGCCGGGCTGTCCCCTGAGAGGTGCGGGATGAACGAAAGCACCTCCTACGGTCCCGCTTCTGCCTCCTCCGGCTCATCCCATCACTGTCTGACCGAGGCCACGACCACCACCACCAGCCGGGGGACTTCACTGCCCAGAGCGGCCTCAGGTGACCCCCAGCACGGTTAGCTTCAAGCTAACAGCTTCATCCATTTCCTCCAGAGACTCTAAATAATGACAAAATGTTGAAACCGCTTTAGTTGGACTCTTTCTGAATTGACAATGTGTCACGAGTCCCCCTAATGAGACCCTGTACAGACATTTAGTCCTCAGATCATGAATCATCTGTCATATTTATGCAGAAGACACTCAATTCTATATATTCAGTTGGATTGGATATTCTTTATATTGCGCTAAATACAACACAGTCATTTCAAGCACCTTTATAGTGGAAAACCCTACAATCCACACGTGGAAAGGAAAAATTGTGTCAGTGGATGACCCCAGCCTCTTACAGTCTTACACCTCAACCCAGAGGAGAAAAGGTTAGAGGTCAGCTCTCATCTTCACTCAGGACAACAAAGCAAACCAGAAATCTAAATGTAATAACACAAAGTATATTAAGTGAAAATGTTAAAAATCCATTTATGTTCTACTGTGCTGAGGATTTGGGGGAAATATGTATAAAACTAATATAGATTCAATAATCAAACTACAGAAAAGAGCTATGAGACAAATAAATAATGCTGGTTGCATTGAGTCTACGAATCCATTATTCATACAGTCCCAGACTTTAACATTTCCAGACATTGTGTATTTAAAAAACAAATGTGAAACATTATATAGTTTCAGAATAAAACCCATCCTGTTTGTTGTATTCAGGAGTTTTTTTTAGTTGAGACAAGGCAAATATAATTTAAGAAGACTGTTTATGTTTGAGGTACATAAAGTGAGAACTGTGTTTCTGTTCTTCCAGTTAAACTCAGTGATGAACGTGAATGTGGTGGGTCGCTTTCAAACTTTCAGAAATGCTGCAAAATACAGAATAATTCAGGGTTACAGTTCAATTTGAGGATGAGAGAAAAGGAAAAATAAAATGTGTTTGACACTCCTGGCATAGAGTATTATTAAATCTGTAAACATTATGACATTTATTGTATTCACAAAAACAAGTTGTATTGTTTGTATACATATGTAAGAATAAGTTAAAGAATAAAAGTGGATAAAGGGATTAATGTTAATTCAGATTGTGGGTATATGGGTGTATCAGACTACAAATGTGATTAATTGTAATCTTTCCGTGATTTTTGTTGACACGCTGCAGATCCGTTTCCCAGCAGCCTCAGGGTTGGGAGAACGTCCTCTTTGCTTGCGTCGACTTCAGACAGCTCCACCGTCACCAGCCGCATCGGGACGCCCAAACTCAGGAGGACCCCCGGGTCTGCCGGAGCTGCAGGTATTCACTCTGCACAGAAACACATACCGTGTCGCCACACTGCAGGTCTTTCTCATCCAGCTTCCACTCGTCCTTCAGCAACGAGCTGCTCCTCTGCTTCCACCACCTCCGCTGCCTCTGTGATCGTGGCCGTGGTGGAGGGCCGCGGGTTGGCCCGGGGCGAGATCGGCATGGCGAGCGTCAACTTGAAATGTCCAGAGCTGGTTCTCTCTCAGTTTGCAGACACGGGGGCGTACGCCAAGGTAACAGCAATCACTCAGAAGAGACGGAGGAATTCTGGGGATTTATATCGCTGTCATTTTCCTCCACCATTCCAAAGGTCATACGCAAGATTCATATCCTGGTGCCGGTGGAAATACTGATGCCAGACACCGCCAGTGAGAAGGGCAAAGGGACGAAGCTGTTCAAGCTCATCACGGAGAACTTCCCGGTATGAGAAGCATGAAAAGAGTTTGAATCCTTTATGACAAATCCACACATTTAAACCAGGAAGTGCTTCATTCGTGGTCATTTCTTCTGCTCATTAACACTGTGGCCGGTGCTGCTCCGTCTGTCCTGACAGGTTCTGCTTTAGTTCACGGCTTAAGGGGAAGCGTATCTGACTACGATTTCAAAGAATGAGGCAAAACTTTTGTTGTGTTTTTTGTTGTCTGTTTGCACGACAACGGTGCGTGGAGCCACTGAAAATGCAGCTATCTCGCCTCGTTTCCGATGCGCTGAATGTGATGGACTGGGACGGGTTTACCACACTGCAAAAGTTGTGGATGGTACCGAAAGAACGGTACACGAGGGTTACGTTTTTTTTTTTGTCACTATAGAAATGTTCCGATAAGGAGGACTAAAATGCAGTCGTCTGCTTATTGGTCAGTAATTTACGTCAAACCCGCACTATTTGAATATCTCATCGGCCGTATGAATCCTCTGTTGTTGTTTACATACTCCGCTTTGGTCCCTTTGGTACGGAAAAAACACGTCAATAAGTTTGACATCTAAACACTTACTTACTTTACTCAACGACAGATAGTAAAGCTTATTTTCATGTGAAAATATTTGGCAGCTTTTGAGTGGCTTCATCCCAAACATCACAAAGTAAAAGCTATTCTACACCCGACTCTGTACGTAACAGTTACACAGAGGATCGGTCGCACTAATCAGAAACTTCTCAGTTGTGACAAAGAGCCTCTAAACTCTCTGCAGGCACAGGGAGAACATGCAACAACCACACGGAAAGACACCATAATAAAGCAAGTGTACTTCTATGTCGCCCCCGTGAACTCTTGTGTGTAATATCTGCATTTTATGACGCCATTTGCCAGACTGTAGCTTTCACCGCCATCCAAAGGAAGTACTTCAACGAGAAGAAGGGACTGGAGTACATTCAGCAGCTGTGCGCTCCAGAGTTCGGCACCGTCCTCATGGAAGTACAAGCTAAGTATGCGACAGGGGACGTAAGGAACAGAAAGATGTACTGCAGCACGATGCTTTTGTTTTCATTTCTCGGTTTTCATGATTTGTTTAGGTATTATTGCCTGGCAGCTGCAGCCGCTTTGCTGAAATACTTAGAGTTTCTCCAGAACTCCGTTTACGCTCCCAAGTCCCTGAAAGTCGTCTTCAGAGGCAGCGAGCAAACGGCCATGATCGACTCGGCTTCTGCTGCTAACTTGGAGCTGGTGGTCAACAACAGAGACCGCAGGTACGAGGCGAAGGCACAACGCCAAGGTCAACTCTTCAGGTGTGATCGAAGATGCGTTCAGCCTCCCCCTGTGTGCGCTCTAGGAGTGAGCACACTCTTCTCGGTGTGCTCAACCACACTAAAACCCCGGGCGGGGCCCGGAGGCTACGCTCCAACATCCTGGAGCCTCTGGTGGACGTGGACACCATCAACATACGACTGGACACCATCCAGGAGCTGCTGCAGGACGAGGAGCTCTTCTTTGGCTTGAAGAACGGTCCGGAAGCAGCTCTAAATATTTATCGCGTCTGTCGTTCCCGCCGAGCGTGGAAGCTTGGAGTCGTGTCTCACTGTTCCTGTTGCCTGTTCAGCCATAGGTCACTTCCTCGACATCGACCAGCTGCTGTCCGTTCTGGTCCAAATCCCAAAGCAGGAAACGGTGCGTTGCAGCGGCTTCAGTTCTCAGCACTGTACGAGTGAGCCAGTTCATCTGGGTGGGAGTACAGCACTGTATTCAAGTAGTAGTTTATGGTACTTATACTTTATTTCACTCACATTATACCATCGGGAAAAAAAATTTCATTCGGGTCAAAACTAAGATATAAAGATACAGGTGCATACAAAAAAGAAATAAATAAATATACTTATTTGAATTATAGTTGTATAAAAACCCTTTGAAGATTAACCAATCACAAACACTGAAAATACTGGAATTAAACAGTATTTTCATTCAGTTTTAGTCTCCTACAATCTTTCATCTTCCTCAGAAAAGTATGAATACCATAAAAATACTTATACCATAAAAATACTTGACCATATGTATCTTTTTACTTCCACCCCTGGTTTATATCAACTACACCCACATTTTATTGATAATCAAGCCTTTTGATTTGCATTTCATGATTCTAATCTTCACTGAGAAAATTCGTTCTTTATATCAAGTTAAATAGGAAAACCTTCCACTACAACAACCTAGAAGCAGATTTGTACGCACTCCCAACGATAAGAACTAAGAACTAATTGCAAAATCAATGTGGCTTCATTTTGGAACTAATATTTTGACTTGTCACCGTGGTTACACTGCACATTTCTTCAGTTCCTCTTTTCATGTGTAGTGTGTTTCAAAACGTTTTATTTTGTGTCTTTCTGTTCCTGATTGGTGTTTTTCTCTGCAGGTTCAAGTTGCTGAAGCAAAGATTGCACACGTCATCCAGCTGAAACACACTCTGGACCTGGTCCCACAGTTAAGGGTCCGTGTCACGCTGAGAAATCACTGCATTATCACTGAGTAACATTTTTAGGATGTTTTTTGTTGAGTCTTTGTTATTTCTTTTACTCATTATTAATTCCAGTTTATAGCAAGACAACTACTTTCTCACTTTTAAAAAATTTGGAGTCTGATCACAATTTGACTTGTGAATTCAATGCATATCTGGAGCCCAGAGTTCTGCAACCTTTATGACCAGAATGAAGAAAAGACATCTTTAAGAAATTGCTATACAAAGCAAAAATTTAGGTTGCCTTCATAAAGTGTCATGGGTACAATTTAGATATATTTTACTACGTTTTAGGCTCTTGCTGCCATTTTTAGAGATTTTTCCTCTTTGTTTGTGGATTTTCCCACCTTAGCTATTTTATATATCTTGGCTGTTTTAGCCGCTTTAGCTGTTTAACTATTTTAGCCGCCGTGCGTTTCCTCACGGTGAGAGCAGTTTTAGCTATACAAGCTTTTTTTTTTAAAAGAATTTACTTATTTTTTCCTCTTTCTTTTTTGTTTGTCCTTTCTTTTCTTTCTTCCTTTTTCTTTTTCTTTTTTATTCTTTTTTTCCCTTTTCTTCCTTTGTCCTTTCCGTCATTTCTCTTCTTCTTTTTCTTTTCTTCTTCTTTTTCCCCTTTAATTTCTCCATTTTAATTTTTTCGTTTTTCTTTGCCTGAAAAAGAAAAAATAATTCAATTTTAATCATTTTACTTCATTTCTACTTTATTTTTTCAAATGGTTATTATTTGAATAGTTTCGCCTATTATGTCCTCTTTCTTTTGTCAATCCCAGCTATTCCGACTGTTTTAGCTGTTTTACTGTATTTAGCCGTTTCTAGCCTCGATTAAAACATTTCTTAAAACTAGTGTGGTATTGAAATCAAATAATAATGTAAGCAAAATGTTTATTTACCAATAATTTTCTGAAATGTCGGGGAGCCACTACAGGAGGGCTTCAGAGAAGCAGGTTGATGTAGCCAATAAGTGTATTCTTTCCAGCTTCATCATTTGATTGTACATACAGCAGTACTTTTACCAGTACAAATCAAACATGAGTACAAACTGCGACTCGTTCCCCCTGTGAATGTACATAACAATGTGGCTTTGTTGGACCAGACGGCAGTGAAGAAGTGCAACACGGCTCTGCTCAAAGCGTACAGCAGCACACTGGAGGATAACAGGTACTGCGCTCTACACGCCGTTCGCGCACTGCTTCATACTGTGTGTGTCAGCTCACTGCATTTGCCTCCGCCTCAGGTTCGATATGATCCTGGAGCAGATCAAGACGGTCATCAATCCTGACATCACCTACCTGAAAGGGAGCCTGAACATGCGCTCCCAGAAGTGTTACGCCGTGCGCCCCAACATCAACGAGTTCCTCGACATTGCCAGGAGAGCGTACACTGAGATAGTGGATGACATTGCAGGTGTTTATGCCAGATGTGAAGCTTCTGTAATGTATTCATACCCTCAGGGACGCTGCATGTCACTGTGCTGCGCAGGGCTGGTGAACCAGATGGGGGAGAAATACGGCTTCCCGACGCGCACCAGCTTCAGCGCCGCTCGAGGTTTCTTCATTCAGATGAAGCTGGAAGAGGTGGTCCTGCCCGAGGGGAAACTCCCCGCAGAGTTCATCAAGGTAGCGCCCAGAAAATAAACTGTATGTGAAACGAAGCCGTCAGCAGTGAAGCAAAGTCAACCTCTGCCACCGCAGGTGACCAAGCACAAGAACAACTACAGCTTCACCACTGCAGACCTGATGAAGATGAACGGCCGCTGTGAAGAGGCCCTCAGGGAGATCTTCCACATGTCCTATGTGTGAGCAAACACAATCACATACTCACAAACACACACTGCCAGGCACGGGAAGAGTTTCAGATCATTTTCATTATTTGTGTCGTAGTAACTCCTCACACACACACAGAGAGAGAAAAGTGATCAAGCAAAAATCTAAATTCTGGTAGAATGTTTTTATTATTTTTTTTATTTTGCTTAAAACAACTTAAATAACAAATACACATTTCACTGTTACATTATCCGTCCATCTGCTTTGATTCAGACGATATCGCATACAAACACAAATTGAGTTAGTTACTAATAATACTAAGTCAGGAGCAAACAAAAAAAAGAACAAGAAAATATAAAGTAATATTGTTTTAAGTGTGTGGTGTGTGTGTGTGGGGGGGGATTTTTGTCTTCTCATCTCCTGATTGCATTTTAAAAATTCCTCGCTTTGAGTGGTTTTAATGACTTTATTCTCTTCTTTATGCTTCATGAGGAAGGATTGTAATTGTAGGCATCTAAAGAAATCTGTTTTGTGGAGATTAATTTTCTCTGTTTCATAAAGCATATTTGATGATTTTATTGTGATGACTGTTTTTCATCAATATGCTCCGGAACAATTTTAACTCCATGATATAATTTTCCACAGACAAGTGAGCGTACTGCGTGTCCTGTACAATCAACACTCACCTCCACTAGAGGGCACTGCCAGCCATTCTTTGTATTCACTTCCTTTCATCTGCATCGTCTGACCTGTGTCTATTCAGGGTGATATGTCAACTCCTCTCCACTGTCCATGAGCACATCCACTGCCTGTACAAGCTCTCGGATGCCGTGTCCATGCTGGACATGCTGCTGTCACTGGCCAACTCTTGCACCATCTCAGACTATGGTAAGCGTCCCTGTAGATCTGATCTAGTGTCAGTCAGACTCTGAAATGAAGTTTGAGGAGGTGTGATGGGATGTGAGGCGGGGGGTTGACCCGACCCCTGCCAGAAACAACCTGCCGGCCTCACTTCTTCTTCTCCTCCTCCTCCTCCTGTGTGTCGGTGGACTCGTGGGCAGCAGCAGCAGCCCAGCAGCCACGTGGGCGGTGAGCGTTCAGCTGTCTGAAAGTGTCTCTCTGCAGACACGTGCTGACTGCCTGCCCCCTTCCATGCCAGCCAGCTCGCACTCAGATTACCCTCCTTACATAAGTGTGCACTGGTGTGCTGCATTTACCGAGACAAATCTCCCCCAGCAGACGAGCTCACGGCCTGGAACCACACACACACCTCACAAAACACTTCCAGGACTCTTTAACACACCTTTCAACTGAACTGCACCAAACACAAAGTACGCATAATCTCTGAGTTACTAATCACTTTTTCTCTCTTTTTCCTTCTGCGTATCATTTTTTATTAGATACCGACCACGAAAGATGGAAACAATTACGCCAAATTTTGTGGTTTCAACTTTGAGAACAAAATGTTCATTTCCTATGTGGTATAAATACCACCTATCTACCCACCTACCTACCTACCTACCTACCTACCTACCTACCTACCTACCTACCCACCTACCCGCCTACCCACCCACCTACCCGCCTACCCACCTACCCACCCACCTACCCGCCTACCCGCCTACCCACCTACCCACCTACCCGCCTACCTACCTACCCGCCTACCTACCTACCTACCTACCCACCTACCCACCCACCCACCCACCCACCTACCTACCTACCTACCTACCTACCTACCTACCCACCTACCCACCTACCTACCTACCTACCTACCTACCTACCTACCTACCTACCTACCTACCTACCTATCTACCTACCCACCTACCTACCTACCTACCTACCTGTTCACGTGGTTATGATGTTATGGCTGTTTTATGTAGAGTGCACACAGTACTGATCACATAGTTACATGGAACAGTTTATTTATACTTAATTTCTATTGAAATATTTTTCAGAAAGAGCCCAATGACGGTGAAGCACGTGAACATCAAAGCAGACACTTACATTCAGATCAGCAGGGGGTCTACAGTCACATCAGGTTGCAACTAATAAGATAAATTAATACATAAATGAGCATTCATTCATTTAAATTACTGCCATATTTGTCAATATTGTTTCTAAATTATGTTGACGCTCCAGTGTCTGAAAATGTTGCATTTTGTTTATTTGTTTTTCTTGTCAACATTGCCGCCATATTGGAAACTGGCTCGTGCTTATTATGGAAACCAGCCGTTTAATTCAGAAAGCTAAAACATTTTGATTGACAAAACACTCAGTTCACACGATCACATTTTAATAAATAGCATACTGAGGGCTTTCATTTTGTGTATGGTGTTTATTTAAATATTACATACTGCAATATGAATTAGTCTAATTAGCCTAGAATACTATTGCTCAATGTTATTTGGATGAATAAATAAAAGCTGCTTCGTGTTTACCCTTTCATTTTATTCAGTTGTTATATTTACTTTTAATTTAAGTGATTAAATATAAAAATGTATTTCTACTACTTTCCATATTATTCGTGTGCTGTTAGTAATTTGTGTTTTTTTTTTTCCTTGTTTGGTCTCAGTCCGTCCAGAGTTCACGGACACGTTGGCCATCAAACAGGGCCGTCACCCCATCCTGGAGCGCATCGCAGGGCAGCAGCCCGTATCCAACAACAGCTACATTTCAGAGGGAAGCAACTTCGTCATCATCACAGGGCCCAACATGAGCGGCAAGTCCACCTACCTCAAACAGGTGGCGCTGTGTCAGATCATGGCTCAGATAGGTCGGCGGCAGACCGTCTCACACCGTGAATTAGAAACACTGCTCGACATGCTGATCATTGGCGTGATGCTTTTGTGGCAGGCTCCTACGTCCCCGCGGAGTACGCCTCGTTTCGAGTCGCTGACCAGATCTTCACCAGAATCGGCGTGGACGACGACTTTGAAACCAACTCCTCCACCTTCATGTTGGAAATGAAGGAGGTTTGTCGTCTTTCACCCAGGAACTGAGCTGGTCAGTCATGTGTGATTGGCTGCGTTTCTTTTCCGAAGGTTTCTTACATCATCCGCAATGCCAGCGACCGGTCCTTGATCATCATTGACGAGCTGGGGCGAGGCACCAGTGCCGAGGAGGGCATTGGTATCTGCCACTCAGTCTGCGAGTTCCTCCTCAGCCTGAAGGTAAACGGTGCGCCGCTATGCTCCTGCACCGCCGCTCCTCTCTCTGAGCTCAAAACCAGCTCATTCAGATTCCTGCGCACCAAACTGATCACTGAACCTCGCCGGTCGAGCGTGAAGCGTTTCAATACAGGCCTTTTCATTCTCAAGGCGTGTCGCGGTTCTCTGCCCTCCGCAGGCCTTCACTCTGTTCGCCACGCACTATCTGGAACTGTGCCAGCTGGAGGCCCTCTACCCCAACGTGGAGAACCAGCACATGGAGGTCCAGCACACCCGGAGCAGTGACACCGGGGCGGAGAACGTGGTGTACACATACCTGCTGAACCGAGGATGCTCTGAAGAGAGGCACTATGGTACAGATCTGATGAAATACCTGAAACCTGCCCTGCTGGATTTCGTCATGACTGTTGTTCCTCCTTTAGGTCTGAGAGCAGCAGAGATGACGGCGCTTCCATCCAGCATGATCCAAGAGGCAAAGGCAATCGCAGCTAAAGTTAGCCAGCAGCTTTTGGTATGCTCCCCTTAGATTCAAGTTTGACTTTTTGTTACGCTCCGTATCCTTTAGAGTGACGTTTATCAGCTGATTTTACAGCAAACCTTAAATTCCAAGAGACCAACACACGAGCCAACACTGTGCCGGGCCTGTTGAGTAAACAACCTTGGTTTCTGTCAGAACAATCCCCAATAAAGAGGCTATATATGGTGTGATTTATTCTTCAGGCCAAACATCACAGTGATCCAGAGTTCCAGAGGCAGAGAGCCGTGACCCGCTTGGCCAATCGGCTTCTTCAGACAGCCAGATACTCCCGACTGGATCCTGACAGTCTGCGTATGTATCTGAAGGGCCTGAAGAAGCAGTACGAGGCTGAGCTGCAAGCTGCGGGGCCACATGTGGCCGTTCATTCTGAGGAATGAACGATTCAGTGAACTTTGACACATGAAAGACTTGATCACATGTTTACGTTTCTCAAAACCAGTTGGAGCAACATGTTTTACATTCAAAAACAAGAGCACTGCACTTTGTGTTGTTCTGAGATGTTCTTGTAATTTCTATCATAATAAAAAAGAGCACTTGTTCATTCTCAGGCATGGCTGGATGTTGAATATCAAATTGCAATAAAAAGTGCAGGACAAGTTGTGAAAATATGAAATAAACAACTCCACATATACAGATTCAAAAAAATACAATTACTAAATATAAAGTACAGTCGTTACCAGTCATAATGTTTAGTTACAACTTCTTTTCTGAATAAGTTTTACTTTAAAAATACTTCTGTTGTGAACTCAGAATTTACTCTTGGTTGTTGTTTACAGGTTTATTATAATTATTTTACCAATCTGACCCCATTCAGATTATACTGGGTTTCATACTCACCGGCCAGTTTATTAGGTGACCCTATTCAACTACTGCATGACACAAATAACTAATCATCTAATCCCACGACAGCGACTCAAAGTATTTCTGAATGCAGATGCAGTGAAGGGTGTTATAGTGAGTATTTCAAAAACTGCTGATCTCCTGGGATCCTCACACATTTTTAATAGTTTGAAACAGAAACGATCCCCTGAGCAGCAGTGTTCTGGGACAAAACAAGGAAAAAAGATCAAATCATGTCGCTCTGGTTTCTTGGGTTCTCTGGACTCCAATGACCTCCACAATTACAGATCCCAGTCCAACAGAGCTCTTTTGGGACATAGTGGAATGCTAGATTCACATCATGGATGTTCAATCCAGAACTCTGCAAAGACAGTGTGGTGCCCTCACGTCTGTTTTTATCACATCTCAAGCCTTCTGAGTTTAGAAATGTCATAATTATTTCTATATGCAAATGTATTTGGAAAAGAAAAATCATTTTTACACACTCAGATAATTCCATTTTGGTTCAAGATTCATGTCTTGGATAAGGGTTATGTGAGTCCTAACAAATGGCAATCTCTCCGTCACCTCTTCTACTTTCTGTAGAACCACTAGCACTGTGATGTGAGGCTGGTATGACGAGAATCCAAAGACATGGTTTTGAGCATAAAATATCCCTTTATGCAGACGATATGATCTTATAAATATCTAAACCTATTAATCAGTCTACCAAAAACACTCAGTTTACTGGATGATCTTGGCAAAATATCAGGTTATAGAGTTAATCTATGGGAGAGTGAGATCATACCAGTGATCTGCATTTGTAATCATTCTCTCTTTAAGTAATGATACGTTTAATCATCTATCAAGATGGATCACACATCAAAGATGTCTTCAATTCTATGTATGTTTTTGTCAAACTTGCAAGTATTTATAAAGGCGCTACAAATAATGTAAAAGAAAAAAACAACAACTTGACAGTATTGTAGAAGTAAATGTACTTTTCAATACCTTATTCTTGCTGAAGTAATCTGAAGGCTTTTTTGGTTGAGATTCATTTCATTTAATTTCATTTCATTTTTCATTTATACATTTCTTGCCTTTAACAGTTCTTCTATGCTGATTGGTCAGTCCGTCCGTTTCTTCAATTCTGATTGGTTCACACGTGTGTCAATCATTGCGTAAAGTTGCAAGTCGTCATTGTCCCATGAGTATGAAATGAAACTGAAACATAAAAGTCATCGTGTGATACTAGGATAAACTTACTGTGTGCGTTATTTTACTTTTAGGTTTAAAATTAGAAACAAATATGAAAGGGGAAAAAAAGAACATTTCTGAGGAGCCTTGACTGCCTGTTGTCGGATATATGAACCAATGGCGTGTCGAAAGGGCGGGGTCCTGTCTCCTTGCGTTCTGTGCGATGACTTGTGTGTGTGTGTCGGCGTGCCACGACTCATAAAACGAGCGTTCCTTCGCTGCCTCGCTGTGACCCGCCCCCGCGGACCAGAAGCGGCAGACAGTCTGTGACGGACGGCGAAGCGAAAGCCGCGTAGCAGAGACCCAGCCAGGCAGGCAGGCAGGCAGGAGCGGCCCCGGCACGTCAGGAGTCCTCCGGAGTCACCGCATAGCAACGCCATTTCACCACAAGATAAAGGAGCGGCTAACTGAAGCTACAGGTACCCCGCCTCGGAGATATTGTGTTTATTAGCGGTGCGTGCGAGGAGCTGTTCCCGGTCTTAACGCAGCTTAGCTCCGCACGCAGGCCTGGGAACGGCCCTGGACTTTAAACCGGAGCTCGGAGCGGCAGAGCCGGTCGGAGATTTCAGGAGAGAGGGGGGTAGGAGGGGCTGGGACGGCAGCCGGACGAGGCCCTGCGAGGGGCGGATGTCCACGCCTCCACGGAGGCTGTGGAGGAGAAACAAGTGTGTTTCATGTTCGCTGGTTCTAACGTCCAACACTTCCTCTGTAATTGGATTGGTCGGCTAACGTGGGCTAGTTGTGTTAGCTCGCTCATTCATAGCTGCTCACCAACAGAGCCTTTTCCTCCTGCGTGTGTTATAAAGTCCTCTTACAACTTCTAGTGGTTCAGATCACTGATCATTCACGGGAAGTTGCACTGTCCACATGTGTGCCTCTTCTTTCGCTCTTTTGGCTATTAGTTTGCATGTCTGGGTGCAGTTGTCCCACACTGATCTTCTGCTTTCTGTCTGATTCAGTCTGTATTCAGCATCTGTCCTGATGTAAGAGGAGCTGCCATGACGTGTCTTTGCTCCAGACTCAGCCTGCTGGGACATTTAGTACTCAAACCTGTGAACTGCCCTCCTTTAATGGTGGGGGCTTGGACCATTGTGTGAGAGATCTATTTCTGTCACTTTTGCTGGAAACTCCAGATTTTTATCAACAATCAAGTTTGTGGTCCAACATCACGGTGATCTGTACAGCTTGTTGAACTTTAAACGTACTTTGTGAAGTTGTTTTATATTCTTATAGCCCACTATTATGGCATTGTTTGAGTTTTGTCTCTGGTTTATCTGTAGATAAGCTCTTATCGAGGGGTGTTTCAATCCTACATAATTGAGGTTTCTTTGTAATAGATTTTCGAGGAAGCACAGACATCCCAGAGGACCTTTTAGAGTTGTTAATGTGTACCTGCCGTGTACTTTGATGCGTTCTGTTGGTTTTATTAACGGTGTGCCGATAAGGCTGTGTTATGAGTTTGCTATCATCACATTGTTACGATCCAGATGTTGAGTAGACTTATTAAATTATGTAAACCAAAGGTTTGCACAGTGTGGGAGGACAAACTCCTCCACCCTTTAAATGTCTCATATTATGCAAGATTCACTTTATAATGGGTTTTCTAACAGTGATATGGGTCCTCAGTCTGTGTATGAGCCTCCAGAAGTGAAAAAAGTCTGTCATCTCCCTCACTTGCTTGCTCAACTTTATAGCGAACGTGTGCTGTACAATTGATTCAGAGATTTCCCTTCATGATGTCATGCGGGGGAAAAAAAACCCTGGCAGTGGAGCTCTGTCTGATGGATCTACTGAATAGACTCAGTATAATATGACACACCTTAATAGTTACTCTTACAGTTAGCAGCTAGCATTAGCTACTTGGTAGTAACTGTAGTATGATCAAACGAGGTAACTTATTCAGACGCACAATATTTTTAACTCGCTATCTTCAGGAGCCTCTCCTTCTGGGTCGTATTCTAGTTCAAACTGGTTGAACATCGGTGTTTATGCGAGCCATAGTAATAAATTATATGTAAATAGTAGTGCATGGTACCGGTGTTTTGGTTTAACTGGTTTCCTTGTTGAATGGTGACCGACTTCCTTTAGCATTCATCGTTGCTTCTAGTAGCAGGATATATATTAGACTCACAAAAGGTACAACACTTTGAAACTTCATTGTGAATGCTGTGAAATAGAGCTCATCTGGACAGCTACGCATTTCTGTCGGGTGTTTAACATCTGTTATTAGCTGCAGCAAGGGATGCTAAAGGGTCACCAGTTAACAGGGAAACCACCTAATCTGAAACACCGGAAAGCTTTTCTCCCCGAGACAGGCTTGGAGTCAGTGGACAGACACAGAACCAGCCTGTTCTCAGTAGAGGGACTTTTAGGCCCTGTTCACATGAGCGAAACCAAGCTTTTTTTCCTCCCCATCGTTTTCCAAGAAAGTGCATCTTTGCCTGTCCACACCTCAAACCCAAGCCAGCGTTTTAAAATTTCCCCAATCTGGAGCTTGTGTTAAAATAATAATCATAGTAATTTTTAAAAATCCTGTTTTCGGGCTGCTAAAACGCCGTGCTGCATAGATGATCGTCCAAAAACGATCCGTGTGGACGGGCCCTTAGACTGGCTGAAATTCAGGACCAATGCTGGATTTGAGGAAATACACTTTGAATACAATGTGGTTGGACCTATGACAAATGTACCTCTGTGAAATTGTTAAAAAAAATATATAAAATAGGACCTTTAATAAGATTGTATTACTCATCCATTTGTAATAAAGACAAAACCTGTTAACTTTTTCACTTGGTTTTTCACTAAAGTCTCATCCTGTAATTCATCATTCATTATTACAACTTTCGAAATTATAAAATAGAATAAAAAGATTTCTTTTCCTCAAAAGTTATGCGAATCGTAATTCTCCAGACCCACAGGACATTGACTTTGACAAACTAACGTTATGAGTAACCTCCGCCTGATCTCTAGTTACAGATGCTGTGCTCTCATCCAGAGCAGCTCTTAATTTTCTCAGATTCATAAATGTGCTTTCAACTGACCCGTGGGCAGCTTAGAGACTGTTACACTGTCTGTGAAGCTCCCTGGGTCTTCTAGTCATCAGGATCTGCTCCTGCCAACTCGAGTGGCCTGGCCAGCCAAGTGGTGAGATTCCGGGGAGCCAACAGCCCGAGAGGGCTTTGTCCTCCGGGCTCATTCTGATGCTGCGACAAGGCTCGGGCAGCTTCCACTCCGAGGCCTGGAACCCAAAGAATGAAAGCAAGCAGAGCTTCAAACTTTCTACACCAATTACTCCACCCATACTTTACATGCCAGGTTGTAATGTTGCTTGGAGAGTTACGTTACAGCTTAATCAGGTCTGACATGGGCGTTTCCTGGAGTCCACAATGAAGCTTTAAAACATTTCCTGATTGGGTCTACACTGAAAGTTCGCGGTTTGCTGTACATGCTGTACTAGGAGTGTCTCGGTGTTCCTTCTTCATTTTGCATTGTGGCTCAGCAAGGTATTATGAAACTGGAAGATCAAATTCAACAGTGACGTGTACATTTAGTGTTTCTACGCAGGTTTCATGAATGAATGACACTTGGTGTTCTCATTTGAGTCAAACAGGGATTGAAACTAAAGATTTCTCTTTGAATTCATACTTGCATCGTGACCCAGCTGTAACAATACATAAAAATGACTCCCTAAAGAATTGAAAATGACTGATTGAATGTAAGCAAACACGCTCGATGGACTATTAGAATCAGACAATCAGATGTATTTGAGTCGAAGCTCTTGAAAAAAAGTCTTACATAATAAAACGAGGGAAAAAAAATGTTTCACAAATGTTACATAAGAAGGAGCTTTCAGTTTGTACTCGGAGGAAAAATAATGTTTTCTCAAAGGAAAAAAAAGAAAAAAACACAACCTGGAATCTGACAAATCACACATTAAACAATGTGATAATCCTGGCGTGTTTTCTGCATGTTGTGGAAGAGCCAGCGAGAGGCAGGATTAAGCCTGTCAGTCCTCAGGAAGCCCAGCCGTGGAAAGTTATTCTTAAATGTATTATCATGGGTAATCTGCTTAATCCAAATTACTGAAGAGGTCTGCTCTGCGACTCTGACTCCTACACTGTGTCGCTGCCACAGTTCTTGGACATCAGATGGAATTGAGCAGCACTGCAGGTCACCTACTGCCGGAGCCACTCTGTGTTGTTGACATTGTCACTCTGGTAGTCACTCTGGTCTCATTTAATAGTATTCTTTAAATTGAGTTGGAGTACTGTTGCTGTGTGTTTTCACCGGAGTTGTGGTTACTGGTCCTGTCCAGTAGAGATCACCCTGCATGTGTACCCCTGAACTGAAATGAGTCGGACACCCCTGATTTGTCACATTTGCGGGTTTTAATATTAACACTTAAGTAATTGCAGCTCTGCCTCAGTCGCACCTTTTCTGCAAAGATCATCAAACACATCGATTGCGCTGACTGAACAGAAAACACCGTGACGAAGGAAAACTGCCGTCAGGTTTCTTTCAGCTCGACCTCAGTCCTCACTGCCTGGCTGTGAGGAGTCACTTCAACACATCGCTCTCAAGAATGTGTTTGTCAGACACAGGAGTGAAGAAATCTCGGCTCCTCTTGACTGTGTAAACCTGGAGTGGACGGAGGAGCTCCTCTCCCGTGGCTTTATACAGGCAGGGTTCAAGTTGGAGCCTCGGCCACTCTCTCATGTAGGTGTATTTTTGCCTCCTGCAAATCCATCCCGATACGAGTGTAGAATGCCAGCGCGTCGTCCTCGCGGGGGCTGAAGGAGAGAAGCAACCAAACGAGACAGCGAGAGGTCGCCTCCTCAGCCCGCTCGCCTCTCTCGTGTCCCTGACCTATTTTGTCCTCTTTAAGCCATGATCGAAGCGAACAGCTGCTTTTCGCTCCCGCCTGCATATTTCAGTGTAGCTCATGTCGCACATGTTTAAACGCCGTCTCTGAACCTGTGGACGAGGAGAGGGTGTGAAGCGGTGCATCGGGGGTGGTGCTGTCTAATTGGATCATATCACTCACACCCTTTAAGCACTATTGATGCACTGACACCCCCCGCCCCCGCCCCCTCACCCTCACACACACACACACACACACACTCTTACACACCTCGCTCCTAAGCTGGTTCACACGTCGCTGGCTGGCTCTTCTGCTTGGAAGTAGCGGCTGACCTGCAGATGATGAGGAGCTCTGAAGCTCCTTATTGCAGGATGGACGTCTTTTAATTTCACTTGTGGACACTAGATGCTGATTGAGTCATTTCTCAGTCTGAAAGAAGAGCTCACAGATATTTTCAAAGCAGAAGAAAAACACAGTTTGAAATTGAGCTGCGAAAGTTTTACATTTTCACTTGAAAATGTTGTTGGTAACAGGCTTTTAGTACACCTCTTCCTGAGGACCTCAGAGGTCTGGATGTTTTATATTCTACCAGTAAATTTGAGATGTATTTAGCCGCGAGACCATTCAGAGCTTTATAGACCAGAAGTCAGATCTTGAAGTCAATCCTTTCACTCAGGCAGCCAGTGCAGGGATTGAAGCTCAGCTGCAATGTGCCCCACCCTCTTTGTGCTGGTGAGGACTCTGGATGAGCTGCAGCAGTCTGACAGAGTTTATACTGAGACATGTAAACCCACCGTTGAAGTAATCCAACCTGCTGAAAATAAATGCATGAACAAGTTTCTCTCTTGTTTGCTCCGAAATCCTTTAATTTTCAGATAGTAGTAAGTTGATTTTTTTATTGTCTCAATAAAGTTGTTGAATTTTAGGTCTGATCCATAATTATCATTGAATGAATGGTTTATGTCTGGTCATATTTCAACACATAGAAAATACAAACACAGATTTCTGCCTGATTTAATGTCCTGAGTGACATGGAGTCAAGATGAGCACTGGACTTTAACCTTTCTTAAGGTTAAAAGCACATTTCTAATGTGTTTTTGTCGTATTATATTTGTATTTGTGATCTTTACCTGGCTGTTGTGACATTTTAATTTCCCTCCGGGATCAATAAAGTAAATATCTATTTCTTCTTTAGGGCCAAAAACAATTATCTCCATTTTGATTTCTGTTAAATTGTAAAAAGTTCAGACACGTCCACTCATTAATTTAATTTATGTGCTTACTCAGCGGGTATACGGGACTGTGGTCATTCACTGACACTGATATACAGAGTGTGTCATTTGCCTAATTATGAAAGGAGATGTTGTAATTCTCCATGGTCTGAGTCAGAGAGAGCATGTAGATGTTAAATCAAAGCGGTCAAAGGATGGAGCCTTGAGGAACCCCAGAGGTGATTTTCATAAGTACCTATTCAACACGGCATGTATTTAAACCGTTTTAATGCAGTTTCAAGAATCTGTCAAACAGTATGTTGTGGCCAACTTTATGAGGAACACATGAGGTAGAAACAAATGCTGATGATCTGAGTAAGCGGCTGTTATATCTACGAACATGTAGGGGAGAGGTTACTGTTTCCTCTTGAAAATATTTCCATGACATTCGCACGCAAGAAATTACTTGTGATTCATATTAGTTACGTGGCCTTAATTTAAATCGTAAAGACAAGGTCCATAGCACAACATCCTCAAGTAATCCCTGTGTTTCTGTTTCCTGCTCTTCTTCAGAATGGCGGTGGATATCTATGACTCTCAGTACCTGCTCATCCTGGCCCCTTCCCTGGTCATCGCCCTCATGTTCCTCTTCTTCTGGCTCTTCATGAAGGAAACCTCCTACGACGAGGTGCTGGCGAGGCAGAAGCGCGACCTCAAGCTTCCGCCATCCAAGCCAGACCCCCGAAAGAAGAATGAAAAGAAGAAGAGCAAGAAGAAGGAGAGCGCCAGTAGTGGAGGCGGCGGAGGTGGAGGAGAGTCGGAAGAAGAGCTACGGGATTTCGAGTTGGCTGACGGTGCGAACAGCTCCTCTCTGGAGGTGGAAGAAGAACCGGCACCGGTGGTGGTCCCAGATCCCGATCCACCAACAGTTGCTGCTTATGTGCCTATGTCGGTGACACCAGAAGCTCCGACTAGTCTGAGGGAGAGAAAGAAGAAGGAGAAGAAAGCCGCCAAAGCTGCAGCCGCCGCCGCTGCTGCCGCTGCTGCTGCCGCTGCTGCTGCGGCCGCCGCCACCGCTTCCTCCACCGAAGAACCCGAAATGAACGGCTCCAAACCAGTCAGCCGCAAGACAGAGGTACCTCTGACTGCCAGCAAACAGTCCAGTTCACAGCTGGAGGCCCCGGTCCAGGCTCAGGTCCAGGCTCAGACTCCTCCACAGACCTCTGGAAAGAAGAAGGACAAGAAGAAACAAAAAGCAGAATCTGGTTAGTTTTAAAAAATTCAACTCTTTTTCTTTAATTTTTTCACTAAAATGGGATCACTTCAGCAATAACTTATTTTCAAATAATACGTACAAGTTACAAAGTACAAAAATACTCACTGGACCTTAATTGATAGGATGATTTTTATTTGAATTTTTAAAGGTCCAAATTTTATAATGTAATC
Source organism: Lipophrys pholis (assembly GCF_963383615.2). NCBI lineage: Eukaryota > Metazoa > Chordata > Actinopteri > Blenniiformes > Blenniidae > Lipophrys > Lipophrys pholis. Next base: position 20,779,238 of record NC_137633.1, read on the forward strand.
TGCACTGCTCACCTTTAAAATCATCATTTCATTGTAGTGGTAGTTTGTCTGAGAGGTCTGAAGTAAATTGAATCCAATACCTGCTGTGAACGAAACAAATGAATGACGTTAAAAAGTAACTGAGGCTCCATTTACAGGGCAAAAGATCATTTCGCTCTAAAAGCTGCTGCTGCGCATGCGCACCACGACTGTATTAAATAGTTCTTAAATAGTTCCAAATAGGCGGGTGTTCGCCCAGGGCGTAAAACAAGTCAGGTCAGCAACCGAGTTTAAAAACATATGACTCCACACACCCCAGTTATCCTCCCAGCAGCTACTGAACAGTTCACACACTCCAGATCGCTCAGCATTCAGAGAAATTCCATGGAGTTGATCAGAGAGGAGGATACTGCAGGGAGCGAATGCTGTCACGCTGTAGTACACATCAACACACATCACTACTAATCCACACGCTCAGTGACAAACTTCACCAATACAGGTGATTCTTGATATTCTTGAAGATTCAATTGGAGCCAAAAAAGATGTTCCAGGAATGTCAGGCCCATTTCAGAACTATCTTCAGATGCATTACGTCACATTAAGAATGTCAGGAATGCGGCAGGAATGATGGACAATGATATTGTTAACTGTCAGATGATACTGCGACAAGAAGAGTGGAGGATTTAGCGGAGGAGTGTTCTTCACCTCTGATCACTGACTTAAAGAAACAGAATCCAGAAACAGACTTTCTGATGCAACATACATCAGAGGAATTTCCTCATCCCATCACTTTTCTCACTGATTGGTGAGTGAATTCATTCGTTTTGGTTCATTTGGCATCTAACTGGTGTATTATAACAAAGATTACAACAATAGTAATAATAAGTTCCTTTACATAGCAGTTTTTATACTTCGAATACAACAGATTAAAAACAATAATTGGATGAAATGAGAACAGAAACAAATGCAGCACTGAAACAACAATTATAGAAATTAAAAAGTAACAAACTGTAAATCTCTCCCTGTATCTCCCGTCTCTCTTTGTGTGTAAATAATGAGATAGTTGGTTTTGCGAGTCTTTTTTTGGTTTTACACTTACTTTTTTCAAGAGTGCTTTTTTATGTGACCCTCAACACAAGTTTTGAAAATCTCAGGCTTCAATTATTACTGCAACCACCTTGACTACTATTACTACTATAATAATAATGATAATAATAACAATGATAATAGTAATAATGGTAACCGTAGCTAACATTCGCAATTAAAACAACTTTTACTGATGTCGTGCAAAAAACCCGCGACGGGTCCGGCCCTTGGTTTGGCATGCTGGTCTGATTTTGGCCCTGGGGGGTGGGCGGATAATTGAGGACCCCTGGTTTATAGGGTATTCTTCTCTGTGTGCATGTGTGTGTGTGGTTTCATTACAAAAACAAAGCACAGCACCTACTAGTGGCCCAACATGAAACCACCATTGTTCTCAGTGTTTCCGCCATTGTTTTCAAAATAATCCTGTGTAAATGCAAAACATTTCTGAAACGAATATGCAAAAATGATGCATTAATTTAAACGTCATGTAAATTAGGCCTAATACTCAAAGTCATTTCTGGGGGAAAATAGTTGTGCTTTTACTTGACTGCAGGTGCATCAAAACAAATTGAATATAAACCACACTTCCATGATTCAGTGATATTCTCTTAAGAACATTTTAAGTAACATCACAGTATTTAGCTACAAATCTTCTCTTCTATTTCCTCCTCTGCCTGAGAGTGACACACCTCTCCCCTTCTTGTTTCTAGTGGACGAGCAGCAGTCGGAGGTTAAAGCTGAACAGGCGCCGGCAGCAGTGAAGAAGGAAGCTCCCGCTGTGGCTGAAACCAAAGTTCTGGATGGTGCACCTCCAGTTACCACCGGCGGCAAAAAGAAGAACTCTGCCAAGAAGCAGAAGACTGAGCCTGGTATTGATGACGAACGCGGAAAATGTTTTTTGAAAAGTTTGTCACTCCAGCCTGCACTTCTGATAATCAGTTTTTTTGTCCTCCGCCTAGTTGATGAAGCGCACATTTTGGCCGATTCCTCTTCTGCAAACCACCAAGCAGCTCACAACGATGACGCGTCGTCCAAAGGCTCCAAGAAACAGAAGAATGAAACTGATCGAGGTGAGATAGACGGTAACAAGCAATCAAGTGATCTTATGACCGCTTGGCTTTCACATAATAAACGGCTTATCCTATCTATATTTACTCTATATATATATTTGCAAATTACAATCTTCTATGTATACATTTTGAATCCTTTTTCATGGCTGCCTTGTATTTTGTCGACCTCACTTGTTTTGTTGCTGCTTATTATCGTGTCGTCAATCATATGTGAATCACTCTGGATTACATTACCCTGTTTGCTCTAAGTTTTATTGATCGACTGATGGTTTCCTCTTCCTGTTTGTGGTTGAACAGAGAACACGGAGGTGAAGCTGAAGGAGCTTCTGGCCGGTCTGTCCAGTCTGGCTCTGTCGGAGGCCGAGGCCATCAGTGTGATCGCTCTCCTCCGGGAGAAGAGCCCTCACGCCATGGACGCCTGGCACAAAGTGAGACTTTACGACTGCGAGTGCTCATATCTGTTGTTCGAGCCCCTCAGAGCGCTTTCTGAATGTCTCGTGTCTCAGTCTGCAGCTCGACCCGACCCGGCGGCCCAGGAGCGAGAGAAGCTTCTCACAACTCTGCAGGAGGAGGCCTCCATCGCCAAAGACAAAGTCAAGCAGCTCAGCCAGGTCTACAGGCACATCTTCTCACTAATTTGAATTGAAAAGTATCGATTCAGCATCAACTTGTGCAGCAGCGTTCACACTTGTGGTGCAGTTCTCTGGTCAAAAGGTTTAGAAAAGTCCACACTCTGGGTTGGTTTGCAGTCACTTCGCTTCAGACAAATAACTGAGAAAACATTATTAGAAAAATATTTGCAGACATACACACTTGCTCATATATTTCCAGGAATGGGCATTCATACACCCATGCAAATATCCTCATTTCTACTGCTGTGTTCTGAGCTAGAACAGTTTTATATCAATCACATTGCTCCCTCCTATCAGGAAGAAATCGTCACACAAACACAGTTCATGTGAGATTGTCTTGATTATTTGGGGGGTTTATTTGGTTTTTATAACCAGCTTAAAAAAAATCTATATTCAATTCAAATATATTAAAGTGTCAGTCGCAGCAAAAATGTATGTGTTACACACTTACAATTCGTTGACACGTTATTCTGCCTTTTCATAATGGATCTGTCCTCTGGTTTAGTGCAGACCAGCTTGTGGAGCAGAGCAATCCAACCAGGCTTTCTTTTAACCAGAACCAACTCGACGTTTGGGAACACATCCCGAATGGTTGCAATAGTGAAAGCTTCACGTGCCATTTTCTTCCTTCTGTGTTTTTAGGAGCTCCAGGTTGAGAAGCAGAAAACGGGCCGAGTGGAGGCCGTGATGAGAGAGCAACGCTCGGCCATGGAGAAAGAGCTGGGGGGCATGCAGGTCAAAGCGCAGGGCAGCTACCAGGACCTTCAGACCATGCAGATAAAAGTAAAACATTTGTCTTGTCCAAACAGTCGGTGTGACTCTGAAGTTGTCGTCTAATACAATAAATCTATGATGGAGCTGCTGCTGTGGGGGAGAATGTGCAGCTATTTGAAATATGTGATGAAATGGAGGTTTTGGCATTTTTGCTCAAGGCTACACAGAGAGGGAAGATGAAACCTGAAAGGAATTGTTTGTGTGTAGTTTCAGCAGGTGAGGGAGCAGCTGGAGAGCCAGATCAACCGCCTGCAGCAGGAGAACGGCATCCTGAGGGACGCAGTCAGTTCAGCCACCAACCAGATGGAGAACAAGTCAGTGCTACACATCCGGAGTGACCCAGTTCATAACGGGAGCGCCATTATCTATTTAGCTTTACATTATCCTCCATTACATAATCTGAGCCAAGCAAATTGTTTCTCTCCAACAATATCCCATAGTAATGCCCCGTCAAGCGTTTTCTTTCTGTAACGTACGAGTGTGCCCTGCAGGAATTCAGCCGAGCTCAACAAGCTGCGTTCAGAGTACGCCGGTCTGATGAAAGAGCTGGCAGACAACAACGGCAAGCTGCAGCAGGAGGAGCACCAGAGGAAGTCGCTGGAGGTTAGCTACAAGCAGAACGTGTCCCAGCTGGAGGTACGCTAATCCAGATGCACCGCGTGTTTGTTTAGTTTCCCCCACACCAGACAGAAGGAAAAAAAAAAAGAAGAACAGAGTGGAGTGTGAAACCTGCGCAGCTTCAAATGCAGTCAGCGGGTGTGGCAACATCAGTGGGGAAATGGGAGGAGGTGGTAGTGGAAGTCCTGCTGAGGGTTGTGGGAAACAGAACCTGAGCTGGGGGACTTTTGTTGGCTTTGGAAGCAGGAATGTTTGAGCCTTTTGTATCGTGCATAAACAGCTCTTTTCCTGCTCGACACTCAGAGCAGCCTTTCCTGTGCTTTTCCACGAATATAGGATGGAAATTGAAGTTGATTCTTACGAGCCTCTGAGCAAAAGCAGTCAAAAGTCAAAGAGATAAAAAAAATATATATAGTTATTTCCATAAACAAGGACACTTGAACAAAATCAACGTGAACTGGACAAGACAGACGGGCGCGAACAGGGAGTTACTACCACAAACGAGACACGACAAAGTGAGATATGGGGGTCCTTTACAAGAAAAGGAAATTATGTTCAGAGTGACAGATCTTTCATTTGTTATAATAGAAGCTGTTTAGTCGGGTGAAGCCTACATGTGAACGTTTGTAACATTCTGACCTGAAGCATGACCCACGGCGGAAGAAATTAAGCGCTACTAAAAGGACAAAACTTTACAGAGACAAATTATTCAGACTGACCAAAGAGTTTTATATATGTACTACACCTGTCTATTTATCAGCTTTCACACAACGCAAGTCATTTCTGACAACAGAAATGCATTCGATTTTTTTTTTTCTAATCATTGATCCAGATCTTTCCAGCCTCTGGATTTTTTTTCTCTTTGACAAACATTCACACACTCATTGGTGCGTGTGCCTGTCCACCCGCAGGCTCAGCTCCAGGATGCTAAGAGACGCTGGGAAGACCTGCAGAACTATCTCCACACCGTCAACGCAGAGCGAGAGAATCTTCAAGGCGCCAAGCAAGGTGGCTGAGCATAACTTCCCAACAAAACGAATACCTCTTCAGGATACGTCCAGGAACTAGATGCGTGTGTGTATGTGTGTGTGATGGCAGAGCTGCACGGCCAGCTGCTGGCGGTGGAGACGGAGATGAACAACAAGAACAAGGAGATCCAGACTCTGCACGGCAGCCTGACCGAAGCCATGGTCTCCAAAGAGCGGCTGGAGCAGAGAGTGATGGAGCTCATGGAGATGTCCAAGCACAGCATGCCAGACGACTCCATGCAGGCCCGGGTGCAGGTGATGCAGCACAGCGTCTCTCACACTCACACACACACACACACACACAGGTGGTGCCACATTTATGTGGTTCAAACAAAGAATACTGATGGATCATCTCTTGACTTGGCTGTAGGATCTTGTGAACGAAAACAAAGGTCTTCAGGTGCAGAACGAGAGCCTGCAGGCTCAGATGTCCTCACAGGTAAATAGGCTGAGAATAAGCGCACGGTGCAGGTGGACATGGCTGTGCGTATGTAGGCTAATGAGTTTTCTGTTTCTCACTTAGGCCACACATGTCTCCCACATTGAAGAGCTCCAAAAGCTGTAAGGAAAGACTTCTCCTCTGACTTTACGATTGTGTTGAACAGAAGACCCGTCAGCTCATGTGCACCTCTTTTCTCTGCTCTCACAGTCTGGCTGAGAAGGAACTGCAGCGGAAGAGTCTGGAGGATTCTCTGAATGCCGAGCGGAGCAGTGGGGCCGGCAGGGAAACTAACATGCAGGTATAGTCGGAGGACTGCTTCATCATCATCATCATCATCGTCATCGTCATCGTCATCATCCGCAGCTCTTTATACCAACACGGCATCGGTCCATTAGTCTGTTGGAATGTGTTGCTGTGTGAAGAGGAATCTTCTTTTCTTTTCATCTGCAGGCCTTGCACAATGAGAACATGTCCCTGAAGGCAGAGATGCAGAATCTGCAAGCACAGATTTCTGATCAGGTCAGCTGTTTACCGTGACTCTTCCTCCCCCCAAGTGTCTCTGTGCATTTCCTCCTTGACGCCTCCTCTTTGTGTGCAGACTGCATCCCAGATGGTTTTCGATCAGTTTCAGAAGAGGTGGGTATTAAAAACAAAAAAATGTAATCCATCAAACTGTTCACAACCAGTGACTGAATTATCTGATTGAATGGTTTTCCACCCAGTGTCCGAGAGAAAGAGGAGAACATGAAAACTGTGGAGGGCCTGTTGGAGAAAGGGCTGATTGAGGTGGCAAATAAAGAAGAAGCGCTCAAGGTGAATGTTTGCTGAATCCCTCTCATCGGCATCCTTTAAGTGACTGTACATTTTGAATTTCTGCCTGATCTCTAATGGGGGAAAAAATCTTTTAACTGATGCAGACTGTGAGAGAAGAGAACGCGGCTTTGAAACAGGAGCTGGAGAACGTTAAGAGAAGAACAGCAGAACAGGTGAGAGCCAACATCAACAGTTGAAGGATTTTATAACAGGTTTTTCTCTTTTGTATAAATGTCTTAATCTCTCTCCTTAAAGGCGTCGTCAGAATCAATAGTGGAAGAACTGCAAAGCCGGTGAGATCAGTTTGTGTATTATTAAAAAGCATATTTCAGAATGAAATCTGTAACTCTACATAGTCAGTCCTGCCGGCTTTAAGCGAGAACTCGGATGTGTAGTGCCTGATGTAAGCTATAATTACATGTTAGGAAACGGAGGCTACTACTCGCTGTTCTGTAAGCACACCAGAGTTAATTCCTCCTGGCACTCCTGGACACTCCCGAGACACACCCCTCATAGTCATTCTTTCAACGCCCCTACTCGGCTCCACAGAATGCCGTCTATTGTTTGAATGCCCTTTTGTGGCAGCTAATAATAAACTGTAGACGTGTAATCTGTGTAATCAACCATCATTTCCCTCAACTTCCAAGGATCCAAGAGAAGGATGTGCAGCTGAAGTCGGTGGAGGAGAGTCTGTGGGCGTCACAGGACAGCGGCTCTGCCAAAGATGAGATGGTCAAGGTGCAGATATTTCCGTAGAGATAAAAGATTCACAGAATTTATCTGACGTGTGTTTGGACTCTTGTCTGAATCTGTTTTCTTTTTTAAAATTGTGTCACAGGCTCTGGAGCAGCAGTTGGCTTCCCTGCAGGCAGAAACGGAGCAGCTGAGACAGAAGGAGACGACAGAAGAGGCCGCCAGTTCTGGTCCTCAAGTCCAAGAACTCCAGACTCAGTAAGAGGACCCCACACACCACCGAGCAGTTTTCTAACACACCCTCTCAACTCAGGCTGATAATGTACATGTACTGTATGTCCACAGACTGACGGCGAAGGACCAGCAGATCCAGACGATGCAGGCTGAGCTCGAGGCGATTACCAAGGAGCTGAGTGAGAAGGTGGAGCAGCTAAAACAACAGGTGAGTGAGCGAGACTTCCTGCTCTGAATTGGACTGTTGTGTGCTGCTATAGAAAGACTCTTCAGTAAAAGCAGGAGAACAGATGTGAGGTCAGAGTTTTTGTTGTAATTTTTTCGAGTTGAGATATTTACTTCTCTCTCAACACTGATTATAATTGTCTTATTTTTGTTTCCCCCTCCTGCTAACATAGCAGTCCCACATAGGAGTGCCGAGCCCGGAGCTTCTTACAGCGTGAGTAATGTCGGAAACTATTACACCAATCAGTGAACAACACTGATTATCTGTTCATTAAGGCACAGGTTACTTTTTGGGCTTTAGATGAAGAAAATTAGTTTATAATTACTGTGGCTAAACGGCTGCGTCGGATAGTGAAGGTCTATCAGAAGAAGTGAACCGGAGTTCGGTCTGGTCTGTGACGGATCTGCTGCTCACAACTTGATGAATTCACAATATTCCTTCATAACGTCACGGCCGATTGCTGCATCTTCAAATTAGCACATTGATCAACCTTCCATCGTGCTGAATGCTTCCATGTTGTCGCCCAGGTTGACGGAGAAGGACGCCCAGCTGTCCGGCCTGCAGAGTGAGCTGGCTGAGCTGAGGGACGCTCTGGAGCTTCACAGGAAGAAGAACAACGTAGGTTTGATCCAGCAGAGACTCTGGCACCTTCAGTCCAAAGCAAAGAGACATCTCCTCCTCCTCCTGTGTGTGTGTGTGTGTGTGTGTGTGTGTGTGTGTCTCGCCTCCAAACACTCCCTGCTCGCCGAGCAGCACGCTGCGTACATCCATACACCGTGTCCACTTGTCTGCTGCCTTAGGTTCGCTTCTTTTCTTTTTGTTTTAAAACCCCCAGAAAGCAATCTTTTAGTGTTTTAGTGCAGGCTTTCTCTTCGACAGGACAGTACCCATCTGTTTTGATTTGGATTGCATAAAAGGGCTTCAAGCCGCGAGCCGTGACTGTTCTAGCAAGCTTGTTTGTGCTTGTGGGGGATTCAGAGCATTAGAAACGCCGTTTTTTTGACATTGCTATATTTTCTTAGTTGTTTTTCTATTGTTTGGACTGAAAATACTCAATTAACTATAGACCTTACATGTTTCTAAGACGGGGACACTCCAGGCTGTCTTTTTTTTTTTTTTTTTTTTTTATATATACGTATTCTCAGCATTTGGAGCATGGGTGGAAAGCAGGTATTTAGCTTGTTTTTGTTCCAACTTTGCCGTCACTGAATGCATTTTCCCCGAGGCTGCACTGAACGTAGTATCTCTCTGGAACTGACCAAAACAGGAGCTCCGGGAGAAAAACTGGAGTGCAATGGAAGCTCTGTCAGCCACCGAGTCCATGCTTCAAGGAAAACTCAGCAAAGCCGTCAAGGTTCGACCCCCCCCCCCTCACCTCAGTCTGCTTCACTATAGTTCCAATCTGATGCATCCTCCAAAAAGCTTTTTTTTTTTTTTTTTACTTTTTGCCATAATTGACCCAGCGAGATTTTTCTTTTTTTTCATCTTCATTCATAACTGCGCTGCATACTCATTTACCTCACTTTCGCTCCGCCTCTGTGTTTGACCTTTTTGAATTGGCTATGTGCTGAGCTCTGAAACTGTCCTACTCCCCTGGAGCATCAGACTTATTTGATTAATTTACCAATTACTGGGTTCTTCCGTGTTCATTTATGTATTTCTTCTTCCGGTGGCTCTGAGGCACAAAAGATTTCCCACAACCCCAAAGCTCCGGCTGACGCTTGGAAATGAGTGTGCAGTGACTTAGAAACTCGCTAGATGTCATTAGATTAAGACTCATGGCAATCATTTTTGCAGTTTCCTGTCTTTCTGTTATGTGGCATGGCATGTTACCCCCTCATTATGCTTTCATACTTTCAAGATCACCAGTTAATCAAAGAAAATCTGTTGAATTTTGAAGTGATCAAGGCTGTTATGAATCTGAAAGGAAAAGTGCTTTTGTGTTTCTCAATGCTCTGTGCTCACCTGAACCGACTCTGTTCCCCATCAGGACAAACAAGTGTCTCTCGATGTACATATTGGGCAGTTGCAGCAGGTCGGCTCACAGATACATGCTCTATTAGGTTACAGTGTGTATAAGTGTGTGTGTATCTGTGCCGTCTCCTCTCTCTCTACATTAGGTAAGGCGGGACATGCTGAACCATCAGCGCAGCAGCTGCTCCTCTGTCATTCGAGTACAGTAGGAAGCACCTTATCAGAGCTGAGCAGGGAGTTCCTTGGCAGCTGCTGTGTACTGTCAGTGCATGTTGGTTGGTTGTCTCAGAGCTACCTTCTGACAGCAAGTTCATGTGAGCGCCGGTTCGACTGCCAGCTGGCTAAGTGTTCAGCATCAGTTTGCCCCCCCAGGCCGCAGAATGACACTCCACAATGCTGCTCCATTGTGGGACGACTGATAGCTTCCTCTTTCTTGTTACTTTCTCCAGCTGAATCGGCAGATTGATGTATTTGTAGTTAAATGAAAGCATGAACGATGCTCTGAATCCAAGCTCACTGACACTTGATGCTGAGGTCTTCTCAGAGTAAATGGCAGTGCAACAGGGTTAATCCTGATGGCCTGAAGTTAGAATCCAAGATGACACTGTTTGAATCTTTGCTTTGATCGGAGCCGCCTCCTGAATGATCTGATGACTGCTGGGATGAGACAGCGACAGTGTGGACGAGCACCGACTCTTCTCAGCAAAGTATCTGATCATTTAACCGCCGGCTCTCAATCTCTCCTGTTCTCTTTTTACGCTTCCTGTTGTAGGAGAACCAGGCGGCTCTGGCAACCTCTCAGGCCGAGTGTCGAGATGTTTTACACAGACTGCTTCCCCATGTGCCTCTGCCCTCTGAACAGGTAGGATTCAACTGAGTCTACACCTCACTCTCCTTCATAACGTGTCGTTTCTCTGACGCCCGCCTTCTCTATTTTCATCAGAACTATCAGGAGTGGCTACAAAGATTTGAGAGAGCAGCAGCTGAATCCTCAGCTGCACAATCCAGCCCTGCATCAGGGGACGCCGAGGTAAAAACCCTCACAAACCTTCCAATAAGACTTGTGTATCAGTTGGCTCAGACGTAGCCAGTGTGGTGCCTGCGGGGACTGTGGCACGTTCTCAAAACAGGATTCAAAAATTTCTGTTGTTTCCTAAAAATGTCACCAAACTGACCAGATTTCTTTTTTATTCATTGATTTAAAACTATTAACAAAGATCTTCACAAAACACTTTGACTTCACAGACCTTCTAATGTTGAGAAAAATAGTTTATTGAGATGTGCATTTCTTTAAATAAAAATTTTCAAAATAAAATGTAACTAATTGAGTTGAACAGAAACGTCAGCAACAATAATTATGTATGTGAATAAGTTCAACAATTTAAGGTTTAATGTATAACTTGGTCCAGTGAAGAATTGCTAAATCTCAAAGAGTTTGAATAGTCATAATTATAATGCATGGGTTTTATATAGCACTTTTCAGGACTCAAAGACGCTTTACGTTGCATTATTCATTCACTCCATACTGGATGGTGGTAGACTACGCCCTGAGGCAGACTGGCGGAAGCAATGCTGCCAGTCTTGTGCCAGATAGCACCCATCTATCGCATCAGCATTCACAAACACAGTGAAAGAGCACGAGTTCAACAGAACAAATGGCTTCGCGCTCGATGATTGAAATACAATGTGTTGTTCTAATTCGGTGTGCTGAAGCCTTCCCAAAGTAAACTTATTAAAAATCTAAAACATTGTGTGTTTTGTCATAGATTTTCTGATATGAGGGCAAGACTGACCCCTGAAAACATCCGTCACTCACTGGAAGATTCATTATTTCTGTTGCCTTTGGTCCTCTAGAAAGTTATTATTCATTATTCCAAGATTAAAACTGAAAAACACCTAAAATTACATCAATAATGTTTTTCTAGCTTTGTTTTTAAATCTTTCTGCACACTGTAACTGCTTCATGTTATAAACTGTCATGTTTTATTCGTCCTATGTTTTTGTTGTTATTGTAAAGAATCTTAATGATGATCTATGGAGGGAAGCAAGTTTTAAGTCGGGTGCTCACAATACAAACTGCCCTTCATGCAGGGATTGGCCGATAAGGTGAAAGAAGCTGAAGAAGCCCAAAGGATTTTACAGAAAGACTGTGAGACGTACAAGAAGGTGTTGGCAGAGACGGTGAGTCCTGCGCGGCGTTCTCATCGTGGATGTTGTTGGTTACTGTGAGCGAATGCTCAGCTTGTTCCTGTTGGGTCGACAGGAGGGAATCCTGCAGCGCCTCCAGAGCAGCGTGGAGCAGGAGGAGTCCCGCTGGAGGGTGAAGCTCGAGCTGTCGCAGGGGGAACTGAAAGAGGTAGTTATTCCGGTCTAATGGGAAATCCCACCTGGGAAACTGAATTGTTATTATTGTTTCACTGACTTCTTCTTTGTCGTACTTCAGATGAGCCAGAAAGTCACAAGTCTGGAGCAGGAGATCGAGAGAATAACTGAGGGCGCTGAGCTGGAAAATGTCAGTTCACAACACACACACACACACACACACACACACACACACACACACACACATCCCTCCATACCATCACGTGTATCCTGTCCAACCTGTTGTCTCTTTTGTGTTGTACAGCTGAGAAGAGAAAAGCAGCACTTGGAGGCTGAGCTGGAGCGGGCAGAGCGAGAGAGCGCCACGTATGTGACGGAAGTCCGAGAGGTGAGCAGACGTCGGTGCTTCTTGTGAGCCTCAGGCGCCGTTTAAACGACACGGTTTTCAAGTGAAAACAAAACTTTAGTTTCATCTTGGGCGTTTGTTTACACGACAACGTTTCTCGGAGCAACTGAAACCGCAACTTTTTGACAACTCCAGCTCTGTGTAGATGGGGAATCGCTGCTACTGGTCATGCACACCACAGCTGTAGGAAATAGTTCTTCTGCACATGCTCAGTAGGTGGACAACAACTTCCACGGATGCGCACACGGTTCCATTCATACTACATTCCAGGGTTCACATTGATAGCTGCTCATGTGGACACACCACCCGCTTTATATAACTCGGCACAACACATCTTTGTATTTGCGATGGCCTGATCAGCGTGTACCACTGCGTAGACCAGGGGTGTCAAACACATTTGAGTTCGGTAAGTAAGTCAGTAATTTGGTAAAAAAAAAAAAGTCAATATTTTCATTGACATTTTTACCATTTTCGTAGTACTTTGGCCCGATTGGAGCCTCAGTTTTGTCCCACCCGAGTTTTGCTTGACACCCCCGGCGTTAGACTGTGTCTGCTGTCCTGGACCGACCCCCACACACCCCCATTAAACATGTCGAACTTAATTTCAGCTGAAAGATCTGTTGACTGAATTGCAGACCAGGCTTGATGGCTCATATACAGAGGCTATCAGACAGAATGAGGAGCTGACTTTGGTAAGCGGTGCTCTCCCTCTAGCTTAGCGCTCCTTCTCAAAGCCTTTCCTTTATCACTGTCGGCGGTGGCGGCGGCTCTGCTGCGACTGCCACGGGGGGGGGGGGGGGGGGGGGGGGGGGAGTCTCCTTCCTCTGCACAACCGTGGGTCATCATTTGTAACCTCTGAAATCGTGGGAGTCGCCATGAATTTGGATCTGTAGAGTCCCAACCGTTACAGACTGAATGATGACTCACCTTCACGCTCGCAGTACTAACGCTGCCTCCTCTACCTCTGCACTCTTATATCACTCTGCTGTTTTTCACACGTTTAACAAACGGCTCACTGGTCATCTTTGGCTCTCTGCAGAAATCTGTAAAGCAACTCACTTTTCAGCCCTCAAACAAACCGTTTTGTCTCATAGTCTTTGAATCAGAGTGCTGGATATTCTTGATCATAAGATACTTCCTCCCTTCCGCTTCAGTGTCGCCGTTTCTGATCAGTCTTCACCATAAAAGGCACTCAGGATTGTTAAACATCTGTTGCAACACTTTGCTGCAATCTGTGCCAACCCTGCATCGGCCCCGTTGTGAACAGGTTTTCGAAAGAAGTGCTTTATCGAGCCTGCAAAATGACATGCGTGTGTGTAAAGCGAGCTGTGTGTCGAGGCTTGACGCACACACAGATTTGTAGCTTAACAAAATTTGTGCATGTGCAGTATGTTTGATATGAGACGCCAAGCTCTGGTAAATGTCTAAATTCCCCTCCAACTCAGGTGAGACTCCATGTTGGGGTTTTTTTCAAAGTGGATTTTGTACCAACAAAAGGTTTTATTGCACATGCAGTGGATTAAATTAGATATAAAGCCATTAAAGCAAGATCAGGATCCAGGAAGGAGATGGCTTTAAAAAAAAGACTCTGCTTGTTAAAATCCAACCGATTGAGGAACTCACCTGAGATGACGGTTAAAAACAGACATCTGCACATCCTTGTCTCTACAAACTTATGACACATACATTTTGTTACATGTATGTCCGTGCACATGCAGTCTAATCTGTTCTCACTGTAGACACCAAGCCGTCTGCATGCATGCACAAGTTGTTTCTCCACGATATCAGCCTCGTGGTGATAGCAGCAGCGATATCCTTCCAGACTTGTAAAGTCCTGTTCCAGAGCAGCATAAACCACATAAAGCACACGAGACTTCACCTTCTCACCGACACCAGCAGCAACATGCCCACACACATGAAGTCTCTTTTGAACTGAGAATGAGGATGGTGATTCCGATAGATAATCTTGTTGGTTCATAAAGAGAGTTCATGGCTTGAGAAGCAGTGGTGAGCTCTATGTGCGTGTTCTTGAACGTCTCTCTCCATTGCAGCTGAAAACGCAGCTCACTGAAACGCTGTCGAAGCTGGAAGCCGAGGAGAACGAGAGACAAACCGTAGCCGGTGACTTGTACAAGGTAAAGAGAAGAACAATGTTTTGTCACGCCGATGAAGAAGCTTTAACTGCAGTCCACGTGATTAACAACGGGAATTTTCATGTTCCTTCCTGCAGGCTCAGCAGTCTCTGGATCTGATCCAAGGGGAGCTTTCCAAAGTGACGGACAACGCCGACGACCTGATCGAGAACAGCACGCTGTCCTCACAGACTGTAAGAGGCTGGGCCACTTCGTGTGGTCATGGTTTTTTGAGTTGTTTTTTTTAAGCATTTCACACGATAACTTTTAGTTTTGTTACATTTATAGTCTTTCTAAGGCCGTTTACACGACAACAGATACGAGTTTATCCACAAAACTTTCTTCACTTTTGGGGGGTCCGTTTACACGGCACCAGTTTGGGGATGCACTGTATCCACAAAGTTTTTAATCCGGCTCCCACGGTGGAAAGATTCTTTCACGGGCGCTAATCCCTCCTGCAGAGACTGCCGGAGGCTACAGAGCCTGTTACTGCGCATGCGCATCTCTTCCCCTCCTTCCTGCTCATCCAGTTGTAAACAAACATGGCGACCTGTAGTGGTACGACTCGCGGTTCATATTCTAGTTTTATCGTCCATATCAGTAGTTTTATAGTTGAGACTCTCCCCTGATAGCATCCGATGCGTCATCAGTCCATGCGGATGTCGGGTGCTCTCCATTTTCTTCATGTTTATAGTGTATTATTCTCTGCACACGTCTGTGTAGTTTCATTACAAAATCAAGCAACAGTGCCCTCCTGTGGCCCGGCATACTAACTACATCGTTGTCAGTGTGTCCGCTGCTGCAGTGTAAACGCACTCCTTTCTTTTAACGGATTAGATGTTGTCACGTGAAACAAAATGAAACAAAGTCTGAGGTCGTGTAAACAGGACCTCAGACTCATCAGGCAGTCAGATATTTTAAACTCACCACTTGCTCATGCTTAAATATTTTAAAATAATATTTCATTTAGATTTATGTGAATAAACGGTTAAACATACGAAAGGAAGTCCACCAGCCAGTCTTGAGAATGAAAGATAATGGTGTAAAAAAGAACAGCATTGCGTACACCCTCTTTCAAAAGCCCCATGATGCATCACTCCGCAGTATGAATCCATGACCCGCCCTACTCGGCCTCTAATTGGCTCGTTCTCAGCAGCTTGATGACTGACAAGCCAATCAGGTAGAGCAGGGTGGGTCATGATAAAGCTAATGTTGCTAACCGAGAAATTATACTGAAATTATGTCACAACGAGGAAAGACTATGGGTGGATTTTCACTGAATAGAGTCGTCATGCGTGCCACTGTTTCTTTAAAAAAAAGTGCCCCCACCAGCTCCGGAATGTGGGCGCCCACCGACGGGTCAATGCGGGGGGAAAAGAAATTCCCCCGAGGGGATTAATGAAGTTTGATTAGTTTAGATCTGGCTTATTTAAAAGATGACATCACTGGCTAGAACGCCCTGGAATTAAAATGTCCTTCCCTCAGTGAATCGACTGGAAAGTTTTCTTTCTTCGCCTGAAACTGTCCGTTGGAACGGCGTGCTATTAAGTGAATTGAATTTGAATTGTAATTCTTTATTTCATTCAAAGGTAAAATAAATAAAAATAAACAGTCTTGGCAACAAAACTTCAAAATCAACACATTTTGAATGAAAAGGAGCAGAAGAGAAGATCGCTCCTACGATGTCTGCACCTTAAGTTGCCTTTCAATACCTTTACATCAGTCTTACACGAGTCACAAGTGACGGAGTGCTGTCACACACACACACACTGAGACAATCACACTAACTCATCATTTCTTTAACTCATTGAAGTTTTTGTGAGGTTACTTTAGGCCCTGTTTACACAACAACGTCTTCAAGTGAAAACGCAAAACTTCCGTAATGCTTTGGGAGTCTGTTTCCATGACAACGGTGCTCGGAGTCACTCAAAGGGAAACTTTTTGAAAACGGCTCCCAAGGAGGACCTTTTCCTCTTTTAAACGGGAAAAAAAAATGCAACTTTTCCAAAAAAAAAAAAAAACAAACACTCGAACTAGATGCTTGAGTGGCTTCTGCAGTGGTGGGCATCACCACTGCAGTCGCTGGAGAGTTTTCAAATAGTTACACTTTCAATGACTGAGCCACCATTGTCGTGTGAATGTCGTTTTGATGCTGCCTCTTCTAAAATCATCCCTGAAGAGACCAAGTGAACCACGGATTAAATATCACAGTAACTTGTTAGTATTTGAATTTAAAGAAGAGGTCATTTTCAGTAAGTGACACGACAGGGGTTTGAGTTCAGTGAATAGTTTGTTTGTTTTGAGGTTTGAATCAGTCTCTGTGTCCCCGACAGGAGGACATTGACCGAAAGGAGAAAATGACTGCAGGACTGAACCAGACGGTCAGAGAGCTGCAGCAGCTGCTACAAGCCGTCAGCCGGCAACTGGCTAAAAGACAGGAGGGGGTAAGGCCTCCGCCCCACCGAGGAAACTCTCCATCACTGTCAAACAGAGTCTGAACCTTTGTGCTTCTCAACAGGAGGCTGACAAAGACCTGCCCGAGGTATAGTGAGAGGCGGGGCGACCTCCACCCAGCCACGCCGACTGCACTGCGGAGACACACACACACACACACACTCACACACACGAGTTTGAGCTTCGGTCCGATCACTACCACACCACACCATAACGTCACACCCAGCCACCTCTCCCCTCCTGACCTGTGACCTCCGTCACCTCTCCTGTACTGTAGGCAACCGTAAAACACTCCGACTCACAGGCAGACGTTACTGTTAATTCCACACACAGACACACACACACACACGCACACACGCTACTCCTCTCCCACCGCACATTCCTTTTCTTCAGCAGCGTCGCCAGTTGATTTTTCATCCAGCGTCATTTGTATCCATGTGTGGAAACCATTCCTCTGTTCTTCAGTGAGATCCTGTTGAGTGCCGCAGTAGTTTTGTTGTTGTTCGTCTCCAGAGGGCAGTGATGCAAATTTCTGCCTCGACTAAACAAACTTTGGGTTTTTCAGTGCTTTTTTTCTTCTTAACTTAAAGATGCGTATCGTTTAAATGTACCAGTGAGCGTCTGCTGAAACACACATTATGTTGTTGAGCCGTTTGCCTCCATGGCCGCGCGTTCATAGATCCGTGGCTCAGTACCGGGTGGGAGAGGGGGAGATCAGACCAGGTCACTACGTGACTGGGACTACGGAGACGCGTGGACACGTTGTAGCTCAGTCTGTACTGCAGCTCCGATGAGCCCGTGTCGGCAGTGTAGAGAGTTTCAATCCTCCTGCAACTACTCTAGGAATAAGCGTCCCATATCATCTGTAATCAGCACTCGCGATTCTGTTGCTAAATTCATTAACACTGAAGATTTTGTTCTTTTTGTAATGGGTGATGTTAATAAAAGGGATGCTTGATTAAAAAAAAAAAAAAAGTCTTTTTTTTTTTTTTTTTTTGCTGCACTTCTGTCTTCTGGCCACAGTGGGGCAGCACACAACCTGCAATGAAATCCTAAGTGACTTTGATTCGTCGCCTTGGAAAAGCCTGAACACGCGCATGGGAAGTGACACAGCTGTGCCTAATGTGGCTTTTACCAGCAGGTGAATTCAGCTTGAAGATGCACAATAAACATGTTTGTCACGCGGCGGTGGAAATTCGGGTAAGTGTTTTGTTGGAGAAGCTGGATTATGAACGTGAGGTGGGAGCAGTTACTTTACTGCGTAATCCCTCAGAACGGGACGCTCATTTTGTTTCAGCTGCTGACTGAGAAATAATGAAATATTTCTCATCAACTCCGATGTGACAGAAGTGAGAATCCAAATCTTCCACAAACTATTGGAATTATATTTTGATATGGTAGTAACAGAATGAAAATACACTTAATAGTTTATTTTAATCATGCTTGGGTACAATTTACACCGTGTAATCTGTAAATCACTACACAGTTAAATAGGACTGTACATAGGTGTATGGTTGTACATTTAGTTCGTGGGTGCATGGTGATTGAATATGTATGTTTTGATAGATACTTTATTTACCCCTGTAGAGAAATTCACATTTTAAGTAACATCAGCACACAACATGCATTACAACTGGGTTAAAGAATACAAGAGGAAGAGATTATTTTGAATGCAAAACTTAAATACATTGTGAAATGTGTTACATGACATTCTTCATTACTACATATACATATATGTAAAGGTTTAAATACATAGAATTAAGAAAGCAGGATAATTATTGTAGTGATTGTTGACTAATGGAGAAGTAGAAATAAATAAGTTTGACTTCTTCCTTTTCAGACATGTTGAATTAGATATATATACCTATAATACTTAAGTACACAACCAGTCAAAAGTTGGATCACACCTTCTCATTCAATGATTTTCCTTCATTTTCTTGACTATTTACATTGTAGATTCTCCCTGAAGGCATCAAAACTGAATGAACATATGGAACTATGTAGTAAAACAAAAAAGTAAATAACATGTTTAATATTTCAGATTGCTTAAAGTAGCCCCTCTTCTTGCCTTGTCAATGGGGTCTTAACCATCCCTTGTGTTGTACGGAAGTCAGGTTGGTACACAGCTGACAGCCCTGTTTGACCCCTGTTAGAATTCATATTATGGCAACAACCAAACAGCTAAATAAAGAGAAACAAGAGTCCATCATTACTTTAAGAACTGAACATCAGTCAGTCTGGAAAATTGGAAAAACTTTGCGTGTGTCCCCAAGGTGTCATCGCACGAAACCATCAAGCACTACGACAAAACTGTCTCACGTGAAGATCGGCCCAGGAAAGGAAGACAAACGTGTCGCCTAACAGCAGCTCAGATTGGAGGCCAGATGACAGAGTTCTAGTAGCAGACACGGGTCTACATCAACTGGTCAGAGGCGGCTGAATGAATCGGGCCTTAATGGTCAAAGAGCTACTCAAGGAATTAACGTTAGACCAAAGGAAACCTGTTCTTTGGTCTGAAGAGTCCAAATTTGAGGTGTTTGATTCCACCAGCTGTGTCTTTGTGCGGCACAGAAAAAGGTGACCTTATGGTTCCTACGTGCAGGGTTCCCACCTGAAGCCGCTCTGGAACTCCTTCGAGACTGTTGGAGAAACAATTCATGTGACGAACTCATGAAGCTCATCCATAGAAGGTCAACAGTGTGCAAGGCAGTAATCAAATCAAAAGAGGGCGTTTTAGAAGAATCTAAAATATAAAAGAGGTTTTGAGTTATTTCACACTTTTTTGTTCACGACATAATTCCAGACGTGTTCATTCATAGGTAGGATGCTTTCAGTGAGAATCTACAATTTAAATAGTCATGAAAATGTGCGTATGTCTAGATAGATGGGTGTATACTTGGATATAGATTATTTTGTGCATGCATTTTTGTCAAATATAGATTTATTTACAAGGGGTTATATGTTTGTGTGTGTGCATAGACAGTATATAAAGAGAGATTTGTATATCTTTGATATGTTTTGACATGAACAAATTATTATTTAAAAAAGAATTTTGATCTTCATTATTGTAGACAATACTGTGGTATTTCAACATTTCTTTACCATTGTGTATTTTTTTTTATCAAATTAATGGTTTGAGAGCTTATGTGATTTAAACATAGATATTATATATGAACTGTAAGAGTGCCAATGGAATTAAAAACATGTAAACAGCAGTTAAAAAAAAAAAAAAGAAAAAACAAAGTCGTACGACAGTAATTTTACTTGTAATTTGAACAGTAGTTAAATTCTTCAGCTCTCCTTCCACATGCAGGTAAAATACTGCTTTGGTGAGTAAAGCACATCCCTTCAGTGCTTGTGCAGAATGCAGAAATGGATAAATCTGCCATTTCTTTCACTATTCCACATTATTTCCCCTGTTTCCTGCCGTCACTCAGCGTTTTAAGGTGGAGTTCTGTTTCCTCTCTGCACTGAAAGCTCCTGCTCTCATCCGCTGCATGTTAAGAGGCCTTTTTAAAACAACGGGACTGTTGTGCTGGCTGTGGGGTCACGTCAGGAGCGCCACCAACATGGGCTCAGCACATTCCTCACATTCTCCCACTCTGTCATGCTGCAGTCAGCTGATTGGGCTTCTAGCTTTTACCTTCATGGAAACCTCGCGGCGACACATCGGCCACTGTGTCCACAATGCACAGAGAGCACTTTTCACAGCTTGAGCCAAGCTATATTTACACCATTCACTGTAAAGCAGGCGCATGATCCAGTTCTTTGTTTAGATCCTGTGGTTCCTCTGTGCATCTCGGTGAAAAATGTAAAGTTTGTCACAAACATTGTGACCGATCCTGCCTTCGTTTGGACTCTGTGTTCTAGTTCTTGGAGAAACTTTTTGTGTTGAAATGGTGATGAAATGCGGGAGAATCCAGTGATAAATGTGCCTGAGGTTACACACAGTCTGAGGTCTAAAGCCTTCCAAAGAGCAGTGGGGAACTTTAATGGGTAGGGGGGGGCTTTGTCTTTCCTTTGTCATCGTTGCTCACACTCTTACTCTCTTGTGAGTAATTCCTCCTGCACTGGGAGTCTGCTCTGCATGCTTCTTGCCTGGTAACATTTGACTCCTCCTCCTAAACATAGACTCTACGCCAGCACAACTTCAGCAAAGCAGCCCGCTCCCTGCATCTGCTCCCCATCAGTGTGGTATGTGCTAGAGAGCCTTTGATCCCCCCCCACCCCAACCCAACTGTGTGTGTGTAGGTGTGTGTGTGTATGTATGTATGTGTGTGTGTGTGTGTGTGTGTATAGAAGGGTGAGTCAGACAGATGTAGAAAAGACTGCTTCTACACACAGACAATGGCCAGTGGATGAAAGCAGAGCGGAAGGAGACAGTGACACAAAAGAGCAGTAAACATTCATTATAGGCGAGCCTGCAGCCCTGTAGTTATAGGCCTAATGCAGCTTGATCCTTGTGCACAACTGCTGAAGAAGCTGAGTTCACTCATCTGTGCTATTAATGGACAAGTATGTGCAGCTATGAACGGACCCAACAAATGCCAAGTACTTGACTTGTGTCGCTTGCAAATGAAAAGTAAATAGGAGTCTTATCTTATTGCACTTGCAGCCTTAAGCTGTGGAGACAAATATGTCCATGGACCCCGGTGACCCCGAATACCTTTTGTTTTTGTGTCAAGTGTTATTGCGCTTTGAAACCGAACACCAGTTCAAACAGGGGGCCATAATTGCAGAAGCAACGGGGCCACCGAAGGGGCCCGAAGCCACACAGGTTCTTGTGAAAACAAGGCAGGAGCAGTAAAGTGTTGATGAGACTGCCAGACAAAAAAGAAGTGGCACATTCATCGGAAAGGCATGAGAACAACTGGACGATACTGTGGGAAGGTGGAAGGGGTGACATTGAAGGCTGAGACATACTTGACATCTGCGTGTAAAGGCACAGACACAAAGTCAGTGAGTCAGTCTCGGAAGAAGCAATTAAACAAATGACTGGTGTTATTATTAGACTGCTCTGATTTGCACAGCTAAGTGACTGCAGCATCGTTTCAGACGGGCCACACTGTGCTGTGGTGTTTAACATGCTGACCATACGGCGAGAACTACCCAGTTGAAATCTGTTATTGAGCACTACCTTGTCTTAATGTAGGTTTTCTTCCACCAAACACTCCAAAAAAAATGTGTTGAATGGTAACTAGTGACACCAAATTGCCTGTAGGTGTGAATGTGAGTGTGTGTGTCTGTGTCTGTGTGTGTTTGTTTGTCAGTAAGCTGTTCAAGATGTACCCTGCCTTCACTGGGATGAGCTGCCATGCCCTGCAGTCCTATGCAACATAATATGCAGATTATTTTGTGCATATAAAGTTTTGAAAACCGGAATACGGACAGGAATAGCAACAAAAAAAAAGCCCAGTCATGCAAATAGGTAGTGATGTCATAAGGTTGTGTAATCAATCACATGCACTAACCAGCTGCAATAAAGTGATAATGAAATAATAAATATTTTTGGGACACCAACACAATCAGCGAATCTGGTTTCACAATCTCTCTCTGCCAGGATACACTCACCAGAGGGATTATTTATTTTCAACACAACTTTATATGTTAAGATTACTGAAATCTCCCATCATCCAGAAAACATTTTTAATCTTTTTTCCATGTGAGTGCTTAAAGTATAAACCCTTATTCTGGTCAAAATTAAATGAAAATGTAAACTTTGCAAACATATCAGAAAAGTCTGATCCCTTTAAGAATTCCCAGATTGTACTCTTTGTTTACATAACAGAAGGTGCGATCCACTGTCATTAAACGGTGGTACGTTACTTTTTCTAATTGTTTCATTAAATTTTGAATTAATGTCATCACTAATTAATTATACAGTGTCTTTTTTAACCCATGTTAAATGACTTTAGATAACTTTGTATGAGAAAAACGTGTGAGAAAGAGAGAATTAAAAGCAGAGTTTGTGACCGGCCCCCCCTGTAGAAAGTGCAGAAGTGGTGAATGGTACGCTCCGGCCCTGCTGCTCGCTGTTTTCGTATCTGCGTTAGAGCGGACTCAACCGCCAACTAAGTTACGATCTGCGATGTCACGCTGAGGAAGTTTCTCGCCACTTCATTTACAGGAAGCTGGATCCGCGCCTCGACACGTCCGGGCGCCTGTCGGGGTGGAACAGCCTGAAATGAGAGCCCGCCGCGGCTTCTGACGGGAATTCCGCTTGTTTTTCCGAGCCGTTAAGCTAACGTCGCCTCATGTTTTCGTCGAGCCAGGAGGAGCACTGCGCCCCGTCCAAAGACCCGGTGAAGTACGGGGAGCTGGTGGTGCTCGGGTAAGAACCGGGTTCACACACATACACACACACACACACACACACACATTCACGGTGATGGTGGTGGTGGGGGGGGGGGACACCGGGGAGCAGTTTTGGTGAACTTGTCACAGAACGTGAACGTCTCGAGAGGACGTCGGAGGACGTTAACGTGCACTCGGATCAGGAGCTCACGTTACTCCACACATTTGGACACGTGCGCGTCTAGAAATATGTACGTTAGAGTCAGCCGACTCGGTACACCAAGTACCGGCCATATTTAAAGAAATGTCACAGTTTAACGAGACGAAAGTCAACTTGGCAACTCCTCACCGGGACGCTTCTTCCTCCCTAAACTCGGATTCACGGGGTTTTCAGGAAGTCGATGTTCCCTTCCCCCAGACCCTAGGATTCTTCCCCTTTTCGCAGTCCTCTCTTTATTTCCAGTAACACTCCTGTATAAGTGTTACTGGAAGTGTTGCTCCCTTTACTCCCATGTTACTCGATGTCCTCTAAAGGACTGGGTGTGATAGGATATCCCCGGGCTCTTCAGCTCCTCTACTGGCTCCCTGAGGCTTCACAAAGTTGCCTGCATAGAATCACGTATATTATCAACACATTATTGTCTCAAGTGCCTAACAGACTAATCGTAAAAAGGTTGGAAAGAAAACAAAAGGACTAAACATTGCTTTTAACGACTATCAAAGGTGAAAATACAAGCAATGTGGTTAAAGGTGGAAAAAAGCAAAAATGTCTAAAGTTTTAAGACCTCATTTACACGGCAACGTTTCGAAAACGACATCCGTGTACACAGAAATGCTTAGTGAGTGGGTACCATTGGTTGTTTTTTTATAATGAGAATAATACTCTAAACATTGATTGCAAATAAACAGACATTCACATTGACAGATGATGAAGTCGGGTTATTACTACGGCGACTGTCAACTACTAAACTACCAAGTCCCAGGAGAATATGGACTGGGGGGTCATGACAGTCTGGAGGCAACCATTGTCCTTGTTGTCCATCTACAGAGCATGTGCAGAAGAGTTATTTACTATGGCCGTGGCGTGCATAGGCAGTGGTGGCCTTTTCGCCATCGACACGGAGATGGAGCCTGAGCTTTCTCTAAAAGTTGTGTTTTCAGTGGCTCAAGCACCATTGTTATTAAAACATAAAAGTTTTTTAGGGGAGGAGGAAGAGAAGAGAGGGTCCCTTTTTTGTTCATGTTGTCATTTTGTTTTTTGTTTTAATGAGTGGGAGAGAAAAAAAAGCACAAGTGTTTAAAATTCAAAACAGCTAAAATTATAACTCTGGAACTTAGCTTAGCAGAACTATTTATAATGTGACAAGCTGTGTCATCCTCTGTTAAACAGGCCAAGATATATTTTAGTTATTGTAAAGTAGCAAAAAGGGTTCTTTTGGTCATAAAGGTAGCAGCCCCCTGACATCAGGTTATCAACAACAAACCCATCCCACAGGACGGCCTTCCTTACAAAGTGTAAAACTTAGAAATGAGACACTTTAAGTGCAAATGTTTTTCAGTGAAAATGATAAACTAGTTATTGCACGTCTGTACTACGGGTGCAGTCAATAGTTTTTAAGTTGAGCAACAACAACAGTGGAGGTTTGAGTGTTTGTGCTGCTCGCTCTCAGAGCAGCACTTCTCCAACGATGTATATTTACTTACATTTATGACGCCATCATCTGTATATGTATTCAACAAAGTTGGCCAATCAGATTTCATACAGCACATATCTTTAATTCGCAAGATTGCATTGTTTTGTCAGAAGGCTGTTCTTGACTCCAGCCATGTTATGAAAGTTACCGAATGACTTCGCTTCAGATTTGAAGAGGAAAATCTTGAGTTTCCACTGGTTTAATATCCTAATGATATTACAATAAATATAAACGCATGTGTAGACGACCTTCATGTTTCTGTGCTTTAAAACTTCAAATAACAGTGCTCCTTCTCTTGCCCCAATTCATACCAGCTGTGACCAGTGTTTTTTCTTCTCATTCATTTGTTTTTATAGTTTTCGCCCTAATTGAAAGCAACACGTGCTGTATGTGTTTTCTGAGCTTGTATATTAGTGTAATTCTTCAAATGAGGGGCGTTTAACACGGTTTATTTAAGCAAACATTGTTAAACTGCATCCAATGAAGGAAAGATTGAGTGTAACAGATCCAAAGGCAGTGTGACTTTCTATAAAGACATATTCAACTCTTCTTTGAAAAAGCCTGTGGCAGCTTTCCTTCTTTAGGTTTGATTTTAAACAGACCAACAAGTCCAACAAACTACTGTGTAAACATGAGGGAAAATTCGTTTTTGAGTTTTGTGTGTTTTGTATGAGTTTTATTATCAGCGTTTTGACAGCTGACAGCTCTTCCTGCTTAGATTTTAAAAACACACATTCATTTTCAGTCTTTCCGTCGAGTGTTAACTGCTATGACGGGATTCCATTTTATAATCTGAGAGGAGATATGTAGACCAGAACCAAGTTATATGAACATCCCGCTACGTATTTGTAATTTTATAGTGTGCTGACCATTTGATCCTGAGGCTGTTTGTGGATACAGAGACCAAACAGGATCTGTTTGTCAAAATAAGTTCTCCATATGCATACAGGGGGGCGTAAAAGATGACATTGCAAACTTTCATACAACCCCGTGATACGGTCCATAAATATATAATGACTGGATGAATTAGTCAGTGTTCTATAAATGCACGGAAAGATTAATTGTTAGGTTGAGCTCACTTCTCTTCTCTTCTGGAGGCTTGGGGGCAGAAGCTCCGTTTAGACGGCCATATTTTCAAGTGAAAACGAAAAACTTTTTGTTGCGTTTTGAGAATCAGTTTACACGACTACGGTGTTCGGAGCCACTGGAAAAGCAACTTTTCCACAACGTTGCCACTGCGCGTGCGTACCACAATTGTTGTAAAATAGTTTTTTCTGCACATGCTCAGTAGATAGACGATAACGACAACGTTTCCTCCAGAGTGTCATGACTCCCAGTCCATATTCTCCTGGTAGTTTAATAGTTGACAGTCACCGTAGTAACAATCCAACTGGGTCGTCTGTCCGTACAAATGTCCGTGCGCTCACGTTAACATTTATAGCATATTGTTCTCAGCATGCGTGTGTGTGTGTGTGGTTTCATTACAAAAACAAACATTGTTTTCAGTGTTTCTGCCATTCCTGTATAAATGGATATTGCTTTCAAAATGTTGCTGTGTAAATGTGAAACTTTTGTAAAACGAATCGCAAAACCAATTCGTTTTCACATCAAACATTGCCGTGGAAAGATTACGACCAGAACGTTACTTACTCTTTGTTCCTGTATTGTCGTTTTACCATCTTGCAACTGGTGGGGCAATTTTCTTTATCAGCTTTTGATGTTCTACATGACTTTAATAGCGTCTCTGTTACTCTGTAAAGGTTCCATGTGTTGTGCTTTGGCCTTGAAAGGATTCAGTGTTGGCAAATGACCTGATTTTCTTATTTTCTTCCATAAATGGTATTCAAATCATTGCTAATATGCTAATAAATGTTGTCAGCGTTACTGTATAGCACAAACGGTTAAAATTGAATAAACAACCGGGTCCTGTTTAGCAAACTTTGTTTATGTTGTTTATACAGCACTTAAGAGTCTACAAGAGTTGTTGTGCTTTAAGATTTGTGCAGTCTTTGTAGCAATAAAGTAATGTACTGTCTTTAGAGACTTTTTTTTTCTATATTATGTTATGAAAAGTTCAAGCAGGGCAGCTCGAAATGCTGCTTCCCAGCCGCCTCGGAAAATGGATTTCCGTGGAGTTTTCAGAGGGGAAGTAGTGAAGAAAGTCCTGTCCCCTTTTTAGGTAACCTGAGGGTAAAGTCAGGCCAGTGGCTGTGCTTCACAAGAGCATAAACACTGTTCTCAGGACGTTTTTACACGTAGAGGTTATCTGGGACTTGATCATATAGCTGTTCTTGTGAATGAAATGTGTTTTCTCAGAATTAGTTTGCACAACAGCAGCTTTACTGGACTCATCGTTCCAGTTGACTTGCGTGAAATGTTGTGAACTCCGAAGCTGTGTTCTTTAAAGGAAATGAAATCATTGTGAGTTGACTTTTTTATCATTTCTTAATGTTTTCTTCAGACCCAAACATGATAAAAGAAAGAAAAAATAAATATTATTATGGCAAAAACATCAGTATTTGGGTCTTCTGCTTTACCAAAGCATCTCCTATTCCTAGTTAACGGAGCTCATTTTTGTTAGAAACTGCTTGAACACTAACATTTCTTTTCAACATACACCTGAAGAGTCTTTTGTTTAGAAATAACTTGTGTTGTTGGATAGTAGTACTCTAATGTGGAGGCGGCCTTTAAGCCATTTAAAAGATTATTTTTAAACCAGAAATGGTGAAACGTGTGAGTTTGGTCAGTTTTTGCAAGAGATTTACCATTGCGTAATGGGAAATCTTCATACTTGAAGTGTAGTAATCTGAGGATTAAAAAACTGAATGTACACATATGTCAGACTATCCTATGAGGCCCCGGAACGCCACAACGTTTTCAAGTGAAGGGTTAAATATTCCAAAGTCCGAGATGACTGCGAGGCTGTATTATTCTGTTAAAGCTCAACAAAGACAACAATGGAATTAGCATTCATGTTTCATCTCGTCTGACTAAAAACAGACCCGTTTTTGTTTTGTTGTTGATGCCAAGACGTGTTGAAACGACCACTGTGTTTTTCTTGAGGACTTGTTGAAGGGAAGCCGCAGCCACTTATCGTGACATCCATGTGTGTATTGAACTGTCATTGGTAGCAGCTGCCACAGACGATGGAAAACACCTGCTGCATCATTAAGGATCGGACTTTGGCCCCCCTGGCATTAACGCGTTCACTCCACAGTTATGTTTTCACTTCGCGGGTTTCATTCACACACCTTGAGTCTGAAGTGTCTGAACCGATCTGCCTGTATAGATTCACATGACGAGAGTACAGCGTGGTTTTCCTCCCTGCCCTCCGCCCATACACTCTCGGTCGCACTGCTTATTGTAGGGGACAAAAAATGCTGACTGCTTATTACCCGAGGCTGAGCATGTGGCGTGTTTGAAGCCTGTACTTTTGTTCCCCGCGCCGACATAAAGACACATATGTGAATCAGAAGTGACGGGTGTATAATCACTGCCATGACATCACATCCCATTGATAACGCTGATGGTAGACAAGATAGCTGACAGCATGGAACAAAGCCTGTTTGAGCAGCAGTTCCCTCAGTGGTTTGTTGCCATGACCGTGGTGGCTCTTATTACTTGCATGGCTGCTTCTCCCATCTCTGCCGGGGCGGATTGGCTTGGTGCTGGTCAGTGAGAGGAGGAGGAGGGGGGGGTATCCTGGAAATGAAAGGATGGATTGATCAGGGCTCAGCCTTTGCCTCTCCTCAGCTTCCTCTGTCCTTTGTGGTGGATAGACTGGGCCTATTGATCCAACCTTCCACATTTCAGCTTAAATACATTCAGTAGAAGATGTGTACAAATCAGGTTCTTTGGTACGGACTGCCACGCGTTGCTGAGATGTGATAACACATTTTTGAATTCCCGTTCATCCTAGAAGAACAGCAGTTCTGTTGTTTCTTTTCGCCAAATGAAAAGACAAGTATAGAGTTCGTATGTATAGCTGACTTAGGCTTTGTTTTCACAACTTTTCTCCCCTGACTTGGTGGGTATATAGTTGACAATCCCTGTAATAACTATTGAATGTCTGTGCTCGTGTGTGTGGTTTCATTACAAAAACAAACAGCACAGCACCCACTAGTGGTCCAACATGAAACCTACATCGTTTTCAGCGTTTTGGCAATTTGTGTGTTAACGGACATCAAAATGTTGCCGTGTAAATGCAATGTCTTTACACTTGAAACGTTGAGTAACTCCTGATGTTACCATGGGAGTTTTACTCTATTGCGAATATTCTGCATCATTTTCATCTCTGACAATTACATTTAATTATTTTGTGTGCTTGGTTTATAATGTAAATTGGACTCTAACATAACATTAAGAATGCTGTTTGAATTACAATTCAAATTATTGTTTAAATGTTTGATCCACATTTTTGGAGCCAGTAAGTTTATTTGGACTATTCCTGCTTTAAATCTACACCCATTTACAAACAACATAGGTAAACTGCAACTCTTTTATATTTTTTATTAAAATTGTTGATCTTTTATTCATCTAAATTGAATCAGATCCCTGTGGAATCCAAGAGGAGCTGCATACAATCTTTAAATATGTTTCAACGACGGTACATTTAGCATGCGATTGCGTACATTTTAAGTCTCGTACTGTTGTGCTTTAGTCCAAATGTTGATGATTTAGTCTCCCGTTACCAATGCTTGCTGTAGGTAGCTCGGGTAGAGTGCTTTCCAGGGCCATCTGACCTGTGTGCCATCCTCTGTGACCCTCTGAGAGCAGACTCGCCTCCCTGTCATGCTAATGAGTGTTACAGCTCCTCAGCACGTCTCCTCCTTATCCTGTGAACACTAGCCTTTCATGTTAGCATACGAGGTGGGAGGTGCTCTTGGCTCCTTACCGCAACCCTGGAGGATAGGTGATACGCCAGCCTTCTAATCCCCGCTCCTAAGTGTTGGAAGGTAAATCCGCTGTCTGTCTGGCACAGGTCAAAAGGGAAAGCCATCACAATTAGTTGGAGCGCAGCTTTAAAGAGCCTGTCCCTGCTAATGTGACGGCGGCAGTTCCCGAATGACAGAACATTGTTTCTCTATGTAATGATGAATAATTCAAAGCGTGTGAGGCTTTTCTTACTGGGCGAGAGTTATATTCTGCCGTCAGGATCCGGCACAGAGGAAAGTCTGAGCTGCAGATCATCTGATTGTGTTTCTATACGAGACATTTAGGAACAGGTAAGCAGCTGTTGGGCCTCAGCTGAGCACACATGTCAATAATCTAGAGGAACCAGCTGGTCTTTATTTAGTAGAAAGGTTTCTAGGCTAATGAAACTGGAGTATGCATTACGCTCAGTGGTAAATGAGTTTGAAAGGTCTTTTTCTTCAGAGTTTGAACCACATTCTCACTTGGGTCAAATAGTTTTTGGTAATTTTAAAACTCTGCACCTGGTGAACTGCTCCACTTAAGTTTTCGGGTTGAAGCTTATGTTCGCTTTGTTTCCATAGCACAACGAAATAGAGACCTACATATAGAAAAGTCATATTTTACATTTTCTATCATTGATTTGTCCCCTTGACTCCTAGATTTCCCTGCTGCTGCAGCACTTACCTATTTCCACAATGTTTTCAAGTGAAAACGAAAAACTTTAGTTGCATTTCAGGGGTCCGCTTACAGAATGGGGCTCCGAGCCACAAAAAAAAAAAAAAAACACTTTTTGAAAACGAATGCACAGGTGGAACTTTTTCCGACTCTGTCATCGTGTAAATGGCCGAAAACTTCTGGAAATGCTGCTACCATGCATGAGCACCACGGCTACAGTAAATAGTTCTTCTGCACATGAGTGAGTAGACAGACAATAACAACAATGTTTTCTTCATGACTCCCAGTCCATGTTCTCCTGGGACTTGGTTTTTTAATAGTTGACAGTCACTGTAAAAACAATCCAACTTGGTCGTCCATCCACTGGAATGTCCGCGTACTCGCCATTGTTGATGTTTATAGCGTGTTCTCTGTGCTGATGTGTGGTGGTGTTACAAAAACAACCAACCACACGCACTCGTGGCCCAACATGAAAACTACATTGTTTTCAGCGTTACGGTCATTGCCGTGTAAATGGACATTGTTTTCAAAATGCTGCCGTGTAAACGCAAGACTTTTCTAAAACAAAACCACAAAAACGATGGGTTTTCACTTAAAACGTTGTGTAAACGGGACCCAACACATGTACAAATAGTTGTTGGTTACCGCAATCCTCCAGGTCCTCTCCTGCTCTCTGTGGGTGGTTGGTCCTCCAGGCCAGCTCTGAGCACTGTCCTGACCGGGACCATGTGTTTCCGTGCCCGGCCGGCCAGGCAGAGACGAGGGACAGGTGGACCAGCTTGGGAGGGAGCTATCAGAGAGCAGAAGGGGACTCTGTTGCTTTTTGTGTCGAAACAAAGAGGAGAAATGTCAGATTATGCGGTGGTTGGTCGACTCAGTTTCCTGGAATGCATCGGTATGCAAGCAAAAGGCCTCGCACGTAAATATCGCCCTTGTAGGAAGAGTGTTTTTTCTGCATGCACTGGTTGCTCGTGAGCATGTGACAGAAGGTCTGTGTGTTGGATGGGAGTCGAGCATGGGGCGTCCCAGCTGTATGAACCAGCTGGTGGGGAGAGAGAAGACCAGTCCCCCCGGAAGGAGCCTCTTCATTCGCAGGCCTGAGCGAGGCGCCTCACAGCAGACTGAAGGGCAAAACTCAAATCTGGTATTAAGTGATTTGGAAACAAAGTGCCAATCGCTCTTGGATGCGGTTCAGTTTGAAATCGAGATCCCACAGCTTTCCGAGTCCCCGTATAAACTTTCTGTGATGAGACAAAGTGTTTGAGTCATGTGAGTCAGTTCTCCTCCCAGACAGCGTG
Organism: Lipophrys pholis; assembly: GCF_963383615.2. Classification (NCBI taxonomy): domain Eukaryota; kingdom Metazoa; phylum Chordata; class Actinopteri; order Blenniiformes; family Blenniidae; genus Lipophrys; species Lipophrys pholis. Next base: position 20,810,996 of record NC_137633.1, read on the forward strand.
TTCCCAAAGCGGCAAAACCTGACGTGCATCTTAAAATGTGCTCCTGCCTGGGACACGGAGCAAAAGAACAGCTGCAGTTTACACAGCGCTCGCTCTCCCAAACCTCCAGCCCCAAAGTGCATTATGTAATGAGAGACATTATTCAAGGTAACGCTTGGATTACTAATAGGGTGTTTTAGATTGCCAGTGATGTAATGCGTGGCAAAGCTCCTTTTCATCAAAACGCATTGAATTTTTGCAATTCTCCATGTTTGCTTCTGATATGATTACAAGAATTTTGCAGGTAAATCTCATTAGACACATCTTTTCTCAGCGACAAAAACTGCTTTGCTTTCTCACACTGAACAACATTAACTGTGAATTTACTGTCCTCTTTCTCCCCCGTCTGTCGCAGGTACAATGGCTCCCTGCCCAACGGAGATCGCGGTAGACGGAAAAGCAGATTTGCTCTATACAGGAGGACCAAAGCCAACGGTGTTAAGCCGAGCACTGTGCACATCCTCAACACACCGCAGGCCAGCAAGGTACGAGACAAAGGAGGAATTAGTGGCTTAATGAACCGCCCCGATCTGATCCCATCTCATATTTGTGATTGACAGGATGAGCAGCCTTTGTTTTGTGTTGACGGCAGATCGTGTTTCACTTACGACCGTACCATGCAGGATTACTTTTGCAACAACACATCATCAGTAGGGTAAAACTAACCTGTCACAATCCAACGCTTGGTGAATTCTGATTCACAATGATAGGAAGAGCCCACATCAAAGAATCAAAAAGCAACGTCGCTTTGAACGCTTGGCCGCCACCTGCCAGTTCTCCCTGTGGTGACTTTTCTGACACCTCCTGCTTAGAATCCAAAAAGTCAGGAAGATCACGAGGCCTTGCTTTCACGGTCTGTATTCATACTGAAAATCAAGATCAAGCGAACTTTTGCCCTGCCATTCAGGTTTTATGACAGAGGCTCAAAAATCAAGTCTTCTGGAAGTGAGAGTGAATAAAGATGGACAATACAAAAAGCAAAAAGCCCCCAACTTCAACCCATTTACCCGCCCCCGCAGGGCGTACAGCCGATTTGAACTGACTCTGGTCTGCGTATGGCAAATCTAAAAAGAATAAAAACTGAAGAAACAAAGTGACTATTTTCAGAGTGGTAGAATGGCCTTTTGTGGTTTCAGTAGCTCGAGCTACGTTCAGTAAAATACTTTGCATTATTGTTGGCAGACCTCAGTGTTGACATTTCCAGCACAATACCTCTTGTTACTGGACGGGCTCACGGCTCCTCTCCACACTGGAGGGCCGGCCGGAAAAGGCCATATCCAGTCCGACATGTTTGTCTTCCTGCATTCCTGCCTCTGGTTCCCAAGCAGAACTGCTCAACAGGACAGAAGAAGTGCTTACCTCTGCAGCTCTCTGAGGCCGGCTTTTCAGACATTTGTTGTGAGTTTAGCTCACTGGTTCAGGTTACTATCACCTTGTGGAACCTGACTCCTGATATCTGCTCAGAGGCCATTTCCTTTTTCTGTTGGCCTGCAGAGGTTTTGGAGATAAGTTCCAGAATACAATCCGACTGTTGGTTTGCTCAAAGGAAGAGGAAAAAAAAAAAAAGGTTTTATGACGTGGCAGTTCAGCCCTGCACAATGAAGCAGGGAGTGCCATTTCAACAATTAGTCACAGGCTGTTTCAGCAGCAACTGCTGTGACCTTCTTCCCCTTCCTCCTCTGCTTCTCTCTGTTACCAGGCCTCAGATTAGGAGGGTAAACTGCGGGTGAAGTTGTTGCACTAAGCCAACCCTTTACTCCCAGAGCTACAAATAGTTTTATGTGAATCATGTAACCTCAAATAATGAGCAGAATCAGACGAAACTTCTTTCTTTGTTGTGGCGCAGGGTATCTGTGATTGAAAATGTAGATATTTTCATAAAGCCAAACAATTGCTATGGAAAATGACTACAATCTCAACATAAAGCTAATTTTAATGAAAGCTTCTGGTGCAAAATACAGTGAAATATCCAAAATAAAACATCTATAGCTGTTGCGTTCTGCATGTTTTTACAAACTCACCCTAACAGCATGGCTTGGAGGCTAGTTTGATAGCAACCAGATAGCTATATTTCATGATAGCATCAGCAATATCATTGTTGTGTTGTGTTCACTGCACTTGTATTAGTTTTATTTCGTGGGAATTTTTACCATTTACTTGGCAGTTTGGCCGGATTGGAGCCTCTTGCAGGCTGATTTTGGCTCAGGGGCTTTAGGTTTGACATGCCTGTCTGAAAGAGAAAAAAAAATAGGTGAAAAGTTCCTGGTATATTTTCCAGAGTCCAAGTTTTTCAACTTGACCCAGCCTGTTTAAGCCTTGCACTTCAAATGTGCACCAGAAGATGGTGTATTGAGTCAATAAAGCAGCTGGAGGATTCGTAACACGGGGATGTTGGTGGTAGACACCACTATACAGTGTGTACTGTCGACTTATACACAATTTAAACACCAGATTGAATCTAGACTAATCTGCCAACCTCAGAAAAAAAATCAAGTGAAGGACAGACTGGTGCTGAACTGACTCAGCAACGCCACCCAGTGTACAACAAAAGCAACAATGTTGGCTTGCGTGGAGCCATCTGCTTTCTCGATTGTCACATAACCAATAAAATGACAGTCTCACTGATGAGGCTGTGACTTGCTGGTTAATGCAAATAGATTTCTCTGCTTCATCCTCATGGTTATTTTTAGTTTAGTTTTTTTTTTAAACTTCTAGATGAAGAATACTGCATACGGTACCATTTCAGCATTAAGCAGGGTGCTGATCTTAATTTAAAAAGACAAAGACATGAAACCTCTTAATCGCTGGAGGAGTTAAATGAAATAACTTTTTTTTTTTTTTTTCCTTCCTCCATCTAACCCTGCTGCTGCTCCCACACTGAACCGAGGAAGCTGTGTGTCTGCGAGGCAAGGCTCACGTGTCTGTGCACACTCTGGTGTTCATGACAGATAACGAGGCGCTCCCATGATCCCACCGGCAGCCTCCTATTCAAAACATGTTCACTTTGACTCCTTCAACTCGGGCGCGCAGGGGCAGGATTCTCCCCGCTGGTGTTTATGAAAATCTATCTTTGTGTTTCGAGCGTGCGCGGACTCGGTTGAGCCGCCGAACAGGTGGAGCGCCATTTGTTTGTAGCCGTGTGGCGGAGACAAGACTGCATGTGATGATGACATTTGTCCCCCGTCTGCCTGTGATGTTACAGCAGAGCGCGGCAGCACCGATGACCCACTTTCCGTCTCCCTCTCTCCCCGGCGCACGTGACAAAGAGGAGGGGGATGTTTTGGAAATGGAATTTGCAGATTAGAGCGGGACGATGGCGGCATGTGGTGAAGTGTTGATGAGAGCCGGGCTCGGGTTTTAAACCCACCCTTCCTCCCCGCGCAGAGCGGGCCAGTTCAGCTGGTAGGCAAGCGTGTGCTAACTGAGGCCAGCAGGCAGTTTATGGTCACTGTCATGTGAGTGTGACTTTACACGCGCCTCACTGTGCCTCAGTCAGGAATTCCTGCCACAGATATTTGCTTTTTGATGTTGGAATAAAAAAAATAAAAAAAAACAGATAAAAGATCCGTAGAAAATACAGCTTTAGGCAATGTTCTGAATGTTTTGTTATAAATGAAGGCAAATACATGTTTTCTGCCATTCAGCATATGAAACGTGGCTGAAACTTTATGTATGAGTCATCAGGGTGTTTTAATGGCGGGGCCGGCTTTGCTGCAGTCTGTAATTTCGCCTCCCACAGATGCAATCACTGCACAAGGTATCTTCCTGTTTGTGAACCTGTGTCACTCTCAGATCCGGCGGTAAAGCCACAAAAGCAATCATCAATGGTTTTCGCCTCACTTCACTGCAGCGGTGCTGCTGTTGAGTGTGTGTTCTTCAACCAGTGTTTTGGTGTGTGTGTGTGTGTGTGTGTGTGTGTGTGTGTGTGTGTGTGTGTGTGTGTGTGTGTGTGTGTGTGTGTGTGTGTGTGTGTGTGTGTGTGTGTGTGTGTGTGTGTGTGTGTGTGTGTGTGTGTGTGTGTGTGTGTGTGTGTGTGTGTGTGTGTGTGTGTGTGTGTGTGTGTGTGTGTGTGTGTGTGTGTGTGTGTGTGTGTGTGTGTGTGTGTGTGTGTGTGTAAAAAGTTTGTTGTATTCCAGGCGGTGAACTGCAAAGGCCAACACAGCATCTCCTACACACTGTCCAGGAACCAGACGGTGGTGGTGGAGTACAGCCATGACAAAGACACAGACATGTTCCAGGTAAAAGGCAGCAGAGCTCATCTCGGCGTGTTAAATATTCTGGTACTGTGTTCCAGCTCAGGAGTCGGCAGCCTTTTTAGTTATGAGACTTAATTAGCTTTCCTCACACCGAATAAAATTCATCTGGATGTTCATGTAGTCCACTAGAGGGCGTACAAACAGGGACGCTAATAACTGTTTTAACAGGTGAAGCATATTTTCAGCTATTGATTCAGAAATCTTTGGTGTCCGGTTCTTTCGGTGATGTGTGGAAACACCAGAGCGACTCAGAATGTATTTACAGTACGAGGCTTCAAATGAAAACGTATCGCATTTAGGTTTTCGTGCCAAACAATGTTTTGCGTTAACATGGAAACGGGCGAAACGGCGAAAACGATGTAGTTAGCATGTAGGGCCACGAGTGGCTGTCATTGGTTGTAAATGAGAACAATATGCTATAAACAGTAACAATGGGAGTACACGGACACAGAAGAACTATTTTCTTGCGCTGTAGAGGCGTTTCAGAAAAGTTGTGTTTTCCTCTGTTCTGTATTTAGAATTTTTCTGTATTGATGGAAAGTTTTTATTGTTCCCTTAAATTTTCGGGTGCAGAGAATTCTCCTTCCGACATGTCATGTGACAATAATACTTACAGGCCGACGGAGGAGCTGGAGCTCCTTTGACACATAAATCTTTTGTACCGTCTGCGGCCTTTTCAAGTGGAAAAGGAAAACCTTGGTTGCATTTTGGGTTTGAGTTTATACGACGACGGCGCTCGGAGCCACTGAAGTTTTTTTTTTTGAAACTTCTCCTCAGATGGAACTTTTAGAAAACATGGAAATGAGGAAAACTTTGCTACTGCACATTACGGCTGTAGTAAACGGTTCTTTTGCACATGTGCGAGTCGATGGACAATGACAACAATACCACCGTTTCTGCTGTGAAACGTCTCTGAAACGAAAAAGCAAAAATGATACGTTGTCGTTTAGTAAGGGGTCTTAATTTCAGCATAGTGTTCATCCGTTTTATTTTTTAAAATCTTCCCCTTGAAAGTGACTTAATTTGCACAATCTGTTGAGAGGTTGTTGAAACTTGTCTAAATTTTGAGCCATTGAGCTCTAATTTATCACAACAGCCAATCTTAGATTGAACCAAACTGTCCACGTGTGAAGCTGCATGCAGCTCATACACTAAATTTAACCTGTTTACCCTCTGGTGTGTCTGCAAAGTGCTCTCAGCATTTCATCGTGTGTGTTTTTAAACAAAACTGGAAACACCACCACAGCAGAGAACGGAAACCACTAAAATAGTAGGACTTTAGGACAATTTGGGTTTAGAAAAAAAAAGGGGGGGGGGGACTGAAAGAGGAAATGCTTATTTTCCCCTGTTTGTTCAGCTTGAGCACTGTTTTCAGTGTTGTTTCGCCGTTTGTCCGCTTAAAAACAAACGTCTGCATGTATCAAAGGTGGATGAAGTGGACTGGATTGTGTTGCGGCCGGCGTTTGTTCCCACCAGGTTTTTGGTTTAGTGCACAGACGGGCTCAAACTGGCCAAAGCTCCAGTTCCAGGACGCAGAGCAGTTCAGAGTTCAGAGAGCGTTAAACCACACGCTCAAACCGGTCCCACCTTTAGTTGTAGTTAATCAACTGAGGACAAAAGCATGGCCGACGCGCGTGCAAACACGAGCATTCGAATGAGGCTCTGCGTGTGTCACTGCTTGTGTTCACAATGAACGATGACATAGGGAGCTGAATGCCTGCAGCAGGGGGCGGAGCTTGAAGGGGAGGCGCTCGAGGGGCCGCCGTCACCCGGTCTTGGGTCTGCTGGATCTCTTGGGGTCTTTATGTTTTTATAGCTTGTTTACGCTTACAGTCAATTAAGTTACAGAATGTTCATTTGGCATCGTCTCCAAATGCATCGTGGGTAAAACTCCAGAATAGAAGACAAGATGTTCAGAACTGAGAACAAAGGAGAGCGTGTCTCATAATGAACCTGTTGTAGCAGCAGCTCTCTGGACCGGTTTATCTGCTTCTTTTCAGGTTAACGATTAGTTTTAAGGTTTTATTGATCACTTTTAAAGCCTTCTAGTTTTTGGCCCCATGTTACGCAGTGGAAATGCCCGATCCTCGAGTGAGACCTTCTTGGTTTCTCCCAAGAGGTGGACTGCACTCTCATGACATGTTTAACCATGTTTAACTGAAGATAATACAGCTTGTAAAGTTGTGGGTCTAGTTTTCATATACTACGTTTCAGAAATATAATTCAGGCCCACTTGAAACGTGTCTGCTTAGTCAGGCAATATAACGTGTTATCACTATAATCCAATTGTTTTTAGTTGTTTTAAATGACTTTGTGTGCTAAATAGCTGTAGTAGAACTTTCTCCTTCTGTCATTTAGCACCTTCTGGTACAAACACTCCATATTCATGAAGCCGGACACGATTACTTGAACTATGTGTTATTTAACTGTCAGATGTGAGATCAAGTTTTTACACGTAAATGAGACTTTAAGTGAGCGGAGGATCGAGAAGAACGTCTCTTCATCAAAGCCGGTCTGTCTCCACGTGGGGACAGTGGAGTGTCTGTTAGTGACTGTATTGTTTACTGTTCTGCAGATTGGCCGTTCCACTGAGAGTCCCATTGACTTTGTGGTCACCGACACAATAGCTGGGGGCCAGGAGGGTGAAGAGACTCCCATCACCCAGAGCACCATCTCCCGCTTCGCCTGCCGAGTCGTCTGTGAACGCAACCCGCCCTTCACCGCTCGCATCTACGCAGCCGGCTTCGACTCCTCCAAAAACATCTTCCTCGGGGTAATTACACGTTGGGCAACCATGGAGGTTGTACAGTATCTCTGTTTTCGCAAATGTAAGATTATATGCTTGGTCGTTTCGTCCTCTCAGATCCCGAAATCGTAACCAGATAACAAAGTTCAGTTTATTTCAGTCGGTGTTGCGTAAAAAGCGGAATGCCACAGAACACGAATCGGCTTGCGTCATATTTGATGAGCCGTCTCGCCTCCAGGAAAAAGCTGCGAAGTGGAAAAACCCGGATGGTCACATGGACGGCCTGACGACAAATGGCGTGCTGGTGATGCACCCCAAGGGCGGCTTCACGGAGGAGTCCAAGCCGGGCGTGTGGCGGGAGATCTCGGTGTGCGGCGACGTCTACACGCTGAGGGAGACCCGGTCGGCACAGACCCCGGGCAAGCTGGTCAGTGGCGTGTGAATGACTCCCTGCAGAGGCTCCGCGACGCTCTGAAGCCTTTCTGACGCCGTGTGTCTGCTCTCGCCCCCGTCACAGGTGGAGAACGAGAGTAACATCCTGCAGGACGGCTCCCTGGTGGATCTCTGCGGCGCCACGCTGCTGTGGCGCACCGCAGAAGGCCTTTTTCACACTCCCACGCAGAAGCACCTGGAGGCGCTGAGGCAGGAGATCAACGCGGCGCGGCCCCAGTGCCCCGTCGGCCTCAACACGCTGGCCTTTCCCAGCATGCAGCGCAGCCGCGCCCTCTCCTCTCTGGAGGACAAGCAGCCCTGGGTGTACTTGGCGTGCGGCCACGTGCACGGCTACCACAACTGGGGCCACCGCTCGGAGCAGGAGCCCAACACGCAGCGGGAGTGTCCCATGTGCAGGGTGGTGGGGCCCTACGTGCCCCTGTGGCTGGGCTGCGAGCCCGCCTTCTACGTGGACACCGGCGCGCCCACGCACGCCTTCGTACCATGCGGACACGTGTGCTCGGAGAAGTCGGTCAAGTACTGGGCGGAGATCCCGCTGCCCCACGGCACCCACGCCTTCCACGCCGCCTGTCCGTTCTGTGCCACGCAGCTCGGCCTCGCTCAGGGCTGCGCCAAGCTCATCTTCCAGGGTCCCGTGGACTGAGCTGCTCCGCTCCGCTCCGCCGCGCAGATTCAACAGGGATGCCAACATGCTGTGAAACTGTTCAGATTATTTTGTGCTTTCTTTTGTTCTTGTCGACCAGCTGCGGAAAGGAGGAAGTCTGTTCGCCTTGTGGTCAGATACTGTGGATTCTGCACAACAGAGAGCCATTACACATTGTTTTCAAGGCCTTTCCAGGCCATGTGGACGTCCACTGTGACATTCAGAGGTGTGGAGCGCTCTACTCTTCCGGCTCCTCCAGAATGAAATACTGTTTCGGCTCTCCTGCCAACTGACCGCTTTAAATGAAGCTCCGAACTGCAGCGCCCGCTGGCTTCCCATCAGACGGCCGTAAAACTGAGGCTGTTGTAGGAATGAGCCGACTCAGACTGAACCAAATAACGGAGAGCAGGTGTGGAGAGCGGGGGAGGGGATACAGCTGAGACAAAGTTTTTACAGAGCCAGACAGCTGGACTGTTGGCTGAGCGACGAGCCGGGAGAGACTGGGTTTAATGGCTAACTGGTTAAACGCTCCCTGTCGGCCAGTCCGCCCCCGGTGGCATCCAAATCACGTAGCTTTCTTGAGGTCGCTTCCATTTGAACAAACTTTGAGGGGGTAGGAGGAGGTGGGGGGCTTTTTCTTTTTTCTTTTTCTTTGTGTACAGAGATGTAATCCAGTGCCTCAAATCCCATTCATGGGTGTATTTTTCATAGAAGAGAAAAGATATTTTGTTGAAGGCATACAGAGAGATAGTTTTGCATCCAGACGACGTCAGGACACGACAACCCACAAGAGGTATTTTACTACACTGAGGCCCTTGTACTGTTTTGTAATGCAAATGTTAATATATTTTTCTCCTGCATATATAATGACGTACGTGTGAGAGAGAGAATGTACTTGTGTTTGTGAGTGTGTGTGTGTGTGTGTGTGTGTGTGTGGGTTGGACTGTGTGGGTGCCCTCAGGCTCTTTAAATCGACCCGCATCATCCCCCCCCCCTTCATGGTCCCGCCCACCCCGAAACGCTACCAGAGAGAACACAAGACATGAAACAAGGTGGGAGGGTTTGATGACGGACCGAGCGGCTCCGGTTCAACTCCTCACAGGTACAGGTGGCCAGCGAGACCCCCCCCCCCCCCAAAAAAAACAAACAAACACACACACACACACACACACGTACTGTATTCAATCTGCACTGTTGCTAGCTTTATCCCTCGCTGGGTGTGAGCCAATGATTTGTACGCTGTCAAACCTGGGCACAGTCTCAGCAGCATCCAGAGATTATACCAAATATAAGGAGGAGCCGTTTTCTCTCCACATGTGAGATGTGAACGGTCTCTCTCGCTCTCCTTTCTCTCTTTCTCTTTCTCTTGCTCTCTCACTCGCTCTCTCTCCGATCCAAAGTGTTTCTGTAAACAATCCTGAACCCAAACTGCTGCTATGGTGGAATGGTGACAGCTCTGGATTACAGTCGAGGCTGTTCAGTCGCTCGGTGGGAACAATGATATTATCACGGCCTGTGCCAAATTTTGGAAGTTCTATTGTGTGTGGATGAGTCAAGTTGTAGACGACAAAGTAGCCGATGAATTGAAACTAAAGAATCTGGGACGAATCTGTTTTCTTCTGTGATGTTCGCTTACCAGACTGTGCCCATATGTAGAGTTTAGTTCGAGGCATCAATTCTGCCACGAGCCCATCTAATACAATAGTGAGCATTAAAATCTGGAGATGTGGGGTTCCTATTATAGATTTTCCGATTTTCCTGGCTGAATTAACCGGAGAGGCAGAATCCACCTTTGATGTGAGTTCAGCAGCGCTGCTGTTGGACCGCCTCGGTGTTTTCCATCCTGGTGACTTCCTAAGAGAAACATACTTAACATTCTTAAAAACGCCGGCAGCATTTCGCTTCACTCCTCTTTTTTTTCTTTCTTTTTCTTCCCCCCTTTCTTTTTTTTTTTTTTTTTTTTTTTTGTGTGAGTCGCTTGACGAGTTTATGTAAGAGCCACGCGGGGTCGAGCACCAAGCCACATACTGTACAGTAGCATTCCCTCCTCACACGTTCAGCTCAAACACCGTGTTCACCAGCAGCTGCAGAGGAGCTGCCTCAAACATTCCTCCTGGGTAAACATGGGTGGGGCCCGCCGTTCACACAAGGGCTTGTTCTATGATTTTTGTCTCGGGACAGGAACTCTGTACACAAGCCATAGAACGCACTGATGCTCCCGATGCCTCCTTTACAAAGAATAAAATATTTTTTAAAGATACGCCGCCCCGAGTTGGATTTGTGGGGGGTGTTGGCCATTTACCGATGAGTGTGGGAAGTGTTTTCTTTACTTTTTCAATTTTTTTTATTTATTTCTGATTAGCCTTTGAACTGTCTCAGCTGTGTTCACGCACTGTTTAATCACAGTTACATGTGTGTTTCATCATTCTTCTGTGTGAGCATTTCTCTACTATCTTAGTTGCCAAAATTGATCCATCATTTCTTTTTTCTTTTTTTCTTTTTTTTTTAGATAAGGGAAATAATTTTCTTGAAGTCTGTTTCATTCACATTCTGTTTCTATCTTATCAGTGCCATCTTAATATTTCCCATGGAGAGTCTGCCTGGGTGCCATCTCTTGTTTGAGTCTGGGTGTAGTTCCTCTCTGAAGCCACACGGGGGCACTACTTCCTCAACAATAGAGCAGTTGGCTGGAAGCCCACTAAAAGCCTCTGAGCTAAAAACAACCGACTGGAAGTTTGATGTTTATTATGAAAATCACTCAAATGCATGTATATGTGTAGAATACGAGAAACTAAATCCTCCATCAGAGGCGATACATGTAAAGATTTCCCTGATTAATCATTCCCGGTCCATATGGTTTTTGCTTATAAAGACTAATTAATTAAAAAGTCCTTTTATTTCCTATTTAAATGTTGGCAGTGATGCATGAGCAACGTCTGCCTGTGCGTACACATTTTTAGCTTTTATATTTATGCACATGCAGAAATTGTTGTGTGATGATGATGATGATGATGTTGGTGATGACATTTTCCATCATCGGCATGTGACTTCGTCTGCTCTATAATAAGGGCACATGAAAGGGATTTAAATACATAACATGTCAGTTAGGCGTGGGGAGAGGAGCAGAGCTGTGGGACGCCGCGCTTCCTAATTAACATTTCTGCAGCGGATGTGAAACGGGTTCATGTGTCTGCACACTTGCCTGTTTTTCTGAATGACAGAAGAGACACTGAAGGTGACAGCATGCTAATTTTGAGATCACTCGGTGGCTCCCCTGCCTTAAGCAGGGCAGGGTTATGCAAATAAAGTAGAATGATGCTCTTTTTTTTTTTTCTTCTTCTTCTTCTTCTGGTGTGTACCAGTTTCCTGGATGTGGAGGTTCACGTGCTGCTTCATAACACATCTACAGAAACCATGCTTCTATCATCACTACCTTCATGATCCTAATTAACTCGCATCATTTCAGGTTATGGGATCATATTCCAGCAGCTTTATGGAAGAAGTTTAAAAATAATAACTAAAAATCACTTTGGATAAACAGCATAAACATTAGTTGCTGTTGCAGTTTGTTGGTCTTAGGTCTGGTCGCAGCAGAGATATTCGGAGTTTGCATGTTCTTGTGTGCCTCATCAAATCTGCTAGTCATTTCTACATGTTGTGCACTCGCATGCAGGTTGGATCCTCCAGTGAGCCGTAGTGGGACCCGAAGTTTGATAATGCAGTATGGAAAAAGGATGGATGGATGGATGAATTGTACACACACACACACACACACACACACTGGCAGCCTTTTCCTGCCTGCTGTTGGCTGGGAAACACTCAAATCCCTCATGACTCAAGTCTGGATAACATGAGTGGAGCAGATGGATGCATGAATGTGCAGCAAACTGGTGGTGGTTTGTTGGTTTACCTTTATTTCCCCTCTTACTAACCTCAACTATCTCAAACGGAGCTCCTCCGCCTCCCGAGTCGGGATCAGAGGGAAGATTCTTCCTGGAAAAGAAGAGTTTTGGCTTTCCAACCGTCTCCTGCTGGGAACGTGGGATTGTTTGGTTTTTCTTAATAGAGTCATTGTGGTTAAAACTATATAACTTCTCACAAAGCAGAGGATGTATTTAAACGGTTCCTGCCTCAGCTTCACGCGTTTCCTTGCAGACGTGAAGCGGTTGTAACGAGCAGCAGGACACCTGAGCAGGTGATGTTTACCCTCAATTACCCAGCATGCAGCTGAGACAAACTACACACAGATCATCTGTAAATCAGAGATAATGTTTGAATGAAGAAATGACAAACACATTTATCTCCTGCTTCTTTTTTTTTTTTTTTTAAATCGAGTGTACATGTTCTCCCTGAGCGTATTGTGATTTCCTCCAGGGAACTCTGTCCTAAAACATGCATATTAGTTGAACTGGTGTTTTTAAATTGCCCGAAGGTGTAATTGTGTTGGCTTGTCACTCTTTCAGGTGCGTTACACATGCAGCCCCGCGGGACAATAAAGGACAGACGAGAAGGGGAGAAAAAAAAAAACGTTATTGTGAAGCGACAAAGTGTTTTGTTTTAATAAGGAGCATGAACAAGAATGACAATAAAAACAAGCAGGCGTCCATTTTCAAAATGGATTAACAACTGAAATCGGAGGATTCAATTCAACCTGCTAGATAACTTTGTTAATGGTTAAAAGAACAGTAGAGTTTGTCGAACAACAGATGGCAAAATCTGTTATAAAAAAATCAGTGCTGAAGCAGTGAACATTTCTACGTTATTGTCATTAGCAGCACATCTATACTGTGTTTAAGAAAATGTGGAAGTCCTGCAGAAATCCTTTGTTCTGAGTGTTGACCCCAGTTTTCCTCCAGTTTAAAGAGAATCGCAGTGGCAGATTGAATAAATAGAAAGTTCACTAAATGGGAACCTACTTATAAATAAACTAAAGTTTGTTGAAATGACTCCAGCCAACCAAAACACATTATTTCACTTTGAATGAATGATCGTTATGCAACGCCGACATAGATAGTTATCCCTTTATTTGTTCCCTCATGGGGGAAATTTTAATTGTTATAAATAGAAGAGAAGTAAAAGAATGTGAGCAATAATGTAAAACAATAATAGTAAAAATATATAATCAGAGTTTGACGGTGACATTATTTCCATTCTTACAATAGTGAAAGGTACAGTGTGTGAATTATACATGTTTTGGGATTCGTCGGGGCCCAGAATGGAATTCTAATCACATATCTAACTCAAACACATATATTCAGTTCAACATGTCGGAAGAAGTAAAACTTATTTACTCCTCCTGCTTCCCCAATATTCAGTCATCACATTTCATGATTATCCCGACTATTACCTACAAAAATATAATTGTTCAGCACTTTATTGTCTCATCTTTTCATTTAATTGCAGATTATTTTCCATTTTGGCCATTATTACTTTGTTATATAGTTTAATAATTAATTTGATCATCAGCTGTTTTCTAAACAAATAAAATGACGTTTTTGGGAATGACCAATCTGGGCTTTGACACGTATATGAACTGACTAACTTTCCATCAACGTTTCTGCAAACACAATGTTTTTGAAACACTTTTGGTTGGAGCTTGACTCCAGCCTCAAGGTGTCGAGGTCCTCCTGGTTGCACATGCTATGAATAGGCGGAGGTGGTGAATGGAGACGCTCTGCAAGTGAAGCTCCACTCTGGATTTCTCACCACAAGGTCGAACACCTCACACTGGACTCACACTCGCTCTCCGAATCGTCAAACAAAGTCATCACACTTTCTTTCTTTTTTTCTTATCCCCCCCCCCTCTCCTCCTGCTTTAGCTTGCAGCCAGCTCTGTAGCACTACACAATTCAGCGCCGTATGCAGTGCAGTTTGAAGAGGATTATGATTATATCAGGCCTATTTACTATTTCATGTGGCTCTTGATGATACTTTGTGCTCAGCCTACTCAGCTTATTACTTTCTCAATGAATAACAAATGAGTTGTCAAATAAAAGGCAAATAAACACGGGCTAAAGAGGAGCCGATACAAATATTTTATTAGAACATGTGCGGGGGGGGGAGGGGGAGTAGGTTTGAGAAAATTGAGCATTAAATTCCAAAGTGGGGCAGAGTTTGGCTCTTTGAAGGCCTCGTGGCCCCTCGCTGAGACACATGTGGCGTCCTGCCTACTCAAGCAAACAGGAGCACAAATTACTTTAATTACGAAGTAATTGCAGAGTCTCGTGTTAATTAAATCTTTATCAGTTCAAGAGAGTGGGGCTGCCTTCCCACGCGGAGGCCGCCGACGTTCCCCGTCTCACCCGGCTGGCCGTCTCTCACCCCCGGGTCTCACGCCGACTTCCGCCGAGTCTGTCAGTCGCCAGCTGTTTCCCAAAAACACCATAACAAACATGATAGCGCCGGCGCGAGGGAGTGTCCTCCGCTGGAAAATGAGATACAAGATTTATCAGAGGTTCCTGGTGTTTGACAAAATTGAATCCTCTCATTTTAATTGCTCTCGACGAGGTGTGCTGCTCCAGGCCACGGAAACTGCAGCTCTGTATGTCGTCCCCTTGTTCTCCACACACCATTATGTTCCATTGTGCAAAATGCCGATTATGACCGGCTTTATCCTTGTCATCTATCTTATTTAGGATCATTTAGGTAGCCACATGTTACAAAGGAACAGCAGTCTGCCCTGTTATTATGTGTGTTTGAGTCCCCTGCTTCCTGTAATGAGAACACGATCACAGAGGAGAATTAATCTCTCTGAAGACTGATTCTCTGGTTCAAGGCCTCGCTACATGTGCAGTTTAGAGGAAATTGGTGTTGTTTTGTTCCTTTCCATCAGCACGGCATTCCAGGTTTAGAATATTAATGTCAACACTCGTCGCTCCACGCTGTGCATTCGCGCCATAATTTCTTTACTGCACATTTGTCGGTAGGGAAGAAGAGAACGGAATGACTATTTTTATGACCCGACTGGCTGATATGAACACTGTCTGGATGAGTTTAGGAGCCACATGCCGTCTAATTTGATCTTAAGTGGGACGTGCCAGTCAAACGAACAGAATGAAAAGCCGACATTTTATTAAATAACTTCTTACAAATCCAGAACCAGTTGAAATCTATAAAGAAAAATAAGTGGTCTTTTTTTTTTTCCACAGTTATATTTAATAATGCTTCTTGTGCGACATGCAACAAAATCCTTGCATTGTGAAAGGATAAAGCCGCCTACATTTCCAAGCTACTTCACCGAAGTGAAAAGTATTGGTTTTTAATTAGTGGAGCATAAAGTGAATATTCCTCCTCTCTACCTCATTTGTTACACACAGAGCGGGAAACAATCCATTATAAACATTGACAATGGGAGTCCACGGACATTCGTGTGGACAGACGATGACGTTAGATCGTTATCACGGTGACTGTCGACTATAAAACTACCAAGTCCCAGGAGGATCTGGACCGGGGGTGATGATTCTCTGGAGGAAAACATTGTGGTTATTGTCTATCTACTGTTTACCACGGCCATGCTGCTTCTGCGCAGTAGAATGCTTTTCCCCCCAAAAATTGCGTTTTACCCCATTTACATGGAGACGGAGTCAGAGTGTTTGCAAAAATGGAAGCCGTTCCTAAAAACTTGTGTTTTCGGCGGCTCCAAGCACCTTTGTTGTATCAATGGACACCTAAAACACAACAAAATCTTTGGGTTTTCACTTGAAAACGTTGTATAAAAGGGTCCTGGGTTCGTCAACATTAAAAATGGCAAAGAAAAAGACAATAAGACACGTCTGTTTATGTTTTCACCGATCAAAGTCTTCATGTGAGGGAATCAGGGAGAAGACATTTTTGTCAACTGTCTGGTGTAAAGCATCAAAACATTTGATTTTCTTAGTCAATCATATGAAAGACGATTTGTTTTATGGATAAAAACTGAGTCTGTTCAAAAATCAGTGTCCACCTGGTTCAGCGCTCTCTTGCATTCTCATTTCTTCACACAGATTTGAGAAACATCGTCGCTGTGCAGCAAAAAGCTCCAATCTTTTTTTTTTATCAGTCACAAGTGTGTTGTGCTGTAATGGACGTTAACTGTTTATAACCCAGGGAGCATCAGCTCCTCTGTCAGTGCAAATACAGGCCAGTTTTAATCTTTCGGTGTCGACAGTATGTACATTTTGGCTTGTGGACACAGTCAGTGTGCAACTGTTTAGCACTGAGAATGTTTATGGGCCGATGAATGGGTGTAATGTGGCTGTGAAGCAGATTCAAAGGGGCTTAACTGGATTACACCTCATTTCAAGGATGCTTAAGGTAAGATTAAAACAGATATGTGGTAAGTGAGGAAAAATACAAAATCAAATAGATGGAATTCCTCTCAGTGGTCTCGTAAGCTACTTGCTCATGCATGGCTGTCCTGTTTCTGTTTGTGGGCTGAGAATCAGAAATAATGGAAGACAATATGTAGATTTTTGCTGTAATAGAAAAAAAACAAAACACAGATTTCAAACAGTTTTGCTCCACTGGACCGTCACAATTCAGCATTAATGCCCTTTCTTATCTTACGCTACAAATCCCCAGAGCTGGAACATTAGAACTCTCTAATCACACACACTGGCACACACCCTGTGTGTGTGTGTGTGTGTGTGTGTGTGTGTGTGTGTGTGTGTGTGTGTGTGTGTGTGTGTGTGTGTGTGTGTGTGTGTGTGTGTGTGTGTGTGTGTGTGTGTGTGTGTGTGTGTGTGTGTGTGTGTGTGTGTGTGTGTGTGTGTGTGTGTGTGTGTGTGCACATACACTCATAGAAAACACACCTCACATACAATCTGAAAAGATAATGGGTTTAATACCACTGCTATTACAGTCAACTAATGTTTTCTAATAGTCCGGTGCCACAAGGAACCAGGGCCTCCGCCACGTGGGTAATTCCTCTCTTTGGACGAGCTGTCAATGAAGAAGCATGGGACGCTTGGAGGATGAGTCTAATCCAGTAGACTCTCTAATGATTCCTCTGTGCCTGAAGCAGCAGCAGCAGCAGCAGCAGCAGCAGCAGCAGCAGAAGCAGCAGCAGCAGCAGCAGAAGCAAAAGCAGCGCCGGGCCTCTGAATATGCTCACGGCTGTGTTTTATCTTCTCCATCAGCTCTGCAGCGTTGGCGCTCCACTGAGCGTTTGTCCAGGTTTTTCTACATGTCAGGGCCTAATGGAAGTGGTGGTTTTAGCGAGGGAGGTTTATGACGTGCCTGATTACCCTCGTCCCCTCCATCCCTCCCTCCATCCCTCCCTCCATCCATCCATCCATCCACCTCCCCAAATTCACTCCATCTCCTCCCCACATCCCTCTGCCAGCGCTGCAGCCCGGCGGATAACCGAGCGTGGATTAGCAGTGACATCACGCTGAAGAGATGGCTGAGCTCCCCCCCCCGCGTGAAGAAGGGTGAGCGCTTCGGCTTGTGTGTGTCAGATGGGTGTGAGTGTTGTGTGTGTGTTGGAGACTGATTAGACGGTGAGGGTGGTGGCGAGAAGGGGAGGGAGGATTAGAGAGCCATCTGAGAGTTGGTTAGGTGCTGACACCACTCCACCTCACCAAGGGCTCAATTTACTGAGGGATCAGACTCATTTATGGTGGGCTGGGATTATTATCAGTTCAATAGGGCAATTTCTTTATTACAGTCACCTCTCAACCTGAGAAATATCAACACTTGTGAGACGCTTGCAGCCTTGGGGCGCTTGTTTGGGCTACAAGAGTTTGTCCATCAGCAGTGGGATCATGTTCAAGAAGAGGAAATTAGAGGAACTAATGTCATTTTTTTAAAGGCTCCTAATTGGACAGGCTTTGTTTGAATTTGGGTTCACCTTGCATGGCAACACTCAGCTGTCCCTGAATATTAAACCCGACAACTCAGTCCACCGAGGAAACATCTGCAGAAGCAGAGCAATAGGGAGGGATGAGGTACTAAGAGGAAGAGTTGGTGGGGCCACCCAGGAGGAAACAAGACATAGGCGAGGGTTGTTGTGTGATATTTAGGCTACAAAGTGGACTTTTTTTTTTTTTTTTTAACTTGTTTAGTTAATGATTCTTTGTTGGATAAATTAACTCAATTAAACTGCATGAAACTTCTCCATTTTCCACGGGCAGCATTGACATTTGGTAGCCACATTAGAGCATCCGAGTCAAGGGTCGGGCTCAGGGAGCGACCTGTGGGGTTTGAACCTGCAAACTCTTGATGTGGATATGGATGTCAGACACTCTATCCATTCAATGGGAGCTGCTTGATTTAGTCTGTTTTAATATTGACAGCTGTCACAGCTGTAACATTCATTCAAATCTTTTTTTACAGTGAAAAACAAACAGAAATCAAAAGGACACAGTAGGTCAATATGCTATTTCTTTATTTATACCAAATGGCATTTTTACACAACTGAAACGCTTGAATCAGCTCTTATGAATGTTTTTAGATTTTAGCTACACGTACTTGACTTTAGAGGTCATATTTTGTTTTGTGCTTTTTGGATTTGGGAATAACTGCAGGGATATTATCTGACTTGACCTGTGTTCATCAGCCGGGATCGCCTCGTGCTCCGTTCCACCCAAAGATAGAATAAATAGATAAATCTTTGTCCGTATGAATCCCATCTACCTTTTAGCTAAAATGAGGTGGGTGTAAAAAAATCTGGAAAATAAATATAACGCCCAGAAAATAATACACATTTTTATGTCTCGGTCTTTGTTCATATAGTATTTTTCATTTAAACGTCTTGTATCTTCAATTAATCTGTGTAACTGAAAAGTAACATCACTCCAACATTATTAAACATGTCTTCATTTTATATATTCATCACTTCTTTTCATCTGCTTATTCTATTCAGACGAAAACACCCCGAATAATAGAGATTTTTTTGGAGACTTTAAAAAAAAATTTTTTGTTACAGGAAACCACTTCCACAAAAGCGAGTAGATTTAATTAAATAATGACTAAAAAAACACAACACAAAACACCTCAGCTTCTGCAGGTGAAAAAAATAAACCCACTGCTCCACTGTGTGGCCCATATTCCCCTATTAATCTGTCCGATAGAACTTCAAAAGAAACCTATTATTTTGTTGTAGGATTTTGTCTGACCAAGAGACATCGTTTCTATCAATATTTCAATCGAGAGATTTTTTTGTCATTCAAAAGAAAGTTTTTTTTTAATTGAAGATATATTTTCAATATTTGGTCATGGATAAATATAATATTATTTTGCTATATTATTTGTTATTGTTTTATTTCCCTACAGAAGGGACAAACTCACTGCTGATGTCTCAGCTGTGGTCCATAGCTCGTTGTCATATTCATAAAGTATCGCGAGATTTGCGCGTCAGCGCGCTGCCGGTTGTTACTTCCGGGTTAACAAACGCCTCCTCTCTCAAAGCTTGCAGGAATAAAACCGGAGTCTTTTACTTTAATGTCGCGTTAACGTGTCTTCTCCTCTGTGGAAAGTCTGTTTATTAGGTCGTCGGTTCCTCACGGGGTTGTATTCTGCAGCTTGCGGGGATGCTAAGCTGCTAACGTTAGCTCTCCTGGACGCACCAGATTGAACTAAAGAAGAAAACTGAAATGTCCTCGGAGCGCAGAACGAGCTGGATCCTGAGCGGAGCCACCGTGGCTTGTGTCGCGGCTCTGTACGTGCCCTGCGTGCAGAGGACTGTCCCCGGTGGAGACTCAGGTGGGTGCTAACGCTGCTGTGGCCATGTGGGTTTGTTGTGTTTCCGGCAGCCAATCCGAGAGGCGGCTGCACGAGCTGGAGCTATCCGAGGTGCTGCTTCATCACTGTAATCAAACCCTGAACCGGCAACGATCTGTCAGCATCCAGTGTCTCCTCCAAACCAGCTACAGTCTATACATTCAGCATGTAGTGTCTCCTCCACAATCTGTCAACATTAGGCATGCAGTGTCTCCTACAACCCGGAAAAATGGGAGAATTTACAGTAAACACACACACAATGGAATTTTATAAGTTGGCCTTCATACCAACTGTAGTCACACTGACTCCTAATATACAATCCTGTCAACTTTTTTGTACTTTACACCCTGCAGCTTCAATAAACTCAACACAATTTTGTCTCATTACCAAAGTAATTTGTTTCGTCTCTTTGCAGAACATTTCTCATACCCTCCCAAAGGTTTTAGAAATGCGGTATTTTCCTTGAGGTAACAGTATGTGGAGACAAGCAAAGTCCACCTGCCAATCTCACAATCCTGTAAGAAACACTTAGTAATGACATTAGGACGCTTTTTTACATCCATGGTCTTCTTGATTTTGCAGAAATACCAGCTTCCTTTCTCCTGTGACAGTCGGGCTTGCTCTGTATTTCCATCCAATTTGACCTAATTTCAAGTTGTTTTGAGGAGACAACAATTAAACAAGCAATATGTAACTTAAGCCAGGGGTGACAATTATAAGGCCTTTGGGCCAAAACCAGCCAGTAAAAGGCTCCAATCCAGTCCGCCAAACCACCAAGCAAATTGTAAAACTTTGCATGGTGGTTTTCATTTATTCGTTTTTTTTTAAACACATTTCTTAAAAGTTTTGGACACAACACTGAGACCTGAGCTGAGATATCGGTGATGCTGCCATCATTACTATCAAACAAGCCTCAGGCTCATGCTGTCAGGCTGAGTTTGTATTAACATACGTAATGCAACAGCTATTGGATGCATTTTTTTTTTTTTTTTGACATTTCACTGTATTTTGCACCAGAAGGTTTCATTAAATTTGGCTTTCTGTTGAGATTGTGGTCATTTTCCGTAGTAATTATTTGGTTTTGCCACGATATCTCAATTTTCATCACATATGCTCTGTTCCTCAGTAAAGAAAGACTTTAAAGTTTGAATTAAAAGGTTTTCATGGCCCACTCAAGATGAAAATAGGCTGTATGTGACCCGTGAACTAAAACCCTTGCTCCAAAGCCACACAAAATATGGTAGCTTGCTCTGGAATGACTCGGTAAAATCGTAGAATTGAGTCTAAAATGCACATGGAGTTAATGAAAGGAGGCGAAAAGTGGCACAATGTGTGTCTGAGCTGCTGTGTTCTTTGATTTGACCCACGTTTTACACCAAATACATTATTGGGCATCATTCAGGAAACAAACTCTGTGGTGAAATTAGTTTATTGCTGTTGGTTTGATCCTGGTGGTGCTTTAAGTCTTAACTTCCGGTGTCGGGTGTCCCGGTTTGAATCCCAGTTGTGGCAAAGTCTACAGCAAAGGCAGAGAATTACCGTCCATATATCAGTGGAACTTACTACTTTAAACTGCTTGGAAAATTTAACTTTTTGATCTTTTCACACACGTTATTTTAAACCTCTTCAGCTCTGCTCAAAACTATCAAACATCAATCAAAGGATTTCAACCCTTCAAATGTTTCGCTTGTTGAGTGGCTGTGTTGTCTTTATTAAATGGATCTTTGATATAGTGAAACTTTGGCCCAAATATTGACTTTGATGCATTATTAGTTTTTGTGCATCATCAGATTAAAGAATTACTTCCTTTTTAGTCATTTGAGTACATAAATGTGACATTGAAATCAGATTTTTAATCTAGTAACCATTACAAAACGTTATCATGGTGTTAAGTTACTTTCCCAAAGAGACAAAAATGTCCATAATGAAGTTTAAGATTATTATTAGGATGATTCAACAGTTACGTTAACACTATTTTTTTATTGACAATAAAGATAATTGACTATTTCTTTAATCTCTGAACAGGGTGGCCTTCAAACCACAAAGTGATTGTATTTTGTGTTCTTGTCGGTTCCACTTCTTTGAGGGAAAAACCCTCTTGTTGATGTTGGTGGTGGAGATTCAGCCGTTATTGGTGTTCCCATGTCATATCAGCACTCAGACTCTCGTCCATGCAGATTCTCCTATTGGAACTAACTATGTCCATGCAACTGGGAACTGAGATACTTACCAGTTGTGAATATTCTAGCTCTATTTAAAAAAAGCAATAACTTTTAAACCTGTTGTCATGTTGAGTGACAAAATATCTCCCACTTTTAAGTTAAGTTATTACCTTAATATTAAACTTTATAGTGAACGTTTTGCTCAAACTGCAGAACGTGAAGTGCATGTTTGTTCTTCAGTGCTCTCATGGCGTTGAACATCAGAGTCGAAATGTTTGGTCAGCATTGTTGTAATGCAGTTTTCTGAAGGTACGCTCCGCACAATTACAAACCGCGTTTGGAGGCCACAGCGAGGTGGCAAACTTGTGAATGTAGCCCGGGATGCGTGAAGGCTCTGCTTGTTAGGTGTGCACCGCTCTGGCACACAAGCTGCGGAGGGGAAACGCATTTTTAGCTGAATGGGGAGCTTCAGTAAAGCCGGGCCAGATACGGGCCAGCGGAGATGAGGAGCGAGCAGGCAGCCGCAGAGCCGGGCAGCCCTGCTGGTTGTGCTGCTGTCTGGCGAGCCGGGGCCTTTGAAAAAACGGCCAGCCCCTTCTCCACAGCGTTTAGGGACGGTGCAGGATGCCCGCTCTGATAGTGCCAGCTGAACACCCTTTCCGAATTCTCCAGGTCTCCGTCTCTGTGTCCTAATCTCTTTAGGTGTGATGTGCCCTGGAGAGGCTTGAGCGCAGCCCCGCGGGTACGCTGTTGTCTAGGAATGTGGAGTGTGGAAATGATGGGGATTATGGGAAGACTGGTGTGGGTGCCCATGCTCCACCATCACAAAGACTCTTGGCACCCGTGTTGCTTCCCCGTTGAGTCAATATTTTCCCTTTTTAGTATTGGGGCTGCAGAGCTGCATCTCTGTGCCACTGAGATGGATGTTTTTTTCCTGGCTCGGCATTAGTTTGAGTTTCCGCGTTGAATGGTGGAGAAAGTGTGGCACTACTGAGGGAAAACCAGTGAAATTGAGCAGCCGATGGAGGATGAGAGGGGCGCGATGCTAGACGATGGCAGGTAGCTGGCGGCTCATGCCAGGTGAAATGGAGCTGTGAAAACATTTAAGCTGTGCAGGTGGAGGAGTTCTGACTTCATGCTCCATTAGGCTGATAAGAGTTGGGGCTCCTCGTGTGGCAGACGTTTAGGCGTCTTAATTCACTTTGTCGGCAAGGTTGCAAAACGCGCGAGGCAGCCGGCGCCATCCGAAATGCAGCCGCTCGGTTCTATAATGGTTTGTGCTGCATCCATGTTTATTTTTGATGCATGGAGACACTTTGAAAGAAGCAGTCGTGTCCCGGCGGTGTGTTTTACTCGTTGCCCTGTTGGGATTCGCTGTAATAATGTACATTGAGGGGAAAATAATTAATTCACCTTTTTGATTGATTCTCCTTTCATCACAGCCTGTGTCTCGCTTCGCTGGGGACGCTGCACAGCGTGGAGAGTAATAGAGTCATTATCCTGTCAGCGCTGAGGAGGTTTACCCATCATGCACCAGGAGAGGGAGCTGTGCTGAACCCAGACGTTTATCAATGTCATTTAATCTGAACCAAATTTCAATTTTCATGAGTGGGAGATGCAAACATTGGGTGAGAAATCAGTCTAATTTGAAATGCTTTGGGTGTATTCTGGCACAAATGGGTTTGTGCCCAGATACATTAAAAGCTTCCTCCAAGAGCTTTTAGGGGTTTTCTTTTCACTTTGTGCTGCGCCTCACACTGAGCTCGTCAAAAAATTGCGCAGCCGCTTCTTCTTCTTCTGCTTCTTTTTTTTTTACCCTGCTTACCTCATTCTGTGACTGTCACAAACGTAGCCCTGTGTTTGTGCCCAGTGGACCGAGCCAGACATTAAGACACTGAGAATGTGGGAGCAGGAGGGAGGCACGTACACCAGCACAAGAAAGAGGACGGGGAAGGACCTCGATGCACGGGGAGGATGGGACTGGAAGCATTATTCTCAGATCAGCATATGTGTGTCATTGTGTGACAGAGCATTGCAGAGGCAGTCTGATGGTGTGTGTGTGTGTGTGTGTGTGTGTGTGTGTGTGTGTGTGTGTGTGTGTGTGCCGGGGAGGGGAGGGGAGGGGAGGGGAGGGAGGGAAGCATCAGGGGAGAAGCAAAAGATGAAGAGAATGAGCGTGCCGCTTAGGAAATGTCACACTGGGAAGATTTGCAGGTTTTGATCCTGGCAAATTAATGCAAAACCCCAGTGCAAGTATTTGATTTGGGAAAACTTTGGGAGCAGACTTGTCTCTTAATAATAATTATTGGGTTTACATTAATTTCCTCCCCTATTCTCTTCCACAGGAGAGCTGATCACCACTGCTTGTGAGCTGGGGGTAAGTATTAGCTGTATTGTTTAATCAATTCACTCATTAACTCTTATAAGCATTAAGGAAGTTTAATTAAGCATGGGCAGAAAGCAGATTAATTTACTTTCAGTCCACAGGTTTTTTCCCCTTCTTTTCTATACACTTATTTTACTAAGTTGCAAGTAGAGAATGCTATAATTTGCAACCCGTTTTTCAAATCCAATTAAAGTCAATGGTAAGGCGATGGCTTTTGTAGGCTTTGCCTTATGTACGGTATAAGGCTTATTATATCCACCCCTCTTTTTTGTGTGTGTGTGTAAGCCGCGAAGAATGAACTAAATCGGGTTAACAGTTATAATAAGTTTTATTATTTAATAAAGTTTATTACGCCGCTGTGATCCTTTTAGGGAGGCTGTGTCGGTGTCACTATGCCAGTAATCCTGCCGTTAGTGCTGCAGTCCGTGTGGCCTGCCTGTCTGCCGTTCAGGCCTCCCCAGGGCCTCGCAGGCCGTCCCCGGACCCCCCCCCCCCCCCCCCCCCCCCCCTCCCACCCTGATTCTGGCCCCCCCCGTCCAGATCCCCAGAGCTGCACTGTGTCGGATCCCGTCGCTCCGCTCCTGTTGGGAGCGTTGTTCCTAACCACTGCTCATTCCGGTGCAGTTACCTACCTGTTAGCCACTCGGATGCCTCAACTTTTTCCCCGATCAACTTCCCGTTGTGGTTTCGTCCCTCCCAGCCGGGAGCAGCTCGTCTGCCTCGGTGTCACAACGAGGCCTCGCTGTGTTTGAGGCTTGCCCGGTCGCACGCTCACCTTTCAGCTCCTCGTTCATTTGAAGAGCTGCCCCTTCCCCTCACCCGCTCGGCTGGTGTTATCAGTGCCGGCGAATGAGGCTGCGTTTAATGACGGAGCCCTTATCTGGGTGGAGGAGACTTAGCGGCTAATTGCCGTGATTGCCAAGATCCCCCAGGCGAGGATGACTGCGGCTCCGAGGTGGTTTGGGGGCTGAGGCTGGCGAGCACCACGTGCATCGCCGGGGGCTCGGGGGAGCTGCACTGTCCTTGGGAAGAGGCCAGAGGAAAAAAGTGAGAAGAATAGGAGGGGGGGGGGGGGGGTGTGAGCGAAAGGGTCTCTGGCATCACAGCAGTGTCGGAAGAGGCACCATGACTTTTCCATTTTTTTGTGGCGATGTAGAATGTTCGCGTTGGTAATTTACTGATTACAGAAGAGCCACCACGTGGATCTGAGGGCCCACAGTCATTTTCTTCATGCTCTTGTCTTTTCAGGTGGCCCATCCTCCAGGTTACCCTCTCTTCACCCTGCTGGCCCGCCTGTTCATCTTCCTGCTGCCCTCGCTTTCTCCAGCCCACAGCGTCAACCTGATGAGCGCTCTCCTGGGGGCCGCAGCCTGTGGGTGTCTCTGCCTCACCGTCTGCAGGTCAGCCCATGAAAAGACACATTCTTCATCAGAACCAGACCACATTTCTGCAGCAGTCTGAACTGAATTGGCTCGGTCAGACGTCAAATGTGCTTTTATTGTCCCCTCTTCTTTGGACCAGGTTTGATAGATACTGACCATTCTAGTCGGGGAACATCCTGCCATTCTGAAGATGTTCTCACCCAATTGTGTCGTCAGAACTCCCTGAAACCCCCACTCTTCATTCTTCTGCTTCAAACATCGACTCGCAGGGTTAAATGTTCACTTGCTGCCAAATAGTGTAGTAACTGGTTATAATGTTCTGGCTGATCAGTGTATTCACCCTCTACCTTTTAATGAGCTCAACTTGTTCCACCTGATGTGATCCTACATGAGGAGTTTGTAATCACTGTGCTCCTCTTGTGTATGGTAATGAGGCAGCAAAAACATCATCTCGTTATAAAGTCCAGCACGACCCTGCAAAATTCTAAACGAAGAAAAGTCAAATTGTTTTGATTAATATTAATGAGGGATTCCTGTAACATCAGATTGTTCAGGTTTGCTTAAGCACCGTTGATACAGCATCGTTTCAAGTGAAAACTAGTGCTGTAAAAAATAACGTGTTCATTTAATTAATTGATTTGAAATGTTTAGTTCGTTTAAAAGATTTAACTTGATTAACGTAGTTTTATTTACTTCTGTTTTTATTTTATTTTTTAACTCCCTTACCGGCGCAGAAGCACGTGCAGCACCGTGACTCCAGAGCAGCACGATACTTGAGTGGAATAATATTAAGGCAGAAAGTTTCACTTTAAAAAGTTACCTGACGGCTGATTGAGAAAGTGAAAGTCATTAGTTTTACTTTGAAAAATTAAAGACCATAGAAGTAATTCTGCAGCAAAACAGCAGGTTGCCATGTTGGCTGACCAGCAGCCACCAAACTACTAAAACTGGAGGAAATACTGCAGGTAGAATATTAATTTCTGTTCTTTCTCTCTTTCCTTGCCTCTTCTGTATAATGTGTGTGTGAACGTGCCGTCTCTCTCTCTCTCTCTCTCTCTCTCCCTCTCTCTCTCTCTCTCTCTCTCTCTCTCTCTCTCTCTCTCTCTCTCTCTCTGTCTCTCTCTCTCCCTGTCTCTCGTGTGTGTGGAATTACAGTATATTATTGCCACTTTGTTCATGTAATAAATTCACAACTTTGTTTTGAGAAATATTTAAATTCTCAAAGTGGTGGACCTGCACTCCAACAAAACTCAGACTTATGTTCGATGTTTCTTAATTAATTTATTTATGCTTTTATTATTTTGCTAATCTTGGAGAGAAACTGTTTCACGCAAAGCTAAAAGGACGTTATAAAACTAGTCTGTGAATGTAAATATAGTCTCTGTGTTGAGGTTTTCCCTGAATAAATATCCATTACAAGCTTCAGTCTTCAGTAGAAAAACAATGCGATTAATCGCAATTAATTACTTAATTTTTTTTAATCGATTGACAGCAGTAGTGAAAACGCATCATCATTGTGGGGTTTTTTCGGGAAAGTTTCACGCTTACACAGCAGCGTTGTGAAAACGATGTCAGTCTACACGGCAACGACAGAAACGGTGAAAATGGAGTAGTTTCCATGTTGGTTAGTGGGCGATGCTGTTTGTTTTTGTAATCAAATCACACGCGCATGCACGCAGAGAAGAATGCAATATTACTACATTATAGAACATTAACAATGGGAGTAGGCAGACAATCGTATGGACAGACGATGAAGTTGGATTGTTACTTCGGTGACTCTCGACTATAAATCTACCAAGTCCCAGACTGGGAGTCACGACACTCTGGAGGCAAATTGTTGTCGCTGTCCGTCTACTTGAACACGTGCAGAAGAACTATTTACTACGGGCGTGGTGCTCATGCACAGTCGCAGCGTTTCCGATATCATCAAGGAGGCTCGCCTTGAGCGTTTTCGAAAAGTTCCACCTGACTGTTGTGAAGCTGTCTGTTTTGCTGGTGCTGTTGTGTATTCATACACTTTCCATCCGAACTCGCTTCATCGTTTGCAGTCTGAGCTCCTCAAAGGCGTCATGAAGAAAATAATCCGTCTGATTCACTTGTCACTGGTCATTTTGCAATAGCAGATTTTTTTTTTTCAGTATATCCATGTCCTTTGTTTTGCCTACTGTTGTTTAACGAGTGAAAAAATCTTCCATCTGAGCAGATTCATCACCCATGGGTGAGTTCTCCAGTAGATATCACAAAGTCGAGTCACTAAAGTGTTTTTTTGTTTGTTTTTTTCTTCTGGGATTTATTTGGAGCACAGAGACGCTCGTCTCCTTCACTAACAATAAGAGGAACATATTTGAGTGGGGGGGGCTTTTCTTTTTTCTTTTTTGTCTTCTCTTGCATGTTGATGCTGTCTGGAGCAGAGTGATATTTTTGGGTCCTGACTGACTGACGGGCAGCGGTGGTCCTGATCCTCTGTTCAGTATTCAGCAGCAGAGCCCCCCTCCGCCGCCCTCCACCGCCCTGCCCTGCCTGTTTACCCATCAGCCACCCGTTGTGAGCGTGCGTGTATGTGTATGTATATCACAATTATGGTGCCCTCCAGCCCCTCCTATACCGGAGTCCCTTTTTCTTCCCCCACTGCCCAGCATGCTCCCAATCCTGACATGGCACGATTTCTAATCTCCCCCTTCTTGCCTCCCGGGTCTGAGAGGAACAGGATCACTACCGCTGCCCCTCTTCTGTTCAGCCACTTCTCCCTGCACTCCGTCATGAGCACCGTTCACTTCTCTGCACCTCTGTCTCCCACCCTGCAGTTTCTCCTGCTGCTGACCCCGTCTCGTACGCAGTCTTCTACCCCGACCCGCTTTGTTTGGTCGTTTTTATCCCGCCCGCTTGGCCCGACTGCCTTACATCACCTTTTAACTGATTCCGGTAATTTTCCCACATTGCATTGTTGGCGGCGGCTTAGTGTCAACATTTCACCTTTTTGTCACAGTTTATGCACACAGGGGGCATTTCCAGGCATGTGGTGTATTTCTAACTTACTGTTTCCAGAAAAGGAATTGTTGAATGTGATGTCATTTCTTGCTGCTGTACAAACTGGCAGGCTGTGAGGACAAAACGATGGCTGGAGACATAGTGAAGGAGCCGTCTGTGTGTCCTCAGGTGCCTCGCGGTCTGGAAAAGGTCTGAGAACAGGGTCAGTGGCTGGCAGGGGGGACTCGGCAGTCAGTCTTCAGAACAAAAGCAGACAAAATATTTATTTTCTCCTTTATTTTACCAGGTTGATCAATTGAGAACCCGTTTTAATTTACAGTGACGACCTTGCCAAGAGGCACAAAGGAAAACATAGACACACATATGTGCATACATACAATAGAACGGTGTATTTACAGTGATGTGGTTTAAGAAACAAATCGATAAAAGCTAAAAGCACCTGCAGTGATCCTTCATTATTGGCTGTTTGGTATTTGTGGAGTAAATGTCGTTTTTTAGAAACTTTGAAGGTCTGTTGCAGATTCCATTCATTTACAGCAGAAAACTGAAAAATAAAGAGAATATAGCCGAAGTGCATCACCGTCTCTATGCTGAGCGTGTTTGAGCTACCAGCCCATTGCAGGATTGCTTTCAGCCCTTGGCCAGACTTTTCCACGCAGTCTGGATGATATTTTGGCTCCCACTGTGCATGTTAACTGTAGCTCTGTTTGTAATCTCTGAGGATTTAGATCCAGTTGTGGATTATGGTCAAGTAAAAAGTCATTACGAGGCACTCCAGCCAGGGTTGATGGGTGGTGAGGACTTCAGCCAGAGCACACAATCACACCATATAAGCTCTTAAGTGTGAACGTATAATCTATGCTTTCAATTTGGAAAAATAAGCATAAAAGGTTTTAGTCATTATCTGTTCAGAGCCTAGTTAGGGATGAGCTGCGAGGCCCGTGGATCAGCTGGCACACTCCCACTACTGCGGGGTTACTGGGGAGGGCAGACGATGAAGATGGGAGTGGGTTTCTGGCTGGTCGTGACCTCGCTCTGGGTTCCAGCACAGAGGGTATGGGGGTGCTTTGACCATATTGAGAATATTGGCACGGCTGCCATGCCATGGCCCTGCAGGGACGCTGTGGTCCGGCCTTTCCCTCAGATGAAATGCCAAATCTGACCTGGTCATTCCTGCTCCGAGCATTCAACACTGTCTGTTCCCCACAAGATCAACTACAAGTGTTTGTTTTGTTCCTTTGTGGCGTCGATAAACTTTCGTATTGCTTCTTAGTTTTTGGTTTGCAACAGTTCAGAAGCCCCCCCCCCCCCCACCTTCCCCTATTGCTTTGCATGATTATGTTCACATGGCAAAATACATTGAAGTTAACACGGGTACTTGAAGGCAGTTCCTCTCAAATAAAAAATTGTAAGACCTTGAAATTCATCTGGAATTTACCCAACATGGCAAGCCTTTGATGTATCAATTTAAATTAGCCGGCCAGATTGCCGTGTTTAATGTGGGGGAATGTAAGTTGATAGGCTTGGAAGCCACTTCTCTCTCTTGCATAAGTTTAAATGTAGCACTTTAGCCTCCCTTTGATTTGTCAATTACACTTCTTTTGGCTTGATCATAGGGTTTGATGGCCAAATTGCATGTCTTGTTATGTTTTCACACCATGGCCTGACAAGCCTTTGAGGATGGTGGACGTAATGGTAATTACTATCGATTGCACTGGGAGGTTCACGGAACGAGATGTTTTGGTTGGTGAAACGCTAAAAGGCCTTAGCCACGAGTCTGTGGAGGAATGCACCCTTCGCAGCGGGATAATCCAGACAGCTCGGTATTCTGTGCTCTCTCGTCTCGCAGTTTATCTGCTAAAGCTGCTCGGAATCTCTTCTACCTGAGAGGAATCTCTCTCCATTCCCGGGCTTATCCCGACAAACCGGGAGCAGACACGTCGGTGTGCTGACGGCGGAAAAACAACACCGGAAACACTCGGTCATCAGCACTTTTAGGTTTGATCACGTGATTACGTAAGAGGCCCGGTGGAACTCTTCAAGGGGAAACCGGCGGTGTGTGAGAAAAGAAAGCGTCTCCCGCCAGGAGCTGGCCCATGTGGCACAGCTGACACCTCGGTGGACAGGAGGGTGGGCGTGGTGCCGCCCCCCGCCCGGTGCTTCATGTCCAGCTCCTTATAAGGCCCTCCACCATATGGTCCCCGCGGCTCCGTCCCTCCTGGCTCAGGTGGGTTGTTTTTCCATGGGGAGGGTTGGATCTTGTCGAGGTCATGTTGGGGGCAGCGTGCTTTGCCTTGAGAAAGCGTCTATATGAAGTTGTTTAGTTGAATGTTCCTTCCTCGCTGTGGGTGGCAGTCCGGCCCCTCCTTCTCACATCTGCTATGCTTTTACAAAATCTTCTATTTAAGGTCTTCTTGTGTTTCCAGTACCTGAGACCGACGTCACCGAGACGGAGGCTGTGTGGCTTTCGTTGTCGCCTTTTAACGTTTTCAAAATCGAAGACAAATTTCCACGTTGGGAACTTTTTTGTGCTTGTATCCTGAGTGGCTACAGAGAAAAATCCCCCCCCAGATTCCTTCTGAGAAAGCAGAGGACAATTTTAAGTTAGTCTGTATAAAAGAGCCCAATCTCTGGACCTTTTGTTCCTATTCTCCATGATTTCATCCCTCACATTGTAGTTCGACAGACCTCCTTTATTCCCCCCATCCTCAGCATGACCAATGGTTCCCCCAGGACCCATCCTTTAATACAGTTAAACAGATGTCTAATGAAGATGTTATTTCCTCATTACTGGCTACGGGATGGGGATAGTGCGGAGGAGGGAGGAGGGCGAGATAGACAGCAGAATACACTACCAGTTTAATATTCCTTTCGCCCGTGGGCCCAAGATTGTGTCTGCCTCGGACGTCAATATTCCATTCCTCACCCACCACAGGCAGTCTTAATAAGGCAGCGAGCACAGAGACGGATCAGACTCGGCAATTACAATTCACCCAGAATTAGTTAATGGAATCTATACAGCAACATTTATGTATCACTGGTGTGTGCCTAATGACTTTGTTGGGGGAAAAAGCAGCAATAAAAATGGCATTCAGTGAATTGCATAAACACAGGATTTTTGCAAATTGTTTTTTTTTTCCCTTCCCCTCTCTTCCTGCGTTTTTTTTTTTTTTTTTGTGTGTTGGGTGGAGATTAAGATGGCATTCTGGGAGAAATTGTCATGTCAGTGGCTGCATTGTTTGAGCAGAATTGTGGTGATTAATTTGACTCGCACTTGTAGCGCTCTCCTGGAGGAGGGGGGAGCCAAGACCCCGGTCAAACCCCCCCCCCCCCCCCCCCCATCCTTGCAAAGACACAACATCATCTCCGCGCACGGGACGAGGCGGGAAACAGCCCCGACCGCTGATTGGACGAAAATCTGCCTGTGGCATCGAAAAGGAAATATTGAATACAATTGTGAAAGTCACTTAGAAAAAGGGATTTGGACGAAGGAAAGAAAAATATTGCTATTTTGATGAATTTAGTTTTCACTTCTTTTGTTATTCATTTGAATGTGTTTAACTGGATGTTTCGGTCTAGTGGAACTTTATGCATCAATATTATCATTACTTGGCTTTTTGATCTTTTGACCTCCATTCTCCTGTTGATTTATACTGCATGTTTCTGTGCTATTTGGTTAAATTCATGGTTTATACTTTTAACTTTCTAGTTCTTGAATACTTTAAACCTCCGCTTGTGGGAAATATTACAAAGTACTCGTAGTTTTCATATACATGTCGCCAGAAAAAGCAGTTTAAAAGCAAAAAGCACTTATGTGAACTAACTGCCATCTGGAAAGGTTTGCATATCTCTATATTGGATTTTAATTTAATTGGTGCCTTGAAATTGTCCCATTTCATCCCATTACGATCACATTTAATCTCATAATGTGCATCAGTTTTAAGTTTCCATGTTTTCTAAATCTTAGAAGTAATTTCATGTCCTAAATATTGTTTATGTGGGACTTGTATTTTGTTTATTGTAAAGATGTTTTATTTTTTTTTTATAACTTTTTTTTATTGCAAGTAGTTTCACAGACTTTTTGTTCTGTTTTTTTACCCCAAATTTAAGGATGTAATTTTACTTACCATATTGTAATTGTAATTTTCACCAACTTTAAGAATTGTGGTTTGAATGTGGCCTTATTAAGCTTGTAAAATAAATCACTCTGCTTGATACAGAAAAGTTATTAAGTAGTTTTTGAGAAAAGTATTATTAGGAAGAGCTCTTGTACTTGTAATCAAGTACATTTTGAGCAATGTGTCATTAAATCTTGAGTACTTTTTCCTCGAAAAGAAAGTCGCAGTAGCAGGAGTTACTTCTTCAAACCAACATTTATGTTCCCTGATTTTATTTGTAACAAAATATAAGAATTTCAGACACTAAGTCAATTTTAATGGATTTAAAAAATATATATCTTTTTCAAATTGACGGCTATTCAAAGTCTCAAAATATTTTATTATTCCATTTACTGTTGTGTGGGAAGCAGGGGTGGCTCTAGAGTATTATTGGGGGGGTCACACGGGGTACAAAAAGTTAAACTTGGTGCTCTTTAACACTGAAACTACTGAAATAAACTTGATAATTAACTTAGAAGAAGGGGTGGGCAAACGCTCAAGGTTTTCAATATTAAAGTCTCGTATTAAAAAGTCCCAATCTGCTGTTCTTGCTCTGCATCAATCAAATTTTTGTATTTATTTTTGTTTATTAAGGCAATAGTGATTAAGATTTGACCCATTTTAGTCCTTAAATGCAGTGAAGCATGGTCATGCCCACAAGCAGACGCTACATATATTATTATAAGGCTGCTACATTCAAGATATAAGCAAAGTAGTTGCATGAACATTCGTATTGTTTGAGTCGAATGAAGTAACAATTCTGTTTTTCACTGACGAATGGCCAGAAATATAATGAAAGTGAATTCGGGGAAATCTATTCTGACACGACACTTTCAGTTTTCAATTTTCTTTTCTTTTTATGATATAATGAAATATGTCGCTTAAAACCAATGAATCATGTGACCACACTTGGTCACAGGAAAGGGTGCCTCCCATTGAAGCTCCGCCCATATTAACTAAATCACATTAAATTTGATTTCTATACACTGTCGCTTCAAAGAACTTGCACAGAGAAAAAACCAACAATTCCACATGATCAAGCCGAAGAGACGCTGGAAAGGAAAAACTCCCTTCATCTGGTTTCAAACCCTGGTTTGAGTATCGCATCGAAACCAAACAATTTTGAGGAAATCATCAAGATGCAGTTGAACTAAAAGTCATTTACTTGTGTCGAACAGTTCAGTGGAGTCATTTGTTTCCCTTTTATGTACCTTGTCATGAACATTTGTTCAGAATTGCTGCTTGGCATTGCAGCTTCCAAGCGACACATCAGACTCGTCCCTCTGTCATATAATAGCTCCTAAGTACCCGCCTGATGTCCTGGCCAGAGGAGAGCCCCCGGGTCTGAGCGCGGGCCAGCTGGAAGCCCGGGCCGCGGCCCCCTCTCCCGGGCTCTCTACCCTCTTCAGGAATGTGTGATTCATTTCCAGCGCTGCTCCCCTAAACCGCCGCTCGGTGAGAGGACGGCACGGAGCCCATCCGCAACGGCACAGCTGTGGTATTGTCTGCTCCCCGGGGTGGCGTGCGACAGCGGCTCCCTCGGCCAGCTCCATTGTGAAGCCCCATTCAGCGCGGAGTGCTGGTGTAGGCTTTCTGTGTGCTGTTATTTAGCACACAGCGCTGGTGCTGGCACGTCTCCGGCCCGTACTGTAGAACTGAGGGGGTAAATGAAGCAGGTCTCATTTAAACACTTCAGAGTGATTATACACAGCTTTTGTTGTGTCTTTGAAGGGGACATTGCTTTCCAGAGTGGCTTGTTTGAACCGGGCCTGAAGGTAAACGCAATACGAAACGTTTTCAAGTGAAAACGTGAAACTTTGGTTGCGTTTTGAGGGTTTGTTTACGGGACAGCGGTGCGCCGAGCCACTGAAGACGTGACTTTTTGCTCCTGCGACTGGTGAAAATGACACATTTCCATATGCTGTTACTGCACATCTGCAATGGTAGTGAATAGTTCTCCTGCAGAGGCGAATGAAGATGGACATTTAACAACGTTTGCTTCCAGAGGCTCGTGACTTCCTGTCCATATTCTCCTGGGACTGGCTAGTTTTCTAGTTGACAGTCACCCGGACGAGTAATCCAACTCCATCACTTCATACGTATGTTGGTGTCCTCCCTTTGTTAATGTTTATAGTGTATTGTTCTCGACACACATGTGGTTTCATTATAAAAATGACCAGCAGCACCAACTAGTGGCCCAACATGAAAATGTAATCGTAATCGGACATCTCAAAATGTCGCCGTGTAAACGTGACACTTTTCTGAAACGAAAAAAATCCAAAACGATGCGTTTTTCAAATATTATCATGTAACAGCAGTGGTAATCATTCCCTTTGAACCTTTGTACACAATAGTTCAGTGTTTCTCATTAATTGGAATCAAGGGGAATTATTTCCTCTAACCACTGACGAGTTTCTGCATTCAGTTAATTATCCCGGTGATGACGCGGACCGCTGGTCGCTGGTGGATCGGTTCGAGGCAGAACGGTTGTCGTTCTCCGCCAGGCCCCCGTCACTGCGGCGCAGCAGCAGCCTCCTGCACGGCATTGAGTGGCGATAACGGGGAACACGGCCACACTGGTGTCAGAATGTGTCCTGCTTTATCCGCTCGCCCTGGGAGCAGCCAGCCTGAAGAATGAGCTGTGGAGAGGCTGACTGGGACCCAGGTGGTCCCGCGCAGACAGACAGGTCATTTACAGCCCGCACTGTACACACATCGCTGGGCTCTCACGGACTGACAGGCTCTAACAGAGAGATTTGTCAGGCACTCGGGGGGGAATAAAGAAATTGGGGAACAGGAGTGTGTGTGTGAGTGTGAGTGTGTGTGTGTGTGTGTGTGTGTGTGTGTGTGTGTGTGTGTGTGTGTGTGTGTGTGTGTGTGTGTGTGTGTGTGTGTGTGTGTGTGTGTGTGTGTGTGTGTGTGTGTGTGTGTGTGTGTGTGTGTGTGTGTGTGTGTGTGTGTGTGTGTACGCGCGCGCCTGAATATGTGACGAGTGCTGGCTATCAGACAAGCTTTAGAAGCTGGAACAGACTCGGTGTAATAACCCCCGTCCGTAGGAACCCCCCCTCCCGCCCCCCCCCCGACTGCTCTGCACCCTGTGCCACCCTCAAACCAGCCCCCCTGCTACGTGCATGAGCCACGGGTTAATTGTCATGCAGGGAGGTAAAAGCATGGTTATGGGAGGTCTCTGCACCTCAACAAAAGTCCCCGTCTGCCCCCCGCCCCCACCTCCCACCTCCCACCTCCCACCGCCCCCACCCGCTCCTCTACCACCCTTCTTCATCCTTCCTTCAACTTACAACTAATTCCTAGAGCGGTGCAGCGAGAAAGACGCTGCTATCTCTTATTAAGACCCACTCCTAAATGCCCCACCCCCCCCCCCCCCCCCACACATTAAGTGCATACACACACACACACACACACACACACACACACACACACACACACACACACACACACACACACACACACACACCTCCATATACACACACATCCATATACATACTCATTCAGCGAGCTTGCCTTACAGTGAACACAGAGGGAAAATAGTGGAGAGTGGAAGAGAGAAAACCCAAGAAAAAAAAGAGGAAGTAGTCAGCATGCAAGAGTTTCTTTTTTCCACCCTTCTCTCGCTCTCCCTCTCCTTTTTTCCTGATTTACCGCGCTTTCCTCAGAAAGCTCCATTGTTCCCCTCGCCTAAGTCTCATCAGGCCTTTTGTGGCTGACTATCACAGCGGCAGGCAGAGAGCTGGAAATGTATAAATGGTATCATGCCTTGTGATTAATGGCGGTGCTTATGAGTCAGGTCTGATAACGGGCCTGCTCTCTACTCAATTTCAGATACCGTTAATGGAATCTGTCTTCTGCGATTGTAATGTGAGAGCGCCTAATTTGCTATGGAGCTTGAAGCTGTCACCGGCAAGGGATTGTGGGGTCATAAGGGACCTGGCAGCCGTTTGGCCTGCAGCTTGTATCTGCGGTGCTGAATAGAGCAGCTCTCTGCCTGTCAGTTAGCTGATAGGCTGATGAGGACTCTAAGCCACTCTACACAATGGTGGAAAGGGCCATACTGCCTGACTTCCCTAATTGTCGAGGCTGCTCATATTTCAGAGCCAGCATGCTGGGGACTGGGCTGCTGCTTTTTTTTTTTCTCCCCTTTTCTCTTCTTTCCCCTCTCTCTTCTTGAACTTTTTTCTTCTTTTTCTCTATTTCATCCTACATCCCGTACACTGTCTCACCCCTTTAACACACACTTCTCGGCACTATTTTCTCCTTTCTTTTCCGTTTCCCCCATCATTTGTCGCCTCTCTCGCTCTCTCGTTTTAGTAAGTGGTGGGTCTTAGCGTATGACAGATTATCCCAAGTTTGCTTCAATTACCG
Organism: Lipophrys pholis; assembly: GCF_963383615.2. Taxonomy (NCBI): domain Eukaryota; kingdom Metazoa; phylum Chordata; class Actinopteri; order Blenniiformes; family Blenniidae; genus Lipophrys; species Lipophrys pholis. The sequence continues at coordinate 20,848,288 of NC_137633.1, forward strand.
CAAAGGAGATGGAGACAGTACAGGAGAGAAGAGGAACGGGGGGACGGGGGGGGGGGGGGGGGGGACTTTTGTGCACACATTATATTTAAGAAGCCGGGGATAAAGTGCTATCTCCAGCACGGTGGTTTCTGTGCCGGTCGGCTCCAGATCAACCGGCTGCCGCAGAGAGGGAGTCCTCACGATATGTGAATTACCCCAAATCACTCGGAGTGTTTTTTAATTTTTTTTCAAGGTCTTGTCCGAGAAGCAAACTTGAGCAGAGGGAAGATTAGAAAGACTCCCCAAATTAGTCTGAAGAAAGTTGGTGTTTATATACTGCAAAGTGTTATTTGTAGTGTGAATCCGCTGACTTTTTTTCTTTTTCTTAAATTTGCTCTTTCGCGTCATAACTTTTTCTGAAGTGGGCCACACTCTGTTGAAGTGGCCCGCGATCCCAAATGGCAGCAGGAATCTTCCCTTTCTCTGGAGTTTGCATGTTCCACCTGTGCGTTTCGTGTTAACAATCCCTTCTCCTCTCGCCCCGTCAGGCTGGCAGGTCCCGGTCCCGGGGCCGTCCTGGCTGGGGGGCTGTTTGCAGTGTCCAGACTTGGCTGGCAGTGGGCCATGGTGGCAGAGGTCTTCACCCTCAACAACCTTTTTGTGGGCCTCATCTTCTTCCTGACGGCCAGTTTCCACAGAGCTGAGAACGGCACGCAGAGGAGGAAGGTGAGCCGGTAAAACACGTCCACACTTTCAGCGGGAAGCTTTTCTTTATTATTCCTTAAAATCAACGTTATCTCGCATTGTTTTTCTCGTCCCTCTCAGATTGCTCGCTGGGGGGCGTTTTGCTGTGGCTTGGGGCTTTGTAACCAGCACACCCTGGTGCTGTATGTGGTGGTCCTCATTCCCTGGGTGCTGTGCAGACTCTACTCCCACAAGGTGAGTGCTGGACCTGCATGAAAAGAAGCAGATCGGAATGACTCGGCGGCTGTGTTATGCGACTCATGATGTTTTAATAAAGCAGTAACAAAACCGATGAAATGAACCGCCGACATGCAGACAGCGCTTACAAATAGGAACTTATGTTCATTTAGAGCCACAAATATATTATAGATCCAGGCTGTGAAACACATTTCAGTTCAGGGGCGACAAACGGTCTAATTTTATCTTGAGTGGACCGGTAAAATAGTACCTTAATAACCTTTGAATTTAAACTTGAAAGTTTTTCTTTGTTGTAGCGCAGAGTATACGTGATGAGGACGTCGATATTTTCACAACATTAAAACAAAACTACTGATAATCTCAACATTAAGCCAATTTTAATGAAACATTCTGGTAAAAAATACAGTGAAGTCTCCAAAAAAAACTTCTCTTATTGTTACATTAGGCATGTTTTTACAAACTCACCATGACTTTGAGGCGAGTTTGATAGAGACGAGGTAGCTCGCTTTCATAACAGCCTCGCCGATATCTCAGCTCAGGTCTCAGATTTTTTTAACAACACGCTTTTTTAAGTGGAGCAGACACAACATGACACTGTTTTCTTTGACATTCCTACAATTGTCTTGGTGGTTTGGCCCAATTGGCGCCTCCTAGGGGCCGGTTTTGGCCCACGAGCCTTATGGCAGCCTTGTAGTAGAGTGATGATACAGGTTAATGTTACTTACGCTTATACTTACTTTTCATGAGGTGACTGAGTTGTGTCAGTACTATCATTTACATATATAGAAAGCTGTGGTCACATGTAAAATAACGTTTTGGATGAGGAAGTTTATGCATTTTAAACATAACAACCCATTAAATGTTTTCTAATATGCTCTTTCAACAGGAGCTGTCTTTTCTTGGCCTTGTATCTCTGGGATTTTGTTTCCTCGCCGGCTTCCTGCCCTACGTCTACCTCCCCATCTCGTCTTACGTCAACAGCGCCCGCTGGAGCTGGGGAGACCAGACCACGCTGTCCGGCCTGCTCATGCACCTGCTCAGGGCCGAATACGGCACCTTCAGTCTGGTATCGACTTCCATTTATCATCGTGCGTTATTATCAGCCGCCACATTCAACTCTGCTGGCTTCAAGTGTTTTTAACTGTAGTGTTTTGCAGGCCAAGTCGGGAAACTCAGTGAACATGACCACAATACTACAGTAAGTTTGATATGAAAACCTTTTCTCACTTCTGAGATACAAAACACAATTGATTTTTTCATCTGTGATAGAATAGGTTCCTGGTTTTAATAAAGTATGTTGCATTTTAATTAAGTGTAGAATTTAGTACAAGTATAATCCAAATATTGTAATATGATACAATAATCTTGAAATTCAGTCGTCATCAAGTCACCAGTTTTTTCTTGATCTCATGTAAAGAAGAGAAACGATGTAAGACTTCATTGAATTTGAGTTCAGTGCCGGTCATGTTTGATTTATCGCTGCTTTTTTTTTTTTTTTAATTTTCTTTTTTATATGAAGTCAGTGTGCAGTAACTGATTGTTGTTGGCCATGCAAGGTAACACCTTCATTTCCTTTGGTACAATTGAAGGGGTTCTTCTACGGTACCATATAGCAAAAAGTGGAAAAATTAAAAAGTTGGACGCCGTTGATAATTTGTCTAGTAAGATTTTATATGTAGTCTGCTGCTATTGTAAAAGTTACACCTATGGAATTTGCATCAATGTTTATTTGTGATTTGTTTCCATCACACTTGAATAAATCCAGTTATGAAATAACTAAAGATAGAAGGCCCGGCCAGCCTGTGCAGTGGTTGTGGTGGTTTACACAGATTTAACTCCTGACACGCCGATGTGTGTGTGTGTGTGGGGGGGGGGGGGGGGTAGTTCTGCAGCCCATCTCTCTCCTCTCGTCTCCTCTCCCCAGCAGCTTTTGTTCTTGCCGTTCCCCTCTCTCCCATCAAAGCAGAACTGAACCTGCTTAGAGGGCCAAATCGCTGTGTTCTGTTTCTCCAGCAGTTTGAAATGATCACTCAGCTCTGGTGTTTAAGCGTGACAAGCTGTGATGACAGACACTGCAATAGAGCTGGAGAAATTGTATTTTTCCACTCTAGCACCCCCCCTCCACACTCCACCCCCCTCCACCCAATTCCCTCCCATGCTCCCCGTTACCACCATCAGCACCACAGTCATCCCGCTCCTGGTATCTTTCTCCAGCTGACGGGAGTGTGTGTGTGTGTGTGTGTGTGTGTGTGTGTGTGTGTGTGTGTGTGTGTGTGTGTGTGTGTGTGTGTGTGTGTGTGTGTGTGTGTGTGTGTGTGTGTGTGTGTGTATGGGGGGGGAGGGGGGTGGGCGGTGCACGCGTCTTAAGACCCCCCACTACCAGCCCCCCTCCTGCCAGGCACCCACCCCTTCCCCATCACCCCTGCTGCTTGATGGACAAGCACACCTTCAAGATGGGGAAGAGAGGCGAACATGACAGGCATGTCGCACTGGAGACGTAAACCCGCTGGAGAAGCTGACACACACACTCACAAACACACGCTGGCGAACACATTCACACATAGTGTACATTGGGAGATATAGAGACTCAATAAGCTGTCAAATAGAGATGGGTATTAAGGAAGAGGCAGGAAACTATCTCTCTGCTCTGAGCAAGCGCTCTATGACTGACAGGCGCTGTGAGGAGAGGACGGGGCTGCGGGGGGTGGATGACACAGTCATTCGAATCTGTCAATCCGATTGAAAGGAGGCGAGCAGAGTCCAGGGAGTTTGTTTTGATAGGGGATGGAGGGCACTTAATAATTGGTGTCCTTGAGTTCAGTAGCAAGGAGGGTGAAGGAGCTCGTCTTTGGCGTCCGTCATTCATCTGTGTGTGTGTTCTTGTGTGCAGAGCCCAGCTGAACCACTGCCTGGCAGACCTTTCACCTCCGGTTCTGATCCTGGCAGGAGCAGGCCTCCTCCTCTCCTCGTGGGACAGGTAGGATCAGCGAGAGACCAGCAAGCGCACCAAAACTCACGCACGTCTCGGCAGCCACTTCAACCAAAAATCTAATCCCCCGGAGTAAAAGACAGGGAACAAAACCACTGACAAACTGCTGATCTGAGCAAAGAGGAAGACAAAACAACACTGAGGCACGTAACTGTCAAGCTGTCAGGACGCTGCACATTCACATCAGGAGGTGCTTGATGTGTATTTTGGATTTTCAAAAACACATTTTGTGTGGGCAACTAAATCGCTGCTTGTTTGTATGTTGTGATCCAGTAGTTCATTACAGGAGTGCCTTTGCTGGGGTCTGTGGGGTGGAGCTGATAAAGCCGAGTGATGCCCTGGAGCAAACCCCCCCCCCCCGCCTGAGGTGCCCTTTAATAAACTTGGCCTCTTACACACACAGAGATGAGAGGAAGCAAGGTCAATTCATGGAATGACACAAGGGAGCTTTGCAAATGTTAATTCTCCTCTATGTAAAATGTAATTCTTTGAATAGTTCCTTCCTAAAGAATCTTTTCAGTGGTGGCACACACACGCAGGAAAGCGTCAATCTGTTAGTGTCCAGCTGATGGAAACCATGGTATCTATCTGCTGGCAAACGAATGCGTTCAGGCTTGAAAGTGTCTCTTCAGGTTCAGATGATGATTTGTTATTGCCATAAGGATAACGTGTTTTCTTTTTAGTGTATAAGTACATTTTACAGCTGTACTGTAATGAGTTTGTGATTCAGCGGTTGGCACCAGCTCATTATGACTCAGTCTGCATTAGAAAATCAATCATGCACCTCTTAGCTGGCTGGCAATTACATTTCCTCTCAGGCTTGTGATCTCCATCCCTGCATTAATATTTTTATGGACTTACTCAAGACGAGTATATTTTTAAAGAGTAAATAGACAAAGAAATGCATTGGGCTGAATATATAGAAGTTAAAGTGAAAATGAGTGTTTGCGTCCTTGTCAGGGTGAGCCGCCCGGTGTCCTGGCTGCTGACCGTCATGCTGGTCGTCTACTCGCTGTTCTTTTCTTGGAGAGCCAACCTGGACATCGGCCGATCCTTGATGCTGGGAGTGGTGAGCTGCACGACGCGTTTTCAGGGTTTTGAAATCCTTCAAAGGTCACAGTTGAAGGTCTTCAGTCTTAACTATGTGTGGGTTTGTTCTACGTTTCCATGACGACCAATTTCCCAACGTAACTATTTACATGAGAAGATTCCTGACTGGCGTACATTCTGGAAGGAGAAACGACATGTGTGATTGATTTCTAGCTGTATTGGCGATGGTCAGTGAATCAGTGATTCTCAACCTTTTTCTTGAAGGACCCAAATTTTTCTATCCTTGTAAACCTGAACCACGCCACCACAGCCTGTACAATCACAAAAAAAGTTAAAGGAGCCTCAAACGCTAAATGTGAAATCCAGTTTCTTTGTCATATTCTGTAATATACCATGGGTTCCTTTTTTCCTTTGGTTTACACTCTCGGGGTGTTAGGTGGTCTGGTGCCGCTCCAGCTTGAACCGTTAAAAAGTTTGAACAGTTTCATTTGTCAGTTTTTCACCACAAAAGGTGAATTCAGCTTTAATTTAGTCCATTGCTTCAGTGAAGTCTTATTCTGTTTAACTTTCTTGGTATATTTTGTTTCTTTTTGACTGATTATTCTTTCTCTTTAGCCTGATGTGCCGCCATTTTTTTCTCCCGCTGCTTAATGTGTTTTACCTTTGTGTATATTGCAGACCCTTATATATATATATATATATATATATATATATATTGTAAATGAATGACACCTTTCTATTAAATGTTAACCCCCAATTAAATGTTAACCCCCCCCCCCCCCACCCCCCCCGAGGGGGTTGGCCTTAAATGACGTGTTCATGCCAGTAGTGAAAATCAATGGATCATTCAGGCCAGTGGTCCTTCGTACTTGATGCAACCCCTTTCGTCAACATGACAATCCCTCTCATGCTCCTTCATGGCGACTCTGTATCTAGGTCAGCTTGTCGAAACCTGCTCCACAACCTTGATGCTCTTCATCACTCTATCCAGAACAAACCATTGCACACTGCATTCCTCAGTCAACTGCCTCGTGCTCGATCCTCAGTGTGTCGCCCTCTTAGCTGTCTAGCTCCTTACAAGGGACCTCTGAAAAACTAGTTCTATAGTTTCCTTCCATTATTGAACATTACTTTCTCCCATTTAAGCTTGTGTGACACTGTTTTCTTGTATGAATGTATTTGATTTTCTGTTTTTCTTTGTGCCTCTTCGCTGCCTCTTGGCCAGGTCCAACTGCTTCTCAATTGACCAACCTGGTATAATAAAGGTGAAATAAATAAAGCAGCTTCTATGGCAGTAAATAGCCCTGATGTGGAATCTCACTAAATTAACTAAAGTGTAAATCTCCTTCAAAATTGACCAACCCTACTTTACCGCATACAGTGCTGCTCGTCATTTCTAGCTACACCAGTGAATCCAGTGTGGAAAGAGAACTTGAAGTGCTGTCCTGTCCGTTCCGCATCCCACAGGTTGAGCGTTTCTGGCTCCAGAGCGACGCGGCGGTGTGTGTGCTGGCAGGCCTCGGCTTGAGCCGGACACACGGGGAGCTGGAGAGAAGGCTGAGCCACGGGGGGCTGTGGAAGACCACCGGCTGGCTGCTCACCGCGGCTCTGCTGGCACACGTCGGGCGCGGGAATCTCAGGCGAGCGCTTTGTTTTTAGCTCGCCGTTGCTCGAGCGTCAGTTTGAAAACTAACCGGAGACTTTAAGGTTTTAGATTTGTTATTGTGGGACGCGGTGTTTTGTTTGCCCTTGGCTGAATGAAGACACCCTGAAAGTGACGCTCAGTCAGCACTACAAACTTCTTCTCATTGTCTCATCTCGGAGTATGAAGGAAAAAGCCTTACAGCTCCATTTCTGCTCTTGCCGATTTGTGGTTTCATGCCCCTGTTTTGTTTGGGCTGAAATGTAAACTCAGCTCTGTAATGTCCAAATTTGCAGACAATTATAAAACTAATTGTACAACAGCACAGATTTTGATCACAGTGGACATAATTATTGTAGCTGCATTGTTTTGCACTTCTACAGGCTATTACGATTGCCGGCTCTAATAGTGTTTTTTTTTTTTTGTGTCGGGCTGCTCTTGTTTTAGTTTCTTTCCAGATTCTACACAATGTGCGTGCATTTATCTCCCAATAAATATCTCCCAACTATAAAGTGAAGTACTTCTGCTTTGTGAAGTTGAAGTGAAATAAAACCTCCCTTCCAAAATCCCCCGTGTGCAAGTTTTCCCTGACTCAACCTAATTTGTTTCTCCCGTGCACTTCGTATGCTGGCGGTCGGAACTCGGCGTGTCAGGCTTTTCTCCGCTCTCCCCGTGGTACGGGCTGAAGAGAGGCACGGTTAGCACATAGATTCCCCTCGCGGAGCTCAGTCTGAGATGTTAGCTGTCCGAGGAGGCAGATTACACCGGCGTAGCGCCGGGGAGTGCCAGACAGCCATCACTGAGCGGCTTTGATCAGGGGGAGAGCATGGCCTGTGCTGTCAGACCCATCACACCTGTCTTCCCATGATTAGATAGGCAGGCAGAGCGCTGTGCAGAGGGGAAGGGGCGGGGGCACTGACAACTTACCCTGCGAGCACCTCCAAAGCATACCTGCAGACACACACCGCCGTGCAGGAGGAAGAGTGCGGCACTCTTATTCTAACGACAAGTAAACGCATCATGTGACGTGTGTGGCTGTTTTCAGGGAGTGCGACCTGAGCGGCAACAGTGTGGTGGAGAAGTTCGGCAGGGAGATTCTGGCCTCCGTCCCAACAGACTCCATCGTCCTGACCAGAGGAGACCTTCCTGGAAACTCCATGCGTTACTTGTACTACTGCCAGGGCGTGCGGCCCGACGTGCGGCTGGTCGACCAGGAGGTCAGAGCCATTTCCTCTCCGTCTCACAGAAACGTTTCATTCTTCTCCTTGAAATTTAGACTTTTGAGTTTCTTTTCCCCTCAACACTCACTGCAATGGCTTGATGAACAATCCTAGAAAACATGAAAATAAGTTGCAACACATTGATGACAAAGCATCCTATTTCCATTTTCACATTCATATAAACATTGATGTATTTTGCCCCTTTGAAAATAAGTTTTTCACTCCATTAGTTAAAAATTTCAAATATGTAGAAGTGTGACACTGTTTGATTACAGCAGCAATAAATTAATCGTAGACTTTGTTTCACTGTATAATGGCATTTGTTGTAAATAAGTCATCATTTTGTTGGACAGAATAACTTCCTGTAGATAAACAGTGAGAAATACTTTCCATTTAGACACATCTGTAAGCTATAAATTGTTAAATGGCACCAAACTCTGGTAAGAAAAACCCTTCAAGAAGTAATAAACTGCCCTATGATGTGTTAACAACTTCCTAACGAGGTTAAAATAGAGTTGAAATATTTTGTTAATTTCATGTGAGCACAAATTTTTCTTTTTCTTTTTTTTCCCCCTCCAAACTTTCTGGGTTTTCTGAACACAGTGACATAAATGTAAAGAAGAATAAGAACTCATCTTCAAAATGTAAAAAGTTGTCTCGATAACTTCACACAGAGAATAAATACTTCAGGAAGAACAGATTCTTCACTTTAAGTGAGTAATTTGACTGGTAATCCACATGACATGAAGACTTAAAGCGATTCTGTCTCTCTCCTCTGCTAGATGATGACATACTCTTGGTACGTGGCCAAACTGTCCCGGCACCACCCCGGGGTCCGTTTCCCCGGCCGCTGGTGGGACCCGGCCCACCCCGAGAAGAAAGACACCTTCAGTCTGGAGCAGTTTCTGTCCCACAACAGCCAGTGAGTCTCCCGCACACCCACAGCGAGCGAGCGGGGAATAAAGGGACGGAGGATGTTGAATGAGAGAGAAGAGAGTGAATTGGGAGGCCGACAATGGTCCAAATGGAGAAGTGGGTGATCTAATGAGGCAGAGATCAGTGGGATGGTGGACGCAGCGGTGAGTGCAGGGAGGAGATAAGCCCACAGAACTGTTGAGGCCATAAAAGGAGTTTGATGAACTCCAGACGTCGACTAATCTACTTGATTTGGTTAAACGGTCTCTGGCGGACTTTCCGCGGTTCCAGCTCACATGTTTCACTCCTCCAGGAGGAACGCACACCCAGAGTGGAGGGTGCCTTGTTAATACCAAGCCCACCAGGGGGCAGTGTTTGCCAGGCCAATATGTCCGTCTCTCCGTGGGGCAACACCGACCTGTGGGATTAACCCTCAGGGCCTGTGACTGCAGGTCTGAAGAGGAGGGGAAATCATGTTTGTTTGCATGTTGTTTCCCTGTGATTCTTCATCACTGAGATGTGATCAAGCCTCTGATTGTCTCCGTGTTTCAGGAGGGACGTGTTGGCCTGCATCGGGCTGCCCGAGGGAGATCCCAGCTGGGAGCGCAGCTTCTCTCGCTGGCCTCTGGGTGTGTGCGACTACCTGGTACCTGTCGAGAGACGGTTTGAACCTGAAGAGTGGAGCCGCCGCACCCGCAACCTCTACAACTGGAGCGAGCCTCACAACAGGTAAGAACAAAAGTGTGGTTTCATCTTTTGATTCAGGCCCATTCTCCTCATGTCGAGCCTTGTATACAGTATTACTGCACAAAAGGTTTCAATATGATGCGACTATTCCATCATGGAGGGATCTGATTGGCACTGAACTTATTCTGCAGCAGAGAGAATCAACCACAAACATACAGTGTTTATTAGGAACTACAGAATATCGGTTTTCAAAACCGCCTCTATGCGAATGATGATTCCTTTCCTGATGACTCACTATATTCAATGGTAAAAAATAATGTATATATCGTTCTTAAATCACTCATTTGCATTTTTACAACTATCCCTGTCTAAAACTTGAATACCCACCATATATTCTTTAAAAAAAAAAGTGTTTGAAAAGCTGTTTAATCAGCTGCACAATGAGGGTTTGCAATAACTGCTTCCCTCCACAGCCGGTGAGGTTTAGGAAGTTAGAAATGAGCGAGATGCATTGTCAGGAGGATGCTGTTGGTCGAGGAAAAAAAAAAAAAAGAACAAATCCTTTGGAAATAAATCCCCTCGCTGCATTTTCTCTCTGTGGTCTTCAGTCCTCCCACCGCAGAACTTCCCGCACCGAAGTCGTCCCGTGTCCGCCGCGCTGCGATCCCGCTCCCTGCCTGATTCAACCAGAGCAAGACATTAGGCCCTCGGCCACTCGAAATGAGACTGAAGATGAAAAATAATGAGTTTCTTATTGCGTTTTTGTCAATAACTGTGTCAAAAGTGGAATTAGTCAAAGCTGCATATTCTGTAGCTGTTGCCAGCAGCCCTTCATTCACTCAGATATCCACGGCTGAATACTGTGACATTATTTCCCGCACCCCCACGACAAGCGTGTCCGCCGATGCCCAGAAGCCAAATATTAGCTCGGAAACCCAGCTAAAATATTCTTTTGAAGAAGAGGTCAAGTGTTTACAGTCAACAAAGTGAAAACAGGCAGATGTGGTTTCACTCCATGTCTAATGTGCTGGCTGGTATTGTTGCTCAGTCTGTTAATGTTTATGCGGCAAACATTGAATTTCAGTGTATGAAAACCTGCACAGTCCAGTGGAACAATATATTCACATAAATAATCATTTATAGTTAGTGGAACTGTGCATAAGCCAATGCCTGGAGGTGCTTTAGATAAAGAAGTGTTTTTTTTTGTTTTGTTTTGTTCTTGAAACAGTTCCCACCCTTCCTCCTGGGAGCGCGTCGCTAATGAGGAGATGTGGCAGGCCAGGTACGTTGAAGTGTTCGTGCAGGACGCGCCGCTGTGGCTTTCAAATAAAAAGCTGCGTCACGATGCATACCGGCCCCACCAGAACATCTCCATAAACCAGTCTTGTGTGGTAGAGCATCTACATGTACATTGTATTTGGTGGCAGCATCTACATAAATCACTCCATCGGAGTGCTGCGTCTGGGAGTGTGGATCTGCATGGCTCATCCATCCAGCACTTAGCCCCCAGTCTGCGTGCTTTGTTTCAGGATGAAGACGGCTTTCTTTCTGTTTGACCTGGCAGAGAGGATGCAGGGAGAGGGGAAAGCTCGCCTCTTTGAGCTGTCTTACACTGTGAGTCTGACCGGGGCTCGCATGCCACAATGCTGTCATTAACCAGATGGGAAAGAGTAAACGTATGTAGAGGCCGTTCTCATAATATGTTTTCATACGTTTTGCGTCTCTCCCAGCTCTATAAGGAGATTGTAGAGTCCCACTCGGACTACCCTCCCAACTGGGACAAGAACCTGGCACTGGCGTGCGAGAGGCTGCTCCGCTCCGGCCACCGAGGCTACAGCCCCGACGGCCTGCTGACCTGCAGCATCCAGCACTTCACTCTCTACCTGCAGAAGGACGCCACTGATCCCCAGACTCCCGCCATACAGTCGGCCGTCACCCGCCTGCAGCAGGAGAGGGACCGGCTCCGCCAGACTCCGTAATGGCGTCCAACAGACACCGATCTGCACTCAGTACGTCACATGTCCTGCCAAAGTCCGAGACTCTGAGTGTGCCTCGTGTTTGTACGTTACAATGATGCTAAATCATTAAAGGGAAATCAGCACTTTAGTTCAATCCTCTGGTTTATCATCCATTATTCTCAGTAAAGACAGACTTCCCCGCCGCCGTGTCTCACTTCCAGTGGACCGGGTACAGAATCTGACTTCAGGAAGCCTCGACTGACCTCAATCAAGCTCTGCATGCGCCCTTAAAACTCAACCATTCAATTGCTTTATCGTTACATCTTCTTTCTTTTTTTTTCTTTTTTTTTTTTTCGTGCTCTCGGAGCTTTTAACGTGCTGATTATTTTGCCTCTGCTCCACTTCTCTTTTTCTCACATTTGGATGGCGAGACCGAGATTGAGGGAAACCCAATTTTGGGGCAGAAATGGGGGATTAGAGCGGCTGTTTAATCTGGGACAGACTTGCTCTGTGCCACGCAGTCCTCACTTCACATCCGCTGCTACACCCCCCCCCCCCCCCCCCACCCCCGCGTCTTTCCATCGGTCTATCTTCGATGGTCCTTTAAATGTTTCGAACTAATGGATTCCGTGAGTGTTTTTCTCTCTTCCTTCCTGACAGGAGGCCTGTAATCCCTCGTGGATTTATATGAAATGTCACAATGCCAGAGACCCTTTTAGAGGTGCGTCTGTGTGTGAACATGCTTAAATCTGCACTCGAGCCCGTTTTCCCTGCCAGAGCCGCACATAAACATATTCGATAAGCAGATCGAAGAGAAAAGTGAGGCACGCATCAGAAAACAGTGGACGGGGTTTCATTGACCGTCCGTCTTTGAGAGTCTTTCTCAGGATCTGACACGTTAGTCTTCATGCTAATGAGCTGAAATTTGTTTTGCAAAGGTCAACATGAGCTTTGTGAGGCAGTGCTGAAGGAGTCTGCTTCAGGAGATACTGTGAAGGACAGGAAGTGCATGTGCAGTTTCCTCTGGGTGTAATCTGTCCTCCGTGCCGGCCTGGAGGATGAAGTCCGACCTGCTGCAGCACAAAACTGTTACTTTGCTTTACAGGGGAACTTGTTTCAATAAAGAAACAGATATTTTCAGAAGCAGCTGTGTTTGCATCAGTTATTTGCCACCTCTTGTCTTTACTTTCTTCCTCTCCTACCTCCTGTCGCCTCTCTCTCTCTCTCTCTCTCTCTCGCTCTCGCTCTCGCTCTCTCTCTCTCTCTCCCCATAACCCCTCTGTTCCTCTCCTCTTCCCCGTTTCCGAGAGTCAGTTGCCCACCCTAAATCAGCAAGCTGCCGAGGATTGTGGGAACCCATGGAATCGCCGTGACCAGGGATGCAGGCAGGGAGCCACAGCCACGCTGGAATGTGGGGCGTCTGAGGAGATAAGAGCTGTGAGCCCAGCCAGGGAGAGAGAGGAGGGGGAAGTGGAGGAAGAGGAGGGCAAGGCAGAATGAGGAGGGTGAGACGGAAACGGCGAGAGCAGCAAGTCTGTGAATGGAGAGACAGAAACACAACACCACAAACAGCCAGAGAGCAAGACGGAGTGAGACGGAGAAAGAGGGGTGGGAGACTTATGTGGGGGGGGGGGGGGGGGGGGGGGGGGCACACTGGAGATGGGAAGCCAGCCTTATTCCTCTTTGCATTTCATTTACATCCCTGGCCGTATCGACCAATCGGATTGGGAGCAAAGCCCAGGGCTTAGGAGGGGAATAAAAAGACAAAATGCCTTTGCTGCTCTCATCCCTCCCTGATAATACCCCTTCTGTTTTTCTTTTCTCCTTTTCTCTCGTCTATAAGTAGATACTGTCCGAAATGCCAGCGGAAAAGCGACACCTCCGCTTGCTGTGTATCTCAGATAGACCGTGCGGGAGCAGGGGCTGAAAAGACAGCTTTAGCTACTGGGCCTATCTCCACTCCTCTCTCTGGCTGGATGGAGGCTCGGAGTGGAGGGGGGCGGAGGGCCGGGGTGTGTTGGTTAGTGTTTGGGAAGAGAATAGAGGGTGTGAGAGGCATGATATACTGAGCTGGCCACAGATTTTGCAGAATCTTCCACTCTGAAAAACTTTGCCCGCAGATCCGTTTCCCAAGCATGCGAAACCTGTTTCAAGGGTGTTTACCAGGTGCCACCCCATTTCTGTGAAGGCTTTCTACCAAACAACACATATTTTTAGCTTTCTCCTGCTGAAGCTGTGAAAGGTTTGGGAGTGACGACCACTCCCGTCACACTTCAGCCACTCTCTCACCCCTCAATCAACGTCAGCGAAGCTTTTGTTATTCCGGCTAATTGAAGTGTTTTCCTTCACTTATCTATGTGTATTGGAGCAGAATTGGGCCCATTACCTGCAGTCTGTGTTGACATGACGTCGTGATTGACTCGTCTCGGGTTTTTGTTTGCCGTCACTCTTGATGTGTGTGTGTGTTCCTCGGTGTGTGTTTGGATGTCAGGTACAGTCTGTTTGCAGGTCTGTTGAGTCTATTTGTACAGGTGTCTCTAGTTCCCTCCATTGTGCTGCTGTTTGTGTTACTTTCTGCCTGTTTGCAAGGAGTAACATCTTGTGTCATTGTGCGAATGCACCGTCTTTGGACGTAACACAGAGAAGGTTGTCCTCGAAAGGAAACCATAGTTGGAGCGTGTCACCAAGTGTTTACACGAACGTACCAGACTTGGGACAATCCAGGCGCCTGAGTGTTCTCCGTCCACCAGAATATCGTCGTCCTCCTCAGCACACACAACCTCTCCTCTGAGGTAAATCAAACCAAACATTTCAGTCAGATATTGGAGGGGTTAGAGGTGAAAGACTCTGGGAATACGGCCCCTCTATTCCTAATCTGACTGGTAGATGGGAGATGATGGCAGTGCCAGGCTGGGTGAGCCCGGATGCCGGTGGGCGTCTCATCGGGTAATTACCTGGACATGAAATGACGTGGATCAGGGATGAGCAGCTTCCACCATTAGTAGGGCTGCAAATCTTTGTCTCCACAACTCGAGGGTCAAACACGCTGATAGTGCACCTCCACAACAGGAATTAGAATTAGAGGAACAAATTTATAGACTATAGGTCTGTTATGAACTCCCCAAGAGCCGTTTGGTTCAATGTAAAATCCCAGTATTAGTCCTACTATATACTGTTATGAGTAAGAAATCAATCAGGATAAGTTGGGTTGAAGAAGCTTCAACAGCAAAAGATCGAAGAAGAAACCTTAACCTCACCCTCAAAGCAACATACAAAATTCTTCAATTTTGTATGTTGCTTTGCAGGCTGCTCAGAATGGGGCCACATAATAAAATACTATGCATTTTCATTGCACTTTGTGAAAACAGTGGTTACAATGTGCTTTAAGATTTAAATATGACAAACCATCGATGAGTAAAAGCAACGTGTTTTCATGCCAAAGCCTAAAATGTTCAGATCAATTCTCTAAGTCATACAGGCAGCAGACAGCTGTGATGTGTTCAGTTCTAGCAATGGCCACCTAATATATGAATACCATAGTTTACCAAAGCACAATTTTAACTGATACCAGAGTGAAAGAATGTTTCAATAATCAAATCTGGAAAATATAAATGTGTGAAGGAGCTTTTCCAAATGAGCTGAGCTAAGAAATGATCTGATTCATATTGTTTGGGTGAATGTGGTTGATGCAAGACAGGATAGAGGTCAGAGGTCATTGCTCGGGCCACACACTGGTGCAGTGGAAAGCGCCTTCGCCTTAACAGTGATAATGTCCGTGTTCGAGTTCAGCGTTTGTTTTTTTCTGTGTGTAGTGAGCATGTTGTCCCTGTGCATGTGTGGCTTCTCTTCTCCAGCTTCCTCACACAGTCCAAAAACATCCACCTCAGATTAACTTGTGACTTTAAATCAGGGGTGTCAAACATAAGGCCCGCGGGCCAGAACAGAACTGTCCGGTCCGGCCGGCAGGATGGCGTTTGCATTAACTGCAATATGTTGATTTGACCACCAGGGGCGCACTTTAGAGTGTATTGTATGTTGATTTAGTTCAGATGATCAGGATTACGACACAGATGTAGAAATGTGTAACACAACATTAAAGATAATTTCTAGAATTAAAAAATTATTCTGATCATGACATGAACAAGTTCCCTATATTTTGGAGTTTGACGCTCCTGATATAAAAGAATGTGAGTATGTTTCTGTCTTTGCTGTGTGACAGGCAGCCCGTCCACCGAGTCTCCTGCTGCGGCGGATGGATGGATGTTATTGGAGACATGCGGAGGCCCTTGCTCTCTTTCCAAACCTCACTTTAATCCTCGCTGATAGATGTGCAAATCCACGTGTGAGTTATCGTACACGTGTGACAGTTTGGGCACACGGAAACTCCTCCGTGCGACTGCCCATGAAGTTTGTTTTAATCTGTAAATGTGAAATAACTTTGAGTTCTTCAGAGCACGCTGAATATTATCCCCAAGTTCCCCCGTTGTTATCTTGTGTACACACATTTGTTTATTTGATACAGCCCCTCTCCACTACAGCACTTGTGTATATCAAAGACGGCAGCGCAGAGCGTAATTGAAAATGGCTAGCGTGGAGAAAGGTCTCTCTCTGCTTTGACTGGGAAGAGACTGAAAAAGGCCCCATTCTCCGCTCCCGTCTTAGATCTATTTAAATAATTGAGGAGTAAACTGACAAATTAGGCACCTTTATGGACGCCCCTGGGCTCTCTCTGGGGTCCTCGACTCTCCCCAACAGAAGAGAGCGCCACCAGGCTCAGGATAATATCTCAGTGTGCTTTGAGAGGGAGGGGGGGCGGCGGGCCAGGAGGGGTTTCGCCAATCAAGCGGGCCACACTTCCTCCCCCAGGTTCTAATTTTGTGCCACATTAAAGAGCTCGGCCTCCATTTAGGACACAGAGAAGCATTTTCATAATTTGCCGGGTCTCTGCACTAGCTCGGGGTGCCTTTCCTCTCTCTCTCTCTCTCTCTCTCTCTCTCTCTCTCTCTCTCTCTCTCTCTCTCTCTCTCTCTCTCTCTCTCTCTCTCTCTCTCTCTCTCTCTCTCTCTCTTTGTATCTGAATGGAGGGCCTGGGGAGGAAGAGGGGTAATTCATTCGTCTCCTTTCAACCAACCAGCTCCACTTCTGCATAATGTTGCTGCTAGGTGTGTGTATAGCAGCTCCTATTTATCTTTTAATAATTCTCCATTAGACCTGAATATTATTTGTTGTGTGAAACCGCTCCATTTAAAAAAATACTGTAATTCACGTGTTACTGACACAAGAGAGTCGATTCAAAAGCCTAAATATTAATATTTGACTCATCATGTGGTCTAATGTCTGACCATGCAGCGATAACCGATATAATCTGAGATGTAGTAAACACACAATCTTTAATCTAGGTTAAAGTTGCTCGGTCTCTTCTTGCTGACACCATCCATTCATGCGCTGCAGCGTGCGTAAGCATCGATTCATATGTGATTGGTCACATAATTCACAGTCTCAGGGGGCATTTCATCGCTGACAGACAAGCTAATCTAAAATCCCCCAATTTACAAATGAAAATCCCACCATCCAATTGAGCTAATAGAGGGACTTGAATGGGATAATAAGATGTGGTGTAATACTGTGTAAAAAGCCTGTAATGTTGTGTTGGTGTAAGAGCCTGTGTGACTGGATGTTTGACTGTTTGCAGTGATTACCGGGGCCTGCGGGCCTGGCGGCGGCTCCGCGGCTGGGACAGGGAGCTTCTCCCTGGGCAAGGAGATACGCCTGTCTGCCCCTTCTGCTGGAGCTACGGGGAGCAGGATGTCAGGAGGGAGAGCGCTCCCTGTGAGCTCTCCCTCTCTGTCTCTCTCTCCTTCCTGGTCTTGCCGGGTTTGTACTATTGCAGCGCTTGCAGATGTGCACAAACAAGGGAGGATTAAAGCAAAACGAATCTAAACAGACAAATGGAATTAGAGTGATGGGTGTCGGTGGGCTGGTTCACAGTGATAAACATAATGATGCTCTGTATGTGTGTGTGAGCGTGTGTTTGTGTGTGTGTGTGTGTTCCTGTGTCTAGGGGATTATCAGTGGTTAGGTGTGTGGTGTGTATGGCTGGGTGACTGCTTCTGGGTGTCTTTGTGTGTTTGCCTATCTGTCTATGTTTTTGTAATTATGTGTGTGTATATTTACTCTGTCTCTAGTTGTGTGTTTGATAAATGAGTTATTCCATATTGCCTCACAAAAACAAGTCTCGGCGCCCTCTACATGTGTGTGGATATGCGTCTCTGTGTTTTCCTTTTGTCCGGGTCGCGTTTCTTTCCCGTCTTTGTTTGTATTTGCTGCTTTCACCTGTCTGCTGACACCAAAACGCTTCACACATTATTGATTTCTTTTTTTTTTTTTCTTTAGATTGAAATACTTCAGGATGTGTGGAGAAATACAACAGCTGGTGTTGTTTATGTGCAGATGTGCTGTTTACTGGTGTGCTGAGGAGGTCAGGGGTGTGGAGGAGCCAGCAGGAGGCCGGTGATCAACAGTCTGGGGCTCCCCTGTGGAGGAGAGGGGCTCTGGGATTAGGGCTAAACCCGGCCCTGCCAGATGGGCACAACACATCCCCAACACCACACAGCGGCACCTTCAGGACTGACGTCAGAAACAACTCAATTCCAATGAACACAGCAACTCCACTGAGTTCTATTTTAAAGGTGCAGCATGTCAAATGATGCAATACCAGTACTGTGCATGAGGTGGCAGGAGAGAGTCGGTGGAGTTACCAGTTTGTCTTCAGCTTTTCAGGAACTCAGATAGTTTTTTTAGTCTGAAATGATCAAAAGCTCCATTCTTTGTGTTGACTATCGAATCTGTCATAATCTAGCTGTTGACCACAGAACATAAAGACATCGTACCTGTTATTCGGTGTGCCTGTCTCTTTAAGAGGTGCCGCACAAAGGTTAACAACCTAGGATCCCATTTCATTTTCTCATGTCTGATTTCCTGTGCAGGACTGGGAGCACGTCAACAAAAAGCACATCAAAATGTGCAGAATATTTGTGAATAGTGTGCTATGACTTGTGTTAACGAATCAGCAAATTGTTTCTGCAAAAATGTCAATAAAACTGCAAAAAAGATTGCATAAAATTTGCGCAAAATTAGCTAGTTAAAACGGATGGAGGCGATACACACACAAAATTTCATCCGAAATTTTTCAGTTCTGTTTTATTATCCCTCTTTTCTTTTTTTTTTTAATTAAAAAGAGTACACACTGGACCTTAAAGACAAACAACTCAGTCCTTCCTCGATATACCAGTTCCTTCATTTGCACTGGTATTTGTAAGATGAATGTCACAGCGGTGATGGATCATCCATCACGTCTTCTCAGGACTTTAAATGTGGACTGAGATGAGGAACTCTTCAAAGTGCCAGCTAGTGGACATTCTGGCCAGTCAGCAGGTTCAAGGCTATCAGAAATGAAACTTACAGGTTGTTTTGATGTGCTATATTCCAGAGCCACAGGCAACACTGGAATGATGTGTGTGTGTGTGTGTGTGTGTGTGTGTGTACACACGTTTAGATTGGTGGCACGGGCATCAGCAGTCGGGTGATTGCTTGCTGCTCGACTTGTATCACACTCAACTTGCAGTTAAATGTTGTCATGCTTCGTGACCCTTGAATGAAATGTATCTTGTTCAGTTGGACTTTACTTGATGCTGCCGGAGCCTAAACTGGGGTTTTCTTTAGAAAACACTGCTGCTGTTTTATCAGGTGTGTGATTTGTGTCATAATGTGGGTTAAAAACATTTGCCTGGAGGCAACTTTAGTCTGTGTGAGGGCATTTAAAAGTTTATCTCCTCAATCCAATGTCTAAATCATAATTGTGGCCAATTTAAATGGAATAAAGCCAATAGGATATTAACATATCAATAACTGTACTTAAAAGAACGTGCTGCCTACTATGTTTTTTCAATGAATAGATACAAAGAAACCTGCAATTTTAAAAAAATATTTCCAAGACATACAGTCCTTTTTATGTATTGTTACATAATTGGATGCAATTATATGTTTTCTAAAGACTTTTTGAATGCTACATCAATAATGTAATACCTTATTGACCCAAATGTTTAATTACACGATTGGCACATCATAATTATATATAAAACGTATCAATTTATTGTTATTCCGTCTATTTTACAGAAAGGCTCAAATATTTCACTGACTTCTCTGAAACAACTTTTAAAAATGTTAATGAACGATTAATTTCCCCCTGGGATTATTTAAGTGTTCTTCTGAAGACTGACCAATAGAAACAGATAAGTGCTTGAAGTGAATTCAAAGACGTGGCTATCGGTGATATTCAGCCAGTCAGCTTCTGTTTTCTAGATTTCCGTGATATCAGATCTTTTTCGTTCAGCACAGCTGCAGTTGATTGTTCTTCTAAACTTAAAATGGAATTATTGAAATGTACACATCAGTGGTATCACATTCAAATGTGGTAGAACTTTAATTTTCGCTCCTTTTTTTTTTTTTTACCAGTAGAACCAATAGTTTTCTCTCCGATCACTTAACCAGTCAGAATGCCAGAATATCTCCACCTCTGACTCTGGTTCTGCAGGTTTCTTCCTTTCCACTGTCCCGTTTTTGCCCATGTGGAACTGTTGGTTTTTCTCTGTCAAAGTGTTTTAAATGACTGTGTTGTATTTGGCACAACGCAAATATATTGAATTGAATTATTGTATGGCAGAGAGGCTTCAGTTTAATGAGTTGAAATCACCAATCAAGCATCAAAAGAACATGAGTACGCTTCGAGAGCCACAGTCTTCCTCTTATCCCCCCCCATAAACCCATTTGACACAGTGTGTCCATGTTAAACAGTTAAAACATGCAGCATCAACCTGCTGTAAGTCTGCGGGACCGGCCCACCTGGATCAATTATCCACCGGCTTCACAGCAGGACCAAGGAAACCGTCTCTGTGTTACGAGAAAGCAGATTACATGAGACAAGTGCACAAACAAATAAAAGATTACAGGCTGTGAACATGCTTCAGTCTAATGCCCTTTCAACAGGCAGTGCTCAGCACAATGCTCCTCTCTCCCCGAGCTAAATTTGGATTCCCCCTGCGATGGGAAGGCCTGCTGGCCAGCCATGTCTTCCACCAAGAGCACAACCTCTGTAATGACAGTGTTCCACACGGCTGGCCCGTCTCCTCTGCTGGTATTAGTTTGGCTTTGGAGTTCGAGTGACTACGGGGTTTAAACATGGATTTTTAAGAAGAAAAAAAAAGAAAAGAAAAGGAGGGGAAGAAAGACTCGCTGTTGTTCTTGAAAAGCTGTGTTTATCCAGGATTAGAGACACCAACATGTTAATAATTGTTTCTCACAGAACTGCAAAGAAGCACTTTCCTGTAATCCCCTAATCAGGCATTACACCTCTGAGCGAAGCCACAACGCAGGCGCGTGGCGTGTGTGACGCAGCACGCCCACACTGTGTACTACACCCACATCTCCTCTAACACCACACCCACTGCCTGCAACGGCACCTGCTCCTTTCTTCTCCGCTCAGATCCCAGATCATCCATCCACGTTGTCTCTGCATTCAGGATGCGTCACAACTTCCACACAGATAATAAATGCACCCGGGCTGTGAGGAGTCTGTTGTTTCAGCGACGCTGCTGTAAATTGGATTTCCTCACACAGTTTTTTTGAGGATTTGTTTAAATCAAGTCTACTTGAGAGTTTCCGCCTCTTTTTCTTCGGCTAATGATCCTTTTTACTTCTGTATGGAGAAGTTGACACGTACTTTTTAGAATTGCGTCTAGACAAACCTTCAGTATAGTAAATCGGGTCAAACGCTTAAAAGCCACAGTTCTTACATACTGTGTTGATTAAGTGTGTGATTCATCTTTATTTATGGCAAATGTTTCTCTGTTTTGGGATCTATGAGATCTGATCGCAGCTATAAAAACACGTGTTGTCATCATACACATATAACACATTAGATACATGTGTTATATGTGTATTACTAAGAGTATGTCTATAAGTATGTCTAGATGGATGTGTGTACAACAGATCTAGATGGGGCTGCATGGCTTGGTTGGTAGAGCGGCCGTCTACCAATCGGAAGGTTGTAGGTTTGATTCCCATCTCCACCTGTCCACATGCAAAAGTGTCTTTGAGCAAGACACTGAACCCCAAATTGCTCCCAATGGATTAGCAGCACCTTGCATGGCAGCATTGGTGTCACCCATTCACACTCCATTGGTGTGTGAATGGATGAATGTTGTGGGATTAATGATGTAAAGTACTTTGGGACGACTCACGCAGTCGACAGGCTCGATATGAGGGAAGTCCATACGCATATATATGCATATATTTGTGTGTCTATATATATATATATATATATGCAAGTGTGGATCTTTTTTTTTTTGTTTGTATGTATCCGTATTTTAAGTATGTTTCCACATATCTGGAATGAATTAATAATAATATAAAACACATTTGTGTGGTTCAGGTGTAGAATCTAATCGATTCAGTGGTGAAATTCACTAAAGGGGTTAAATTGGGTTCGGTCTTCTCCTGGAGTGTGGTTGATCCCTGGTTCCAACGCCATGAAAGCTAACGACCTTGTTGCTATCAAACTAGCCTTCGAGTCATTAACAGCTTTAGAAAGATCTCAGTGAAGCGTCTCAGTGAGCCACGTCCTTTCCTGGGAGCAGGTTGTGCTGCAGTTCCATTGATCGCTGCTCCTCCAGCTGCAGAGGTCACATAGTTTGGTGTTGGCGGGTCCACGCTGGTCCTCTGCTGTACAGTGGCTCAGGTCAGGTATGAGAGGAGAACCTGCCGGGATGCTGACGGTGTCTTAGGTCGATGTTGGAAAAAGCTTTAATATGTGTGTGAGATCCAGCCTTGAAAACATCTCGGTGATATCTATCATATCTGTGCACATGAATTCATCTACACGTTATTTAAACTACCTCCTTCATTCTCTCATTTCAGTGCTGAATGTTTGTTTGTTGCCCCCCCCCCCCCCCCCCCCCCCCCCCCCGTCTCCTTGCAGGGCCTGGTTGGAGAGTGTGATGAGGGGACGGGCAGGGATTAACCTGGGGGGGGGGGGGGATTTAATTAGTGGAGCTGTCGTTCCTGCCCACAACATTTCAATCTCCGTGGTCTGGCTGGTGGTGCCGGAGCTCGACCTGAGACGGCCAGCAGCTGAGGACGGAGGCGAGGAAAGATCTGGAGACACGTTTTCAACAAACAGCCTCCTGTTGGAGGGAGGTGGAGGGAGACGGAGGGAATCTGAAACAATAAACACAAAGACCTATAACTTATTATTACTGGTAATGAACGTTATCTTTTGAAATAGAAATGGCTGAAAGGTAGAGCTGCGGAGAATATTAAAACACTGTGATCATTTATTGTAAGAAAGGCTTAATTGAAGGATGGGTGGCAATAAATAACAAACTACTATCAATACAGAAAGAGAGACAATTTCATCCCATCATTCTTGCGAGAAGAGACAAAGTCACAGTACAGCCTTTGCATGATTGTCCAGGAGTTTGTCGAACTATGAAGTCGATGAATGTCTTCTTAAAGGCTGTGTTGTTGTGCTTCATGCACTGTGGACTCTGAAGGTTACAAAAAGTAGCACAGAGGTTCCAAAAGTGCTGACACAGGTCATCCTTGAAACAAAATTACACATCATATCTTTATGAGAATAAAGCCCTGGCAGACACACATGTTTGAAAGCATAACCGTGATGTTTTAATTAATAATCTAACAACCTGATTTGCACCTTGCTGGTGTGGGAGCATCACACTGGAGTTTCTATAGTACTGTTTAGTGTTTCCTGGTGCTTTAGTTCTGATCGCCACAGCAGACGTTCTCAGTTTATGCAGGATGAGCTTCCTGTGCAGTAAAGATTATATCAAGTTATAGCAAAACTGTAATTAGATAATTAGGTTATAGTTTAATAAATATTGATGTGATTAGTTTAATCATTTAATGATAATGACACCATGTAAACCTTCTTTCCACTTTTCAAATAAAAACTTTTGACTTTCCACAGTTTAGATAATATTCAAAGACAAAGACATACCTCTTTTTTTTTAATCTACATTTGTTTACTAAAGTTCTGTTTTTCTTAAGTTTATTCTTTTTGTGAGAAATGTGTATTGAATGTAGATATTTTACTGTCACAAGTGAATCAAATTGAGAATACTTGGAACTGAGAACAATTTGATCAGTAACTTGAGTACGGCACTTCCTCGGTGTGTGTGGTAATCATCCCAGAGTACTCTGTCAGTGTAATCGTGATGCTAAAACCCCTATTACCCCATCTGGGACTAAACAACAACCCCCCATCCACCCCCACCCCCGACCTATCCACCCACCCCTACAAACACACACGGGAAGTGTCGTCTGTCCCGTTAGGGACTGCTCGGAGGGGGTAGGGGTGTGTGTGTGTGTGTGTGTGTGTGTGTGTGTGTGTGTGTGTGCGAGGGGGTGTGTGGGTCGGGGGTCGTGGGTGGGGGTGGGGGGGTGTCATGTCCAACAAATTAAAAAAGCTGCTGCAGGAATTTGGCCAAGTCTCCCAGGACCGGCCGTCCCCGTCCCAGGCCTGACCCGCTGGTCACTGGTGAATCCCTTGTTTGTATTCCACGCACACGCCCGGCTCCGGGGAGCGGGTCCATCGGCCTCCTGTGGGACTGCTGATAATTTAAGTCAAACATCATGTCCCCCGCTTGTTTGACACCCATTTAAAGCTTTTCAATCACACGTGTTTGCTACAGTGGGCCGCCTGGCCTCGGACCACCAGCCTCTCAGAGACCTAATCAATCCTGTTTGATCGGGTTCGGCATGTCAAAACAATTGATTTTCTTCAGAGGACTCAGAAAAGGTTAGACGGCCCAGATTGTTATGACAGTAGGTTAATGGACTTGACTCCCCCTCCCCTTCCCCCTCCCTCTCCCCCTCCCCCAGCGGCCGCGCCCCCTCCCTCTCTCCCAGCAGGCCCCTCGTCGTTCACGGCAGACTGGTGTCACTGTGCCACTAATTAAGGACTCTTTAAGAGAGCGATGGAGCACACTCATTAATGAACTGTAGCATCCTCACTGCCCACCCAGGGAGGGAGGGGTCGGAGCAGTTTGGGGATCCAGTAACTTAAAATCAATGGAAATCTGTGAGGAGTTTCCCAAAATTCTTATTATCGTCCCTCTGAATCACATATTGATTGGGAGTTATTCTCGGCCCCATACAACAAACACAGTAACAAGAAAAAGGCCCTTCCTATCGGCCCCTCCTCCCTCCGCAGACATCCACTTATTGTTTATTCCATTTTCATGGAAATGCACAACACAACGTGTTTGTCTTTATGAAAGTAGGCCAAACAACCGCGGACAAACAAGAGGGGGAGTTGTAGGTCAGAGCGCCACAAGCCATGTGTAGCCTGACATGCTGCCGTAACCCTCAATGGACGCGCACACACACACACACACACACACACACACACACACACACACACACACACACACACACACACACACACACACACACACACACACACACACACACACACCGCTGCCAAGATGATGTAACGTTGTCTAGACTACTCACTCAAGTTCATAAAAAAAACAGTTTATAAATCAGGTTAAATGAATCATGTGTTCATTATGTATTTTTTTTACGATAGAAATGATTTCATATCTTGTTTGAATCCACCTGAAACGTCGATCCGCGATCTGTCAGAAAGTGTCAGAGAAATGATCCTGTAAAAAGAAATGAAATATCACAAAAGTTCAGATAAACACCAGAATTCAAGTATCATTGTTATTTATCATGACATATCATTTAAAAGTTTCCTGGATTTTAACATTTAAATTGTGATCATTATGAGCTCTTGTTAAAGAAAGAAAAAAATGAATATGATATGAAATATTTGGATATGCTGAGATGATTTTCAGAACTTCTAAACTAAACATTATAAAGAAAAAATCCCAAAAGGGTTTTGTAATATTTCAGTTTCTGTGTAATAGAAATGTAGTTGTTCATTAACTTTTCTGTTGTAGTCACATTTCTTGAGATGTGTTTAAAAGTACAATTGACTTGGCTTATAGGCTTTTAGAAATACTTTATTAATCCCAGAGATTATAATGATAACAACAACAACAACAACAACAACAACAACAACAACAACAACAACAACAACAACAATAACAACAATAACAATAATAATAATAATAATAATAATAATAATAATAATCTTTGAACAGCATGAATAATCCAACAAGGATCAGTCAGTAAAATGAGTGTTTGTCAGTTGTAGCAATAAGAATTGCAGTTATTTCTATCGCATTTCAATCAAAAGGTTGCAGGTTCGATTCCGAATCTTGCCAGGCCTATATGTTGTAGTGTCCTTGAGCAAGACACTGAACTGCTCCTAATGGATGGACTGAGCACCTTGCATGGCAGCCGCCTTCACTGGTGAGTAACTGCGCGTGTACATGTGTGAATGTTATTAACAGTGAAAAGTGTTAGAAGTGAAATCCATTTACACTTTACAGACTCCAAACTTAACACACACAAGTAAAAACGGTTCTTCTATCTTCTATCTTCTGCTTCATCCTGCTGATTCTGGAGGACAAACAGAAACAAACACACACGCAGACGTTCAATACTTCATGAGCCGAAACGTGAACTTGGATTTTTAAATAAATCTTTCCATGACATCAAATTAATTTATTTTAGCTGAATTAGTTTTATGTGTAGTTGTTGTAAAGAAGCTGCTGTTGTTCAGAATGTGTCTCCAGTGTTGGACGTCTCCGACAGACACCGACAGTCTGCGCGCCGACGATTGTCGGTTCAGGACCACCGGCCGCCATCTTTGTCCTCCGTCACAGTTTGATCTGTGTGTTGTGTTACTTCATTTTCCTCCGCTGACCCGCAGGTCAAGATCCTCACAGCCAGGACAGGCTCCACTTGACCTGACCTCCGTGACCTCCGTGACCTCCGTGACCTGACCTCGATTCCCCTGCGGAGTCAATGCAACACAGTAAATTATCTGCTGCACAGAAACCTGCAGAAAGTAAACAGACTTGAGCGTTTTCTACACTTGTACTTGTATGATCATTGTTACAAAGTGCATGAAGGGTGTTTTTATTTTTATTAATTGGATGGCTGTTTGTCAAGAAACGGCACTTTAATGTTGAAGTTTGTGTGAAATGAGAAAAGTTGAGGTATTTCACGATGAATTTCATTAGCAGCAGAAGGTAACCACAATGTATTCAAGAGTAGACCTCATTAATTATAATAGACGCAATTGTTTTAAATGGTCCTCCTTCCACCTCACATACACTCACACTCTTTGTCTCCAGCACCCTAATACCTCAGGTTACACACACACACACACACACACACACACACACACACACACACACACACACACACACACACACACACACACACACACACACACACACACACACACACACACACACACACACACACACACCAGATGCCCCCTGACGCTCATTCACATGAAGCGGGCACGTGATCGGCGGCGGTCCGGGGTCCGCAGGCCTGCCAGCCTCATGGCATTGTGTTCCCCTTGGGCAGGCAGCCGGCCTCCTAAATACCCCTTTGTCTCGGAGTCGGGTAACAAAGCGGCGGCCAAGCCGCCGGTGTGGCACGCGCACCGCCACTCGTTCCCCATGGTCTGTGACCCAAACAGGTGGATAGGAGGGAAGGGCTGGTCCGGGGAGGGGTGGGGGTGGTGGGGTGGGGTGGGGGGGGGGGCTGCATCTGTCCCCCCCAACACTCAACGACTCCCCGGGTCAGCCTCCGCTCCATATGCTCCCAGGAGAGCAGGAGGCACGCACACACCCAGACTAACAGGTGGAGGGGGGGCACAGGGAGGAGGGGTGGGTGGGGGGGAGGGGGGGGAGGCTTACAGGAGGTAGATATGATTTGGAAACTGTCAAATTAGCTGTATGAGGAGAAACACACGCAGAGATTTGAGGAAGATTTCATCAAGATGTTTAACCCTCGAGCCATGTTAAGGGTGATGCACTATGGGAAGCGGCTCCGCCCGGCGGTCGGACCGGATTGGCCGTCGGACCCTCGGGCGTCGCTTCTTCAACAGGCAACTGTTGCTGTGTTTGTGCAGCCGACTGAAATGCTTGGCTGACTCATGTTGGACTGGAACAAAGAGTGGACTGGAGACAAAAACACACTTTGAACACAGAGCTGATCTCCTGCTTCATGGAGTCTTTCTCTCTGCAGCGGGTGATTCATAAACTGTTATTCCACTCATTTGTAGAAGTAAACAGCTGTGACCTGGTTTTCATCTCTTTAAAGACACTCGGCTGCATTTTCAACAGTTTTCATGCTTTTTTCAAACCACACAATGTTTATTGGTAGTGTAACATTAAAATGTGTGCGTTACCTCATCCAACAATATAGATATATTCCTCTACTGATATATATTAATATCAAATTGTAGATAAAGTATCAAACATCAAAAAGATCCAAAAAGAGTTAATAAAATAATACCAACATGTTAAATGGTGTCTTGTTATTTGGAGCAGCTTCACCAAGCAACAGATATAATCTTATATCTTTTAGCTTCTACACTTTAACTGGAAGGAAAAACTCCCTCCAACGTTTAAACAATGGACGAAAGACCTGATGTGATGTGACACTGGAGGAAACTCACTTCACTACAACTTAGAATTTGTAACGTTACATGGCAAAGTTTTTGAACTTATATAGAAAAACTGATTGAGGCTTTCTGTGGTAATGACTCCATATTACCGCCTTTTCTGGTTTTTCTTCTCTCTTGTGCAAATATATTGAGTTTCAAACCAAATCGTGCTTATTTATTTGTACATCTGATCCTTGTAAAATATCAGCTCACTGACTGTTACAGTAACACTGTTTCAGGGATGATGGAGCTCAACATGCGGGGTAACATGTTTTTTTTTTTTTTAATTAAATATGTTTTAAAGTTTGGGATTTTTTTTGTATGTTTAAAAAAAATCAATACAAACCTTGTTAAACATGTTAAATGGCTCATTCTTCATTTACATGGTTATTATTAAAATGATTAATAAAACCTGGACACCAGCTGGATCCCGTCACTGTTCGATGCTGGTCTGTGTTTGATGTGATCTGTGCTGGTCGAATGTCCGTCTGATTCTTGTCTTATCAGACCAACAACACATATTTTAAGCAAACGTGTTTTGTTCCTGAAAGGCAATCGGTTTGTTGCAGGTTTGAATCCCAAGTGACGTTGTGTTATTTATGCTCTCACACTCATGTTACTGTTGATGGAAATTGTGGCTTTGTCCAGTATTGTCTTCAATCAGTTGTCTCCGTGAGCCGTGACACCAGAAGTCTCTTAGTTTTCTGTCATTATTCAAATTTTATTTGCTGTGAAATGTCAATAATATCTGAAGAAACAGGCTGGAGGAAGCTCTTCACAAAGTAGTGGCGTTACTCACAAGTCCATCCATCTTCTGCACTGCGTTACCGGGTTCAGGGCTGCTGAATGTCGCCAGTCCATCACGGGGAAAACACAGCGACAGACAGTTACACACTCAGACGGGGTCAATCTTTGGACGTCACACAGGAACGCCTGGTCCTTAATAACAGTATTTTCCACTCCGAGTGCTCCCTGGCAATTCTCAGCAGTGATACAGGATTGTGCACATCACCTGTTCTTAATGAAATATTGACCAGATATTAACCAGCAGCAGCAACAGAACAGCTAAACACCATTCTCAGAGATGTGTTAGGTTAATAAATACATCACAGTGACTAGAGGTACTGACTAATGTTCACATTAAATACTTCATTAACCCCAGAGGGGAATTCTTTAGTTTGCCATACCCTAGAGACTCGGAGCATTGGGTTGCTGTTATCAGCACCCTGGTGAGCAGGTGAGAGGAGGGACGGTGCTCAGGGGCACAAACCGATGACCTGGAGTTGAACCAGAGAACATTTCGGTCCCAAGTTTGCTCCTCTAACCTCTAGTGCTCACTAGTCAATGGACGTAGCTCAGTCCTGTGCTCGATCCATCCAATGGGAGCAGTTTGGGGTTCAGTGTCTTGCTCAAGGACGCTTCGGCATGTGGACAATGGGAGATGGGGAGTCGACCCTGCAACCCTCTAACTCATGGATGACCACGCTGGGTACTTTACTTACTGCGATGAGCTTTGGGAATCGAACCGTATTAAGTTCCTAATAGTAATCAGTTAGTGGTGGAGTAATGTGTCACTTTATAAAATGCAGGGATTAACACAGTAAACTAAATCCCTGCTAATCCAGAACATCTGTGATCCAGATGAAGTTTGTATCCATGAATAACCTTTGTTATAGGAATGTGCACAGATGAATTACAGCATTACCACATTATAAATGCAGCTTGAAGCCATTATCATGTTTTATACATCCCAGGTCAATGCTTGCAATGAGAGAAAGATTCAGTTCAGCTGTTGTCCATGGACTCTGAGCTGGATTACACTCTACAATCTGAAACAGTGATGACTTGTGAAAGTTTGCTTGTGTTGCACTTGTGCAGTACGAGTACTAAGATTTGAGTCAGGAAGGTCCTGGGTTGAAGTCTGAGTCGGCCTTTCTGTTCTGCATGTTCCTCCTGTACATGTGTCCTGTTTCCTTAAACAGTCTAATAACATGAAGTTACTTGGTGGCTATAAATCGTTTGTAGGTGTAAATATGAGTGTGTGGAGCTTGAGTCTCATGTTTTTATTTTTTTAATCTGTATCATGAAGTCTGGTAGAGCAACGTTTGTGTGTGTGTGTGTGTGTGTGTGTGTGTGTGTGTGTGTGTGTGTGTGTGTGTGTGTGTGTGTGTGTGTGTGTGTGTGTGTGTGTGTGTGTGTGTGTGTGTGTGTGTGTGTGTGTGTGTGTGTGTGTGTGTGTGTGTGTGTGTGTGTGTGTGTGTGTGTGTGTGTGAGATGGAGACGGCTGCCTTCATGTATTCCAGGCACGCTGGATGAAGGCATCCACTCTCCGGCTGTGAATTCAGAAGGCTTAGCTTTTGAGCGGCGACACCCTGAAACAGTTCATTGATGTATAACACTCAATGAAATATTGAAAGAGGCAAAAAGAAGAGATTGTGCCTGCGGAGCCGATTCTCCTCTCCTGTCGGAGTGCTGTCCGTCTGACGGGGCGCCGGGCCCGTCTCCGAGCTCTAATCTGCTGGATGCAGATAATTAATAGTTGGGTTGTACCTGAAGGCCTCCTGATGTTTGCGGGGGATTAAACAGCAGAGTGTTGGTTGGAATGGGGAGGGGGGGGGTTATCGGCGAGGCCTCATCACACACACCCGAGTTAGTGGTTGTAATGAGGAGTCTCAGCGGCCCGCCGAGGAGGAGGGAAGTGGGCGTTTCACAGGTAACTGGTGGATCCTGAGTGGAAGCAGGGGAACAAAACACACCGGGTCTGGATACGTGAAGGAGGAGAAGAAACGGCTGGTCGTCCTGTGAATCATCGCTTCTCCGCTGCGGAAATGAACCAAATCATTTGACACTTTACAGGCAGGAAGATTCTCATACTCAGCAGCAGCTTGAGTATCTTTCAAGTATGTAACTTTACTCACTGTCTGAGTCTTACTGGCGTAATGGCCAGTAACCCAATAACGACCAACACTGTGATCGTTCTGACCTTTTTTAACATAATAAAACCAATGATCTAACAACTTTCTTGGCAGGGAAAAAAGTTTCAAGCTCCTTGACTATTTTTTTAGATTATTTGCGAGTTATTGTGTTATCGGCTTTATTACATTCAGAGTGGAGTAATTATTGCTTTTTACAAAGTTATTTATTGTTGTTAACAGATCCATATATACAGTTCATTTCCACCGTCTCCTTGTAGCTCATGTGTTGGTTTTTCTCTGTAAAAGTGCCTTAAAATTGACTGTTGTATTCGGTGCTATTGACATAAAATAAAATTGAAATGAATTACATGTTTACCGCTACTATAAGTGTGATGTAAAGCTTCTCTCAGCCGCTGCTGGTTCTTCAGACTCGGCAGCCTTTCTCAACAGGTTTGTGTCAGAATGGCCAAAACAGATGAGAGGAAGATGCTCCACAGAGTCGATGGCAGGGATGCACGTTGGTCATTCACATATGTACAGACTGTATATTATACGTGGGAATTCAACTGAATGCTTCATAATGCTGTTGTAGTATAATAACCAACAATGACTGAATCCTTTAGCACTGGCCGAGTCCAGCATAGTCACTGGAACTCCACTTTCCCCGTTGTGGAGTCTCTCTGTTGTGGATGTTTGTTGTTTTTTTTTTTTGCAGCCTGTGGAGAGAATCCTGCCAGAATGGAAAGAAATTGGCTCCGTTCACCATGAAGTCATTAAATTTGTAAGCTGTTTGTGATCAAAAGGTGTGTTTGAGGCCATTTTCTGCTGGGTTTGATCATGCCTCACATGTGATGTTAAATGTCACTCGCTGCTGCTTTTCCCTCTTGTTTTCTACTGAAATGAAGGCGATCGCTGAGCTCTTACCAGTAAAATGTAAAGAAACTAATTTAATGAAGTTTATTATGTTCTGGATTAGATTGTTTCAATTAAAATGCACAATAATCTGAAATCCTCGTGACAAAGCCACCGAGTGAAACTCACATACAGGATCTGATCTTTGTAGAAGACGTTGATGGTTATTTTTCTGCATCGTTTGCAAAAATCATAATGATCACATGAAGTGGCCGGTGGCATGTGGCTGTAATGTTTTTGCAAATGAAACATCTGATGCTGAGCAGGGTTTACTTCATTATGTTGGGTGTGACTTCTGGGAGTGCAGCTGTATTAATGACCATCAAGGGTGATTACATGTGAGCCATGCTGCAGCACGTAGAGCATCGCCATCAGGATGAGTCATAATCCACCAGAAAAAGAAAAAAAGGCCATTTGTCTCATGCTGAGATTTTTTTTATATATATATATATAAATGGCTTGAAAATATTTAAATCCCCAAAGTTAAGAAAATTCCTCAATCAAGGTCAATTTTAACAAAATAAAAATGTTTCCTTTTGTTTTTAAAGTTAATGCAGCTAGTTCGGCCTAATGGAAAACATAGTTTGGACTGAACATCCTCTGTCCAGTCTTAACTAACTAACTAGGTATTAACTTGACCCATAAGCATAGTAATAAAGTGGGTTCTTTTTTCAAACATATGCTGAGGTCGGGTAATCTTCTTATGTTATTTTTTTATTTTTATTTTTTTTTTAAATTTCCTCTCCATCTCTGAATAGCTTAACAAAATATGCCTCGGTAATGGAAGGTTCTATCCTCATCCATCGCCCTCCTCCCACCTGCTAGAACTTGAAATAGGCCATCAAGTGGCTAATGAACTGATAAGCCCTCTGTGTCCTGTGGGGCTTACGAACATCATAAGCCAAATGTTTGGGCATATTTGGTGAGACAGTTTTTAAAGAGCACTTATGTGGGCAAAGGGGGGAAATAAAAAGTCTCTGCTCTTCATGTCTTCAGGCGCTTCCCCCCACGGTGTGTTAAACCGCTGCAGGAGAAGAAGGAATAGAGGTGTTTCAGGTGTTTTTAAGGGTGATTGTAGTTGCTAAAAAGGATGCGCGGCCCTCCACAGACCTCCGGCTCTGCTGGTGTCATTATCAGTGCTGGATCTGTGTAAATCCACGGATTTGTGTGAGCAATCTGAGAAATTAAAATAACATGCTTTTTACTGCGCTTTACTTCAAATCTCTTTAGACTTCATTTTTTAAAACATCTAAATCTGTTATTACGGTGGCTATACAAAACCCCCTTTTAATTCTAATCTTTGACAAGATTATCAAATTCATTGATGATGTCACAAACTTAAATAATTTCAGGAAATGTCGACTAAGCCTGGATAAGCATTTTCAAGGGGATACTGCTGGATTAGCTTAAAAATGTTATTTATTTCCCTTTTTTTATTAGTTGTTGATACATTTTTCTCATTATGTTATTGATTTGCTTTTTTTTTGTTTTTTTGTTGCCATAAACATGCCTATAGTAAAATTCAACAAACTAACATGGAGACAAGATTGAAAATCTGAGTATTAATTTAAATCTAAATGACTATTTTCTTTTTTTAATTTACAGCCTTGTTTTATTTTGACAACGTTAACCCTTTATAGGGAAATGATGGAAGTACTTTTCAGTGTTGTGTCATATTTTAGAACTTAAGCACTTCAAAGTTACTGTAAAAGAATCCTATTCTATTCTATTCTATTCTAAAAAAGAATTGATTAAATGAAAAAAACTAAATCATACATGTTGTATTTTTTTAAATCTTCAATGGTCAGGATAATCTGTCACGGCATGTGTGTAATAGTCACTATAAGGTATAAATACGATGTATTTTTGTAGGAAAGCGAGGCTATTTGATCATGTTTTAGAAGTTTCATACGTTATAGAAATCCTATTCTATATAGTTCTCATGTATTAACATTTTGCGCAACTATTGAATAATTTAATCTGGCTGACTGTCATCAATTTGCAATGATTCACTTGTAATTTTGTTTGTGTATGCTTTAAAAGCGGTGTAAAACAAACGTACAAAAGCTGCTTTTATCTCAGCGTTGTGCAGAACTCTATGAAACCATGTACTGTGTGACTCATCAATTTGAAATCATTCCTTTTTGGAGGAAATTAAGAAATGTGTCCACTGAGTTACCAAACAGCCCCGCTGGCACTTTTTCTCCTCCATAATCCCTCCTTGTCTGTCTTTCTGAGTCATACACTACATTTCTTGGCCTTTTTCTTCTACAAAGTCCTGTGAAGGTTGAGGGAGTTCAACAGAAAGAGATTTACAGTTGCTCTGGGATTATAGGAGTTTTCAGGGAAAATCACCTGAAGACTTGTTTTTTTTACAGGGAAAACCTGGAGTCTCATGATCACCTCCCCTGACTTCACTGTTATAATGATAATGATTGTTTTTTGTTTGTGTTGTTATTGGTGAGTGAAGCCGGGAGCACAGACAGGCCGATCAGTCCGTGTCTCCTGCAGGCGGAGCGGCCTCGGTGCTGCAGAGGCCGGTGGAGGACCAAGGGAGGACCGGGGGAGGACGGCCGGGCAGCAGCAGCCTTTGCAGGGGGAAAAGGGGCGCAGCGGCCCGCTGTTAGACAGAAAAAAAACAAGAGGGATTAATGCGGCGTCTGTTGGTCCCATATGTTGCTCAGCGCTGCTTTGGTCTTGATTAAAACTCATTGTGTATATGAAGTATTGTGCGGGCTCGTGCGTAATCCTCCTCATGACTTGTGCACTTTGGAAGACACGAGGCTGCGAGGTTACAATAACAGGCCATTGTGTTTGGGTTGATATTGGAAGCATCAGTGGGCATTGATTATGTGCTTTGTTCAAACTAGGAACTTGTTAATTTCGATGGCTGTTCTAAACTTCTGCATTTTTCTGTGCGTGATTTGTGTTCAGCTGCCTGTTTCAGAATGACTTCAATCAGAATATAGATGGAGATGAAAAATGATAAAAGTCTTGAAGAGCCTCAGACTTTTGTCGTGCTTTTCCAGTGACCGAGTTTCTCAACAGGACTTTCTCCCTCAGCTGCTTTTTGAAAGTGACCCTGCAGTCTGTCACATTTTCCCTCCCAAACTCAAGCAGTCTATATAAAGGAGTTGTTGACGCCGGGAAGAGACGCATCTCATGAATATTCAGGCTCCTTTCCCAGCTTCAGCCATTGTTTCCAAGTTCAATTGTTTCATTGTTTATGTCCATAACCATGTATGTTGTTCAACTTGGCGCTACTGCGATCAAATCAGCGCGCCGAATAAATGAATGACCAACAGTCAGAAATACAGATGAAGTGCTGTTTCTACCCTTGGAGGGGCTGTTTTATAATTAAACTACAGTCTAAATTCCTAAAACACACACACACACACACACACACACACACACACACACACACACACACACACACACACACACACACACACACACACACACACACACACACACACACACACACACACACACACACACACACACACACACACACACACACACACACACACACCTATTCTGTGACCGCGCAGGAGTGGAATCAAAGTCGCTCTTCTCTTTAACGCTTCGATTATTTCAAGCAACGCTTTTAATTAGTGCGCTCCTTTAGCGGAGACTCCAATGAAAGAGAGATTATTGGCAATGTCAAGGATGCTAATTGAATGTTGGACTTCTAACAATTAGCCCACTGCAGAGCCATGTCGACTCATTACAGATCCCATACCCGCTCTGACTTTATTGTCCCTCCTCGTCAACTTGAGACCAACGTCGGATTCGAGAGTTGGAGGACAAAAGTAAACAGAAATAAACCTTCTTTTAAAACGCAGCTTTAACCTTTTGACTCCCCCAGGCGTATCCATAAAGGCCAGCATATCTTCTTATGCGCCACCCAAGTGTGTCTAACTCAGTCAAGCAAATACTATTTTTAATGGAGATTGAAAAAAATAAAAATAAAAAATCTAAACAAACTAACAAAAAAAATGCTATATGGCCTGTTTGGAACATCTATGAAAAACAACAAATTATATTCTTATTGACACATTATAAGGAGAGTTTTCTCTAAAGATGGTTAAAAAAAACTATTTTGTAGCCTCTGTCGCAATTTACTTTAAAAAAGAACCAACTCCACATATTAAATAACTACAATAAAGCAAAAATACATTCAACTTTCATTTGAAATGTGGCTTCTTCGTTCATTTGTGTGTGTTTCCCACAGATTAAAAGCTTTGTTGCACAGCATATCCTCCCAAACTGATTTTAAACCCGTGTAATTATAGCAAATTAGTCCAGTTTCTTGATATATTAACGCAATATCACTACGTGTTTGCATTTTTCTCGTTACATGAAGTATTAGGCTTCATATTACAGCTCTCATTTGAGGATCAGGCATGTAAACCCATGCCGCGGGGCTTTGAATGGGACCACTGCTGCCCTGCGTCCCAGAGAAACCCCTGCCGGTAAAATATTGGGATTAACATCTCTTTGAGTCCGGGATTAAACACTGCTTTTTCCTAAACGTACTCTCTTTCTGCATCTGAATTGCACGTCCGGAGACTAATGAACAGGAAATCATATATGAAGCATTTATTTGTTCTTTTTTTTTCTTTTTCCTGGTTGACTTGAGTTGAATATTTAGTTTATGTGCCCTTGCGCGTTCTTAGCGTGGCCCTGACCACACCACAGCACAAAGAATTAGATCCATGTTAATGTGTTTGAGTTTCTTTTCTGTAAGAATTATTAATCATGCGTAAAAATGATGGGTCACCCCAGAAAAGTTGTCATTATACCTCACTTAGACAGCAATTAATCTGTTATTCCTCGGAAATACGCGAAACTGTGGATTTCTTCACAACCCCAACACCCTCCCACGTCACCACCAACGCAGTAGAGAAAATCTGACCTATTTATTTTATGCCAGACGTAAATTAAGTGATGTCACTTTGTTTGTTCGCGACATGAAATTTGCTGTATCTCAAATAACCCCATTTCCAAAAATATTCACATTTGTACGCGTTCTTTACGCACGTTTTACGCACGTTACCAGACTGCCATTTTAATTTCCAGCACACACACACACACACACACACACACACACACACACACACACACACACACACACACACACACACACACACACACACACACACACACACACACACACACACACACACACACACACAGAGATTGTTTCGTGATGAAAGAGTAAGCTCAGAGGACCTTTATTCATGTCTTTTCAGCGGTGAGGTCACACCATCTTTGGAGCCAGTAAAGGATCCACAATCACCGTGTGTTGAGATCAATGGAGGGGAGCAAGTAGAGCTCTCAGCGGCCGAGAGTCTTTTCCAGAATTACTAACCCTTGATTATTACTACCATGTGCTCGGAAAGTCTCGTCTCTCTTTGTGACGTGGTGATTTAACCATTAGCATCTTCCGTTGTTCCAAAAAAAGTTAGAAATCTATTAAAATCACAGCAGAGAGTCTGATGCGAGGGGGCTCACAAATTGCATACAATACAACAGATCACAGTTTCGAAGGCTAGCACAGATAAAAAAAAAAAAACACATATGTACCATTTATATAAGACGCACACTGATTGTCTCTTAGAAACTACATATTGATTCCTTATAAACACTTTTTTTTTCTTAAATAAAGTAGTGCATCCATGTCCACACACCATCCTCACGTTGTGTAAGAAGCTTTGGGGAGGTCTGTCCATCCCGAGCACTTCACCAGGAGAATGAACTTGAGTTTTGTTCTTCGGTTTTTACTTCCGTGGCTGAGGAGTAGTTTCTTTCAGAGTCCACTCTGTGTTGTCCTCAACAGGTGATTTTTACGCAAAGAGGCACACATTGACAGACATGGATGAGGGGCTACAACCTGTCAATAAACGGGGAAAAAAATCTCTTTGCCGGTGCTAAAATAAATTAAACATCTCCTCTATGAGGACCAAACACCATCATGCCAAATACCAGAGGCCCCTGAGAGCCGCGCGGCGCGTCGCATCGCCGGGCTCCCGTTTTCCTTTTTTTAACCAGTCTGACGTGTTTTGTTTAGGGATGGCAGCGCTGTGTCTCGTGTGATCGTCACTGTTTGTGCACGTTTTGACAGCTGATTGCTTTGCTCACAGGACCTGGAATTTCCACGAGGATGTCTGATCCTTATAATCCAAGCAATCGGCATTGAAGTTCAGCTTCCACGACGCCGCTTGGTCCTTATAATCCAGGCAGTCTGCTGTGGAGTTGAAGCCCAGGCCGGACGTCCCGTAGCCCTGGGTGGACAGGGACGCCGGGGACTGGTTCAGATGGCTTGTAACCGCGTTTGTGCTCATCGGACTGAGCGTCGATCCGGGGCCTGACAGTTGGTGGTGCATTGGAGTGAGGTAAGAGCCGCAGTCCATGCCCCCGAAGTAGGACGTCGACCCGGCGTAGCCCTGGCTGTAGCCTGAGGCCTGGGTGTAGGTCATCGGGTAGGACCTCTGCATGCAGGAGGAGGAGGTAGATAGGGGGTCTGACAGTGGAGAGATGGACGCGGGACTCCAGATGGACACTGGAGCGGTGCTGGTGGAAATGGCGGGGACGGTGGTGGTGCTGGTCGGAGGCGTGAACTGGCCGCTGGCCCCGCTCTCCGAGCTCACCTCTCTGGTTGGGGAACTTTTCTTTTTGGCAGGTCGCACCTTGTTCTGGCCTCCGTTCTGTTGTTGCTGCTGCTGCTGGCGACACTTTGCCCTCCTGTTCTTGAACCACACCTAAAATACCAATACATCATTGACAAATTTAATTTAATGTAACCAAATTATCCTCATAAAATATACATCACAACATGCGCAATATTCTCCCACTGCTATTAAAAAAGCCTCTGGAAATTACTTTTGAATTGCACCAGACAATTAGACTAATTTATTTCGTCTTAAGTCTAAATTGAGTTTTTTTTTTTTTCCTTTTCTTTATTTTTTTCCCCATCATGCTTTCCCGTACCACTGGACTTATCCGTCTCTTTTTTCATTGCTCAAATTATATTACCAGAAATCTAATCGTTAAGCAGAATTATCTCAGCCCACTGGCAAAAGTTTTCCAGCTGATTTGAGAAAAGCAAATGCTCGCTTCAGATGTGCTGTCAGTCACGCAAACTGTATTCTTTGTGCAGTCGAGACGATTTATTCGAACTTTTTGCGCAATCAGTTCCCATAAATCATCCAAATCAAAGTGTTTATTTGCCATTATAATACGTCTACAAAGTACTGATTTATTTTAAGTTAATCTGTTAAAGGATATATGAGATGTCACTTTGCCTTTTAATAGCATAATTCAATTAAAATGTACTAGTTATAAGGATCTCAAACATTTATTTTCAAAATTCTTATGCTTGACTCACCTGTACTCTGGATTCAGGTAGATTGATTTTCAGCGCCACCTCTTCGCGCATAAATATGTCCGGATAGCGAGTTTTGGCGAACAACGCCTCCAAAACGTCGAGCTGAGCGCGGGTAAAAGTAGTCCTTTCCCTTCTCTGCTTCCGCGGCGTGGCTGCAAATACACAAGAAATTATAATGAAACAATACCCAATGTTACATAAGTGAACATTAACGAAGATAATTATTACAAGTCAGCAAGGGCCAAAGTCTGTGGGTTTTTGTTGTTTGCGTAATTACGCACGGGTCCTGTGGGACTTAAACGCTGGTGGTGAATTTTTACCACTTGATGTAAACGAGCATAACGTGCCAGAAATATGATGAACGTAGGAAAAAAAAAAAAAAAAGAGCAATTTGTCTGTAATAATGTTTCTGGAGCTACATCAAAAATAAAAACATCAGAAAGAAACTTTATATTGGTTTTCACGTTGAGCTGTGTGCAGCGCTATATATAATTTAATTTGTTGGAATTGAAATGATACGCCACTTTTCGCTATTTTCACCAAAATGTGGCAGTTATTTTTGGCTTCAAAAGTTTTTTTTTATGAGATGGTGATTACCTTGTGTTACAAATAAAACCGAAGTAAGATTCACCCAAAACCACTCTGACACTCCGATGACGCTTTTTTCTTTCTTTTTTTTTTTTTTTTAAATTGCACCCACCTGGATAGCCCACTGATGGATGTAAAAGGTCCATTCCAGAAGTAGTTAGGCTGAGGCCATTCACTGTGTAAGGTGGTTGCTTTAAATACGACATCATGCTAATGTTTGTCTGAGGGCTGAAGTTGGAGAAAATCTTGAAAACTGACGGAGCTCCCGAGGTGTGCTGGGTTGTCCTCTGCTGGCTGCGCGCTCCGTGTCTCACCGGGAGGGAACCTGTGCCAAACCACACGGAGAAGACGATGAAGATGTTGGGGGAAGATGAATTGCGCAGCTCTATTTATACTGTCGGGTGAAAAAAAAAAGAAGAATAAAGCCTGTTCAAAACGCACGGCGCTCCTCAGAAAGCAGCAGCCCGCACACTCACGCCTCCACACACAAAAAAGAAAAACACAAAAGACACACTAGAACTGCAACAAGTACCTCAAAAATTAAATATGAGCCACTCTTTTGTTAATATAGTACAATTAAACACTTTAACAGAAAAGTCGAGCTAAAAATAGAAATAATAACTACAATTAATAATTGGAGCATTTATCCACTACAAAGCAAAAACACAAATTTTATATAATTGCTTCTCAAATTCCTCACAAAATGAGCTTAATGTAAAAATAAGTGAGCTGAAGTGATTTTACAGAAACTGTCAGTCTAGAATATTCCCAGACTAAATACATACAGCTATAATAAAGATTTTTCAATATTTATATTTTACAATTTCAAATTAATCTTTTTTTTTTATTTTTTTATTTGAATTCGTTATAAATTATTG
Organism: Lipophrys pholis; assembly: GCF_963383615.2. Classification (NCBI taxonomy): domain Eukaryota; kingdom Metazoa; phylum Chordata; class Actinopteri; order Blenniiformes; family Blenniidae; genus Lipophrys; species Lipophrys pholis. The sequence goes on from NC_137633.1 coordinate 20,889,028, forward strand.
TATTTTTTTTTTAAAGAGTAATTAAATATTTCTGGGTCAGTCATTCACTGGGTGAAAAACACACGACATCTGCCTGTTGGTTTAAAACGTGATTGTCAGTAAAGAGAAATAAAATCAGTTGACTGTTACATGTGATTGCTGTCACTTCAAGTCCACTGAACCTCACCCGGTCCTTCTCCCCACTGTGCCTCTTGATTAGTTGCATTTTTTTTTCCTCCAATATCCAACGGTTTTAACCCCCTCATCCCAATCTGTCACACTCCAAACACACCCGTACACCAGTTGCACACACACCCGCTCAATAATAATTACCCCCTCCAACAATTAATTATGATGAATGTGTGTGTGTGTGTTTGTTTTTCTCTGTGTGTGTGTGTCTTCCTGTTGATGAATTAAGGAGATAATCCAAGTGGCAACTATAGCTGCGCTTTTAGTGACAATGTCCCAAAAAAAAAAAAAAAAAAAAAAAGTGCTCCAGGCTCCATTCGCCACCAGGCTCCTTTCATTTCATGAATTATTCTGCATGCTTGCTCAGAATTGTAATTATCACATCAAAACACTTTAAAGTAGTAAACATATAACTTTAAATACAGATAAAATACAAAGTATAAACATGTGATTCAACATGACAGGCGCTTTTATTGCTTTCTGAATTATTGATATGGGGACAGAAAAGGCCTCAGCACGTTATTCGACGCCATTCCCAATTAATCTGTCTTTATTTTAAGGGCAACGACAGAAACACGTCACATTTCATCGCCTCATTGTAAATAAAAATGTGTTTCTTTCTATTTCTAAGTTGCCTGAATTAAATTGGAGTGCGCGCCGTCATTTGGCTTCACTGAGCGACAGTGTGAAATTGGTAAAATGTGACCTCCAGGAACAATTTGATTCTATTAAAGAAAAAAAGAAAGAGAGAGAGAGAGAGAGAGAGAGAGAGAGAGAGAGAGAGAGAGTGAGGAAAAAAAGAAGGCAATTATAGTATCAGAAAATCTTTAATTTAGCCCTGGCTCCGTTTCTGTTTCTGTCATTTCATCGATGTGATCTGTAATTATCGGATATGTGCACAGTGTGAAATTACATCGTTTATGTCCTTTGAGATTTGTTTTAAACAGGTTCAGACACATTAAGGGTTGTGAATAAATCGAACAGACCCGGTTTGAGCCAGTCAGTTGTCTTGGTTGGTTTTTATTTCAGCAACTGGTGAAACACAAAGCTTATTTTAAATGAATACCATGTCGGGATGGAATTGAAGTTGATTGTGTAAAATAAAGATGATAATATTGATAATGGTGGCATTGATCACACAATTGATAGCACTGATGGTGATTAATGTGGATCTTACCTGCTGCCGAGGAGCAGAAAGTTCTTTGTCTGTTTGGTTTCCTCCTGGAGAAAAATATCAAACTCAAGCCGAAACGAGCGGAGTCCCTGCGGGTGAGAAAAAGCCACCGAAGCGAGCAGCAGCAGCAGCAGCAGCTTTCTTCAGCTCGCAGATCGCAGTGAGAAGAGCGCCTGCATCAGTCTGAGGAGCGGAGTGATGGAGCAGGCTGCACGGACGCCGTTACGATTTGTTGGTGTGTTGTGAGTGAAGTGGTTTGAGTTAGATTTTGTACAAAGTGCCAGCCAATGGGAGCCGCAGGACCGAGCTGAGGTCTGTGCCTGTCTCACACACTGGTGGGGAGGGCTTTTTTTTTTTTTTTTCTCCTTCTCTCCCTCCTCCTCCTCCTCCCAGGGAAACAAATGTCTCCTGCTACTTTTTTTTTTTTTTTTTGACGCACAGTCCTCAGCCAATGGCAGCGAGAGGCGACTGACACCGTCCCCATCCCACCGCAGGGAGGGCGCACCGGCAGGAAGCACTGCGCGCCGGTGGACGGTGAGAAGTGGAGTTTACATTAAGAAAAAGTCGGATTTTTTATCGTGTTTATTACGTTTTAATTGTGTATCACCTATCAAGGAATTTCACATGAAAATAGATGTAAAGACTCGTGCCTAAAGAGACAGAATATATGTGTAAATAAAGAGTTTTTGCAATATTAAATCTATGTGAAACAGTTTTTTGCCTGGAGAAATGTCGTGTAGCATGTCCTAACAAAGCAAGCAAGTTTATTTTATTTAGAATTAAGATTAAATAAAGACACAAAATTAAAAGTTGTATGTATAATTAAGAGCAAATATATATTAGTTAAAAATGTATATAGTCTGTGAATAAAAGCGGGAATTACGCTTTTTATTATCCCGAAGCACCAAATGTGGGAGAAAAACAACAACTGTGCATGTGAAGGCTGCACCGTCTCACATTCCAGCGCGTCGCTAAAAAAAAAAAAAAAAAGAAAAAAAAAAAAGCGGATTTACAGCGACTTATTCCCTTAAAACTATCCTCCCATCCACACAGACAGCCAGTCTGCTGCCACCAGCCCCGTGCAGGCCTGCATGCGTCCACATGGACCCTGTTTTCACAGGTGGGATCCCACCGAGAGGACCTGGACCTGCAGGGGAAACCTGCACACTCATCCTGCAGCACAAACCAGAGTTTCCTTCAGGGCGACGCACAAAAACTCTTTTGCCACTTCAGTCGATTTCTGCAAGAAGGGAAATGATGTCGATAAATAAAGGTAGGCTTCTTTTATTACATGAAAACATAGATTGGTGATTCCACTCACTTAATAATAATAATAATAATAATAATAATAATAATAATAATAATAATAATAATAATAATAATAATAATAATAATAATAATAATAATAATAATTGTATCCATTTTGCAGGACTGATGGTTTTCATATTTCCTGGAGGACCAACAAGCAGAAAGGGACAAATAATCCTCCTCTACGTCACTTGAGTTTTGAACCTGCGTGCCCATCGCAAAATAATGTGCGGAGGGTTTTTGTCACGGCTTGGTAAATGTATCATCTTAAGAGGCTTTGTGGAACACCTACACACACACACACACACACACACACACACACACACACACACACACACACACACACACACACACACACACACACACACACACGCGCGCGCGCGCGCGCTCGGCGCGCTTGCACGGACACACCCGCTCACTTCAAACAGATTTGAATATTGATTTAGATTTATAAACACAGACAGAGAGTGGGGGCTTTAGGAATCGTCGCCTGCCTCTCTGTGTGGCTCGTTGGAGGAGGAAGAAGGCCAGAAGAGTCAAAAGGTGCAGCGGCTTTTCACGCAGACTGACTCACAGAGCAGCAACACACACTGTGGCAACTTTTAAAACTCGTATTTGTTTGTTTGGTTTTTTTTTACATCTTTTTTTGCTTGTTTGTTTTTGTGGCAGATTTCGAAGGAGCTGCTGCATGGATCTTACAGCTGGATTTGTTTTTGAGCTGAGATGTCAGCAGAGGGAAACTTTGCCTGGAAGTCGCAGCAGCGCGTGCAGGTATCAGTGTGTTTATTTTTTTTGCGTTATTCGTCTGTTATTTATTTGACATTCATTTTTGCTAGGCTCATATGCAATGAGTTCCTATTAAAACTTTATGCAGACTTTAAAGAACGTGTCATGCATCACCTCATGATTTTTTTTTTCAAGTGTTAAAATTTAATTTGTTTCTTGTGTTTTCTTTTCCACAATTGAACTTGCCGTGTTACATTTTACTGCATCATATCCGGGCGCACAGCTGCCTAACGAAGTGTGTTGTGTTATTTTGTGTCAGCATCTCATGATATGTGTTTTTCTTTAAAACAGCAACAACACGGCAACCTTTAATTTAAAAGTATTTGTTGTATATTTAACGCAAAACTGCTGCGCGTAAAATGAGGTGTGAAGCTCTCCTATCTGCCGGATCTCAGCGTTTAAATGGCTAAATAATTTATTAAAGTGTAAAGCCAGGCCCTCCGTGGGGACTTTGTATCTTAAAAGGACGTTTAAAGGGAGAAGGAGTTAAACGCCTCTGGCGAGCTGCGCTCCCACTGACTCCCGGCTAATTGACGACGACGGCTTTTATCTCCGCCTCTGCTCCACTCAACCTGAGGGTGCGGATTTCAGCAGGCCTGCTCCAACCTGTGATTCCTCACTTAATGCGGAGCCATACATCCTTTCAAATGCAGTGCACAGGCCGGCCTGGCTGACCCCTGTTTGATAGTGCTGAAAGAAAAAATTGTATTTTAAGATTGGATAATTAGTATGAGAAAGTCCCCCCCCCCCCCCCCCCCCCCTTCTCTCTGTGCGCTCTGCGCCTTATCCAGGCGTGAAGGGAAATAATCAACACACCACTGAATGCATAACTTTAAAATTATATTGATCAAATGATAAAAAAGTAGCATAATTACAATTACAAACTTTACCAAATATGTTTTATTTTATTCCAGGAATTTAATTTACCACACATACACATGTATAAGCAATATATTTAATCTAGGCAACGCTTCTCTTTGCCTCTTTTGCCCTTGTTGGATGTTCGCGTGGCTGCAGATGAGGAATGTGTTGGTGGAATTCATTCTCAGCCTTAAAACAGACAGAAAAAAAGGGAACAAAATCCAATAAAGCAGTCATATAGAAAGGGTGATAATCTGTAATGTCAGAAAAAAAAAACCTTTCCATCTGCACTTGGTCTTTAAATGTACCCCAGTCAGTGGTGATTAGACTTTTGACAGCCTTAAACATTCAATACTTTGATTAACTGTGCTTATTTTTAATCTTCTGTCCTTTTTCTCTATTTAACACACAAAGTTAATATTTATATCTCTACTTTAAGGTCAAATATAACTTCTTTTCTGTACATATTCCCAACAGATTCACCACCATGCACCTAGATATTGCTAACACTGATCAAAATGTGGCAATAATGCCATTAAAATCAATTTTTTTATGCAGCTGAGAGTCAAGCTGGGCTTGCAATCCATTCTGTTCAGACAGTAATAGATGGCGTGTGTTTCCTTGTGAGTGTGTGGGTGACAGAGAGAGGAAGAAAGAGAGGGAGATGAGCTGAAGTAGGATAATCACAAGCTGTATTTTAATTAGCCTGGCAGGTTTGATGGATATGTTGCAACTGCTGCTGCTGCTCCGCAAAAGAAATAAAAAGAAATATTTTTTTTAAGTGCATTGCATGGAGAGAGATGTCTGAACAGAGGGCTTTGCCTGCACCGTTCCCTTATCACAAAGAAGTTAAACCTTTGAGTAATGTAACATGTAGCTGACCCCAGAGGTCATCAAAACACATTCAGCCCCTTCCCCGGGGATTAAAGGGGCACAAACCCCATTCAGTGTGTGTTTGTGAGAGTTTACTGAGGGAGAGGCGCGCAGGCATTTTAAACAGGCCGCATTTTGCATCACTCATTCACTACGTTAAAATGTTGATTCCACATGTGCTCGCTGCCGCTGAAGGAGTCTGCACTTTAGTTTTCAGGCGTCTGCAGTCAAACAGTTCACTGGCTGTGAGAGCGAGGGTTTATCTCCCTCACATTTCTTTATAAATTGAAATGTGGATGCCTCCACGATGGCACTGCCGCGCATGTTTGCCAAGTTTGTTCTTTCCATTAATATGACATGCCTTTTAATTAGTGCCATACTTGTTTGTGTTGTGTTCATTGCAGGAGTTTGCCAACAAACAACACGGATGCAATTAAAACACACTCGCCTTCAGATCATCTATAAGGAGACAAAGTCAAGACTGGTGGGGAAGCCCACAAGGACAAAGAAGGAGAGAGAAGACTCTGATGCCTCAAGGTTAACGCTGACTGACTGAACTGGATCATTTTACCCACATAGAAACATCACTCACTGCTATTTATACCATTATTGCGTGTGCTTCTTCAAGATGCAAATTGTAATTAAAAAATATTTTTCCATCAAGTTTTGAACTGTCAGATTTATGTTTTTATAATTTGATTCGTATTGAATTCGCAATTAATATCGAAATAAAGAGAGAGTAAGAGCTCCACCCTGCTCTTCATGCTCTCCCTCCACCCTGCCAGCAGCCGTCTCCTGAGTGTGCTGAGGTGTGTGCACGGTGTGCTAAAACCTGCCCTGCAGACCGGACCGCTCAAGTCTTCAAAGGAGGGAGAACTCAATGTGGGGGATTTGTTCAGGCTTATTTGGTAACCTAGGATTTGAATTGGATTCTGGGAGGCATTCATAACACATTTGAAAATGTTACATTGTGTGATTTTGTGTGTAATCCCCATAATAAATTTTAGAAATGGTCACAGCACTCGCACAACTGTGACTATTCATGATTTATCAAGTGGTTTTCTTGTCTTGCCTCTCGGGGGTGAGGTGTGTGTCGCCTGCGGGGGGAACGGGGGGCCGGTCCCTCATAGCGGGGCTGATGAGGAGTAGTTTTTTACCGGTTTAACCTTCCTCTCCGCGTTGTTTTGTTTATTTGACCTGAATATGTGATAGGGTCAGCTACTGTGCTTCCAGAGGGATTCTCTCAGACACCCCCCCCCCAACAGCAACGCACGCAGCAACTCAACCTCCACTGGATTACACACACACACACACACACACACACACACACACACACACACACACACACACACACACACACACACACACACACACACACACACACACACACACTTTTTCAACAATATATTCCTGAAGTCGGCTGCAACTACTAATACCAGTACTGTCCTCCTAATCTATACCTCTTACAAACTCTACCTTGACCCCAACTGCATCGCTTCATCTAAAAATAAATTATTCCCAACTATTATTGTCTCCACAGTGATGTAAGTCCCCCGGGGCTGGTGTGGAATCAAGGTTCGGTCCTCACTCGTACGACTAAACAAGACCACACACACACACACACACACACACACACACACACACACACACACACACACACACACACACACACACACACACACACACACACACACACACACACACACACACACACACACACACACACACACACACACACACACACACACACACACACACACACAACCTTGATACAGTTTAACTAGATCAGTGTACTTTGTTTAAATCAAAGCCTCAGCCCCAGATTAATTATCATTCCTTTTCATTTCCAAATTACTAAACTTTACTACAGTTAAATGGAAAACTTTTTTAACATTAATAACTTTATTGACAGTTTTCGGAAATGCGATACAACACGTGAGCCTTATGTGCAACTTTAACGATCTCTTACACACGCTTCGAAGCATACTTCAATTTTATATCTGTAAAATTAACTTCTATATATTCTCCACAGATAAATCAAACATTTGAGTCAAAGATGAGTAAACTTGTTTAATTATTATTTCATGAAATTAATAATCAAACTTTATGATCTGCGGTTTATCAGCCGATAAGTATTTTCTCTTCACAGAAAAAAAATCCTGCTTAATGTCTACATTTGTTTAGCAAAATGTCATTTTAATATTCTGTATTGTTCATGTGAGAAATGACGCTTGACTATAGATATATTACCTGGTTACATGGAATCTAATGCTGCTATGTACAGTTAAATATAGTTGAAAAATAAATAATCCTGACTAGTTTGTCAGAAATATACTTATTATTATTTGAGGCTTCTCTAAAACAGTATTTTTTATTTATAACTGCGTACAAATTCAAATTAAAGATCAAATTTATCATCATCCACACAGGACAAACACAAAGAAACAAATTTTTTATCCTGCTTCAAGCAATATAGCAATTTTTCATACCTATAAAATTATAATAGATACGTGTGTATAGCAATAAAACATCTTAAAATAAGAACTTAACTTGTATAAAAAAAAATGGGAACACACCTAACACCAGCAACACGTTCAAATGCTTGAACTAACTGAACATTTAAATATACTTGAGTACAGATCTTCAATATTCTTCGAACTGCCGTTTGTGGACATGCGAAGACAGACATTTTTTTCCCCCAGAAGATAGGTGTGACAAGTCCACATGAAGAAGCTAAATGACAAAACAATAAGACAGACTCATGAATAATAAATGTATTCAGAGGAACAATAATTATTGATCAGTTGTTTAAGAGAGTCTTCCTACGGCTTGTGGCTCCACTGCTTGGATTTATTGTCTGATACATGTAAGTCTCCCGCCTGAGCTTGATAAGGAGGAGAGCAATGCTGTGTGTGTGTGTGTGTGTGTGTGTGTGTGTGTGTGTGTGTGTGTGTGTGTGTGTGTGTGTGTGTGTGTGTGTGTGTGTGTGTGTGTGTGTGTGTGTGTGTGTGTGTGTAAAAATCTGTATTTGTGCCCTGTCCAAACCCCACTTTGCTTTGAATGACACTTTGGCGATGCCCCCAGCTCCCCACTTCGACTTCTCAAGCGAACCCCCTGTCAGTGCCAACTCTGCCAATTCCTCTCATGTCTGTAATATCTCTCTTTGGGCCCTCGAGTTTTGCCAGTGAAGACTCCCCCTTGACAGTTGGACATTGCCGTCACATTCGGGAGACAGCGGCGGGTGTTTGTAGCGTTCCCAGCCCCGGGCCTGTGGGGAATCTGTGATGGCTCGCCTGTCAGCCGGCCCCTCCCCTGTAATTAGGAGAGTAAACACAGCGTCTGGCTCAGCTTGAGGGAGAAGTAGGAGGGAGCGGAGGAGGGGAGACCGTCCGGCTTCTGTCCTACCGCTACTTGAGCTGTCCAGGAGCAGCTTTGGATTGACAGACAGCGATATGCACCCTGATCACATGGGAGGAGAGGGAGTCTGTTCGCATGCTGGGAAAAATCAGTTCTCCATGTGTACCTGTAGCATCAGCTGTCTGCAGCATCAATGAACCAAACCTTTGCTGAGAAACAGAAAGGAAGAAGATCTGAAAGCTGCTCACAGTGATGACGGTGCATGCAGTGGAGATCAATGATGATGAGTAACGTCTACCCTATAAGGTATATTCACTTATGTAAAATGTAAGAAACCTGCATACAATAATTGTAATACTTTAAAATTATACAACTCACAACATACATACATCCATCCATCCATAGGGACAATTTAGGCTCACTAGATAAACCTCACATGCATGTTTTTAGACTGTATGAGGAAGCCAGAGCACAGGAGACCCCCCCCCCCCCCCCTTCACACACACACACACACACACACACACACACACACACACACACACACACACACACACACACACACACACACACACACACACACACACACACACACACACACACACACACACACACACACACACACACACACACACACACACACACACACAGGGAGAACAAGCAAACTCCACACAGAAAGGCCCAGCGGGTATTTTAACCCATGACCTTCCCACTGGTACGCGACAGCACCTTCCTCCACCACGTTCCGTCGTGCAGCTTCATATCAAAATATTTCATAAAATTTTGAAACTGAAACCGTTTCTGCATTTTGTTAAATTATTTCATCATTTTGAATTCAATGGCAGCAAATCATCATAAAAAGGATCTGAAAGGGGAAACAACAAGCTGTTACAGTACGCGCCTGTAGCTACAGCCACTACAGACTTACTTCACCACCAATTATACAAATCAGCGGCAGGTCACTAGTATGTATGGTTTTTATGAAAATCGCAGGAGTAAAAATGTGCATTTGTTTGACAATCTGCAGAAAAATATTTCCTAGAACTGCACAACTAACCTTCAGTGTGAAACTGCAAAGGCAATCAATTTGTCGAAGAAAATACAAACATCCCTGCACAAGAGGTATAGTGAAGTTCAGTGCTGGATACTATTGATCTTCAGGTCCTCAAGTGGTGTTTCATTGAGAACTGGATACCACTGCATCAGCTCAGGAGCACTTCCAGAAACCATTGTCTGTGAACAGTTTGTTGTTTGATCCCAAAAATGTAAGTTAAAACTTATGAGGAAAAAAATGAAACTATGTGTATATAAACACTGCAAATTATTTGGCTCTTTGCAAGATTTACAATCTTTTTTTTTTCTTCTTTTGGCATGATAGATAACTCTGCTTGTTTTAAAAGTTATTTAGTTACTTTCAATCCTTGATTTTAGAGGATCATCTTGCATTTAGATTTAAACCTCTTATTTCAAGATTTCTTAGGTAAAATCTACTTGCTGCATGGACAGATAATTTCAATAGTTTTAAGCAATTTTCTTCTCAAATATAGTGTTTATATCTTGTATTTGAGCTTCATATGTTTGCAGTGAAACTCAGCTAAATTGCTTTTAAAATGGTTGTTTTGTGGTCTGATTAATGATGATTCACACTCCTCAGATGTTTACAAAGTGTTCTTAAAAGAACCACCCACCAGCCAGCTAGACAACCAACCAACCAACCAACCAACCAACCAACCAACCAACCAACCAACCAACCAGCCAACTAACCAACCAACCTTTGGTCAATGAGGACACAAAAAAATCTTTACTTTCATGTCTTTCAGAATTATAGGAGGCCGTGGTTCATTTGTCTTTTGGATGTTCAATCCGTTTCTTGTCAAAATGTGTTTGGGCAAGACAATAAAGTCCAAGTTGGTCCCAGTGGTGTGCAGCCACCTTGCATGGCAGCCGTCTCTGAGTGTGCTTGAATGGATGAATGTGAAAAATCATGCCACTTAAATAGAGACTACTCAATTGGGTAAATTCTGATAGTTTCACATCTTTTTGCCCTTCATTCCAAATTGAGGGGGACAGAGAATTCAAAAGCCTTTTTCAGATCTAACTCTTTGGAATTTAATCTGAACAAGAGCAGAGGTCACGATGGCAGAACATTTCTGCACTTGTAAAACAGATATGTAGGAAGAGCCCTGAATACCTTTAAAGACTGCAAACATTAAAATCTGCAATTATATGCAGCAAACAAATGACAGTATATATGATGGCTGCATCTAGGAATATAATGATAAGCACTGTGCACCAAAGTATCCCAGCAGGTTTAGGCTATTCATAAAAAGCAAATCTCCATAACCCAGTAAAGGTAAGGAAAAAATCTTTCCAGAGTTGAAAGGAGAATTAAGATTTATTTCAAATTGAAGTTTATCAATGTGCCATCTAAACACATGTTGTCATCAGTCACAGTGCCAAAGTATTTATACGATGTGACCATGTCAAATCTCACACCATGAATAACACAGGGAAGTGAAAGGAAAGCTGCTTGGGGTTAGCATGGTCTTTGATTTATCTGCATTTATTACTAGTTTAAATCAGCTAAGTCAGACAGGTATGAACAGCATCAACTTCAGACTGCTGGAATTGATGGTTTTGTAACACTATTAAAGATGAAACATAAATGAATAGACTCAGCAAATAGATCTGACACAGGGTCAACAAATCTGATTCACACCGATAAACAGCAACGACCCTAATATGAAACCTTGTGGCACACCCTTTATATTAGAATGTTACAAACATGATAAAGATGTCAGTGGCCTGTTTTGGTTTATGTGCAAGCAAACTCAAAACTGGGGATTTCTTTTTCAAATTGTGTAAAATATCACACTTTTAACTTCTGATATGTTGTTTGTGTTCTGTTGTAAATGAAATACAGGTTTATGAACATTACAATCAACCTTATCCTGTTTGTATTTACATTTCATAAACTGCCCTAACGGTTTTGGAGTGGAGTTTGTTTTTTTCTCCTTTGAGCAGTATATTTTGCAGGTTTCAGGCCAATAATGTAAAACACATCACTTGAGGCTCCATCCCTCCTCTCCACCTCTCTCCTGGTTGCTGGGGGGACTGGTCAGTTGCTGGAGGAATGTGTTGTGGGCTGGCGTTGTAGCCGTAGCTTAGGACCAAGCTTTGGGGGAGCGCCATTCCACTCTACACCAGTCTCTCGACTCTGCCCAGGCAGGGAGGTGGGCTGCGGGAATGCCGCGACCAGGAGGGGAGGAATTTCACCAGAGGACCTGCCAGAGATATGCCATGCAGGGAGCGATGAAGAGAGAAACCTAGATAGAGAATGAGAGAGAGAGAAAGAAAATGAGATCTCAGCCAATTGAAACACAGCCTGTCAGTATCATTTTGGGTTTTGTCGGATGCTTACTGATGATGGGCCAGTTCCTCCATGAGCTGGTTGCCACTCAGACTCTGTGGCACCGCATCTGACTCCGATCGCTCTCAGATGGCTTCGACTTCAACGGGCAGAACCAAACTAGAAGAAGCAAGTGATCATTCAAACATTTAAAATCACCCTTTCTTTCAGTTTCAGCCTAAACCAGCCATCTGTGTCAGTGTCCATCCATCACAGAAACACCATCACATGCAAAAGTTTTAGTGCATTTCCACTCAGATGGAGTGCATCTGTGTGTGTGCATGTGGTGGACACAGAAAGTAAAAAAGGATGGATGCTTTAAGGCCCAGTGTATTTGCCAAAGTCTTTACAGCGCCCAGAGAGCCATGCTGCAGCATCATGGTCCACAGCATGGAAAGACATGGGGCAGATGGGTGCAGTGTAGCAGCACAACCTCCCCCCTTCTCCTCTCGAATGTGAGGCAGCAGTGGTGGGAATGGCACAGTGTGAGAGGGAGTCTGGGTTCATGGCTGAAACAGAAAAGCTGTTGGAGGGGCATTTGGGGGCTGGGAGAGAGTGGGGACTGAAAGCTGTTTGGGTGGGGGGGGACTTTAGAGAAGCTGCTGGTGGGGCAGAATCCTGCAATGGAGAGGGAAAGCCAGTCCCCCCTGTCACATCCCTTTGAAATCCAAGTACAGGGGCACGAGCCCAGGGAGGAGTGGCAGCGTGGCCCAGCGCCTGGGCAGACAGGCAGTCACCGCCACTGGGCCCCAGTCCAGCTTGCCTCGCCTGGCCCCATCCCACTCGAGCCCACCCCGTCTGGCTCAGGCTTATGGGAGTCAGGCAGCCGACCCCCAGTGGACAGGCCGGAGCCCTGCACTACTGAGTCCCATCGAAGCTCTTGCGTGGGGTTAGAAAACAGCGGCAGTACCCCTTGGGGAGAGGGGCCGGGCAAGGATGGAGAAGGAAGGGGGGGCCACTCTGCTGCTGCACAGCTTCTCCTGCACCCAGGCCTCTGGATGGGGGCCCAGTGTGGTCTGCTGCTGATGATAACCCCCACCGCACCACCAGGCCACTCTGCCTTCAGGGCCTGTGCAGGTCCACACATCCCCATGGCAACTGTGGCAGGGCCGTCCACACAATGTGAGTGGGCAACGAGCCAAGTGCTGCCAAATTGGGATGAGGGAGAGACATTTTGGAAGAATGCTCAATCCTGAATCTTTTCACCTTTATTTTGTCTCTGGTTAATCATGTTTCTGGCTCCAGTGATCTAATATCACAGTCTTGGACTGTATTCGCTAGTGGAACAGTGGTCAGCAGCTCCACAGACAAATGCATCCTACATCGCTGCGCCATGTTTCTTAAATTTTACCACATATTGTTAGGCTCCAAACTCATATTTGCTATTTTCTCTAACAGCTACAGCAGGCATTGATAATACAAAACCCTCGGGCAGAATGGAACCGATACATTGAGAAGCATTCGTTGTGTGTTTAAAGAGACCTTGTCACGGCAATATTAAGCCTGCGTAAACACAAGTAGTTCAATGACATTCACAGCAGCCACCTAAAGTTGATTCCCCGCCCCCTCTAAGCCACTGGGAAGATACTGTAAAAGTGGTTGGATGGTGTTTACTGAAAGTGGATATCTGCTGTTTGTTTTGTTGTTCTGGTTTCCGACCGTAAACACTGCACAGATTTCCTTGAGTGGTGTTTGAAACGTGTATGTGTGTGTGTGTGTGTGTGTGTGTGTGCGCCATGTGTTATATTTGCTGATAACAGGATTTACTCAAATTGCGACTCACCAGTTGAGAAAGGTTAATTGTCAGTGCAAGTGGTAGAATGGGTACATGCAATAATTATTAGACTAAGTTGCTTTATTATTTAATGATGCTAATTAGGCATTAACTGTGGTCCTCTTTTTGGATCACGACTTCAAATGCATGTCAAATTGCATTAAGTTTACTTTGACATCCATTTATCAAACTAAAGGAATGGTGTTTTGTAGATGTCCTTAGTGTGTTTATTATTATGAAAGTGATCTGTTCTTGAGGTACTGATCAGAAAATTGGAAGAGGGATTTTCAGGACTGGCTCAGTGAAGTGCATCCTCAATTTATTTGCTGTGAGGACAATACATTTTATGATTGGTGTGCTTTTTTGTTTTTTGGGTTGCTGGTGGTTTTAGTGGTTTGGTAATTTAAGCTTGCACTAAGAGGGATATTTGATACGTGCACAAAAGCAAGAAATTCGAAATCACCCCCATACCCCCCCCCCCCCCCCCCCCCGTTTCACCAGTTATTTCTTCTCTAAGAAACACAATGTTTAGTTTGTGTGCCACCCATGTGGATGAGACTGGCATGGATCTGGCATTAAGGTGAGGTGGAAAGTGACAAGGAAAGAAAGCAAGAGATCAAGGCATGACTGCCAGTGCATGTCATTGCCCTACACTCTCATCAAATAGCCCCGTGCTGGTTATGTTGTTGCCCAGACGCAAATTAATTTGGATGCCTGGAAAGACTGCAGAGCCCAGGACTCATCTCTGCCCTTTAAAAAAGAAAAGACACCAGTGGAGAGCACTCTTCCAACAAGGGGGGGCGGGGGCCGAGAAAGAGGTTTTGATGGATTTCGGCGGAGGGCAACACAGTGTCTGGAATAAGATGGGAGGGTACAGAGGACACGGTTGAATATGCTTGTCCCGCTATGATGACAAGATGGCTCAGCCACCACTGTGCCACAGGCTTCCCCCTGCCTTCGTCCTCCCCTCCCTCCCCCTGGTACTCTCCCCCAGGACACCAGTGAAGTAGAAGGGAGTGTTGAGGGGAGGGGAAGGCGGGGGTAGAAGGGGTACTGGCGGTTAGCTGGCGTTTAATCTTCTCCTTGGCTCACTGCAGATTCTTTCACTACATGCCCCACTCCCTCTTCTCCCCAAATCTGTACCTGCTCATCCCTGGGCCTGCTTTACAGGGGAGCTCTTGATCAGTGAGGTGATGGAGAATGGCCCTCGTCACACACTCCAAATAGGATCGGATTGCCCGGGAGCAAAAGGTGAGAGCTACATGAAGCCTGGTAAAAAATAGAGGAGGTGGTGGTGAGGGGATGCTTCAGCAGCCAGACACCACCACAAAATGAGCTCTGTTTGAGATGGACTTTCCAGGGCTTGTAGGTTTTAGAGGGGGTTTGTACTGGTGCAGAACAACCACAAAACTCCACTACATGTGTTTGCTGGTGCGGGGACTGGCCTGGAGAGGAGGGGAGGACTTGTTCTCCACTGGCATGTCGTTGGCATGTCGTTAACCTCCCAGGGCTCAGGGGAAAATAATCAGGCCTCTGTGTGCTTTAAAGCCGAGGTTCGTTTGTAAGGTGCCTGGGGAGAGCTGGACCCCTGCTGGAGGACAAGGTAACAAAACAGCGGCGCGCCGACAAAAGGAGGGGTGGACACTGGAAGAAAGGGTTAAATAAGAGCCCCTGCTGGGTCACAGAGCAACCCCCTGGGTTCACTCATAAACAGTTAAGTGGCTCAAATTAAGTGTTTCACTATTCTGGAAATGCATGCCATTTTATAAAACCCAAGTGATCACTGAAGAGCTTACCAAAGAAGAAATACAGAAGCATACTTGTGTACTTCAAAGTAATTCAGTTCAAAGTAACTGGTAGGTAACCAGTGTTGAAATGTTTTTGTAGATAGTGAGAAAGATAAATATCTTTATAGTCATCCAGATATTCACAATGCCCACAATGAGCAGATATTCATCACATTAGCTCGGGAGGGAAGTGTTACTTCTTACAAATGAAAATTCTGCACTGACTATGATAGTATTATATCACTCTTGGATATGTTACATTGTCAACATTTAAATTTTGAGCTACTTTAAGATTGTGTTGCAGGATATATAGTAAATGCAGAGGAGATTTTTAAGGGAATGAAAAAAATCCAAAATAAACAAACATGAGGTTTGCAGCTTTAATGCAACTTCAGATTTTAGTAAAGATTAATGTGATAAACCTGAATGCAAATATAAGGCAACTAAAATGAATACAAGACGATAATAAATGCCACATGGGCATCAGTTGCTGAGCCTCTAACTAACACCTAACAAATGTTATTTATTGCCGGTGGATCTGCTGCTGATGAAGATATTTTTTTATTATGAACTGATAAAAAAGCTGATGTTGCACCCAGATGGTGTGTGTCAGACATGTGACGTAAAACATGAGTTTATTGTTAATTGTAAGTTTCACTGTCACTGTGTGAGTGGCAATGGTTTTGCTTTACTCAGTTCTTTTTGATCCAGAAGTGACTTCAATCATTATATAGGAGAGAAACATAAGAAGAAGATACATAGATAAACTCCCAGCAAATTGCACCCTAGTTTGACATATACTTTATAAAAATGTAACACACGTACTTTTTGTATTTCACTCGATCGTAAGTATAAGTGTTGTATGATCGGAGTGTCACCAAAAGTAGTAATAATGTACTAAATGGACCTTTTTAAGAAATACTTCCTGGTGGGAGATAGATGAGCACCTTGATTCCACTAATGAATGAAGTTAGAGTTGTGAGACTGACATAAGAAGGTTAATTTTACTCCGCGAGGTCGACTAAAATGAAGTAACCAGTCAAGCAGCTTAGCGGAAACCGCTGCAACACAGCCATGCAAAAGCAGATGTGTGAAGTTGCATTTTCAGTGTTCGTGGAAAGGAAAACGCGGCTGTTCTGTCTTTGTTTTGAGGTTCAAAGTCTGCGGGTTAATGAGATGGAGGCTGGAGCTGCAGTCAGAGGGATGAAATGGGCCGAGAGTCAGAACAAGAGGTTGGTAACTCTTGCTCAGTCTTGTGATCAAACACCAGTGGTGACACTACAAACCTCTATCCCTTCTTTTCAGCATTGCACTTTCCACCCCCTTCCTTTCTACAGTAGTAATGCCCCTCACTATTTTTCTACATCTTATCCCTTTTAATTAGAAAGCAAATTCTGCAGCCTGGAGAGACCTAATCCCCTACTGCCCAACAATGCACAGAGTGGCTTTGAACAGCCGACCTGCAACCTCAACCCCCAAGCCTTAAATTCCCCCCACACTGCTGGACCTTCAAGGGGGGAAGGGGCCATTTTCCTCTCACAACATTATTGCTTAAGGATACATGTGCTGCAGTATTTGCAGAACTACATATTTGCATTTTAGGAATGTTAACAGTAATTAACAACTAAGTGACACATGTGACAGAACCGATACAACTCGGTCTATCTCCCCCGTGAGAGCCGTAGCTGCAGCTGATTTGCATATATATTAATGTCCCTTATTGTATAGATTAGATCCCATTAGTTGTGGTGATTCTACTAGAAGGTGCAGTCACTGGGATGCTAAAAGTCCTGTTATTATGTTAAAATCATCTTTAAATTGTTGGAGGGCGAGGAAAAAGAGGGGGTTATGGCACTGATACAAGGTTAAGGGCGATTAGACACCCTGACCATCTCAACAATAGGCTGAGATTAGATTCTGAAAGCAAAAAACCAAGAAAATAACGCCTCTCTCATTTGGAACTCCATTAACGCCCGTGCATTTACAAGGCAGCGTGTATCTAAAATGACCAGCTTTTAAAAACAGATTTCTTAATAAAAGTATATCTAGATGGAGCATGCGGCCGGCTGAAATTAAATTCTGCCTTCCTTCCTGGGTGTGTGCGCTTTACATCCACTCGGGCAGCTAACGTAGGGCCAAAGTGATCGTTTACTGAGCTGTTTGTCAGGAGAATTATGAAGCTGTCAGAGCCTGCTCTTCTGCCATTTTCAGAGGAGAGGTCATCAGATAGTAACGATGATGAGAGGGAGGAGGAGGAGGAGGAGGAGGAGGAGGAGGAGGAGGGAATCAGAGTCGGGGACCCTGACAAGGACAACAGTTTAATCTACTGATGGCTCCTCTTGATTTACAGGAAAGCTGAAACCTTCGAAAGTTGCAGTCCATGATCTGCACTGCCTCCAGTGGTCAAAGACTGGCCTCACCCATTACATGCTTTCATACAGTAAAAGTCAGAGAGAGCTGAGGTGGAACAGATTACATTTTGTCAAACGGTTTGACGGGATGATTATAAAGGTCAGTTACTTGTGAGAATCCATGAGGCAATTGGGATAGTTCTTAACACACGCTTTGTTTCTTTATATACAATTCCACAACTGAGTCAAAAAGAAGAGAAATTCATGTTGATTAACACAGCCTGTCTTATCATTTTGCTTGGTGTTTTCCAGTGCTTAATGCTAAAAATCTGGTATTATTTTGATTGAACACAGCATGAAACCCCAGTTTGAAGTGTTGATGGTCATAATGTTCAGATCAGAAAAGGATGATGGGTTGATGTTGTTGATCAGCTCAGTGTTTTATTGTCTTTATGCTAATGAAATCAGCAAGACGAGTTGATATATAATACATGTTTTTGTCCTGTGGGTGAATCAGGACTACCTAGAGAAACCTCTGCACAGGGGATTTCCTGTTGTGAGAAAACAGTTCTGACCACTTTAAAAAAAAATAAAAATAGTGCAACCCAGAACATAAGGGTTGGGCTGGTAAAGTCTTATGTATAACGTTATGTTTACATGACAGCATTTTCAAGTGAAAATAGACGTTTTGACTGTTTATTTAATAGACATTGTCATTCTTTGAAAATAGTTCTCATGGTGGAATGACACAAATGCATAGTATGTTTTCAAAATACTCTATGGTTTATGTAAATGAGGAAAACACAACTATTCTGATATGAGCAGTATTGCACATGTGCACTACAGTTGCAGTCCGGTTTTTCTTGCACACATGAAAGTAGACCGACAATAATGGAGGATTCCAGATTTCATTTTTTGTGTTGCTTGTTTTTTTTTAACATTTAAAACACCCTCATCTGCATAAGTGGAGACACATTTTTGACATGCAGCAGAAACTGGGTGGGCTTATAATATGAAGAAGGACTTTTTAACGGAGCTTGAATGGTTATATTGTACTGTTCTCTGTGTGCATGTGTTGTATTACAAGAAACAGAACGCAAACTAGTGAGATTTCATATAAACTACATGCGTTTCAAGCCGCGTTTAGGCGACAACATTTCAAGGGAAAAAGCGTCAATGGTTTCAGAAAAGTTATGCGTTTCTGCAGCAACGTTTTGAAATGAATGTCTGTTCATATGAGAATGGCATGAAACCACACACACACGGGCACCAAGAAGAATACGATCTTCACATTAACAATGGCAGTACACTGACATCCATATGGACCAAGTTGGATTGTTATTACAGTGACTGTCAACTATAAAACCACCAGGTCCCAGGAGAACATAGAATGGTAGTCATCACACTCTGGAGACAAACATTGTTCTTATTGTCCATCTACTCGCACATGAGCAGAATAATTATTTACTGTTGCCATGGTGCACATGTGCATGATCAACATTTTAAAAAAGTCAAATTTTCCCGGGTTTCCATGGAGTGTAGCATTTTCAAACGGTTCCACCTTGAGAGCTGTTTATAAAACGTTGCATTATAAGTGGCTCAGAGTACTGTTGTCGCGTAAATGAACACGCAAAATGCAACAGGTTCTGTGTTTTTTCTTGAAAACATTGCAGTGTAAACAGGGCTTTAGTGTGGATTGTGACTGAATGGGAAACTGTGCTATTTCCAGTTGATCATTGATATACAGGCCTAAAGGTTTCTAGAGTTCCAAGTGTTAATGATCAGTTTATTTAATGCTCTGCCATCCTCAGCACCAGCAGGTCTTTCCTGCTCTCCGCTGCACAGGAGAACTACAATTCAACACAAGGCTTTTTATGTTTTTAACTTATTTCAACATCCTGAGGAAGTGAAATCGCTGCTTTTCCTTCTTCACCTGATGTGAGATGTTTTCAGTGAACTGCAATGTGGGCAACAAAACATTTGAAGCGCTCCTCCTTTACTAAGTATTGTTTCCTTGGTCTTTGTGGCGTTTATGTGCCAGTTTTTCTGAGAACAACACCTTGTGAAATGCTGGATTTCTTCTCCTGTAGGCATTTTCATTGTTCTTTCATATGAGTCCTGCTATGTTGGTGTCATCAGCAAGTTCATTTTCTCTTCAGTTTTTGACAAGACAACAAAACCTGTATTTATTTGTTGAAAACGTCTGTTGATTGTGTGCTCGTTCTAAACTTCATAATTCTGTTATGTCCCTGTTGAGCTGGGAATCTGTTGTGCAGCCTCCAGGGGGCTAGCCACTGCTGACTAATGGATCAGGGATGTTACACAGTTTCACATGTCTTAGTGTTTCTTCCCTGGCCCCCCAGGCCGCCACTGTTTCCAGTCATCTCTGGATCATATAACTGTCAAGCTGCAGAAGCTTGAATGTGGCTGGAGGAGGGTTCCATATCAAAATGTTACTGTGCACAGTTACTGTATCATTGTGTTATAATGCCATCATGAGTGAAGTTTAGTTTGAGAAAAATCAAGATGAACTAATGTCTACAGACATGGCAAGCAGTGATAAATAGATAATATTCCGAAATAAAAAGACATTTACTTGGACCTGAATGCAATGTTAATGTAATTAGAACAAATTAAAATAATTAAGTAATCTGTTGTTTAAAACCATAATTTTAGGCATCTGATTTTATGCTTTATTTAGACTGACCAAAACTTTCAAAGCTTCTAACGATCACCTTCAGCTCTTGAGAGGCTCTTTTATTGTGAACTGTATTAAGATGTGTCGTGGTTAGCACTCTGGAGTCGTAGTGAGAAGGTCATGGGTTTGAGTTTGCATGTTCTCCCTATGCATGCATGGGTTTTCTCCAGGAACGACGGGTTTCATTACATAAACAACCAACTGCACCCACCAGTAGTCTGGTACACTAAATCATTTATAGAAATTGTTTTCAAAACACTGCCATGTAAACTCAAAGCTTTTTTGAAATGGGATCTAAACTTACCATATGCATTAATTGAGTGTGTGTGGCTGACTTGGAGCATAATTAGCTGTGATCAGTTTCAGCATCCAGAAACTCAATAACCTGTTATAGAGATTGGATAAATTTCAAAGTTGGACAATGAACTTCTTATATGGATTGGCAGTAACATCACTCTGTGATAGCTCCTGATAAACTTGTAGTCATTAAATTAAGTCATCTTTAATCACCAGTGGCATGCTGGAACCGGCTAAATTATACAACGCTAACTACCTGAGACAAGCAGCAACAGTGTGGTAAAGCCACATTAAACCTGTCAATTGATGTAGCTGGATGCGGTTATCATCTTGTTCTTATAGCATTCGCCAACGTTCAACGTTGGGGCGAAGATTATGTTTTGGTCTGCGGGTATTTGTTGGTTTGTATCTATGTATGTATATATGCAAATTATATGTGCATTTATCAGTGGCGACTAGCCAATAGAGGGCGCCAGAGCAAAGGTGCATGTTCTAGTATTAGATATGAAATATTATGTGGTTCGTGTCCTGTTGCCTCCCAGATTTATCTCCTACTCTCTTAACATAGCTTACATCCAAGTGAAACACTGTTTTTATTTGGATTTTACTTGTAAAGATTCAATTTATGTTGGCTTAACGTAAGTGAGTTTATGTGTCATGTTGTGTGCTTACGTTTTGTGTTTTTGCCCACATATATTAATTGTATGTCTGTATATATGTATGTATTGTACCAATGTTTCGCAAAAACTACTGACCCAAATTGCATGAAATCCTCAGTGATGATCTGTCATCATCCAAGTACCAATCCATTAGATTTTGGGCAAGAACAGCTCCTGGAGAGGTAAGATCTATCCTCCATTATGGACAAACTGGAGCTCCACGGTGGCCGTCTGTCACGGCTGCAGCGAGAAAGCTAACATGCTTCCTTAGCATGCTCGGTTCTACAAAGAAAGCTAATATCTCGATTTGGCAAGCATCCAGAAACACTGGTGTGGGTGCATTGATTCAGGTAGAGGTTTATCTGTGTTTCGCACAGTAATGTTGATATCTGACAAGCTAATAAGCATCGATATGAACTAACGGCGAACATGGTAGCGATGCTAACTTAGTTCCGCAAACAAATGTGGTGTTGGTGAAGGTATGCGCTCCACCGAGTGCCTGCTCTAGTTTCATCCTGTTTTTCTCACCATATTATTTAAATGCGTACTTAACTGACATAAGAAATGTCAAAAACACGGAGCAAAAGTTACAATTTGCGGCGGCAGTCCCTGTTAGGAGAAGTGGAAAGTGTGAAGAAGGTCATTTTTGTTTCAGACGAGATGAAAGTAAATCTCTGTCATGAGTGAATCAACTTGGCCTGTGCGTAATACTTGGTAATTTGCAGGCGACATCGCCGCGTCGCTTCCTCTTCATATTCAGTCTTTCAGCTCTGTCACCTCTCCCCTCTCACTCTAACAATGTTGTCTTGAATGAGTTCAAACAGTGTTATTGACACAATGAGTGATGTTTCAAAGGAAACACCGATTACGAGGAATAACTTCATTTAGCTCACATATTAATCAGCGCTCGACTAATTAACAGTGATAGAGATGCCCTGAGCGGGGATAGTGTGTGTGTGTGTGTGTGTGTGTGTGTGTGTGTGTGTGTGTGTGTGTGTGTGTGTGTGTGTGTGTGTGTGTGTGTGTGTGTGTGTGTGTGTGTGTGTGTGTGTGTGTGTGTAGGGGTGGGGAGTGCTGCGAGATGAGGGCATTCTCCCACTTCCATTTACTTAAGGCTCGGGGGATCTTTTTTGCGTCCCGTCTCAATTAGTTACTCACGCTGTCACTCTGTCTGTCACATCCTGGTGTGTCACACCGAGACAACTGTGGGATGAACAGACAGCGAGTGCGAGCGCGAGCATTCAGTGAGAGAGCGTGGGTCACACTCTCTGCCTAAGGCCACCATCTTCCTTCCTTTCCTACTCAAGGGTTCGATTTTCAGAAAGCTACTTAGGTATTATACTAATCCCCACCCAGTTTAATTTTTAATTTAAATTTTTTTTTTTACCTCTGCTCCCCTTCAGGCCAAAAACCCAGGTTACCACGTTGGACATTTGATCAATCTCAGTGCCAAAGTTTGAAAGTTGTTTCAACACTGTGTGTGGCAGAAGAAACAAACAACGGCAGATTGCTGTCTTCAGTCTCCTGAATCCTCTGTTACATTAACCAACCTTTATAGAACCACAACGTTCAGGATGTGCAGGAGAAATCTGATTCCCTGTTGATATGACAACGTTTCAAGTGAAAACGCATTGTTTTCATATTTTCGTTTCAACAAGTTTTGCGTTTACACAACAGCATTTTGAAAATGATGTCTGCTTACACAGAAAAGGCAGAATCACTGACAACGATGGTTGTTTTCACGTTGGGCCACTAGTGGGGGTTGTTGCCTGTTCATGCAATGAAACCACACAAACACGTGCAGAGAACAATACGCTATAAACATTAACAATGGGAGTACATGGACACTTGTATGGACATAAAGTTGGATTTTTATTTCGGTGACTCTCAACTACGTTTTCAGAAAGTTCCACCTTGGTAGCCCTTTTCAAAAAATTCCACTTGCAGTGGCCCCGAGCATTGTTGTCATGTAAACGGACTCCCAAAACGTGACGAAAGCTTTGCATTTGGACTCAAAAACGTTGTTGTGTAAACGGGGCCTGAGCTGTCAATCTGTTATCTGATGGCGCAGGCGCCAACCTATTAATAAAACATCATCTCGTAATTTGTTATAACAACACATTAGCATGACAAAATCAATGGCTTTGATTTGGTATTCATGTATTTCTCTGAACAAATTTGCTGATCTCCTGGGCCTGTCTGCTCAGAGGTTTTGTATCTGGAGGCTGATGCAGATGGATTGGGGGGGGCGGGGGGCGGGGGTGGGGGGGTGGTGGAGGTTACGCTGAGGACTGCTGGGAGTTGCGGGGACGGCCGTCACTATGGGATGTTTTTTCTCTTGTACAGTTTTGTTGTCTAAATGTTTTACAAACTTAATTGGCATCCCCGGGGGAAGGCTGCCAGCTGTCTGCCTGATGGCGAGTGTTTCTAATTTGGTTCATGGCGGAGGTTAGCTGACGGGGTAGCTAGCAGAGCGGAGCAGGGCGTGCGGCACGCTGCATGCTGCACATGGCCTGATCAAGCCCCCGGTTTGCTTGTTTTTCCCTCGTTTGTTCAACAACAGACATTGCTTCAGCGGGAAAAAAGCGTAACAGCTGCTATCTAACAAGCAGAGTGCAGCGAGTGCTGGTCCGTGATGCAGCAGCGAGCTTCTGGAGAGAGCCGACAAACCGCTGGCGAAGCCGGCCAAAGTCTGCAGCCATGAACGCTATCATTGCCTCGTACATCATCACTTTATTCTCATTCAAGCACTTAAAGTAGGATTTAAAAGTTACTGACAATGCTTCACAAAGGTCTTTGAACTGTCAGTCCACAGCACATATTGTAGATTTATTTGGCTTTTTCTCTCCGTGTGTTCCTCCTCTTCCTCTCAGGTGATGCTATCAGTCTCCTTAAACTCCAACCAGAGCTAAAATACGACCTTCTCATGCTACTGGGGGATTTTAAAGGTCGAGATACCAATTAATAAAGTCAATGTAAGCTTCATTTCAGCTTTGAGCACTAATTAATATTAAAAGAGATGAATAAAGAGTCTTAAAGGTTTACTTACAGAATGAAAACTGCTGACACTGTAAAACACTTTAACTGAAGCCAGTTTGACAGAAAAGAGATAAAAGGTATTGTTTAAAGTACTGCCCTGTTAAAATGTTTGAGCTTCACTTTGTAAAATAGAAGGAAATTCTATTTGTTAAGAATTTTTCATGCAAATTCAAACAGACAAGAGCAGCACATGACAACACATGTGCAACATACTGATGCTTCACACAGAATGGCAACAAGCAAATACTGATTATATCTTCTATAAATCTCTTAAAGACTTTGAACTGCTGCCTATTGTGGTGCTTTTCAGCTTTTTCATTATTACCCTGTTCTTATTTATTGCTTTTCTGTATTAATCTTTGTATGTCTTGGTATATAAAGTATGTTGGTGTTATTACAGCTATTTAATCTAATTAGCATTCTATGAATCTTTGGCTGGTTACATTTTTGAAACTGAAATATTGCACTTTCATCTCGATCTGTAACCTAATTAAGTCTGTGATTTTTCAATTTATTCAAGTGTTATTATAATGATATATTTAACTTTTTTTGTAAGTTTTGTAATTTTCCATTCAAATTTCTAGCTTCATCTGTCCACATATTGACTGTATGTGTCCAGCAGGTTTATTCTTAGTGACTGTAATTGACTGTAGGATTTGAAAAACACATCCAGAAACATTTCACAAGTTTCTACTGAGAGGGAGTTGTGTCATTTGCTGGGGTGAAGTAACAGATTAATTATACTCATATTACTTCATCCAAGTAGTATTTGTCAGTATTTGAACTTTCATGTTTTACTGTAATGTTATGTTATGAATGAGTGCTTTTCAAAAATGTCATTTTACTTATAATTTACACCATTTTCATATCACAAACATTCAAACATCATCTGCACTCTTGTTTCCAAGAGAGAATTTTTGCTTTCTATCTACAATAATAACACCGCTGTGTTATTATTATATACTCTGTTTGTCTCTACATAGGAATCTTATCCATACAAAATGAGTTTCTACCACTAGAAATGTAATGTAACATCCAACAGTGAAATTGAATTGTTATTACGGTGACTCTCAATTAATAATCTACCAAGTCCCAGGAGATTATAGACTGGGAGTCATGACACTCTGGAGGCAAACATTGTTATGGTTCATCTACCCGTGCATGTGCAGAAGAACTGTTTATTATGGCCGTGAAGTGCATGCACAGTAGCAGCATTTCTGCTGTCTACACGGAGAAGGAGCCCGAGCGTTTTCAAAAAGTTGCATTTTCAGTGTCTCCGAGGACGGTTGTCATGTAAACGAAGACCTAAAATGCAACAAACGTTTAGTGATGTCACTGGAAAATATATTCAGGTAACTGGAGCCTTTGGCACTGCAACAGCGTAAGAGTACAAATAACAAGTCAATGATAGTCAAGTAGTTTCTGAGAAGAGTACAAAG
Source organism: Lipophrys pholis (assembly GCF_963383615.2). NCBI lineage: Eukaryota > Metazoa > Chordata > Actinopteri > Blenniiformes > Blenniidae > Lipophrys > Lipophrys pholis. Next base: position 20,915,005 of record NC_137633.1, read on the forward strand.
AGGTCAAATTGATATGTAACTAACACACGCACGCACGCACGCACGCACGCACGCACGCACGCACGCACGCACGCACGCACGCACGCACGCACACACGCACACACACACACACACAAACAGCTACCAGGTGAGCCCTGCTGCAGTGGCCTGAGGGGCAGGGGATGAGCAGGGGGTGAGTGGGGGGTGAGCAGGGGGTGAGTGGGAGGTTGCAGAAGCCCGCCCCTGCCAGCGAGCTCTGTCTGTAGGACATGTTGACTCTGGGAAAATTATCACCAATGCATGGCGCTGCATAGTCACACAGGATAATTGGCCTGCAGTGGTGGCACCGCAGCAGGAAATGTAAAAGTTGCTGGTTGTTCAAGGATAAACAGGATTTGTCCCCCTGACAAGGTGGCGACAACTGAGTGATTTATACACATACTTTTTAAAAACTCTGTGCACTGCGTGACGGCCTCACCTGAAATCCCACTGTTACTGCACCTCCATGATTTTAACGAGCGCTCATGAGGCCGAACAGAAGAAAAGTCCTCTTGTGTGAAGTATGATCCTGTGATGCTTGTGGGACAAATCCAGCCGATGCTGCTTGAGTACCTTATCAGGAGATGCTGAACAGCTGCAACTTCTCTGCTATTAGATGAGATGCAAAATCTTGGCTCAGGGCCCATCACTTTTTTTTTTCTTCCACTTTTTTTTTCCCAAACAAGAGGCCGGATGTAGAGGATCAAGGGATCTAAAGCTTAGTAAGAGCATTGCATTCATGACGACTGTGTCTGGTGGCCTGAACTGGAGCGAACATATGCCGAGGTCTTTATTGGCATTCTCGGCTAGATTGGAAGGACAATCAATTAGCCATGAAGCTGTGGCTCCCCAGGGGCTCTTGGGATATCCAGATGACTTAGTGGCCATACAAACACCAAGACGCTAATTCACTGGGCTTGACTTGATGAGCAAATGCCACAGGGTGAATTCTCCTGGCTGGTTTTTCAAAGGATGATTGGTGTATCTGCAGGTGCAGGTGAATAAAGCGAAGAGAGAGAAAAGGTGTATGTCTCACCCTGGGTGGTGCAAGCCATCCTGGAGGCAGCGTAGCTGCTCTTGACTTTAATTGGCCTCATAATAGTCCAACTGATAAGTGTTGTGAGTGGGGCAGGAGGGAGGGAGGGTGGTGGGGTGCAAAGGGTTGCACTGCTGTACCCCTGGCTGCGGTGCAGACTCCAGAGGAGCATGTGGGGGCACCGCTGATTATTCAACATGTTTCTCTAATCCCAGCCCTTGTGGTAGGAACCTGTGAAAGAGCCTGGTCTTTGTGCCGGGGGGCTAATCGTGTTTTGGAAACGCCGATCGAGGCTAATCTTCTGGCCTGCCTCTAATGTGGAGCCGCTGATATCCTCTGCTGCGATAAATTAAGCTACTTATTAATCTAATTATGGTACATTCATCCCCACAAACTTTCATGTGACTTGGAAAGCCCCCTTCACCATTAACTCGTGCACCCCTCCGTCCTCCCCCTCTTCAAACTCACATCTTGAGACTGACTGCCCTCTCTCTCTCTCTCTCTCTCTCTCTCTCTCTCTGGCCAACCCAATTAGGGACCCTCAGGATTTTACTCATAACGAGGCTCCAGACTGGAGTCAGCCCCTCCACACAGACGGTGGTTGGTCTTAACTCCACAACCTTTCTCCACCCACCTTCTAACTCATGATAATACCTCCACCTGCTCCACTCCGGCTTTCTTTTTCCATTTTGCTTTGAAGATCTGTGGAAAAATTTGTTTTCATCTATTTAAGTTTTGTACTCATCAATACTCCCTAAACATTAAACTCCTATCTGGAAAACTGCAAACAGAATTCGCAAAGTCATTTCCAAACCATCCTCAAACATTTGCAGGAGTTTGTAATGATTTTGTGTGAATTGCCGGCACCATTTGAAAAACGCGTTGACTTTGCATTTCTGTTTCAGAAAAGTTTTGCGTTTACATGGCAACATTTTTCCAAACCATGTCCATTTACATGGCAATGGCAGAATCGGTGAAAATTATGTGGTTTTGATGTTGGCCCACTAGTGGGTGCTGTTGTTGGTACGAGTAAACGGACATCTGTGTGGTTGTCATTGCTCATCTACTAGCACATGTGCAGAAGAACTATTTATTTGGCCCTGGTGTTCAAAGGCAGTAACAGCATTTCCTCCGTCCACATGGAGATAGAGCCTTTTTCAAAAAGTTGCATTGCTCCCCGTTTCCACAGGAATGGAGTCAGAGCGTTACAGAGCCTTTGCATCTCTTGCAAAAATGTGGTGACAAATTTGCCATTTTATCTCACGGATGAAATTCAAATTGCATGCACATTTGTGAAACACCTGAAAAGTGTCAGTTCAGTGTGATTCTGAGAAACCGTGTGTTCATTTTGGCATTTCCAATTTCTATCTCCTCATTCCAACCAATCAGAAAAAATGAAAGTGACCCTTCTTTATTCCACACAATTTGGGAGACCAGAGCTGTTTGATTCTCACAGCTGTGACCTGATGTCTTTCACAGACTCTGTTGGGTGGGAATCCTGAGGAGCTGAGAAGTTCTCTGTGGGGAAGTGAGAGCAGGTTGACAGGGCCCTTCCCTACATGGACAGTGACCCTGAAGGGAGATGAAAGAGGTTCATGTCTGCACTTTAGTGGTTCAAACAGGTCTGCGCTCACCCGTGAAGGCTCTCTTGCCCATCCCGCCCCCCGCTACCTCTCCCCTCACCCACTTTCTTTGATTTTCGGTGAGTTGGAGAAGAGTGTCAGAGTTGCTCTGCTGCTCAGACTCCTTATTTTCCTCGGCCCCTCCTCATGTCCTTCTCATATATTTGCTCTTTTTCCCTAATTCCTAAAAGGCAGACTTTCTTCTCCTTCACCTGCAAGTTTGCAGACACAGGTAATTTTCTATGCAAGCCTGCCTTGTTTTATGTGTGTACAAGTTATAAAGTAGCTCAAGTGTAAAGTAACACCACTTTGGGCAGTTGTGTACCATCATTTGACATGTAATTTTAACAATGCTGCTATAATTACTGAAGTTTCTGTGAGCTCAATATGTTTATCTTTGGCCTTGTTTACCCAACAACGTTTTCAAGTGAAAACAGAAAACTTTTGTTGCATTTTGTGTGTCTGTTTACACGGCAACGGTGGTCGGAGTCGCTGAAAATGCAACTTTTTGAAAATGCTTGTGCTCTGTCTTTGTGTAGACAGTGAAAATGCTGCTACTGCGTATGCGCACCAATAACTCTTCTCCACATGCGTAAGTAGGTGGACAATAACAATAATTGCAGCCTCCAGAGTGTCATGACTCCCAGTCCATATTCCCCTGGGACTTGGTAGATTATTAGTTAATAGTGGAACACTGAACCATATCTTTCGTCTTGTCACTCGATCAAGTACCTGCCCGTCAGGTTCAATGGGTGGTTTGTAATGGAATGCCACATGCAATTACATTTTCTGCAGAACAAATCTACCCACGATTATTACTAAAGTAACTTTGAACCTTGAGTTTTATAGTAGAAAGTCAATGTAAAATGAATCCAACTTGGTCGTCTGTTCACACGAATGTCCATGTACTCCCATTGTTAATGTTTATGGCATATTGTTCTCTGCGCATGCGTGGCTTGATTACAAAAACAAACAACAGCACCCTCGAGTGGCCCTTTATGAAAATTACATCATTTTCAGTGTTTCTGCCATTGCCATGGAAATTTACTTTTTCAAAATGTTGCCGTGTAAATGCAACGTTTCTGAAAAGAAAATGCAAAAAGGATATGTTGGCAGTTTACCTTATCTGTTGTTTTTAGTGAACAGATGCTCAAAGTTTTTCCTAACTGCTAAGAGTGCATCACATTTGTGAGAGTATGTGAATGAAATGTTTTCTGGACAACATACAAGACATGAATAATGTCCAATAACCAAAATAGCATGTGTGTTCCATCATTTGACTCCAACTTACTGAACTTTAGGTGAACTTATTGAGTGAATTGACGACTGAACTAACAAGTCACATCAACACTGCAATGATAATACATTTTTAAGATATTTAAAAAAACAAAAAACTTTTTTAGTTATTTTTAGTTCAAGTGAAAAGTAAAGTTACTCCACCACTTTTTAAGGAAGTGCTGTATTCCAGTGTTCATTTTTAGTAACTTGTACACTACCAACTACAAATACTGGCAAGCCTACATTACCCCTGTCCTCTCCTCCCTTCACTGGCTCCCGTTTACTTTACGCGCTCATTTTAAAATACTAGTGCTAACTTTTAAAGCGTTACATGGCCAAACACCTTTTTATATTGCCAACCTCCTTCACCCGTATGCCCCAAATAGAACGCTCAGGTCTGGCCAACAAATGCTTCTTGTGGTCTCACACACCAAGCTCAAAACTCGTGGTGACTGTGCATCCGAAGCTCCTGCACCAAAGCTGTGGAATGCTCTTCCATTTCAGCAGAGATGCGTTGACTCCTGTGGTACTTTTATGAAGCAGTTAAAACATTTTTATTCAGGCAGGCCTTTGACCTGTAGCTGCTCAATTTGACTTTTTTTTGTATATGTTTGTTTTTCTTGCTTCTATATTTTTAATGATCTCATCTCGATTTTATTGTTTCTGTTCTTAGTGCTGTAAAGCACCTTGTGACTCATGTCTGTGAAAGGTGTTATATAAATAAAGTTCTATTCTATTCTATATGCTTGTCTTCATTCTCAATAGATGACCCTAGGTGTTTATCTTTGAGAGCTCAGGTAAAATAATCTGTGTGCCTGTAACATTCCTTTGCTTCCTCGCCAAAGTGATGTTGTGGATTTGTTTTTTCCCCTCAAAGCAAAATGAGGGTGAGAGAACAGGCGAGCGCTCGCTATCATTTGTTCTTAAAAACAAAGGTTGTGTGCTGCTATCAAACTCCCATTAGATATGGAGAATTGAGTGTGCGGTCTTCGCTGACGTACCAAACGGCGAGGTGATAACACAACGCAGAGGCAGGCCAGGACGCTAATTGCATGCCGAATATTTATAGTCCAGACAATTAGCTGTTGCCTTTTATATGCAAAATAACAACAGCAGCAGTGGCAACAGAGAGAGGGATGGAGATGGGGGGGAGCTAGGGTGGAGGGGGGGTAAGTAATTAAGATGCTCAAAACAGGACAGGGACATGCAGTCTGTTGTGCTCTGATTTGTTGCTAACAAACACAATAATTAGCCTGTTATTGTGGGATAATGAAGTTGCCAGTGTCCTTTTCCCTCTGCCAAGTGCCATCCTGAACAAGGACGCTCCCACCGCGGCTGTTACTGCGAGCAAGGCCCCGAGGTCTGCGATGCTGAGAAGTTCAGAGGTCACACAATGGGCCATAATGGGCCGTGGTCAGGGAATAGTGTGAAGTGTGCTCACATAAGGTTTTTTGAGTGCATTTAAAGACACTGGAGGCCTGCATTAGAAAATATGTTCAACATGTCCACTTGTTTGAGGTCAGCAGAAAGGAAAGGTGCAGATTTTTGCTTGTTTGTTGTAGCCTACTGTGTTAAAACCGTTTTTAGGCCAATTGATAAGAATTGAGCAGCAGAATCGCAGCACGTGTATGTGTGTGCGTGTGTGCATGTGTGTGCGTGTGGGGGGGGGGGGGGGGGGGTCAGTGTTTGCACCACCTTCACACACACGTGGTTGTGTACGTCTCTGACCGCAGGTTCACTGAATCAACAATGCTGTCTGGCAGGATTAGGTGCAGCTCGAGCTGATTTGATATTTGTGGCTGATAGTGCTTGTAAGTACGCTTTTGTTCCCTTCCATTGTGACCGAGATTAAGGCAAACCTCCTCTTCATCATCCTGCTCGGGTGTAGTAATAACCGAGATAAAGCTACTCTTTGATTGAATCATTTCTGCTGGCGTTCAGGACCTCCTCGCTCTCGGTGCCTGTCAGCTGTCGCTCACACTCTCAGACGTTTCCTTTCTACTCATCCGCTCCCTTCACAACTTGTTTTCGTTTTCCCACTTTTCATCTATAATACCTGTCAGTCATCACTCGATGCTAATGAGAATGTCTTTATATGTTGATTTACGCTAATGATGACCTGAATATCGCTAAACTTTTTTTTTTTTATTGAGTTTTGAGATTGTTTTGGTTAGCAGGCAATTTGTTTTGACAAATCATTTAAAATGAATCATTTCTCTTGAGAATCTATCTCTGTAACGTGTTTATGTAATGTTTTGCTGTTGTGTGGGAGCCATGTTGTGTAGGAGACTTTAGTTGTGTTCGGTCCCATGTGGGAGTTCAAACGACATGTCGGTTATCCTTGTGGAGATGTTGTGGGTCTGTTTCATGTCGTAACACTTGTAATAGTGGGTGCCAGCTTCATAAATAACATACCCACACTAGTGCACACATATTCAAATTAGTCGGCCGGGAAATGGCAGCGCGTTTCTCACATCCCTGGGGAGTTTAAGGGTTGGAATAGAATCATTTTGACATCTGGATTGGCGATACGAATGAATACTAACTCTAAATCATGTTACTCATTAATGTCACAAGATTAAAATGTTATGTCGCAGGTTGGTTTTTCAGCTATTTGTTTAATTTGTCCTGGTTTATGCTGCTAGTATCAATATTCAAGTTGTTGCAGGAGGTCTGAGGCAACTGCAATAATCCTAAGAATTTGTTAAATAAATCTTTCAGATCATATATGTGGCACCAAGGGGAAGTCTCTTGATAAAGCATATTATTTTAACTTAGTTGCATGAAATAATATTTTTCTTTTAAATTTGCTTATCCCTGGAGCCTTGTATAGAATTATGCTGAATGGAATCATGTTTGATGAGAGATTAGAAAAAAAGACAGTGTAATCTTTTACTCTAAACTATTGCTCAAGGATGACTTCTCAAAATCTCTACAAGAGACCCAAAAGAAATATTTTCTATTATTAAGGTAAAGTTACAGAACAAAAGAAATTAACAAAAAGTAAGAAAAGTGGGTAGGACAGTAAGAGAGTGAGAGACAGCAGCTCTAAAACTGTTTACATCTACGACAAAACTCAGGGCCGGTTTACACAACATTTTCAAGCAAAAACACAAAATTTTGTTGCGTTAGATGTGTGCGTTTATATGACAATGGTGGTTGGTGCCACTGAAAATGAAACATTCTAAAAAGAGCTCCCAAGGGTAAACTTCACAAAAACGATCCAACTCTGTGTAACCCGGGGGAAAATGCCACTTTCTGAAAATTCTTCTGCACATGCTCAGTAGATAGACAATAACAACAATGGCAGCCTTCAGAGTGTCATGACTCCCAGTCCATATTCTCTGGGGACTTGGTAGGTTTATAGTTGAGAGTCGCAACAATCCAACTTGGTCGACTGTCCATACAAATGTCTGTGTTCTCCCATTGTTAATATTTATTGTACATTGTTCTCTGCCTGCGTGTATGTGTGATTTCATTACAAAAACAAACAGCGGCACCCACTAATCGCCCTGGGTTTCTGCCACCCCTGTAAAAATGGACACTGCTTTAAAAACGTTTCAGTGAAAATGCAAAAAAGATGTATTTAAACATTGTGGTGCAATAGGGACCGGCGTTAAAGCTCTTAGTAACATCAATAAATCTAACAGTTAATAGTTATAGAAAAGTAATCCACTCCTTTGATACATTACTGTTAGAAGTTGTGATGCTCCTTTAACATGTTATTCCCAACAATGACAGTGACACAGCTAAATGCTTCCTCAGGTGGATACTCTCATCTGAACAGGTCGATGCACCAGACACGTTTGAGAGACAGTTTTCTTGTTTTTCTAAAATATATGCGATTATAAAGTCATGACCTGCTGACACCATTTCTGTCACACATCAACTTTATAGTGGAGTTCTACTCGTGCGCACGAACAAGCCCTTCCTGTTCACTTCCCCATCGAGGATTGTCACGTGACAATGAATGCCCCAAGTCATTTATGTGATTGTGTGTATCTTTCCTCCCTCTCACTCTCAAACACACACTAATCTCTACAGGTATTTCTCCTCTGCTGCTGTTATTAGAATGCAGCAAATGCTCTCTATTGATGCATGTCAGAGCCTCATTCTTTCATCTCCAACATTTAATTTACCGTCCTGTTGTGCCACTAATCCTGTGTCGTGCCATTTCCTCCGCTCCTCAGATTGCTCTCTCAAAGCCTCCTCTCCGCCAGATAAAGAGGAAGGTAATCGCCATTGTCTGGCTACAGATACACCAGTGCCGGCTCCCCTTCTCTCTGCAGCTCCAAATTAAAGGGCCGTCCTGCCCTTGCGCCCCCTTAATCACTGGCCTCGTCTCTCTGTGCGAGTGGACCCCAGGGCTGCTGCACTTTCATCCACAAATAGGCTTTCAGCGAGAACCACCCAGGGCTGGCCTCCTCGCAGGAGATCCCCACACACTCCTCTGCGCCGCTCTGTCTTTCCAGCAGCACTACCACTTTCACCCGCACACACTCTCTTTTTCCTGAGCCCCCCCCTCCTCCAATGATTGGACATGAAGAGTATTCTACTTTCACTTCTGTTGCACCCTGATGAATTGAGTCTTTCTCTCCTCAGGAGGTCTGACCCACAAGTCTGCGATGGAACTTCAAAGTGGAAGTGCACAGTTGCTTCAACTACGACTGGAGCCAATGACACCGTTCCCTTAGTTACAGCTAATAATAGTGCGATATTCAAATGGCATGGCTCTATATATTTGACTTGTCTCCATACCATATAGTGTTTGTTGCATCACACTCTGAAATATCAGGCCAGTGTGAGTAAAATGGAAAGAGTGAGATGGTGATCAGCATATGTGTTTGGATAATAGACTAAACAATGCTGATATTCACAATCATGATTTTGGCCTGCGCCAGTCAAAGTGTAATTGATTGGCAACACATTGTGGGGTTGCTGGGGTTAGCCCCCTGCCCTCCAACCACGCAGAGTCACTCAATAGCATTTAGCTAATTTCTGTTAATTGTGGCTCTTACTTCCCTCCGCTGAATTGACATAACGCCGGAGGGCTCAGCCAAATCATCACCATTATGACATTAGCAAGAGCTTATCCAGCGCTAAGAGCTTGAGCTGATACTAACACTAAGGAGTTTAGGATGCTAAGATGAGACCAAGCAATTGCAGTCGCTGCCATAAGACTGATGGACAACAATGAAAGTTTACAATAAGGATCAAAGATCCTTGCAGGGTTAAGGCAACTATCCAATTAAGAAAGCATGTCTTTCAGTGCATGTGAGGCAACAGACACCGCTCCAGCTAATGCAGCAAAGCTACACCCCCATCCACTAATAACAAGCCGTTTAGCTTGAGCGACTGCTGCCATGTACAAAGGAACGACTGCTCTTTGCTACATGGTTAGCCTCTCTGCCCCGGACTTATTAAGACTCCAGTAAGAGGGATTCTCCTTTTTGACTTGGGTGAAGAGGCTGTTTAATATATACACACACACACACACACACACACACACACACACACACACACACACACACACACACACACACACACACACACACACACACACACACACACACACACACACACACACACACACACACACACACACACACACACACACACACACACACACACACACACACACACACACAGCAAATTAGTGGGGAAATGGTATTGTGCCTCTCATGAAACAAGGATGGCGGGACAACAACCGAGGGTTTTGGGTCTGTGGGGGAAGATGATTGCTTGTGATGTGTCCCAGGTTGTAATCCTCGGACAAGAGATTGTGAGTTTCCTTTTAGCCAGCAGAGGGGCTCTGGCTGGGGAAAGGCTCTGCGCTTAATTAGACTTGTCTGGGGAAGAGACGGGCTTTAGGTGTAGCTAATTATGGTTTTAAACTGCAGTGCAATACCATTTAGGTCCCGGAGGAGCAGAACAATACTGGTGAGGCATCATTTTTCTGCAGCCCATGAATGCAGACTGTGGTTATTAGTGCAAAGACCTTTTGAAGGAGCGTTTTAAGGAAGCAGAGAGCGTGATTGCATGTCCTTTTTTTTTTTTTTTCCATTATATGACATTTATTTATAAAAGTTAAAGCATGAAGGAGAAGTGCTTTCAATGTACTCATGTGAGGAATCATAATGAAAAGTCAGGCTAACAAAGTAGAAATGAGCCATTAAAAGGCTTTTCTGAGGACGTAGCAGAGGAAACCGAAAAGTATTGCAACGTATAGTGAATCGCCAAATATTTGTCAGTCTATCTCGTGGTTCCTCGGCCTGTTAGTGCCAGAGGCACTTGACAATAAGAGTGGAACTGAATCAAACTGGAGCCCTCTTGTGTCTTCTGGCGGGCAAAATGGTTGGAGGCCAAACAGCCGTTCCCATAATCCTCACTATTGACAGGGCCTGCTCTGTTCTCCGCCTGATCTGTTTGGTCTGTCAAGTTAAGGGAGCCCCTCTAGTGCTTGTGGGAACCAAATCTATAAACAAACCCTCAACTGATCTCCGAGCCTTCCCTATATATTGTCCTTGTCCTACTATCATCCCTGCTGCTTCAATGGGAGTCATTATTTAATTGGCCCCTACAACAAAATAGCCATTTTTTTGTTCCATATTGGAAGGAGGATTATATTTCAACTTGCACACATTTGAAGTTGGTTCGGAGCTCTGTTATAAAGTTGGAGACTCACTTCAATATGCCTCACACCAGAAAAAAGGTGTGAATGAATGGAGTGGTAGAAAAATACATTAGATATTTCCCTGGAGCTTTTCAGCCCTTTCATCATTTCATTCATCTTTGTTAGGACCAGACCTTTCTCGCTGTGACTTTGTTCAATTTCAGTATTTCATCTCTTGTTCATTTCAGCAGAGGGTGAAAAGAGGAGAGAGCTTTTTAAATGTAGTGGACTGGCTGTGATAACCAGGCTCTCTCTCTCTCTCTCTCTCTCTCTCTCTCTCTCTCTCTCTCTCTCTCTCTCTCTCTCTCTCTCTCTCTCTCTCTCTCTCTCTCTCTCTCTCTCTCTCTCTCTCTCTCTCACTCTCTCTCTCCCCTCTGACCAGTCGTCACCTTTAAATCTGCCTTTTCATATTCTCCTCAAAGCGTCTTGTCCATAGAAAAGGCGCCTGCCAAACCGGATCTCTGGACAAACAAGAGATGTGGAGAAAGAAGGAGATTGGAGGGCAAATTTTTCAACCACTGGGGATGAATAAAAATTCTCCCTTATGTTTCTACCTTAGCCTTCCTTAAAAAAATGTTTTCACCACTTCTTAATAATGAATATAATCGGAAGGTAAATTTGTACTGATCTGTAAAATAACTTTTCCAAATATAAACCATCCATCACACCTCAACATGTTTGTGGTATTCTCCAAAGGGCATCTGCATATGTAACAGTTTATCTGTCGTGATGTTTCATGCCTCTATAGGGTGTGAGTGGCAAATCCAAACAGCAGTGTGAGCAAAGGGCACGTCTACCTGGGTGGCTGTCCGGTGACAGGCTGTGGGAGTGCACCGGTCGACATGACCGACAGGCCTGCGATGGGCGACGACAGCTCGGCCTACTCACCCGTGAATAGCTGGAGGCCCAGCGGCACCTTCCCCTGCATCTGCCAGAGCCGCAGAAAGAGGAAATATTCAAATGGTAATCGGAAGGCTGTGAATCATAAGCCCAAGGTAAGCTATGTAATGCTGGTAAGACAGTGAGTAGTGCTTTATTGGTGGAGAGGGAAATCCTTTTTGCCATTCAGTAGAAGAATCGCAACAGTAATGCCATTAACTTGCACCCTGAATCGGCAAATGCCATTTAATTGCCAATAGCAGCCCATTGTTTGGGCCGGGCGAGTTTAGGCTTCAGTGTGGCCGTGTTTGTACGTGTGAGGGTAAGAGGGGGTAAAGATGGAAGGGTTTATGTTGCAGGGGGGGGTTGTAGGGCGTCATAGTGTAAGATGTCTGAAGAATGATGGCCCCTCACACATGCACAATCACACACAAGCAACCGACGCCTAACTAAAGCTCCGAAGTAACTAGCTTAACTAAAGTCTTTAGGGAAAGTAAATTCGGACAAACTCCTTTCTCCTTAATACCTGATTTGTTCAACAACATGATTTGGGGCGCGTCTATTCAAGGCCCTTTTGGGCCAAGCCGAGGTCTTAAGGCTCAAGGCTTGTACCTCGCGGTTATTGTGGGCTGTTTAGGGTTTGTCTCAAATCTCCTTGTGCGGGTGTGTGGACGCTCCTAATGCTGGCTAATGGGCTTCGGCAGAGTAACAGTCTCCCAACTCCCTTTGAGGACCCCATGGAAAGCAGCATAAGCTCCATCAAATAAAGGCTCTGGCGAGACCTTTCTTTTGGAGTTTTTTATTATTGGGAAAAGGCCACCCTCCATCACCCCCATTTTCACCCTAAATCTCCTGTCCATTCTCCTTGGATCTTCTGTCCCCCGCCAACCTCCCCCCAACCTGACCAACACCAGCACCCTTTCTCTGGACTACAATCCCGAACCCATCAACATTGTCATTACACCCCTCCTCCTCTCAAAACCTGCTACAGTCTAAAACATTGGCCTCCACCCCCAGCCTTGTCTCATACCGTCGATGCTGACCCTGACAGCCATGTCCCGGGGAGGGCTAAATTGAATGTGAAATGCATGGTGGGTCCTTGCAGACTCCATTGTGCAAAGGGGGAGTCTGGGAGGCGAGCAGCGTCACTGCTCCTCACTGCTGATCGAGTTTGACAGCACGACGGGAGGAGGCAAGAAAAACGTTCTCTTGCTCTCTTTCAGATCTGAAAGAGGGCCTTTTTCAGTCCCCCCCCTTCTCTCTGCCCTCATCACCCCCCCATCCTCCACCACCATCCAACTTCTTTCCTTCCCTTCTCTTCCCTCCATCATCTCACCCTTCTTCTTTTCACCATGCATTGAAACAGGCTGCAGCTCCCCTGAGATCACACTATATTTCATTGAGCTCATCCTCAGAATGACAACACAGACGCTTCAGTTCAACAAACTGTGATCTGTCCTTGCTCCCTTCTGCTCTTTGACTGTAAACCAGGGCAAACTACACTCAACTTGGATGATTTCTGGACCAAAACACTCCTCTTCTTCCAAATCAACCATACATTATTGATTTTACTGAGTAGAACCTCAACAGCTCAAATGATGTAACCAGCTTGTGTTTGCATGTGTGTTCAGGTTGGATGTCTGAATCAGTGTTTGTGTGTGAGCCAGTGTTTATGTGTGCACTTGGAACATGCTATTCAGTCTGTTCTGCTTGGCCTCAGCAGGCCCCTCTCCCCTGGATGCGGCAAACCCCTCATTTAATGCAAATGACAGTCATCTAGAATCCAAAGCATCTCTCATCGCTGCACATTGCCTAATCAATGTGAAGTGCTGTGTAAAAAAATACATTGCCTCTCTGTAATAGTTGTTTTTGACCGAGTCAAGTGCAGCTCCTAGAATTAATCCCAACCTGAGATTCAATTATGGTCGCCTGGCTAAGCAGCAGAGGGATAGCACCGGCAGCAGGAGCGAGGGGGCTGTGATTGTTTGGAGGCGTCTGTCTCTGTGTTTCTGTGTTTCTGCATTTCTGCGAAGTGTATGTAGGAATGAACTTCCACAGTCTCGTACATAGTGATGAGTTACAGGAGGATTCAAAATGTGCTGTTGCCCTTCTCCCTTACAGACTTTAATCAGGGCCACAGGCCCTTCTTCCTCTGAGGGTCTCTCCATCATTCAGAGGCGGCCTTCGCTGGTCTCCCCTGTCGTGGTGGAGATTCAGAGTTGTGAAACCTCATTGTCACCTTTTTCTAATGAGTTCCCTTGTTGTCAGATGTGTTCCCACTACTGACATTGCTGGAAAAAGAGGGAGGAGGAAGCGAAGACTTACAGGCTGGTTTGTGGGAGACAAATAGGAGCTGCACTGTTGCCTTCATCAATGTGCATGAAAATCAGGCTTCCGGAAATTCAATTCTGCCGCCCGTGCCAGATAAGCATGTTTCGGGTCAGTGTTTGTGCAGTGTGTTTTGGGAGAGACGCTGTGCTCATTATAAGGTGTTAGAGTGGCTCTTGTAATTTTCATTCCCATTTACATAGTGTTGTTGGGATCCATCAACACCTCAATAGTGTATAACGACCAATTTGAACATATTAGATTTGCCCAACCAGCATGCACCTGCTCAGAGAAGACAGGTGGGAATTCAATTCAGAGTCTCAAGGCAACATCAGAGCACACAGTATCGTTATTTTTATTTTTTTGCAGAAGATGTGCAATTTGAAATGAATATATACTGTAAATAATAGTAGAGACTCGGTTACTGTACACATTTGCACACACGTTATATATGTGTGCAAATGAGCTATTAAATATACACCAAAAGTTGATCTTCCAGTAGCCCAAGGACATTGCTGCTGTCTCCCATCCTCCCCCTCCTCTACCCTTCCCAACAGTGGGCCAATGACAACATAAACACAGAAAAGGCAATTTAGCTCCCTCTTTTAGAACTACTTTGAAAATAAAGGAATTTTAATTATGGACACAATGAAAAAGAAAAAAGGACTAAAAAGGGAGAAAACATTCACGCACAGTAAACAAAGCTGAAACAATTATCTTCTGGTGACCAGTCGGTGTTTTTAGAACAGTCATTTTAATCTTTTATTTACTGCAAAGAGAGAGAGGGGGAGCGAGAGAGCACAAGACAGAGAGTGGAGGAGAGGGTGTGTGAGAGAGCGGGATGGTGATAGGAGGGGGGGTGAGAGAGGCTAGGGTGAAAGAGAGAAAGATAATATGCATATATTTTAAATATCCCCACCCTCACAATCAAAAGATGCATTTTTTATTAGAGAAACAATTTTGCTACACACTCGGGTGGAGGAGGGGGTAGTTTTGTCATTTGTTGTTGGAAATTGCTCGCCGTCAACCCCCAAAGACAACATTGCATTTTTCCATTCATCAGTGAAAGGGAACGGAGTGACATTGTGAGTTTCCTCTGGTAGGATAAAGCCAACCACACAACAACATCAACAACAACAACAACAACACAATACGATGTGATGACGGCAGAGTGTTTTCAGAACGGCGCATAATTGAACCTGGATGGAACCTTTTGTTGGCCTGTGGTGGTTATAATAATCAGGTGATTGACATTCGCGTGTTGACCCGCCAGTCATTATACATGACATTACGTGTAATGGTCAATTTCAGATGAGAAAACACCTTCTGTGGCGTGCACAGAGGATTGGAGTCGTGTGCCGCTCAGTGAAATGGTGAGGAAGGAATGGAGGCCTTGCTCAGCGTCCCGGACACGATGACTCCTGCCTGGGTCTTGTAATTTGCAAAGGAGCTGTGCTGTGGGACGCCAGCGTAAGTGAAATATAATTAATCTATCACATCTACTCCAAATGAGTCATTGACACCTTGCCTTTGAAGCTCTGCTGCTGCGTGAATGTAGATGCGTATCAGCTGTGTCTGGCCCCTGGGTGCCTCAGATATAAACATTCACTCCACCGGATGCTGTTATCCTCTATTGAGTGACACTGATGCGTTATGTGGGATTGGCTAAGATAGCAAGGCAAAAGCTACAAATCTCCATTTGCAATGAGGAGAAAATTCCATAGGATTAATTTTCTGTATAAGACCCCTGCCCAGGCCCCCAACCCCCACCCCGTCCACAACTTCAGCTGTGCAGCCTGGTGTTAAAAGACCCAGAGGAATACTGTCTTTGTCATCCTGCCGTTTGGGGCTGAAGAATAACAGAAGTTTTAATCCCCATTGTCCACGAGTCTGAGGGGGGGTCGGCGGCTGTAAGATGATCCAACCGGCCACACTAATCCCTCCATACCACTTTCGCCTTCACATCAAAAACACCCCCCACCCTCCCACAAAGCAGCGGTCTTGTGCGTTGGACCCCAATGTGCAAATTCTAAAGAGCAAAATGGAGCAAAGAAAAAGTTGCAACAACAGAGCAGAATAGACTTAAAGACAGTTGCACAGAAGATAGGGCGAGCTCTGCGGTGAGGGTGGGGGCATCGTGGTCTCCTCCGAGCCTGCAGGAGCACACACTCCCTCTGCCGCCACTCTCCCCCTCAGGTCGGGCCTTGATGCTGCTGCTACTGCTGCTGTTGCTCTTTTATAGGTCTCCTTGGCAACTGGAATATTTCCCCGAATCCTGCGTATTTTTTTTCATTTTGTCGAGGGGCCACAAGCCCGAAGAGAGGGGACAGGTGCCACTCAGCCGAATGCACATGGGCTTACCCCTGTACACAAATACTGAGTGAGATGCACCGTATTGTTTCTGTGGAAATCCTGCTGGATAAGCCAGTTAAACAAAAAGGCAGCCAAATGTGAAACCCTCACAAAAGTGGGAATTGGAATTTCCACTGTTTCTCTTTTTGCGCTGGTGGATCAAACTTGTAGGAAAATGAACACCACAGTGCATAAGTGCATTTGTTGTCAAGCTGGAGTTTGGATGGCATGACTGTGTTGTCTACCTTTTTAACCCTTTTTTGAAGCCAAATTGCTTAAGAAATTCCAAAACTTGTGTTGGATGACCATCTGATATCACTATAACAGCCATCAGGATTTCTTAATTGATAAAGATGACGCAGTTTTGACAGAAGACATCGTGACAAAGTGTGAGTCCTTCTTATATGACGGTTCAAAGAACTGGTCGAGGAGGAAGAGAGGAGATGGGACATCAGGGTCAAAGCTCAAGGCCACTGAAGTGACTGGAACAATCCTCGGGGTGGCCTCTGGAGGCGCACACACACACACACACACACACACACACACACACACACACACACACACACACACACACACACACACACACACACACACACACTCACACACCGGAGATGCTCTGATGAAGTTCACTGTAACGCAGAGTAGTGAGGAGTCAGGATGGGGGCAGGGAGAGAACACACAGGGGGGGTGGTATGTATGTGTCTGTGTGAGGGAGCCAGGAGACAGCCGTTTAAAATTCTGTTTCCTGCAAGTGAGGAGGCTAATCCTGCCCCCATAATTCCCTGCAGCCAAAGCACCCCTCCTTCCTCAACATCACCACTCCCTTTTTCTCTATCTCACTCTCCCTCTATCTCGCTCATTCTCTCTCTCTCTTAGTGCACACTCCATGAGTGACAGCACAATGCCCAGGCCCTCGCACGCTTATCTAACTCTAGCAGATGGTCGACTTGGATCAATGCACACACGCCACGATCAATGGCTGCGATAAAGAGCGGCGGGGATGGTACCCTCTCCCCAGCTCCCTCTCTCCTTCTATCTGCCTCCCCTCATGCCCAGCCTGCTGCCCCCTGCCCGATTGTTTCTTTCCGACGCTTGTTCATCTGCATCTGCGCTGGCAACTTCCCGGCGTCGGGCCCTCTGCCGGTGCCGAGGTCCCGCTGGCGGCGGGGGCGCCCGACGTGCTGTCGGCCGCCTCCATCCGCCTCCCACGACCTGCTCTCTGGGAGAACTCTGAGCCCTCTCTCTATCAGGCTTATCATGAGATCACTGCTTCATCTCCTCCTCGCCCACCCTCCTCAACTTATCTCGCTCTCTCTTTCTCTCCCGCACTGGCTCCAGCTGTATCTCACATGTTAATCTCCCACGGCTGTACTCATTCTCTTCAGCCATACAGACGAGTTTCTGCCTCTGACCTTCTACGATCTCCTTGAATGCATCGTTCGCCATGTGGTCATCGTCCTCTGATGATGCAACCTCACAATTTCTCTCCATTACACCATGGGATGTCCGTATGGGACATTTCCACTTATGTATTTACTTCACATATATACACTTCCTCTTCCATCCAGCGCCAGTCAAGGTTCAGAGAAGGCTCTAATGGGACATTGACTAGAAGAGAATCAAAGTGGGTCATAGACAGAAGTGGAGCAGAAGTCTGACTGAGTGAATCCCCAACGGGAACTATGGGTGGAAATGGGCCAGGGTGCACGCTGCTAAACAAATTTAAATGCCATAAGAAAAGATATTCAGAAACACACAGAGCAATCTGATTACTCAGAGTCCAAACATTAGTTCTGAGAAAACACATCACAAGCAGAAGCTTTTTTTAAATTTTCTATTTTTTTATTGTTGTGTTACCGAAACTTTCAGTTCAATTCAGGATCAGACATTTTCTGACAAGGAGTCAAAAAGTCTGTAATGTACAGCAATACAAAGCAACAGATGCTAATGTATGGAATTTTTATTTTTCCTAAACTAAATCACAGAAAATCACTAACACAGGTTACCATATGTTGGGGTCAGCGTGTGATCAGAATATGCAAATTACCCTAGTGGTAGGCTACCGGAAGGTTCTACCCTGTCAGAGGTAATTTACATATAAACGAATCGCCAAACAGAAGTAAATTGTTATTTACGGGTTGACAATTACTGATCACTAGCGGTAGGCCACCAAAGTAATGGATTACTGGAGTAATAGATTACTAAGGTAATGTACCAAGTGTAAGTTATGCAAAGCTATAAAGGTTGATTGGAGTAAATAGTCAGTTATCGGCCAACAGCTTTGAGCTAAAAAGGGTCGCCTGACGGGAGGAACCTCCACGGGGTCCAATCGCGAAGGCGGTCCACCAGTGGCACGACCGGTCAACAGGCGTGACGGGTCACTCCTTTGTTGACAACTGCGGGTCAGTGGCGTGACCTACCGAAGCGCCTGTGGACCCACAGGAGGCGACTCGCTGGAGTAACCGGGGAAAAGCTCAAGCTGCGAAGGCGTCACAAATGGCTATTGACCTATCAATGAACAACGGTACTTGATTACGAGTGATGATTAAATTACGGAGAGCAACCTATGATTCAAGTTATCAATGAAACAAACCTGCGATTTGTAAGTCAATAACTGAGGGGAGGCTGAATTACTTCGGTGGAGTGGACCACCGAAGGTGATCTGCAAGTAATTTAGAATGGATTGTTAATCAAACAAGTTTGGTTATTTATCTAATAACAATCGGGAGTAATCAAGGAGGAGTTGGAATTAATTAAGTAAAGTCGGGGTTTACTAATTAAATACAATGAGTTATTTGAATGAGCTAAACCATTGAAATTGAATTAAATGCAGTTAGGATTATTAATTGGATAAACTTGCGCTTTATGAATTAATAATACTGGATAATTGGATGCTGAGATGCACGAAAACCACTTAAAAATGATTAAAAGCACTCTTGAGTATTAATTGAATAAATTGACTAATTTATTAATTAATAAAGCATACAAATTATCTATCTGCAACAAAAATAAATGAACAATAGCTTAGAGACAATTCAAGTTGTGATTAGGTTAACTGGGTAACAGATCAATCAATAATAGTGCGGGTAATTAACCACAGAAAATGCGATGAAACACTTAAAATTATTTAAAAGCAATGCGGGTTATTCCCGTGGAAAACCTGCATTCATTCGCCAACGCCTCCTAGGTGTGTTAAATTACCCAAAGCGTTAAAATCATTGAAATTGATTTAAACCATTCAAACTATTAATCAATTGAATATTACCGTTACTTAATCAAAGTCGGGGCACCAGCTGAAGTTAGGGTCTTAAACGAAACATCAGTCTTAAAAAAGAAAGTTCAATTAAAATGTTTAAATTATTATTTCTGATTGAAATGATAATCGCAATTTAACTGAAGCAGGAAAGGAAGGCTGTAAATCCGAGCACTGACTGTTACAACCAGCAGTTGTCGCTGAAAAGCACACAAAAACCACCAAGAATCGTTCAATTCAACTATTAAGTGTTTATTAACAAACGTCTATTCCTAAATCATCAATCTATGAATCACATCTAATCAATAAACATCAAGCAAGATCTCATAAAACAACACAATACAAAACAAAGCCGGCTAATAAAGTGTGTGTGTGTGTGTGTGAGTGTGTGTGTGTGTGTGTGTGTGTGTTCGAGTGTGGGGGAGCGATGTGTGTGAGTGGGTGTGTGTGTGTTCGAGTGTGGGGAGCGATGTGTGTGTGTGTGTGTGCGGGTTTGTGGAGCGAAAGGGGCGTGACTTGGTGAGAGGGTAATGACCACGAACGTCCACCAGAGGGAGGTAGACGTCGGCGGTCCGGTGTAATCACCCGATCTGGCCACTAGGTGCGCGTCGGCGCGCGGGGCAGTTGTGATGACTTAATGCAACCACCAGATGGCGGTACGAGCGGTTGCAATTACCCACGCGACTACCAGAGGGCGCCAAACGGCTCGGCGACCCGGCGAGGAAATCGATGTGATTACCCACCCGGTCACCAGAGGCGCTCGGCGTGCTCTGCCTGGGATAGCGTGACGTCACTGAGCTCCGCACGGGCCGTAGCCGTCGGGAGCGCGCCGGATTCCTTGTGGCCGAGAAATCCGAGCCGCAGTGAACTACACACGGTCCCAGGGACGCACTGAAAGGAGGCGCTTGGAGGCAGCGGCGGCCGTACCGTGCGCTGGTTAGTGAACAGGGAAACAGAGGAGAAGAGGAGAGAGAGAGAGGAGAGAGGAGGGGGTGTCTGACTGTGTACACTGACGCGACCGCCTCAGCTTACACGTACAGAGTCCAAAAACGGCTGTTCAGGCAGATATGGACTCTGGGAGCAGAAGCGTGAGCTGAGGATGAGGAGGCTCGCGCGTGCGTGCGATGATTCGCGTGGATGGCCGTCCACGCGTAGACACAAAAGTACTCAGAAACAGGGATCGGCGTCCCAAAGTTACAAGTACCAACAATAAACACACAGCAATAATAATATCACGTTATTCTAATTCCTGCCCAGACTCTAAGCCTTACTTGGTTGGACGAGGGGGAAACGTGCTTCCGTGGCCAGGTGAAATCCGTCGATTTGTGGCCGCGGGCGGTTCTCTGGCGTCCCAGAAAATAGAGACCTGACGTGGACTACGGAGGGGGAAACCCGTAGTGTGATCCGAGGGGCGATCAGCAGCTTCTTGCGATGAGGGGGGGAGTGAAGAAGCGATGCTCAGGTCGGTCTGCAGACGAGCGTGCGGTTGCAGCGCGCGCTCGGGGTCCGGATGATGCAAACAAAAAAAGGGAAGAAAAAAAAGAAGGGGAAACCAAAAATAAAGGGAATTCCCGCTTTTCTTGAGCTCGTCCAGCGAGGTGAAGAAAATTCAGGCCCGGTCCAGGTGCGTTAACACGAGGCGCTTTGTCTCCTTACGAAAAGGTGCGTCTGGGTTGACGCGATTTCGTTTTGGAAGAGGCTGGATCTCTTCCCGGGCCTGAATTTATACCGTTATGATGTCTTCCGGGCTCCCCGCGGCGTTGGCCGTGGTTCAGCCAATCCACGCGGGGTTGGCTTGCGCGTCACCGGGCCGGTGACCCGGTGATGACGGGATTTTGGGTCCCCCTGCCGTCGAGCTGCAGTGCCGCAGCTAGAGGAGGGGGGACCCGGGGGCCCCCCAGGGGGGGGTCATGTGATCAATGGCGAATTTTCCAGGGTTGAGCACATGGTTTCTTTGTTCTCAAAGAAACGTGGCTCACCCCCCTCCTCGCCCCCCCCCCCTTCCTCATGAGGGTGAGTGAACAAAGGATTTTGGCTCCAACATCCCCCCTTTGTTCCGAAGAGTGGGATGCAGGTCACAGTCTTTGGAGCAAACCTGGGCCGAACAATCCATAGAATCTGTGAACGTCCCCATGTCCTGTGAAACATACTGTCCTTCTCTGTCCACCAGTTCACATGTGAGGTTATTTCCTGAGCAGGCTGGGCTAGTCTGGGCAGGCTAAGGCTAGTCTGGGCAGACTTACTATTTCTATTCTAACTATCTAAGCACACATACATTTCATTTCTTAAGGGTCGTCACCAGTGAACATGAAAGAGGTAGGAAAGGGACAGGAGAGTGAGAAATAGGAAGGGAACGGGTGGTTAGGAAAAGGGTTAGTAGGCCGTGCCTTCACCTCTTGGTTGGGTGAGGGCTGGCCTATTGTGTGTTTGTGGATGGGCCCACAAAACGTGGCGAGACCAGGGTCAGGGAATCCAGTCGGGCCTGTAGTTTCTGGATGTACTTGTACATCGCGTACGCCACTACGGCCGTGATGATCCAGCCACTGAGCAACATTCCGAGCGCTGCCATGCTGATGGGATGGTCTTGGTATGGGTGTCCACCTGCCCGCCTAGGGAAAGTGGCTGAGAGCCCTGTGGGCTTTAAATTGAATTTAATCAATTTGGTTCCCTCAGCCAGAAGCTGGCTTTGGAGGGTGGCATCAATTGTGAAATTGTGCCCGACGAATGCATCCATCATCTCAATCTCCACCTCGTGTCGGTCGGCATCGAGATGATGGAGGATTATGTCGTCAATGTGTACTGTAGCCCCTGGTGGGACATTGAGGAATATTGTTTGATTGGGCAGGGTGAGCTTGGTGGCTATATCATGGCGGTCGTAGGACATGGTCGCTTCAGAATGAGGTGTGTTGACGAGCCATCGACTACCTGCTCTCTCTACTCTGGTCTCGGTTCCTTCATCTTTGATGGACAAACTACCTTGACATTTCTGCTCCGGGGCGTCTGCCCTCAGCCCACATAGATAGTTGGTGACATCTCTAATGAAAGGGTTGCTGGGACAGATCCAGTGAATGTCTTTGGTGTTTGTGCACATGCTGAGATTGGGGACCAGGTAGAGTGAGGGGTTGTCGTCGTGGTAGGCGAGTGTGGGTGGCGTTCGGAGGTGTACGTGTGTGTTACCCTCCCAGAATCCCACATTCAATACGGTTTTTAAACGGTACACATTCTGCTTTTCAATGATTGGTAGGTTTAGGATAAATCCTAACTCTAGGTTCTGTGGGTTCACAGAGATCGGAATAGCACTGCCGAGACTATATGCCAGATGTACCTGTGAAGGTTGTACAACAGTGGTGGTAGTGGTCTTGAGAATCTGTTCAACCAGTGTTAGTGGAACTAAGTACGTGGGGATCTTCCCGGTACTGAGGCTACTCACGGAGGAACTGACTTCTCTAAGGAGATCTTGCATAAGATCCCTGACTATTCGCACATACGTTATGTCCTCACTGACGATACTTGACAAGGTTGTTAAGGCATGCAAGGTGTTATTGATTAAAGCAGAATGCAAGTTTACAGTGAGTATGGTTCCCTGAACCGTTTTGGTCAAGCCTTGTAACTGTTCACTCTGTATTAGGAGTCTCTGTTGGATTTCCGGCATTTCTTCTTCGAGTTCCCCGACATGTCTCTGAAGGGCCTTCAGGCTGACCGAGTTGGCTGCGGAGAGGCCAATCGAGAACAGCGAGCCGATGCCTGCTGCTGCGGAGAGCAGTGCACCGAGGAACCGCTTGGGTCGCTTACCGTCGCTGAGGTCTTTCTCAGTGACCATGAATTTGTCCAACTGTTCAAGCATGTGAACCGTTGCCTGTTTCGCATGCTCGATGGTGTCGGTGGTCTGGATTCCGCTTAGCCTTCCCTCAGTCAGCTGGGGGGGCTTGCGGATGTGGTTGCGGTATACATCCCAGGGGTCTAGGCGCACGTAGAACCTCTGGGTGTATAAGCCGCACCGGGTGATGAGAAGTCCAGGCGACCCCTGAAGGATGATGCCCGTTGGGGGGAGCTGGTTCAAGACGTGTCTTATCTCGGCTAAATGCTCCTCAAAGGTGCAGCTTCTCATGAGGATGTCATCCACATAGATGAGGTTGCCTCGGGCGGCGGCGTCACTCATCGCTTTGTGGAGGAAGATGTTGAACTCAGATGGTGAGTTTGAGTAGCCGAATGGGCACCGGTTCCAGGTGTACTGGCGGTTGCCAAAGGAAAAAGCAAGTTTGTACTGGTCAGATGGATCCACTTTCATGGTCCAAAATCCATTTGCCACGTCGACTGTGGAAAAGAAACGAGCACCTTTTACTTTGGCCAGCTCCTGATCCAGGTGGATCATGGGCCAGCGAGAAAGAGGAACCTGTTTGTTCAGCGGGCGATAGTCGATGGTAAGCCGCCATTTACCAGTGGGTTTTAATACTGGCCAGATTGGCGAGTTGTACGTCGAGTTGCACTCTCGGATAATGTTCTTCTCTCGCAGTTTGTCAAGGATCTCCTGGATGGATTCATAGGCAGCCAGCGGGATTCTGTACTGGCGTACGAAGGATGGTGGCGCCATTGGGTCGGTAGGAATGCGCACTAGGTGAAGGTCTGTAACCCCACAATCATGTGCATCCCTAGCAAAGATCGCTTGAAATTCGCGGAAAACATTTCTGAGTGCTTCTCGTTGTTCCCGTGTCGTGAGAGCATCTGCTTTTTCAAGTTGCTGCTCAATCTCTGACTCAAAACCAGAGTACGGTTCCTCCGGTGCAGACCCTGGCTGCCCACCGGGGTTCTCAGCACTTTCTGGTTGAGTCGCCAGCGCGTACACTATCATGTCACCTTCGGTGCTGAGGGTTGAACCACAGATTGCCTCCTGTGCGAGGGCTTCGTGACGAGCAATGGTGATCATGCGGGTGGGGAACGTGTACAACACCTTGTCGAGTGTCTCGTCCCTGATGAGGGATGGAGGTAGGTCGCCAATGACGGGCACCCTGAGCTCGAAGTCGTGAAATGAGCTGTCGACCAAGACGCCTAGTGGTTTTCCCGCATTCACCTGAACCGGATTGTGGGTCAGGTTCTGGACTAGCAGGTAGGCTGAGCGGTTGGTTAGCTCTAGAAGGGGTGTGCCACAAATTGTCAGGCAAAGGTCAGAAAAGCACGGTAAGGGTTGAAAGAATGCTTGTGGGCCAAGCATCCTCTGCCCCTTGAGAAGTGCGAGACGGATTGGGAACCCGGCTGTCCGTGCTGGAATTGTGGCTTCCAACTCACTAGCAGCGTGACACGCCTGCGGGATCGTCTGACCGGATGCCATTTGCTCCGGCTCGGTCGTCAGATGCTGCGTGTCCGCGCTCGCCAGTGACCACAAAACCTGGTTCACGGCGTCCAGCTGGACTCCAAGCCTGACAAGGAGATCCGCTCCTATGTGACAAGGAGGGCGGAGCTGCGGGACGACACTCATATAGTGCATGGCTTTCTTCTGCCCTATCTGCACGGAGAGGGCACATACACCAGTTGCTTTGATTAGTGTCTGCGGCGACCCTGCAGCAAGCAGGCGATGGCTGTGCTGCACTTGGACAAGGAGTGCGTTGTGTTGGCACAGATCCTTTAGAAGATCGGCATCAATGGCAGATTTCTCTGACCACAGAGCCAAGAGTGTCTCTGGGACCAAGGTCCCATTCAGGTGTACCCCCCCCATGATGTGGGGATTGTATAGTGGAGATCCATCGTTCGCCAGTGCGCATAGGAATGATGGATGCTCTCTCAGAGACTGATAGCTCCTAGACTGCCGCGACTGCTGGCCGTCAGGGAGCATGACAAGAGGGGTGTTTGAGCCAGATTCTTTGGAAGGCGTACACATGGGATTAGAACTTCTGGACTCGATGGCAGCGTTCATGCTGTCAGAAGAGGGAGGGTCCATGTCTGGACCGATTCGAGTCGGGTTGCGTACTTGGGCCCAAAGGTACCCGCGACGGCAATCGATCAGTGGGGCTAATCGGTTAAGGAGATCTTGGCCAATGAGTAATGGTTCTGTGTCCAGCGTGGTGACATAGATGGGATGCACCAAAGACATCTCTTGGAAAGTGACATCCACCCAGACGCGTTGGGTGATGGGTGAAGTGTCCTGAGTGAAGCTTCTGATGTTAATGCTGCAAGCTTCGACCTGCAGTGGCTTTCCAAGAGACAGCAGAGCTCTCGCAAGCTCGGCGAAGGTGGCTGAACACATTAGGCTTATTTCGGACCCGGAATCTAACAGCGCGAGGGCGTTTACACATCCTCCCACCACCACGGATGTGTAGATGCGGTTGGCGTTCTCTCGGTGCACGAGATTGCCTAAGAAAGTCAGGAACGGCAAATCGGTGGACTGGGAAGCTGTCGTTCTTGAACGTTCTCCCGCCTCACCTGTTTCTCCCCCCCACCCGACAAGGTAAACCTTGTTTGTGGTGGGTCGGGGCCGCCGCTCTAGTCAGGAGGGAGGGGGCCTACGTCCCCGTCCCCTTGAGGGGGGGTGGCGCCCCCTTTGGTTGGACAGGTCCAAGTTCTGTACAGCCTCTTTGATGCAGGTTTGAACCCACTGCTGTAGCTCAGTCTTTAACTGGTCAGCTCTGTAGCGACCGTGGTCCCTTTCCGAACCTTTCATTTTCCACTTTGAATTCGGGTCGGGCCCTTTCTTCGGTTGGAAGTTTTGTTCTGACCTGGCCCATTTTCCACCCTTTTGATTCTGTTGTGCGCCTTTCTGCTCAGACGGAGAGGGTGTACCAGACCCTCCTCCAGCATTCGTTCTGGGTGTCGGCAACTCATCGCCCTCAAGCCTCAAATCCGTGTTTTCCCTTGGCTCCATTTCCAGGACCCTCTGGTCAATGTCAGGCTTCTTACCCGGGCATTGACGCAATTCCCACACCATCTGCGCGTGCTGGCGCAGTTCCTTCATGGTGGGTTTGGCGGTCCTGCAAAATAGAGCCACATCGAACCTCCCACTGTCGTGGAGGTTGTTGACAAACAGAGACTTGAAGGCGTGATCTTCCTCCAACCCCGGTGCATTGCGGCCTTGGAAGTAGGCCACTCGTAGGCGCCTGTAATACTCCTTTGGAGGTTCAGACTTCCGTTGGGTGATCGCGAATGCACCAAACGTTGCCGAAGCAGGGTCATTGTACAATGAATACTCTTCCCGGAGAGCCTGGCAGAGGGTGGAGTACCGGTCTCGGGTGTCTGGCGGCAGGGATTCCATGAAAACATGGACTGTTCTGGACGTTGTTTTCCAGAGAAGCTTTAGCTTCTCCCGCATGGAAGGACGTGCGATGTCGAGGAGGCAGCGTTCAACCTCACGGAGGTAGTCCTCGATACTCGCGTCCTTGTTGCTCGGGTCAAAGCGTTCGATGTCCTTTGCGAGGGATTCGAGCTGGCGGGTCCGGACATCCCACCCCCTCACGGGACTGGGGCCGTCAGAGTCCTCTGACGACAGTTCCCCGTGGACTGCTGTCTGACGCGGGTCGGGGCCGCTAGGGCCATACAAGGGAGGTCTACTGGGGTGTAGAGGCACCCTCCTGGACCCCTGCTCCCGACTGCTAGCGTCGCGTGGGGGCTGCAGATGGGAAGGAGTGGCGGAGTCGTCGAAGCGCACCGTGCTGCGGCTGCGCGTGGGCTGAAAAGAATCACCATCTAAGCTATATGAGGCGTCATACCTCTGCGTTGTGGCGCATGAGGAGTCGATAGTGCCAGACCTCTCTGGCGAAGCCAGATTACGACGACCCCAATTAGGGTCACGTTGCGCACCTAGGGTGGCAGTGTAAAGCTGGTGTCGGAGATTTTCTTCCCTCTCCATGCCCATCGCGATTAGCGACTGAGCTTCTTCTAGGTTTTCCTTTAACTCCTGGATCTGAGGCTCACTCTCTAGTGTGCACTCATCGACCTTCGTCTCCTTATGAGGAGGCAGAGCCCGTTGCTTCTCGGGCTCTGAAGGCTGATCCTCGTCCTTGGAGGCGTCCAGCTCCTGTCGGAGGCGAGCGTTGTCCTTGGATAGCCTCTGGTTGTCCAGACGCAGCCGATCCGTACGCTCCTCCGCCTCCTTTGACTGTAGCTCTGCTCTACGCTGGTAGAGCAGGCTGATCTGGCCCAGGACGTCCGGCACTGTACGTGCCGGCTTGTCCCCTGGGTTGTTGACAAAACTTACCAGCTCTCGGATCTTTTCTTCGCAAATCTCAACGCTGTAGCGTTCGAGATTTGCTTTCTCCTCCAAGGAGAGACGGACGAGGTGGGACACCACGTCTCGTATGGCCGGCTCAGTTAGCACCGGCGGAGCCTCGGCTCCCTGTGCCCGGGAACTCTTACCCTCCATTGAGTGGTTGAGATTTACGCCCGAAGTCAACAACGTTAGCTGTGGTTAACGGCAAATTAGCTTTGCTACTACACAGGTAACGGCTGTACCTGTGTCTTACAAACCTCTCGGTTTCGTTAATTGCTCGAGCTGCACCCTATCCAAGTTAGTCAGATGCGTCTAACACCTTGGCGAGCAATATTGTTAGTGTCTATTAATCGTAGTCAGAAATCTTAACACAGCGTGTTAATCATGCGTAGAATGCAGGGAAAGCAAGGCACTAACCACTTCACAACTGATTTCACACCACAAGTGACTTTGTTCGACAGTGCTGAAAAAGTGTATCTTGAAAACCAATTCTGGGAGAATAAAGTTAACGGCTACACCTTAAGTGAACGATTCAGGATTATTTTGTGCAGTTATTCGTAACAATGCTGGTTTACAACAGCCTCACACGGGGCACCATTATGTTGGGGTCAGCGTGTGATCAGAATATGCAAATTACCCTAGTGGTAGGCTACCGGAAGGTTCTACCCTGTCAGAGGTAATTTACATATAAACGAATCGCCAAACAGAAGTAAATTGTTATTTACGGGTTGACAATTACTGATCACTAGCGGTAGGCCACCAAAGTAATGGATTACTGGAGTAATAGATTACTAAGGTAATGTACCAAGTGTAAGTTATGCAAAGCTATAAAGGTTGATTGGAGTAAATAGTCAGTTATCGGCCAACAGCTTTGAGCTAAAAAGGGTCGCCTGACGGGAGGAACCTCCACGGGGTCCAATCGCGAAGGCGGTCCACCAGTGGCACGACCGGTCAACAGGCGTGACGGGTCACTCCTTTGTTGACAACTGCGGGTCAGTGGCGTGACCTACCGAAGCGCCTGTGGACCCACAGGAGGCGACTCGCTGGAGTAACCGGGGAAAAGCTCAAGCTGCGAAGGCGTCACAAATGGCTATTGACCTATCAATGAACAACGGTACTTGATTACGAGTGATGATTAAATTACGGAGAGCAACCTATGATTCAAGTTATCAATGAAACAAACCTGCGATTTGTAAGTCAATAACTGAGGGGAGGCTGAATTACTTCGGTGGAGTGGACCACCGAAGGTGATCTGCAAGTAATTTAGAATGGATTGTTAATCAAACAAGTTTGGTTATTTATCTAATAACAATCGGGAGTAATCAAGGAGGAGTTGGAATTAATTAAGTAAAGTCGGGGTTTACTAATTAAATACAATGAGTTATTTGAATGAGCTAAACCATTGAAATTGAATTAAATGCAGTTAGGATTATTAATTGGATAAACTTGCGCTTTATGAATTAATAATACTGGATAATTGGATGCTGAGATGCACGAAAACCACTTAAAAATGATTAAAAGCACTCTTGAGTATTAATTGAATAAATTGACTAATTTATTAATTAATAAAGCATACAAATTATCTATCTGCAACAAAAATAAATGAACAATAGCTTAGAGACAATTCAAGTTGTGATTAGGTTAACTGGGTAACAGATCAATCAATAATAGTGCGGGTAATTAACCACAGAAAATGCGATGAAACACTTAAAATTATTTAAAAGCAATGCGGGTTATTCCCGTGGAAAACCTGCATTCATTCGCCAACGCCTCCTAGGTGTGTTAAATTACCCAAAGCGTTAAAATCATTGAAATTGATTTAAACCATTCAAACTATTAATCAATTGAATATTACCGTTACTTAATCAAAGTCGGGGCACCAGCTGAAGTTAGGGTCTTAAACGAAACATCAGTCTTAAAAAAGAAAGTTCAATTAAAATGTTTAAATTATTATTTCTGATTGAAATGATAATCGCAATTTAACTGAAGCAGGAAAGGAAGGCTGTAAATCCGAGCACTGACTGTTACAACCAGCAGTTGTCGCTGAAAAGCACACAAAAACCACCAAGAATCGTTCAATTCAACTATTAAGTGTTTATTAACAAACGTCTATTCCTAAATCATCAATCTATGAATCACATCTAATCAATAAACATCAAGCAAGATCTCATAAAACAACACAATACAAAACAAAGCCGGCTAATAAAGTGTGTGTGTGTGTGTGTGAGTGTGTGTGTGTGTGTGTGTGTGTGTTCGAGTGTGGGGGAGCGATGTGTGTGAGTGGGTGTGTGTGTGTTCGAGTGTGGGGAGCGATGTGTGTGTGTGTGTGTGCGGGTTTGTGGAGCGAAAGGGGCGTGACTTGGTGAGAGGGTAATGACCACGAACGTCCACCAGAGGGAGGTAGACGTCGGCGGTCCGGTGTAATCACCCGATCTGGCCACTAGGTGCGCGTCGGCGCGCGGGGCAGTTGTGATGACTTAATGCAACCACCAGATGGCGGTACGAGCGGTTGCAATTACCCACGCGACTACCAGAGGGCGCCAAACGGCTCGGCGACCCGGCGAGGAAATCGATGTGATTACCCACCCGGTCACCAGAGGCGCTCGGCGTGCTCTGCCTGGGATAGCGTGACGTCACTGAGCTCCGCACGGGCCGTAGCCGTCGGGAGCGCGCCGGATTCCTTGTGGCCGAGAAATCCGAGCCGCAGTGAACTACACACGGTCCCAGGGACGCACTGAAAGGAGGCGCTTGGAGGCAGCGGCGGCCGTACCGTGCGCTGGTTAGTGAACAGGGAAACAGAGGAGAAGAGGAGAGAGAGAGAGGAGAGAGGAGGGGGTGTCTGACTGTGTACACTGACGCGACCGCCTCAGCTTACACGTACAGAGTCCAAAAACGGCTGTTCAGGCAGATATGGACTCTGGGAGCAGAAGCGTGAGCTGAGGATGAGGAGGCTCGCGCGTGCGTGCGATGATTCGCGTGGATGGCCGTCCACGCGTAGACACAAAAGTACTCAGAAACAGGGATCGGCGTCCCAAAGTTACAAGTACCAACAATAAACACACAGCAATAATAATATCACGTTATTCTAATTCCTGCCCAGACTCTAAGCCTTACTTGGTTGGACGAGGGGGAAACGTGCTTCCGTGGCCAGGTGAAATCCGTCGATTTGTGGCCGCGGGCGGTTCTCTGGCGTCCCAGAAAATAGAGACCTGACGTGGACTACGGAGGGGGAAACCCGTAGTGTGATCCGAGGGGCGATCAGCAGCTTCTTGCGATGAGGGGGGGAGTGAAGAAGCGATGCTCAGGTCGGTCTGCAGACGAGCGTGCGGTTGCAGCGCGCGCTCGGGGTCCGGATGATGCAAACAAAAAAAGGGAAGAAAAAAAAGAAGGGGAAACCAAAAATAAAGGGAATTCCCGCTTTTCTTGAGCTCGTCCAGCGAGGTGAAGAAAATTCAGGCCCGGTCCAGGTGCGTTAACACGAGGCGCTTTGTCTCCTTACGAAAAGGTGCGTCTGGGTTGACGCGATTTCGTTTTGGAAGAGGCTGGATCTCTTCCCGGGCCTGAATTTATACCGTTATGATGTCTTCCGGGCTCCCCGCGGCGTTGGCCGTGGTTCAGCCAATCCACGCGGGGTTGGCTTGCGCGTCACCGGGCCGGTGACCCGGTGATGACGGGATTTTGGGTCCCCCTGCCGTCGAGCTGCAGTGCCGCAGCTAGAGGAGGGGGGACCCGGGGGCCCCCCAGGGGGGGGTCATGTGATCAATGGCGAATTTTCCAGGGTTGAGCACATGGTTTCTTTGTTCTCAAAGAAACGTGGCTCACCCCCCTCCTCGCCCCCCCCCCCTTCCTCATGAGGGTGAGTGAACAAAGGATTT
The DNA here is from genome assembly GCF_963383615.2 of Lipophrys pholis. Lineage (NCBI taxonomy): Eukaryota > Metazoa > Chordata > Actinopteri > Blenniiformes > Blenniidae > Lipophrys > Lipophrys pholis. The sequence goes on from NC_137633.1 coordinate 20,946,513, forward strand.
TGGCTCCAACACCATAGTTCATGCAGTATCATCTTTTGTGATCACTGTGATGCTGTTCATGACTTTGTCTTCAACACCTGTCATGTTATGGCAAAGTTCTGGCGTTTTATGCCAGTTGATGTCAATAAAATAACATCAGTTACTTTATTAAATTCCTTTAATTCAAATTGAGGTTTTAGCTTTTTCTTTATCCTCAAATTAAAATAAATATACACATTCATTAATTCATTCATTCACATGTCAGGTGTTGTAATCTGAGGCTGCTGTTATCTGACGTTTAAAGCCACATAATTTAATCTGTGTGTTTTCTTCACTTATGCTCCAGTTTTGTTTTGTTTTTTATCAAATTGTTGTGTGTATTAAGTGTCTCAATATTTGGCAGATTGTGCTTGATATATATCTTTTTAAATGGTGACTTATGAGAACACAGTTGAATAACAAACTTTGACATTTTAAACTGGGTAAAAGTAGAACAGAATTATGAACACCCACACTGGACCCTTTCAGCAGCTTTCAAGAGACATCAGATGAATATGATTTGTCACATTGGAGCATGTTCACACTGTTTTTTAAAAAGTTAACCAAAGTTTCTCTCATAGAAATACCCATCATTACATTTAACACTTACAGAAGTGAGGTGCAGAAGAGTATTTTGGGGGCTTCAAAGCAAGGGACGGCAATCTCCATGTATCAGTTGCTTATTCTACAATACCAGAAGCTCTGCAACAACTAATAAAATCATGACGTACAAGAGAAGAAAATTGATGCCATGCCATAGAGCTGTTTAAATATTGATAGTAGCAGCTGTAACAGTGTTTACTTGACAGTGTTTTTCAGTGAAAATACAAAGCTTTTGTTGTGTTTTGGGTGTCCATTTACACGACTACAGTGCTCAGACTCACTGAAAACACAACTTTTAGATGGCGAAAACGCTGCTAATGCACATGCAACCCACTGCCGTAGTAAATAGTTCTTCTGCTCATGTTCAGATGGACAATAACAACAATGTTTGCCTCCAGAGTGCCATGACTCCCAGTCAATATTCTCCTGAGACCTGGTCATTTTATTGATGACAGTCACCGTAATATCAATCTAACTTGGTTGTTTTTCCATGCGAATGTCCGTGTTCCCATTGTTAATGTATTGTTCTCTACCTGCATGTGTGTGGTTTCATTACAACAAACAACAGCACCATTTTAGTGGCCCGACAGGAAAACTATAGCATTGTTAGCATTTCTGCCGTTCCCGTGTAAACAGACGTTGTTTTCAAAATGTTACTGTGCAAATGCGAAACAAAATACGTTTTCACTTGAGACGTTGTGTAAAGAAGGCATGAATCATGACTGATTTACACTGTGTCCATACCATTCTTCACTGTGTTGAAAGACCAAAAAAAGTCACCATTATCCACTAAGTTAAAAACAAGTCACCTGAAGCAGAGAGAAAACATTAGCCAATAAAAACCACGTAACATGTTACTTTTTATCATGAGACTCAGCCCTCTAAAGTAGTCCCAACTTTTATTGTGGTTCCGTCAGGATATTTATCTCATCACCATCCTAACATCCCCGTCACAAAAATTAGGAAGTAGATTAAAAATGGTGTTAAATTACACTTTATACATTGTAATGAGAGACCAATGAAGCCTCTCATACAAAAACATGTGACTTGTCAGCTGCATAAACTTTGCTTCCGAGTGAGTTCTCCTTTTCCTTTAAGGAATTTGTAATTGGCCGTTGGTGATGTAATGCGGTTCATAATAAGCCCATTAAAGCCTTTCTCTGTGCTGATGGAAAACGCAGTGGCAATATGGACACCTCCGCTATTTATACCTCTCAAATCCTCATGCATATTCACACAGTGCAGAGACGGGGAAAGAGCAGGCAGACACCCTGACAAATAAGTGCCTGGATCTCATTTCTTTTGGAGTCTAAGCTATTTCAGCACACTGGGCCTCCTCCCCTCCTCACACTGTGGCCGCAGCCTCATCCATTCTCTGGCTCGGCCCGCTTTCATTTGCTCTGGGTCAACAAGAGCAAGAGATGTGAGTTTGTACGAGGGTGTTCGACAGAGCGAGACAGAGGGAGAGAGATGGTAATAACAAGACTTTACCAGATAATTTCTCCTGCTTTGTAAATCACATCAGTTAATAATCAATATCGAGTGATTTCTACTTGAGATACACTGAACTTGAAGATTTTGTCTTCCAACAACTTCTCTCTCTTTTTCTCTTTCAGTATCTGTGAAATGATAGAAATAGAGGTTTTGAAGCGAACTGAAGTACAAGTAAAGAGAAAGAATTCTTTTTTTTTAACTCTTGATACAAAATGATGTTTCAATGCATCTTCAATCTTGTTTGATCACATGCACATATATGTATTCCGACGTGCACACATACATATATTAACTGTAATTCCATTTGAAAGGTTTGGAAGATTAGTTGACTGTTGATTATTGGTGAAACTTGAGGACTTAAATTCAGTGTGGATAACTCAGCTGTTTTCATTCTTTCATTACAAATCTAAATTGCCCGAATAAAAGTTGAAATTAGAATCAAGCAAGTGTGAAGGGTGTGAGGAATAGAAAGTACACATATTTGGTTTTCAGTGTAGGAGGTAAAATGAAAAAGTAATAAATCATATTATACATAATCATATTACTATATAGAATACATACAATAGACTACAGAGTCATAATTATATAAGTTATAAATTAAAAATGAACTTAATTACAGTGGCTCCTCTGCATAACAGTCCTACAAATGAAAATATCCAGAGTGAATTTTCAACAGCAACACCTGACAAAATAGTTTTTTCTGGATTTATTTATGTTTTCGGAGAAATGCTCATATTGTAAAGAGCAGCTACAATTCTACCAAGACGTACAAAGTTAACACTAAAGTGAAGCATAGTTTAACTGATGTATGACATAATGTGTTATTCATATGTCAGCATTCTGGCTATTTTACCCAGAATGTATCTGGAGACAATGTTATATTCATATATATTTGCTTCTTGTAATTTGGAGGGCCACTTCAGCATTTGAGTTGCATTAAAATTATTCTATTGCAAAAAATGTGTGATTACTTGCCATTTGCCATTATTTGTATCACAACATAAATATTTTAAATGAAAGTGGGGGAGGGGTTGAGGGGTGGGGGGGTGTTAAATAATGTATTTATTTATATGAAGTGACTTGCAGCTCAGAAGATTGAGATTCCTGTTGTAAGTATTGAAAATAAACAATGCATGATATTTACGGAATGTTTTGTACACTACACCAATGGTTGGTAGAACATATTGCAGAGCCAACAAGGTGTGCAATGAAGCCTGAGACTCCATTTGAGAACACAGCACTCAGACTTTGGTAACTAGTGTTAACTAGTACATTATACAACACTGGGTGTGATCAGCTGCCACAACCATCTCACTCGTGGTGTTGTCACAATTATCACATAACTTCCTCTAACCAGGGTAAGAACATATAGCACGGTGACCAAAAAATAACAAAAACACAAAAAACACAGGCAGAATAACAATTAAGAAGAAGTCCTGGGAAATTGCATCCCATAAGTCCTTGCGCTATCCGACCCGACTGCGCCACCATCATCCCACAGCCAACACTACAACATATTAGCTTAATTGGCAGCAACTGATGTCACGAAGATGTTGTATGTGCTTTATGTTTGACGCCTCTGCTCTAAATGCTTGTTAGAAGGTTAGAAGGTAGATAGTCAAGTTCAAGCTGAGCCCTCACCTGATCACAACTGCCCCGTGTGGGGTCATCTGGCAGCGCACAAGTCATTTTGGTCTGTTTGATTTGATCTACCACCATTAAAATCCCATGTTTTTAATCTTCAAAAGCTCTACCCTGAAATCCAGAAGTTATGCAGAACTGTAAAAAACACCTAATGTGTATTTGTGTAATGTCAAAAATACATCAAATGTAATATTTGGACGGGCTAATGTGGATGCTACTGATACTGGGGCTTTTATGTCACGTGATCCTCCTCCAGTAATCAGGAGGTTCATGAAAAGCTTAAATACTAACAGTCTGCACATGTAGATGTAGAAGAAGAAAGGAGAGAGACAGAGAGAGACAGAGAGAGACAAAGACAGCAGCTCCAGACGTTATCATTTACTGCAATAGTACAGATTAAAGAACTCACAGAATACTTGGTGAACCATTGATATCAGTGGTGTTCCAATAGCCTGGGACTTTTAAATGAGTGATTCACTGTACTTCAATCAAAACACAAATTATAACAAAGAAAGTGATCAAAAGTGAAACATGATCATGGAATTAAAGAAATAGTTAAAATAAGAATAGTTTCAATTGTGGTCATTTGAATTTTCCTCCCACATCTATAATGGGTGCCCAACTCTGTTGCAGAATTAATGTCAAAATCAGAGTCAGGTGAGGATATTATGTTTCTACAAACCATATTGTTAAAAAGTGCAGTGAAAATTACCTGTACAAGTTTATAAATGTCCACACAGACATAACCTAACATTCTGAGTAGGAGTATTGTTTTTTTCCCCTTGGTTTATCAAAGTTAGTCAGCTCCTGGGCAGATAGTCTGGCTGACCACACTCAGCTGTTGTCACATGAGTGGTGGTCTGATGAAGCCGGCGCTCCCCCTCGGTCTCGCTCCGTCCCTCTTTGTTCCCCGACCCACACTTCTTAATCCTGCTTAATTTGAGTGCAAAGAAATTCACATGTGCCAGTAAGAACATTTACAGAGTACACTGCCTCCATTTTCCCCCTTAAAATAAAACCGGGCTTAAGCACTAAGCTGTATTGATCTTACAACTTGATAGTGTGATTAGAAGGGAAGATGGTGCCTTTCTAAAAAAAAAAAGAAAAGAAAAGAAAGTGCACACTTTGAAATGATGGCCCACGAGAAAACGCTTTGGATCGGTGATTCAATAGCAGCGGAGAAGTTCCCTTGAGTTTCCGCATGGATACGTCTTTGTTGTAATGTGTTGCAGAGTTTAGTGGAGAGGAAGGTAAAAGAAGTGTTTCTAATCCAGCGAGGTGGCGTTAACTCTGGCTGCCGTTACCATTACCAGCTACCACAGGAGAGGAGGTAGAGAGAAAGCTGGGGAGAGAGGAGGGCGAGAGGCAGCCGAGGGCCACAGAGATGCAGATTTGTCCCAATGGAGATTTGAACACCTCCGTATACTGTGGGTGGGCAGAGAGCGGCGGAGCTGAGGGGCTGCACGGCCACCCGGTAGGAGAAACTCTACACCCCAGCGACGGTAGGCATTAGTTCAGCACCAGCTCTTCAGCTCACACACATTGACAAACCCAAAGGGCTGCGAGAAGGAGCGGCTTTGATCACCGAATCACTGGCAGTGACGACGAAAACACTTCCATTTAACCCACTTCCACTACGTTACAAAAAAATGTCTTTTCCATCAAAGTAGCACAAAGCTGTTTGCTTTTATTCCAAAAGAGACCAAACGCTCTGCGGCTTCTGTGTACGAGTGTCATTTTAGACTCCAGATATTAGATGTGCCGATAAACAAAAGAAAAACCACTTCCAATAAAAGTGTGCCACAAGATTTTCTCCACATCAAGCCAAGAAAAGGTGAAAAAGCATGAGATGAAACGTCCTCACATGACAATGGGAGTATTTCATTGTTTGCTGATACTGAATGTCTCAGATCTCATTGGCATCTTCCTCTGGCAGCCTCGCTCGCGCTCCTCTTTGTATTTTTATTGTGGATTGTTATTTACTGGCTCCGGCGCGTTATATCGCTGCCTCTCTTTCCTCAAAACACCTACTCATTTGAGGCCTGATTCATTCCAGGCTAATTCATATTCCCAAAGGATTAGAGACATTTAATTTGGTGATATTTCTGTCATGCACACTCTGGATGTAGTATTCAAAGAGTCGTCCCCTCCCCATTTGCCACAAGCACAAAAGCACACAACAAAAAAAAACTAAAAAGCGCTGCAACACACCGTGTAGTTGTCTCGCTTGCCAAGTTAAACATCTCCGCTGCCTCGCATGTGCTTGAAAGACTCTCGATCCATGTCTTCGTTGGACATCAACATGGTGGTGTGATCGGCAGATAAGGGTTCAGAACAGGGACAGGGAGAAAAAGAAGTGGCAGCAACGTGAAGATAAGTATTTCCGAAATGAGACTGTGGTGCCGAGGCTCGCTGAAGCACACGCGTGTATCAGTGGATCCAGATAAAAGAGGGAGAGTGGAAAAGATTGGACAAACTATGCAACAAACAGATTAGATCACAGGAGAGAATCCATTTGGTTGATGGGAACGATTTGAGTCAAATGTGAATAATTAGGGTGCAAAATATAGATTCTGTCTATAAAATCCTCCCGAGTGACTCACTAATGCCTCCAACTGTTAATAAAACTAAACTAGAGTCAGGCCCCGTTTACACAACATTTCTAAATGAACACGCAAAAATTACATTGTATTTTGAGTGTCTGTTGCCAACGGGGCCTCAGACTATTGGAGGGGTTTGAAATGGGCAGAGGTGAAAAAGTGGGTCTTGTAGCACTTTTTACCCAACATAAGGTGAGCAGGAGTTAAACAACATCACCAAGAAAAATATAAAAGCAGTTCTTTAGAAATGTTTTGCTGATGCCTTTAAACTCCGATCAATTCCAAGAAATTAAAAAAGAAAAACTGTTTTCTTTCTAATTCTATCAGAAGGTGATTTACCTTCTGATGGAATTAGATCACATATACAGCACAGCCAAACGTGGAAGTAACAAAATATCAAATAATTACATCACTGTAATTAGGTAATATGATTGGGTACTTTATGTGTGTGTTTGACGTCATGGAGAAATGACAGTATATAATCTTGTTTTAACTGCATTTTGTATTTAAACTGTGGTTTATATTTGAAGTTATTATTGTGCTATAATTGTCCTTTTTTAACTCATTTTTGAAACACCTTGTGTTTAAGCATGTTTGCTTTTTTTGTCTGCTTTTTTTGCCGCATGAATTGCAGTCAAGTGTTCTCATTATAAGAAAAGAAATTGAAAAAAAGAAACCTCTGATGAACCCCCCCCCCCCCCCCCGAATGTACACCTGATCGTTTACAAAACAAAACACAGAACCGCATAAACACCTGGTTTAGAGCTACTCTTAGCATGTCAAACCTGTAGGGGGCAGTGTAACAAGAAGCCTGCAGCCATAATAACCAACCACAATCCTGGAAAAAAAACACAACGTTACGTTATTTCCTGTTCGTCATTATTGGCACACGGATCATTTATTTGGACTGATAAAGAAGCAGAACTTCTTCTAACTGTGATGGTAGAATATAATGTAAACTGTAAAAACAAGTACTGCTTTCACTGTATCCATTTTCATCACAGCATTCATACTGTAAACCCGGGTCGCACACAGATGATGCCGATGTCGCATATTGTGACGTTAATCTCTGTCTATCCCGCTTTCGATGCAAACTGAGACACAGAGTTTTTAGAAATCTCCACTGTGGCCAGAGTTCTCAGAAATCCTTGTTTGTTGCAATTATGTGTAAATGCAAGACCCAGAGAACACAGAGAAATATCACAGTTTTGTAAATACTCTGCTACGTGGAAACGTGGCCTAAGAAATAAGAGATATCACATGAGGAGAAGCTTTGACCAGATTGTCAGAGATCAGTGGATCTCAACGCAGACTCATACATGAGAGATAAGGTTCAAGTTAATTAAAGGTCCGAGGCAAAATATCTTGGGAGGGTAAAGGCCAATTCATACTGAATAAAGACAAGAAGGAAGTTCAGAATTTCAGGGTTTTGCCGGGCACAATGACGTAATTTTCTTCGGAAAGCTCCCTCTTGCCGAAGAAATGTTGTTCGGCTGTGCCAACCGTCCGGGCCAAAGTATCTCCACGCCACACTGCCAAAGTTTCGCCAAGTCCGTGACAGGGAATTTGCGTTTTGTGTTCACACACTGCTGGGTGCTGCGCACACACGTACCAGCTTGCTAATGAATGTGTCAGCCATATTTTAATCATGTTTAGCAAGTGGCCTCGCCACTGTGTGAGCCCCGACGCACGTTAGCATGTAGCACGGTCGGGGTTACGTCACGTAATGCCCCAGAACACGTCACTCAGGACTGTCAGCTCCTACGGTTAAAACGTGCAATTAAAACTGGACCAACATCGCAGCTCAGATACAAACTTCCTTTTATTACTGAAACAGTTCAGTGAAATGTATTTCTGAAAACAATCGAAAAGCGAAATAAGCTCTGCAGTTGAAAAGTTAAACCGCCGCTACACAGACGTGTAGAAGCAGTGAGGGGGCGTGGCCTGCAATTTTGACAGCTTCTTCCCGGAGTATGAACTCTCCTGCCGAACAAGTATTTCTTTGGGCGGTTCGTAGCCAAACCTTTCTTCTTGTTCTTATGGGACTATGCAGCAATCAAACCAAATGGTAAATCCAAAACACAAGCTAAGTACAAAACACGAAGAGAAGCACGAGGAACACCAGGAATAACATGGCCGTCTTGACAAAAGGTACAGAGACGATCTGACTGTGAGACAAGAGAGAGGGGGGGTTTTGTGTACAGCGGCGAAGTGGAGCACACAGGTGATATACGTAAATGCATGAGACACAGGGAGGGAAGGCAATATAAGTAAGAAAGTAAGGCAATATAAGAGGAAGTATAAGTGTGCAGCGATGGAGACGAGACGGGTGAGAGATGAAACAGGAAGAAACAAAAAAAGTATGACACCCAGACTTTACTCAGACACAGAATAAGATGTGACGCAGACGCCTGAATATGAGAACCTGTTTACACGGCAGCGTTTCAAGTGAAAACACATCATTTTGTTTCAGAAAAGTTTCGCATTCACACGGCAGCGTTTTGAAAACGATGTCCGCTAACACGAAAACAGCAGAAATGGGGAAAAATTTGTAGATAACATGTAGTGCCACTAGTTGGCGCTGTTGTTTGTTTTTGTCATGAAACCACACACATATGCATGCAGAGAACAATACGCTATAAACATTAACAATGGGAGTACACGGACATTCGTATGGACAATGAAGTTGGATTGTTATTACGGTGACTGTCAACTATAAAACTTCTTAAAAGGAGAATATGTGCCGGGAGTCGTGACACTCTGGAGGCCACCATCGGTGCTATTGTCCATGAACTCGCACATGTGCAGAAGAACCCTTTCCTATGGCTGTGGTGAACATTTGCGGTAGCAGTGTTTCCATCATCTATACAGAGACGAAACCCAAACCTTTTCCAAAAGTTGCGATTTCTCCCATTTCCGCTCAGTCATGGTGTATTCAAAAAGTTCGACCTTGGGAAACTATTTTCAAAAAGTTGTGGGTTTTTTTGGCTCCAAGCTCCATTGTCTTGAAAACAGATGCTAAAAATGCTACGAAGATTTGACATTTTCACTTGAAAAAAATGTAAGCAGGGCATCAGTCATGGTAACACACACACGGACTAAAGCAGACATGAACACTGACATCACTTATGAAATGTGCACAAACATAAACTACAACCTGAGTTCAATTTGAAACACAAAGAACCAGGAAGAGAGGGGAAGAAAGTCAAGGAAACAAAGCAAAAGACAAACCAAAAGAACCAATTCAATCACATCCACCAGTTCTTTGGAATTTTGCTGAATCCAGATTTTAGTCGGAACAGAAAGGCGAAAACCTGATCAAATAATGTAATCGATACCGTTTGCTATAACATGAAAATGGAAAAGGTGGAGGCAACAATAAATAGTTGATGGAAAAAGAACATCTGGTTGAGTTTTGTTTTTTTATATCAAATTGTTTTAACTGACAAATACATGTAACTGCATCTCCCTGCAGTAACGATGGGAAGACTATCACCTATCACCACAGTTTCAATAAATAAAGAAATTACACACTCTTGATGAGCCATAACATTATGACTGGTGATGTGAATAACACTGATTATCTTGATATCATGGCGCCTGTTATGTGAGTGGCTAAATGAAGCAGCAAGTTCACACTCTGTCCTCAAAGTCAATGTGTTAGAAACAGAGAAAATGACAAGTGTGAAAACAAGGCTTGATTTGTGATTGCAGCACAGCTGGGTGAGCGCATCCCCAGAAGCCAGAATCTATCGAAAGTGATCCACTGAAACAAAAGTGGTGGCCGACGTTCATTGGTGCAAAAGGGAAGTGAAGACTGTCCTGGGTGGTCTTTGTATGAGGAGGAAAAGGAAACCCAAACTAAAATAGTAGGGTGGTCATAATGTTATGGCTTGTTGATGTACCTTTGTAACTTCTGTATAGAGCCTGTGTTCAGACTTTGTTGGAGGGTATGAACTGATTTTTTATTTTTTTTTTCTGCTTGAAACTCGACAACCCCGAGGGTGTAAATACTAAAACAAACAATTGATGCATCAACACATTCACTCTCTCCTCCGTCAGTGGAGCAGCTCCAGGCTGTGCATCAAAGCAACGCCACAAATCGCAGGCTTATTCTCCTCACTTCTTTCTTTTCCTGGCAGCACACCGTCCACAGGTAGAGAAGGTCTGACGCACCCACCCAGCAGCCGCTGACTTCTCCATTCTTAAAAGTGTTGATGCAGTTTCTCGGCAGTGTGGCCTGGTTGTGCGAGGGCAGCGTGACAGTGATGGATAGCCTGTGAGCTCGGTACCAATAAGAGCCTCCGACTGGCCGTTTTAGGGCCCAGGACTCCAGTAGATGGGCCCCTCCAGGAGACCTACTCTAAATTAAATCCTCTGAGGCTGCCAGGCTACAATGACGCTTTCCCCCCCATACCCCACACCCTTTCTCCAACGCCGCCTCCAGCCAGCCTCACTTTTGTTCCCCAAGAACAACTTTTTTTTTCTCCTTAATTAATTCAACAGAAAGTAATTAAACCTTTGCATTTTGCCGACATGCCTCGTCTGCCCCTGCCCGTACGAGACACAAAGGCAAGGTGGGATGGAAAGAAGAAATTAAGAACACTCAGTGCCAAATGACCGTCGGAAGCAAAACAATATTAGCCCCCCGAGTCAGTGGCCGGGACTCATAATAAAGGAATAACAAGAGCGGGCGTGGAGCTGAGATGAATGCTCCACGGTGGCAGCACAGGTTGTATTGTTCGGCGGGAGGTGGAGGCCGCTGAGAGAGACGGCTGTAGCCACAGAGCCCGCTCTTAATTTGCTGAGTGATGTAAGTCCTCAGGGGTGCGTGTTGTTTGGCCCTCAGGGGTAATAATGTACTTGGCAGCTTCAGCCAGTCGCCCCTGAATTCAGCACTTTAAGTGGAAATATTAAAAAAAAAAAAAAAAAAAAAGGAAAGAGAGAGAGAGAGAGAGACATTTCCTCACTTCTCAGTAAGTGCGATTAAAAGCACAATAAAACAGTAGAAGGAGGAGCCCTGCAACAGGAGGACTCAGTAGTGCTTATATCATCATCTTTATCTGAGTAAAAGTAAAAAAGAACAGGTTCTTAAATGTACCTAAATATATAAAGTACAAATGACTCTCTGGCTTCAGTCATCACAATTCGTCTTCATTTCTCTGGAACCTTTTAATTTTTTCTGCGGAGGAAAAAAGAAATGTGTGAACACACATGCACGCAAACATAAACAAACAAAGATCTTAGTTAAACTTTAATCAGGTCAAAGTGTCTAATTAAACTTTTTTTTTAATATGTTAAAGAACAAACACACCGGGAAACCTTCAAATTATTTCAAATGCGAAATTCAATCAAATTTTTTTTTCTGTAGCACCAAATACAGCACAGTTGTCTTAAGACACTTTTACAGAGAAAAAGCAACAATTTCACATTAAGCAAGCAGAGGAGAAAAACTCCCCTGTTAGGAAGAAACCTGCAGAACCAGACCCAGAGTTGGATCACTTGTGTTATTCCGGTTGGGGTTGTTGGATAGGATAGGAAAGGATAGGACAGAAAGACAGATGGGGAGTGATTCAAACCTTGTCTCAGGCAGGGGGTTGGAGATTAGAAAGGAAAGAAGCTTTCTGGTCTAAACCTACAGCAGCTTCACTATAAAGATGAACCAGCTCTCACTGACTGTGCTTATTAATAAATGTGTAAATATTGAGTGTGACTGTGTGTCCGTGGTGGCATAACCTGCATTAATTTATAATCCCACTGGGATTATCTCACAGCACAAAGTTGAGTTAAACAGAGCAGAAAAGGGATGAACAGTTTAGATAATACACACTAAACAATAAATAATACACACTAACTAATAGCGTGTTTCTCTGTATTAACCTGAGTCTTGTTAGTTTCTTACAACAATATAGTAACATTTTTATTATAAATTGTTTGCACAGTTAAAACAGATGCACAAGTTGTTTTCTCCACGGCAGCACTGAGCTTGTTTGGTTGTTTCATATTGATGCATTTTATCACACATTTAGGAAAATATTCTGGACTACCTTTATGGATCAATACAACCACCAAAATATCACACCTTGCATACAAAATATAATTTTAGAAGAAATATTTCCACTTTCGACTGTCCTTGTCCCTCACTGTCTACCTGTCCTCTCCTTTTCCCGATGTCTACTCTCTAACCCCAACCAGAAGAGCAGAAAGTCCCCACCTCTGAGCCTGGTTCTGCAGGTTTCTTCCTGTTAAAGAGAGTTTTCCTTTCGACTGTCCCCTCTGCTTGCTCATGCGGAACTGTTGGTTTTTCCCTGTAAAAGTGAATTTGAAATGACTGTGATTTATCTGGAGTGATAGAAATAAAACTGAATTGAATTGATATAAGAAGGCTAAATAAGTGAAGAACATCAATTAAAAAAAGTCTGTGACAGTGAAAGGTGTCCTCTACACTGTGCATCAGTAGCAACAACACTACCATCAGTTATGTAAAGAAAAGTACATTCAATCCAAAGTCTCGCAGTGCTGAACACTGGTAATCCACTACATCCATTCTCTTCACCTGTTATGGGACCAATCCCAGCAGACACTGGATAGAAGACGGGGAAAAACACTGGACAGATTCCAAGTCTTATAGAAAATCAGTGCACGTACAAGAGGAACATGTAAACTACTTACAGAAAGGCCCTCGAGCCTGGAATGGGAACTAGTAGTCCATCGTACTGCTCTTTTTCTCTCATTCACTCACATTTTCACACAGAAGTGTTGGGGGACGTCCACAACAAAGAACGTGGGGTTTATAAGAGGTTACAAGATGGGGAATGAAGCAGCACTTTTAATATTAGAAGGCCATCTGCTTCTACAACCCCCCCCCAAATGTTAATCACATTTACTCACACAACCATGCACACACTTGCATTGGAAGTGTCACCTGGACTGACTGTAATCAAACCAAGCAACCTGCTTACCACCCACTTTACCTTAACTTCACCATTTTCAGTCCGGAAATTCTACTTTCCAGTGTGAACCCCCATACTCAAAATGAAATCATCTAAATCCTTCACTCATCACTGCTCAACTTTAGTGTTCCCAGCAGCCAGTGAGAGTTTGTTTATAGTAATCCACAGTATTCATGTTTATATTCTTCAGTCCGCTCTTGTAATTACCTCACTTTCAATGGTGCACATGATCCGTCAACACTTCACCGGCGTTCTCAGCGTTTTGCCGCCATGTGTCTTACACTCTGCAAAAGCGTATTCAGTGTAATCGGCTGACGTACAAAGACTCGGAGAAATGGAATTAAAGTCCCATTTTAGTAGTTTTTATTAGTCCCCTTGAGCTATAAATGATTCATGCGCAAGTGTCCTGGGTGTGGCTCAGGGATGTCTTGATTATTTGTCGAGTAAAGAGAAAAGTTGGTTAAGCCATGTCTTTGAACTATGATGTTGGGTCAGACAGCCAAGGCAGATATTTGCCCAGCAAATATTTTAATCCCCAACTAATCACTTGGTGAGTCCAGTGGGTGGAGGTTTTTTTTTTTTTTTTTTTTTGGAGGGGGAGGTGGGATTGAAGTCTACGAGTTGGGGGGGGGGGGGGGGCTGCCTCGGTGGCCTGGCACATTCTTCCTGTCAGTGACACGCCCTTTTCTTTCCAAGGGGATTGTGGGAAGAGTCAAACAGGGCGACCTCCGGAGCGAGCCACAGGAAGGCCACGTGGGTGCGTGCATGTGCCACACAGGTGCTCACAAATCCCCCAAACCCTCATTAACAAATGCCCACAATTAATGAGAGATAGGACTGAATTTGTCATTGATCTAAATCGGAAGAATAAATGAACATTGTGAGAGTGAGCGTCTCTTTCATCTGCAGCATAAAGCGTCTGCCCCGGAGATGCCCCTCTCTTTCTGCACTTTGGATTACATTTCCTTTGAGTGGAAATGCTCTGCGCTCAACTATAAACACTTTTCTCAGTGATGCGGAGGAACACACTCTCTCACGCTGTGGCACTCCAGATTCCTCAGCCATTCGGTGACTCTTGGCATTTGCTTATTATCAGAATATTCTTAATCATAGTGGAGACAGTGCCAGTGGAGAGAGCGAGCCGAGAGAGACACGTCAAAACATCTTCAACCGTAAAGGACCAGACAGCAAGCGTGATGGGCAAATTAGTCAGAGGCGCTGCCTAAATGGATGGCGAGGGCACAGGGGGAGAGATAGGGAGTACGAGTGTGTGTGGAAATCAGCGAGGGAGCAGAAAACAGAAAGAGAGAAAGAGAGGAACCTTCTCCATTTCACCATTCAGCGGTGCCTCCTATTCCCGAAGCACTTCGCCAGATCACAACCCACTAACTGATAGAGAAATAAATTAAGGAAAGGCTGCTCCAATAGATATGATTCTGCAGGAGATTTAAGGAGTGGAACTGATTGTGCATGTCTGATTCCTGCGCTTCAGAGTCCTCACCCGGGGGGCTTGGCTTTCAAAGCTGAGTGACTTGCACGGAGAAACACTCCATTAACAAAGTTCAGCTCTCCTCTGAGCCCCCCCCCCCCCCCCCCCCCCCCCCCCCATCTCCCCCCCTCCTCCCTCCCCCCCTCTCCCACCACACAAGACCTCTTCCAGGCAGCACAGCAGTTTGTTTGTTTATTTATTTTTTTTCTATCTCCAGAGATGTTTCAGGGAGCAGCGCCTTCATAAACACTAGCGGTGTGTGTAAGAGAGCTCACAGTTGACAGAGGCAGCTTCAGGCCTGGTTGGAGTATTAAAAGATAAATCCAGTTTATTACAAGACGGATCTTTATTTTTGTGGCTTTTCCCATCGATTCTATCGGGGAGGATAACATTGTGCTTCACTAAAGAAGCAGATGAAATCACACCACACACTCACATCCACATATAATGAAGTCAATGGGTGTGAAAACAACAGGTACTTCAGTCTGGCTATTTATTTATTTAACTATTTAAATAAACGTTAGTATTACCTCAATATTCCCGCTGTTACATTCACAGATTGAGATATGTTGCTATAATTTTGCCTAAACATGAAGTGAAACACAGCTCATAAGGTCTGAAATTAAAAACAGGACCTGAATCTAGACCAGTTAATTTCCCAGAAAGGCCTCATGATCAACTGAGAAAATAAACTCAACTCTGCTCAGTATGAGTATTAATGTGGTTTCACTAAGCTTCTGTCCATTCTCCGCCCCAAGTCAAGTTCATAGGTAAAGTTCATGTATTTAACTTGCATTTTTCTGTCTGATAATGGCCAATGAAATTGTAATTTTTCTACTTTTATTTGATTCTTACTCACTCACTCTGTGACATCCGTCACAGGCCAATCAGGGGCAGTCTATGGTTTGTGGGCTGGACTATGCCCAGATCTGATTTCCATTGAAACATCTTTACATGAGGTGAAAAAATAAGCTAATTCGGAATTAATAACCATAAAAACCAAACAAGTGCACATACAATATTTGTCTTGGAGATTTCTTTTTTTTTAAACAAATATGACAAACATGTTCCAAACGGCCACACAGTCGTATGTTATAATGGATTCATTGCAAGTTCTATGCGTGTGTTGTAATCCGAATACTTCCCTTTTGGTCGGAGCAAGAGAAACTCTGATTTTCATTCATAATAATTGAGCTAAAGCTCTAGATTAGCAACTTTCCAGAAAATAAAACTTTTTCTATAACTCTCATTTCTTATTGTTTTTGGAAAGAGTTGATGGATTTATATGTAATGATATGACATAGGACAAAAGAAATATTGAGTGAAAATGTGTAGCTGCAGCTTTATTGATCGCTGCAAAAACAATTGAAGCATTCTCAACTTGTACCAAAGGGTTAATTCCAGCTTAGGCAGTGTAAGACAGAGAGGCATTGAGCAGGCAGCATGGAGGAGAGCAGTAGCTCGGGTCCCGAGTCCCGGGATTAGAGTCATGGGACTCGGCAGAGGCAGGACCATTACCCCTCAGTGCAAAGGCTCAAACTCAGTGACTCCTTCTCAGATCAGATGGAGAGGAAAAGACTCAGAAAGAGAAGAAGTGGAGGGAGGGATGGAGGGCACGGACAGCAAGTGCGTCCGGATAGAGGATTGCAGAAGTGCAGAGCAATTAGGGGTGGCGGGACGGGGAAGCTGTGTTTTTATGGTCGGAGAAGAGTCTTATGTTCACTTTGAAAGTCTGTATTCTTAATCTCTGATGGAGGGGTTACACCAGCGAGAGTGATGGTGGAAACTGAGTTCACTTCATTTAACTTAGTCCGTCCCTCCATCTGAATCTGGTTCCCTAAAAAAAAAAAAAAAAAAACCCTCCACAAATCCCTGTATCATACCTGCAGGGCCTTTTATCTCCGGAATGCGATGCAACTTCAGAGCTCAACTCATGTCTGCAATTGAGCTGTTGACCGCTGACCCCTTTAACTTGTCAGCATTGGAAATACTTGACTTGTGCATATTGCTTTGCATGGGTACGGAGGACAAGGAGAAGGAGAAGTGTAGGAGCTAGGTGAGTGTGGATAATTGAGCAGGCTGCAGGCGTGGAGCCCGGAGATAAGTGAAAGAGTCAGAAATTGAGAGCGATGCTGAGGCGAGGGCCGGGCCCTTTATTTGATGGAGAAAAGAGGAAACGGGCGAAGAGGAGAGGAGGAAGTCTCTGAGGAGGAGAGATAGACGGCAGCGGAGCGAGGGACTCAGAGACAGACAAGAGGAAAGATATGGATGGCAGGCAGCAATTACTGAGACTGAGGCTCCATGCGAACACAGCCAAGTGTGTGTGTGTGTGTGTGTGTGTGTGTGTGTGTGTGTGTGTGTGTGTGTGTGTGTGTGTGTGTGTGTGTGTGTGTGTGTGTGTGTGTGTGTGTGTGTGTGTGTGTGTGTGTGACAGTACGCGAGGAAAAGAGAGGCACAGAGTGAGTGTGGGGAGTGGGTGGGGTGGGTGGGGGGGCTGGTGGATGCAGGAGAGGGAGGATTGAGATCTCTGCCTGCCTGGGCCCCTGCTGACTCTCATACAGGCAGATCACAGGCTCATCATGTCAGCTCTGTTTGTGGAAATCCTCCCTCATCAAACGACAAATTTGCTACACGTTTACCTTTATCAGATCTGGGAGGAGAGGCGGAGGGTGTGAGCGGAGAGAATGAGTGTGTGCATGTCTGTGTGTGTGTGTGTAAGTGCCTCTCACTGTCACCGCTACCATCGAGGGGCCAATTACTTGCTCCTGCGAGAGCAACTCTGCCATCTCAGGCCTTTCATCCAGCCGTCCTCTTCCTCCTCCTCCTCCTCCTCCTCCTCCTCCTCAGAAACATCTGTTTCTGAATATGCAATGAGCATGTCAAAGAGAGTACACCCACGTCCTGCACAAAGCTAATATTTACCAACATCAGACCTGTCTGTTGTTGCTCTGGAGCTGTGGCGCTGTGGAGCCGGGTGGGCCTGCCGCCGCCGCCGGGAGCCCCCGCCACCCCCCGCCAGCCCCTACCGCCCCCCACCCCCGCCTCCTGCTCTAAGATTACTGGCCTTGTTACTGACACCATGCCTCGCTGCCCTCCTCCTTCTCCTGCTCGTCCTCCTCTTATCGTTCTTCCTTCTTTTCCTCTCCCATCAAAGCTTAATTAACTGGACTTGGGCCTCATTAGCCGTCTGCGGGCTTCTTGAGTAAACATCAATATTGACCAAAGTTTTGCATGTCGGCTTAAGATATCTGAATCATTTATGGATCATTGATAATGAGAATGTCGAACCAGCAGAAACCTGCTTGTCCAGTCAATGGAGAAACATGGATATTTTAGTTTGCACAGATATGAAGAACATTTGAAACATTAAGTTCTGATTTCATATACTTTTCACTTTGTTGAGGTAGAAAATACAATAAAAATATCTAAATTAACTGCAGGGGCAAATGCAAGTAAAGGTTCTGAAGCTCTGAAGGATGGATAAAGTAAGCACTTTGTTGAAAAACATGTTTTATTGCTTCGATGATAACAGCATTTCAGTTTACTAATATGAAATATCGCCATTCAGATCCTATTTCTCAGACAAATAAGTTGGTAAAAGATATACGCATGTAGATTAAAAAAAATGATTTATTGACGACAGAATACAGAGCAAACATGTTTGAGTTTAAAACAACTCAATGAATATATTTTGAGTAATAGCAAGAATACACGGACTATTTGAAAAAAATTGTCTGTGCTAGTGGAAAAACCTTTAACAACTAAAGTACTTTCATGTGAGTATTTGTTGTCCATTGTGCAACAGCTACTAAAATACACTGCTGTAGATAAAAAGTCCTGTATCACAACTATAAACAATTCTCGAATATTTTCCGGATATGAAATTTAAGTTTGAGTGATTTTCAAATTTTTGCTATTTTTCTTTTCTATTCTACATCATGTAAACCGACCAGAAGTGTAAATACTGAAAAATCATACTGAAGTACAATTTCTGCTATATTGATTTTATTGTTCTCAAGTGAGGAAAGTAAAAAAAAAGAAAGTGATTACCTGTATTCTAATTACACATTCACCTACTTTTCTCAAATATATTAATCCAATTACTCCAATTACAAAGCCGATTTTTCTTTGTTTAAAGACTTATAAAATGACTTATGTATCTCAAAAATACTTCCGGAGTACAGTAATGTCAGTATTAGTTATTTCAACCACAGAAATCGACACTGTCGTCATGTGAATTTTATGCCATAGTCAGACTAATTAAACATATCAAGGCATCATGGTTTTTATACCTTTTGTCACCTCTGGGAAAAATGATTCAGATTTTTTTTTTATTTGTACCATCACATATAGCCTAATCTAACTACATCCAAAAAAAATTTTTTAATTTTAATGTATCCCATTGGGCAAAACTCAAGTCAACCTATGTCACCGCCCTCAATAGTCGAGCTTATATTTCATGCAGCTCTTTGGGAAGATGATTTTCCCAGCCCTGGTTTACCCTCACAAAGCTTCATGGACTTTGTTTCCATGGGGCATTTTCACCACATTCATGCGGTCACACACTCACACACCGATGGTGACAGCTGCCATGCAAGGTGCTCAGCCCCCAATGGGAGCAACTTAGGGTTTGGTTCTCTCGTCCAATGACACTTTGACGGAGGCCAGATCAGGAATTAAACCACCAACGTAGTGATTGGACGACGACCTGCTTTACCTGCTGAGTCATCCTGCTCAGCCCTCCTCACAGGAACGTTCAGGTAATTATTGTCTCATATCTCACTTTTCCATTGTGGTTTGATACTGAATCCACACGGATTAATATCTTATTGGGATATATGAAGTACATTACCTGTTCTTTGGAGAGTAAGGACATATAAAAAAAAGAAAATGATCGCAAAAGTCAGATAAATCCAGTTCGTAAGGGTTCAGTCAATTTGATTGGAGCACTCACAATGATAACATTGATCTACATGTTAAATTAATCAGGTTGAAGATTCTCCTCCTCTTTTCCTGAGTGGAAAAACAAAGTCAAAATTCATTCTTATGTATGATTTTGGTTTTCAGGCGCTTCTCTAATTGTCACAAGTGTAATCATATTTTTAATGAGCGACCAATTCTTTGCAAATGGACTGCACCTGGTACGTTTTTTATTTGGACTTTCTCTATTTGGAATACTCTCACCCATTCATACTGTGACCAAGCTGAGTGGAGCTAAGATAGGTCAAATATAGCTATAACTCAAGATCAGAATTTAGAGTAACTCTTAAAGTTAACTTTAACCTCACACACGTAATTTCTATTAAGTTCAAATTGAACTCCCCCATTCAGATCAATTAATTTCAACTTGTTTCATTCAAATTCAATCCACCTAATCTCAATTCATCTACAGGTATATATCCAGTTCAGGGTGCAGGAATCAATCCCAGCTGTGGTTGAAGAGAGGTTAGACCCTGGACAGGTGAGACCCTGGACAGGTTAGACTCTGGACAGGTTAGACCCTGGACAGGTTAGACCCTGGACAAGTTAGACCCTGGACAGGTTAGACCCTGGACAGGTTAGACTCTGGACAGGTTAGACCCTGGACAGGTTAGACCCTGGACAAGTTAGACCCTGGACAGGTTAGACCCTGGACAGGTTAGACCCTGGACAAGTTAGACCCTGGACAGGTTAGACCCTGGACAAGTTAGACCCTGGACAGGTTAGACCCTGGACAGCTTTGACCCTGGACAAGTTAGACCCTGGACAGGTTAGACCCTGGACAAGTTAGACCTTGGACAAGTTAGACCCTGGACAGGTTAGACCTTGGACAGGTCACCAGGGCAAACACTTTCATTCTTTTTCTATTAATTTAATGTAATTAATTTTGGCTTGGAAACTGGAAAACGCAAACCAAACATGAAATATGCACTAAAAGAATTAAAAAATAAAATAACATAAATGTTATTTAGATTCTCTGTGTGTTTTCCATCCATCCATCCATAGAAAGGCCTGGCTGATGTTTGAAACCAGACCTGTTCACTGTGAGGTGAGAGCGCTAACCGCTGCTCCACCACTGCTCTCACAGGCCCAATAAAGAGTAGAAGGAAGTTTGAATTCATCAAAATACTTCCGAATATTAATGATCCTACATTATTGAATGATCATGCTCTTCTTGATTGTTTTTAGGGCCACCAATTCACCTCAGATGCCAAATGTTGTATTGTGGATGAAAACTGGAGTATTTCAGGGACAAATTAAAATGAAAAGCTCGTCGTCGGTGGTTCATTGGTGCGGCGTGGTTCAAACTCATCCCCCACACACATTCAACCCCACCATGTCCTATTTAAAGCTGCTCATAATGTGCAGAGCTCCCCTCGGGTCTCCAGCACCTCTCCATTAAGCCTGTTGATCAGAATCACTGATAACCGCTCTCTCAATATGCACCTCACCTTCGATAAAGCGATAACACACGTGGAAGGCTGCATTCTCTCGTGAACATTTCTGAAGTTTGTCATGAGGGACTGGGGCTGAGGACGGAGAGGAGGAGGCAAGAAGTGAGAGGAGAGCTGTTTCCACAGGAGAGAGTCGAACTGCACTGTCTGTGCCTCAGCTGACTGCTGAAGATTAAAGAGAGAGAAAGATTATAGGAGAGCAGAGATTGACTGCACGAGAGAGGAAGGGTGAAGAACGAGAGAGAGCGAGGGAGAGAGAGAGAGAGAGAGAGAGAGTGAGAGAGAGAGAGAGAGAGAGAGAGAGAGCGAGAGGGAGTATTTGCATAATGTCCTCCACCACAGTAAGTCCCCGAGGCTAGCCATGCTGGATAACAGAGGACCAATACTCTTAATTCAATCTCTTTATTTTTCTAATACTTTAGAAATTAATAATTCGTCCCCATTCCACCCGCAGCCACCCCCACTCGTCCACAAAAACCACCGTGAGCGTCGAGCTGAGCTGCCTAAGTTTGTAACTTTAACCCAAGAAATTGATGTGAGCAGGCCTGGAGGCAGACCTGCTAATGAATGGATAGAGAGAGAAAGAAGAAAGTTAAAAGATGGTCTTTTATAAAGTAATTTAAGAAAATCCTGTTAGCTGGATCAAGTACAAGAGTATAATTTCTCAAAATGGGAAAAAGAGGAGCTTTCGCGCCTCTCCCGCACACTTAATAACAAAATTAAGGAGGTAAAAAGATAAAGAGACGGAATCAATTAGGCCGGGGCTGGTAAACAGTGCTAATTGTAGAGAGGGTGGGATGGCCCATGGAGGTGGGATGATGGGTGTGATGCTCAAGTCCTGCGGCTCTTTAATGTCACACCGCCTCCCACTGTGGATGAGATCTGAAATCCAGGTCACATGTTCACCTGCCCTCACTGTCGTCAGGGATTATAAGTGGTGGAAAAGAGGAACACTTTACAGAGACACAGAATATTTCTAATATTATCAGTCAATACGATTTCTTTGATTATTGAGAAGTTCAAATCTTCTGTACCTGTTTAGCCGGTGCAGGGTCACCAGAGACGGACAACCACACACACATCCACACTGAAGGACAATTTAGGGTCACTAGTTAACATCTCATTATGTTTTTGGACTGACGGAAGGAAACGCACACACACGCACAGGGAGAACATGCAAACTCCATGCAGAAAGCCCCTTGCCTGGGATTCGAACTTCGACCCCTCCTATTGTGAGGCGAGAGCACAAACCACTGCTGCACCGTGCCCTTAGATGTTAGAATAACTTTTATCATAATGTTTAAATACATCATAATGTAAATTCTTTCATTTGTTTTTAATTGCAGCTTCTGTTTCTCCCTCCCTCTCACACACACACACACACACACACACACACACACACACACACACACACACACACACACACACACACACACACACACACACACACACACACACACACACACACACACACACACACACACACCCATCAAGTAGACAGCCTGTTAACCAGGCACTAAACACACTAGAGATAAGAGGAGATTATCAGACTGTTATTGTTCCGAAGGGGAGTCCTCTGTCACAGAGACCTGGCCAGGCTCAGTCAGTCAGAGAGATGGACTGATGCTACAGTGAGCGTGTGTGTGTGTGTGTTTGTGTGTTTGTGTGTGTGCGTGTGTGCGTGTGTGCGTGTGTGCGTGTGTGCATGCGCTGTGGGCTTATTATTTAAGTTGAAGAGGATCCTTCACTATCTCTTCGCTCTCTCCTGTAAGCCCAGCTATGGTTTCTTCACGGCGGAGACTGTAAATCAGATACATTCAACAAAATGTTGGATATTAAATCAAAACAATTATTGTGTTCAGAAAAACAAAAAGTGGAAATAGACGCTCAGACTGTGAAGAAGAGACTGGTTTAGATTAAATCTGACAAATGATAAATTACAAGATTAACCTCCTCACATAGTTTATTTTTTCCTTTGTTTCGCTTCGAGAAGATTTATTTTTGGAATTATAATTTTTATATTGTTTCATGGATAAATGCAAATATATCTTCTATTTCTGCTCCTATATAATGCATCTTCATATTATGTAAATAAAGGTTCATGAGGGTGCTTCTCTTCTACACACCGATCTTATATGTAGCACAGTAACATCTATGTGAAGTAAGTGGAGTGTATTAAAATTCTATTCTTCTTAATGTTGTGATCGTACGTAAAATATGCAGAGATTTACAATTTTTTCAGGTTATACAGTAAAACAGATAGTTATAAATGTAATTATTATTATAGAATTAAAACAAACAGACATTATATTTTGAAGTTTTTGATATTAATTACAAACATTATAAACTGTATTTATTCTCTATATTAAAAAAAACCTCTAGCAGATAGTGAATTGTGTGCATTGCGAGTTGATTTTCACGGATCAGATTACGTTTCTGTTTGGAATAAATGCATCTTATCTTGTACACGTTGACAGTTTGTACCTGCACCTCGCAGCCAAACGCGACCCTTTTGACCTCTTGTGCAGCGTTTCCCTTCGTCAGTAGATAAAAGTGAGGATGAATGGTCTCTGCGGGCAACAGCAAACACTGAGCTTCATTTGATTCACGTTCCCTTGGGTGTTATGACTGGGAAATAATTGTACGTATTTGTATTTGTTTCTTTCTCCACTGTGCTGTGCTCTGGGAAATTCTTAATACCTTCTAGAGATTATACGGTAACTCCCAAACTCCCATGATTATAATTAAGCCTGACTTGGTTCTAAAATGAGCAAATAGCAATTTAGTTTTGCATCGTGTGAGGGAGCATCTCTGTGTGTTCCTGCGTGTCTCCCCACATCTTTACATTGCTAAATATACTTGGTGATGGTGAGTTTGAATATGCATTTTGTCTGTGCCTGTGTGTGTGTGTGTGTGCGTGATGCTGCAGAGGAGAAGCATATATAGAAGAGTGTTTGCTCAGGCATGCAGACTGCTATCATCTTTCCTCTGGCAAGAAAAAAGGAAGACAAAAAAAAAAAATACAAACATTCCCTCATCCATTCTCTTTCTCCTCCTTATTCTCTATCTGCACTCACTCTGCTCAGCTTTCTTCCTCTCTCTTTCTGTATCGCTTACAAAGGCAGCCGTTTTTCCTCCAAAATGAGGCCACGTACGGAAGGTATGCAAATGAAATCATTGCTCGTGGATTAGAATGGGACACCATATACCCTAAATCATGATTGTCAATCATGGCTGGGGATTAAGGGATATGGGCTCACAGACCTAAAAAAGCAACATTTCCCCCCTCAGGCAGATCCCCATTGTGAGGAGCTCTGAGGAAGAGAGGGCCTCCACAGGGGAGGAGCGCAACACTGGAGCACTAGTGCCCCCTTCTGTCTGATGTTCACTGCAGCGTTTCATCATCAAACACAGCCAGCCTGAACAGAAATAGAGGCTGGCACACACACACGCCTGTTCATTTACATTCGATGTAGCCGCAGGCAAAAAGCTTGATTAGACAAATGCACATGCTTTGGTGATGCAGTGTTTCATCTTCAGTGGAGGAGAGAGAGACCTCATTTGTTTCTCTGGCATGTGTGCAGGCTTGGTTCAACATCAGTGGGTTAGGAGGGCCATCGGCCTTACAAACCTAACAGATGTTTGTTTGCCCTGTGAGTGAACGTGTGTCGCGCTGAAGTCCCTCAACCATCAGAATCAATTTGTTTTTTTAATGCTGTGTGTGTTTGTTTTTTTTATAAATATATAAATAGTGTGTGTACAGTATGCAGCTTTATGTATATTTGTACTTGCACCACATGTGCCATTGTACCATTAGTGGTGCATATTAGATGCACTTGGGCATGCGCTGCATATTATATTAACACTAATGCATACCAATAGCGACTCATAATATCCCCATAATAATATCCAGTTTAATATTTCAGGATTCCTGCTTTATCTTCAAGAAGCACTGTAGCTTCTCACATGGAGACATGTTTAGTGGATTGTATGTGCAGACCCTGGAGCCCTCAGCGAGAGTGCCAGTCTGTTCCTGTGGAGCAGTCAACCAGACAAACCCAGCCAAGAGAGAGCAAGGCACAGGCACCGGGCCAGGAAATAGCACTGGAAAACACTCAGCTATGGCACAGAATTAATAGTGTTTTTATAGGAGATGGGGGAGGGTGCAAAAAAAAAGAGGGACAAACACAGTCGCTATGCGTCACATAAAGGATGTACAGTTGCAGGAATGGAGGGAGAGATATATTAAGCGGCATCGGACCAGACCGCGACGATAAGAAACGCGTGCAAAGGAAGAGACTTGGCAGCGTTCACATCCTGCTCAGTGTAGCCCTCCGCCGCCCAAGACTGAAGGTGGCGAGGCACCTGTGCCTTT
The DNA here is from genome assembly GCF_963383615.2 of Lipophrys pholis. NCBI lineage: Eukaryota > Metazoa > Chordata > Actinopteri > Blenniiformes > Blenniidae > Lipophrys > Lipophrys pholis. The sequence continues at coordinate 20,972,123 of NC_137633.1, forward strand.
CTGGCCCCGGCATCATATGGGCAGGAGGTCAAGGCCAGGCCAACATCTGCATCGCATCAGAGGGCCTGGCGGTCTGCCCACCGCCTGCAGGCCTCGCACAGAGCCGTCCCAAAGAATAGACCTCAATGTGCTTTCTATGAATATGTTTAGTAAGACCAGCCATGACGTTATGAGCACAGAATCACACTCATTATGAACATTTTGTCCTCAGTGTTGATGTGTTAGAAGTAGAAAAATGGACAAGTCTGAGAATGGTAAAAACAAAACATTTAAGCCAGTGTCATGGTCTCATGAAAGCCTTTCTTCCTGGACTCGTGAGTCTCGTAGTCCATGAATCCTGCGCTATAGTCTGTAAGTGGTCATAATATTATGGCTGCTTTATTTAGACTTGGCTCAGCTTGCTCTAAATGTATACCACACACTCTGGGCTCCTGACGTGAACAGAGCGGCAGACATTCACCAACGCAAGACGGCCCAGAACCAGACTGAAACACTTGGTTGTCTACTCGCAATTACACCAGTCATTTTATCAGCGGTCGACTCAAAAGCCTCTCAGACTGTCCTCTGGAGAGAGACCACCTGAGTCATCACTCCAAATAAACCAGCAAAATTGATATGAGCTACCAGCACACTAAAGAGCAAATCATTATGCATCATTAGGTGAAGATTTAGTTTAAACGTGTTTAGCAGGAATTAAGCAAAGCTGTTGTTGACATGGATTGACTGCTGTAATGCTTTATTGTCAGTGCTCCAGGAGCCTGCGAGAGGGCCGGCCTCGTCGGGGGGGGGAGCAGCAATGCGCCGAAAGCAAGGATTTATGGGATGTTGGGAGGACGAGCAGCGGAAAGAGTGGACAAACAGGAAGCCATGCTTGATGATTTGTCAGAGGAGACTGTCTCTGTTGACCTGTCCAGGTGCATCCAGCTCTCGCCCATAGTCAGCTGGGATTGGTTCTAGCGCCCTGCGACGCTGCACGGGATTAAGCGGTATAGAACATGGACGGACTGAAAGACAATAAAGATGTTTTAAATTCAAAATGTTTGATAAACCTAAGTATAAAGTCCGCAAATATCACAACTGTTCCCTTCACAATTTTGAACTAAAGCTTCCAATACATAATAACGTAATGTCTAATAATGTTTTTATTTCTTTTGATGATGATTTGTGCCCTCGCCGTGTTGTCATGGCTCCAGCTGGTAAAGGCCTCAAACGCCATGTGGATTCAAAGGTGGACCAACTTGTCCACGTCCGGCTCAACCACAAGTTTTCCCCTGCCGTCCGGACGCCGCTGTATGTGTGTGTGCGCTGGGAGTCTTTCTGTTTCTGAATGTGTATGCAAGAGCTGCTCAAACTGACGAGTAAGAGAGGACAGTCTTATCCAGCTCTCCAGTGTTGACAGTGTTGCTAATCCCCTCCACCTGCTCAAACACGCACCCCAAAAAACACATCCCTCCCCCTCCTCCATGTGCCTGTGCCGGGAGTCCCCGGGGCCAGGCTGCGCCTCTGCCTTCGTCTCCACGCCAGTTATCGTCCCTGGCCCGGCTCCGCTCCCCCAACCCCTTCCCGTGCCACGCACATTAATCGCCGCAAAAACAAATAGTTTTCAAATGTTTGGAAAAGACCCACTGTTTGCATCAGGGCCTAACAAAATAATTTTTACAAGCTATCCAGTTGTGATTAGGGCTGAGAGAATTGAATTTATGTGGCATTGATAATATTAATATTAGCCTAATTAATTATGTTGTTTGAACTTGCACAGCACTGTGTGTACCTTCTACACAACACTAACCAGCCGGCGCTGGAACTGAGCTCTCAGCCGTCTCTATCTCCCCGGCTCTCCCCCAGTCCATGACTACTGCACACAATTCATCAATTCGTAGATATCTAATCCCCTCTGGCTCCGCTCACTTCCTGAAGTCGAAGAAAGAACTTTACTCTGGTGGCAAGAATTCCTATGAATACTTGATGACTTCTATAGAAATAGAGGACTGTTTCATCTCACTTTGAAAGTGACATTCGCACACAGAACTGGCCCAACTTTCCATTCCCGGCTCGCAGTTAATGAAGGATGCTCACAGAGGGCCGATATGAAATGCAACTTTTTTTTATTGAGTCACTAATTAAGGTAAACAGCAGTACAGAGGGAGCAGCTTTGTGCCGGAGACGCTGAGGATGGTTAACGTGGGCCTCCGATAAGCCCTGTGTGAAGAAGTCCCTTCTAGTTTGTTTCCTTAATCATCGGAGGTCAACACGTCTTTGTCCCCTGACCCAGAAAGACTGCAGATCAGACCAAGTATGTCTTTGGACTGCGCGCACCGCTGGATGAGCAAGTGTTGATCTGTGCAATTACAGTGACACATATTCACTCAATGACCTGAGCCATGAAGGGACCACCCAAACCCCCTGGGAGGTTCTCAGACCTGCTCAGAGTTCAGATCACACTTCTCACTGATGGCTTCTTGACCTCTGCTTTGTGGTGGACGGTCAAAGGTTCCAGAGGTGATCATGTGTCTCTCTCTCTCTCTCTCTCTCTCTCTCTACCAGACGGAGCTTGATCTCACGCCTGGTCAGGTCGCCTCTGTCGGGGTTCCATACAGAGCGACCGCAGGCCTGGTGTTTGACTTGAGACATCGTCTGTTTAAAGCAGCTTTATTTAGCTATTCCTGTGCATGTGTGGCCACATTTACATATTTGGCACAATCAATTAAGGGTCCATAAGCACAGATCAGTGTAGATCATTCCATTTTAATATGTCAGACATCTTTGCCACATAGATTTAGGATGGATTAATATTTAAAAACAAATTAAATCCTAAGTCAATAGACATTTCTTGAGCTTGGAGGAATAAACAATGAAAAAACAAAAGGTAAAATGCACATTTCCCAAATTCAAGAAGCAGCAGCCTTTGTCTCCTTGATGCACAAAGCACCGTGGTAGAGTCAGTGCGCTGCGGCCAGACTGACGTCTTCTCTGAAGTGGAAACAGATATCTGAAAAGGTGCATCGTCTCAATCAAAGTATAATTTACTGGACGGAGCGCACGGGGCCGCGTGTTCAGTCACTAGCTGAAGTGTCTGCCCAGTCTGGCTGAGCGGTAGTCCACTCGGAGCTGGACGAAGCCGTGCAGCAGGTTCCGGTCCAGGTTGGTGAGCTGCTCGCCCGAGCACACCTGCTTCAGGTTGTCGGGCGCCACGACCAGCAGGTTACAGAGCGCGTGGAGGGTGTCGAAGAGCTGCAGCACGAGAGGCACCTGCAGGACGGGACGGAGGGAAAACCGAGCTGAAAACAACCGACGAAAGGCTGCAAGATCATTCATTCATGTTCATCCTCATTTATGTGACGGGACTTTAAATCTTTACGCATTCAATGTCAAATAAAGGAAAAACTGGGGACAATTTCATACTAAAATACAAATACTGTCATGATGCTTTAAAAATCTTTTTTAAAACATTTTGATAATTGAATGTTTATAGCAGGGGTGTCAAACAAGCTTTAAAAACAAAATTGAAAAATGCAACATTTGCTTTACATACAGTATACTTTGCACCCCAACAAAGAAAAACTTTAAAGTTTAAATTTCAAGGTTGATGATGTGACACAGGACAGAAGCAGCTGAATGAATTCTGAGGCGTTCAGAGACGCACTGTTTGATCAAATTCAGCCCAATGGGCGGCGTCTCATAATCCAGATGGACAAAGACCAAAGTGTACAGCGAAAAGCACCCTGGGAGATTATCAAAGCAATGAAGTGGAATATTCAACCCAAACTGATCTTAACCCAACTGATCATGCCTTTCAAATGTTTAGGACTAAACTTGGGTCAGAAAGGGCCACAAACAAACAGAAGTCCATTGCAGTGACGGTCTGGCAGAGAATTAAAATGGAGGAAACCCAGCCAGCGCCTGGTGACGTCAATGAGTTCAAGACTTCAGGAAGCCACTGTCAGCATCGAGTTTTCAAGCAAGTATTAGAAATGAACATTTGATTTTCAATTATTTAATTTGTCCAGTTACTTTTGTGGCTGTGAAATGAAAGGATTGCGTTCTAAAAATGCTTTGGTTCCTCTTTGTCTCAATCCAAATATTTATGGACCGAGCTGTTATTTATTAATTGTGTTTAGTATTTCGGAGAAGCCGACCCGTAGTGACGGCTCACTGTCCCAGTAACACAGTCATGTTAGCCCTGTGACCAGTGTGTTCTGGCCCCGTGCCCCCCCACCCCCACGCCCCCCCGCTCACCCTGAAGTCCTTGGCGCTTCGTCGGTATTCGGCCACGTCGCAGATGGCCAGCATGCCTCCCATCGAGCTGTAGCTGTACTGCTGGAGGTGCTCGTGGATGAGCCGGTGGAAACGAACTCCCAGCTCCGTCAGCACCGTGTCCACGTTCTTCCCGTCCATGGACTTCCGCACGTGCTCCACCTGCCGACTGACGTAGGCGCACACTTTGGAGCAGGCCTGCCAGACGGGGTCACGCACAGGGAAACACAGAGAGCAGGCTGACAAAGTGGCCAAAGGAGTGAATGCGTTCATTTCAAATATATCTAATTCTACTGAAGCCATATTGTTGCCCTGGATGCTCTCGGCTATAACCTGGATTGTTTTCATTTTAATGAGGAGTCTTCATGTTCTCGCTCTGTGTGCTTGGGATTACTAGTTCATGTCAGGATCCCAAAAAATGTTCAACGTTCAATAACTTGAAATTAAAGGTTCAAGTGTGTGTGATTTGTCCATTTCTGTTCAGGACAGCTTCACTCTGTGTGTCTCCTCAACATTGATGGATCTATAAATATGCAAAAAGGTCAATTTTCATGATAAAATTATTGGACTTATAGTGAAACTACACTTGAAGCACAAATATTAAGATAGATTATTGTTTTATGAGTGATTTTTTTTTTAAGTTCCTCACAGGTTGTACATCCTAACACAGGGGTGTCAAACCGGTTAAATAATATCATGACAACGTTTAATTTTGAATTTTTTTTGCTGTGACACAGAACATATGTGACGAAAGCTAAATGTGTGCCGGTTTTGGCAAAACGGGCCACATGTTTGACAGCCCTGTCCTAATAGAAGGTGTAAATGTTTCATGTGAGAACAACAAGATGTGCAGTTTTTTTCCCCCCCTCTTACTGTAGTGTACTGGATCATGACGTTATTTTCGTCCTCGGGCTTAAAATCCGTCTTCCTCTGCTCCGTCGCCAGGATGTGCTTCATCTGACCCACCATGCAGTTTAGTGTTCTGTGAAAACATTTTTGAAGGATTTCAGCTCACAGATAAATGCTCCCAACACCTCTTCCTGCTGGCAGCCGATACCTGTTGTAAGAATACCAACCTGTCGATCCCTGTGTCCAGTTTCACTTCCATCTGTTCTATCACCTCTTTCTTCTTGTGCAGGCACTCGGCTAACTTTGGAGATGAGCTGGGGACAAAAACGAAAGGACATTTTGAGAGTTCCGACGCATAAAGAGACTTTGAAAAAAACAAAAAAAACCTGAATACCGCATGAACTACACACACGGTGCTCACAATAACGGGGGTATTATAAAGGTAGATAGACTTTTGTCGTAAGTGATTATGGGATCTATTAAACTTCTTTACACTGTATGTTGCGGCATGTCGGGACGGGTTGATTAAGACAAATAGAAAAGACTCTTGATACAGTCTGAGACAACGAGTTGTAGAACTGTAGGAGGACTCGCAGGCAATGGTAGTCATCCTTATTTTACCGTTTGTCTGACAAGTGTACTCACACACGTCAGGGGAATCCACACGACAAACTATTTAGAGCAGTGGAGTCAAACATAAGGCCCGTGGGCCAAAACCGGGCTGCGAGAGGCTCCAGTCTGACCCAACAAACCACCAAGTCAAATATAGAAATTTCAAAGAAAACTGAATTTTTCTTTTTTTAAACAAATTTCTTAAGAGTAGCACTTTAACACTGAGACCCGAGCTGCGATATCAGTGATGCTGCCATGAAAGATAACTACCTCATTGCTATCAAACTAACTAAAAACACGCCGAATACAACAGTTTGACTTGTTGTTTTTTGACATTTCACTGTATTTTGCACCAGAAGGTTTACTATGGTACTATTTTACCAATCCGGCCCACTCAAGATGAAATAGTTTGGTATGTGGCCCCTGAACCAAAATGTGTTCGACACTCCAGAGTCGATTAGAGACGGAAGTCCTGACAAACCTGCAAGTCCCGCAGTGTGCCAAACATCATCCCTGCACTTTACAGTCAAAAGAATTCAGATTATTTCACAGATGTATTACATCCAATCGTTACTGTGCCTCTATATGCCTTCTGTTCATGGTTGACAAAGCACCATGTGTAATGAGCAGATTTCTCCAGCTCTTAAGTACCTCTGAGATCAATTAAAACGACACACAGGATCACACTCAAACTCTGGTTCAACAACTGCAAGTTGCGCTGCAAAGGGTGCCCACACATACCATAATAGCCCCTCAATGTAGTTTTTGAATCGGGAGTTCAGATACTGTCAGACTGCTGGGAGCAATGAACGGTTTAAGCGATGTGGCCTGTCCGCCAAAATCCTTCAAAATAAAACAATTGCTCTGGAGGAAGTGTCTCATTCTGGTTTCCTTCAATATTAGCAGATCGCTGGTACTTTAACCCTTGACTGACCTTATCAAAGGCATGAGCTGGTCATTAAACTGCTTGTCGAACAGATGGAAGATCGAGTTCGCTTGTTGAACTACATCCAGGAAGTACAGGTTGGCATTCTTGGCGTCGGATGAGGGAATTGCTGTCGAATAGAGGATTGGAGTGAGGATCAGTAAAACAGGAAAGATTCAAGTGTGAGAATGAACCCGCATGACTCACAGAAAAGCAGAAAAACCAAACGTTACAAAAGAACAAAGCACGAAGCAGAAATTCTCTTTCACAGTGACGTTTCGCTTCGGCGTCAAACAGGAGAAAGTAATCGAACTACATGGACATCAGAGATCCACTTCTTCAACACACAATACACCTCAAGAACTGAACACAGGAGAAACTAACTGCATGTTTGGTTCCACTGGATCTGCTTGAAAATGATAAGCTGCCTACCTACTGTACAGCTCCACACAACCCATGTAAAGAAACACACTTGGATACGTCACTTTTCCTGCTTTTTGTTGTTGGAAAAAGTGGCTATAAAATCGGCAGCCTATAGTGTGTAATGGTAACCATAGCAACAAGCTTAATTTGGTCATCAGACCGCAGTAAAATGATGTTACGGCAGGCGTTGAAGCAAAACATCTCAACAGTTTGAATGTTTCAACACACACTGTTTCAACATATGTTAAAGTATCCTCCACAGGTGCCTGAGAGACCATTTTGAATCTGATTGGCCTCTTCCTGGGTCAACAGTAGAAAACATCACACGTGGAGGACAAACAAAAAGCTGCTGCAGGACGAAAACAAAGGCGCTCCTGACCCACAATGCACTGCTCCTACTGTTGGATTTCATGAGAACTGAATGTGCTAATGAGAGATGAAAATAAATAGAAAACAGCGTAAAGGATATTACTTACCCAAAGGACAATTTGGTCATAGTCAATTCAATTTAATAGTTTTCGGCTTCTAAAGGCTCCAGACTGTTTAGTTTTAACTGATTACCTGCTACGCTGTGCAATGTGAACCTAGAAGCTGCTCGAAAACACATATTTAACAATTACAGGTGTAACATGTAACGAATAGCTGCTTGTAATGTAATACAATCAAGGGAAAGGCATTAAATTTAGCATGCTATCTTGTCCACTAGGTGGTGTAGTGAGTCAAAGTGTCTGGTTGGTCGTTGGAAATACAAAACTGTCAGCAAAAAAAGGTACGAGCACAGGTAAATACATTTTTCATGTGAAGATGTGGGAAATATTAGAGGTGAAAATCTGAAGCAAAACAGAAAGGTTTCTGGGCAGTTCCACACTAATTTTCCTTTTGCATGTAAGTCAATGTTGTACTTTCAGCCAGCCGCCCATTTCCCATCCAACCAGATCCCTAACCCAGCTATTGTGGCCGGTTCCCAGTCTGCAGTGACCCCCTAACCCATACACTTGGAGAAGGTTTGCACTTGGAATAGAAAGTCTGACTGCACAATGTTTCTCTCTGTCACAGCGTTCACTACAACAGTAACCACATGAGGGAATCACCAAGCTTCACTTTAGGTCATTTGATCGTCACGTGTATCGGCTGCAATTAGCAGCAGCTCTTCAATCACACTGTGCGATGTAGTTTATCAGAAAATTAACTGTTTGAAGTCCCTTGACCATGAAAACAGCAGTCAATGAACCCCTCTCACCCCAGATTTAAAATAACCATTAAGGTGGTAAAAAATGTCACAGTGTATAGCGACACAACAACTTTAAACCAAACATATCCCACAACATGATAAACCATGATATGTTAAATCTTGTGTGTTCTCAATAAACATATTCTTTTTTTTTATGTGGTGAGGGTGTGCAGTTTGGTTCTGCAACACTTTTGTTTGCCCATCGCGATTTACTGGATTTATGCTCTTAACAGTAGGATGAATCAGCACACGGCGCACGCACATTATGGTTTTATGGAGCTCAGTGGGACGTACCTGAGAGGCCGATCTCCAGGGCGTAGTCGATGTGTTCCACACACAAATGATCCACCAGCAGCAGGAAAATGGAGAAGGCATTTTTGGGCAGATCAGAAGGATCTGAAAGCTGTAAAACACAGAACGAGAAGCATGTGACCTTGTCCTTGAAGAAGTGTCCACTGAAGTTAACGCCCCTCGGGTTTCCAGTCCAGTGGACTCACCCTGTGACACCTCTCAAAGGCGTGGCGCGTCTCCTGCAACAGGTTGACGACCAGTTCTGGAGACAGGAAGGTTTCCCCGTGAGTGTCAATGATGGGGCCCAGAGCAAGGTTGGTACGCTGCCTGATCCGCTCCTTCAGCTCCTGAATACTGTGGAGACAAAAGCTCAACATCAACCTTCGATGTTTCAAAGTAGGTTAAAAACTCCCGTGTGAAAAGAAGCTGAACTGACAGACCTGCCGGTGCCGATTGGACGTTTCTGGTGGTTCTTGGAGTCGTAGTATCGCTGCAGGATCAGGGCACCTCGAGTGCGAAGGTACTCCCGCTCCATGTCGATGTAACTCTCCAAGTACGCGGAAAAGATGCTCTTGATGAGCTTGGAGAGAAAGGTGTGCTTGTCTGAGCCCAGGTTGAACTCTGTGAGCTTCGCGGCTAACGCTGTCGTCCTGGGAAAGTGGCACATTCAAACTTTTCACAGCTCATCCGGGAGGTCAACTAGAGTGAAGATGCACTAATGTATTACCTGGTGTAAAGGTCATAGAGGTTCTTCAAGTACTGCTCCACATCAGAGTGTCGCGTCTCGTCCAGTTTTTCCCGAACGTGTGCCTAAAAAAACAAAAAACAAAACACAAATCAAGTTTAGTACAAGAGCGAACAAACAGGGATCTAGATAGTAAAGAGAAGCAGACATACCTGCAGTTTGTTCTCGAAGATGTTCTGGATGAGTTTGGCCATGACCGTCTCCGGACTGCTGAAGACCTCGCCCACCTGTTTGTTGACCCTCTGACAGAGGACGGCAGTGTCCTCAAACACATCGTTCCTCAGATAAGCCCCCTAAACAAAGAGCGTCAAACTTCTGACTGAGCAAGTTTCTGCAGAATATAAACAAATAGATGCGAGAAAAAACTTGGTCCACTCACTTCCTGACATTGCTTGATGTAGACATCCACACAGTGTGCATAGCCCTTTCAAAAAAACAAATGGGTGTTATTATTCGGGTATCATTGTCTGTGTTTTCTTGGCGTTCTGATACGTCGTGTATCAATTGACAGGCTTTTTCCAAGTTGAGGCTCTTTCTTCTGGATCACCTTGAAATGTAAAAGAACCGCTGCAACCTCACGCATCCGTCCGATCTCCCCCCTGCGCTGGGCTGCTGTGAACTCCTGGATTAACTGTCTCTCCAGGTCGTGATATTTACCTAAGCAGAAAACAATAGAAAAAAACCCGTAATATATTAAAAATAGCAACAGAAAAAGCAAATACTCGTGAATGGCTACAAACAAACCTTTCAGTGGATCGAAATCGTCAGAGTCATGAGGTTGAAAAACAAATCTTCCTCTTATGATTAAGGAAAGATGTTTACATCACAATATTTGTCAGAATAAGGAAGTGGGTGGAGGCCTGCCTCTTCATCCCAAACACTGGTTGTAGTTACCTGCTACCTGCTGCTGGATGGTGCTTTATTTATTTATGCATTCATTTATTGGATATTGTTGCAACCTGATGTGAATGTAGTTCCCACACTGATTGGATGAAAACATAAGCATCTGCTTTTATGTTCATGTGCAGTGTGTTTCCTTGTGTTCTTTCAGAAAAGAATTTCAATAAAACTTATCCCAAAAAGAAGCTGGTAAGTTCGGTTGCAGACTTACTTGCGATTTTTGCCTTCACGTCTGCAAACCTGTCAGAGAAAACAAAATAAAGTGGAATAAAGTGAGTTCCTTTTTTTTTTTCTTCTTTTTTATAATTATACTGAATTAAAACAGTGAACAAATACTTGATAGGTTCACTGTGAGGAACATAACTAATACACCACCTCCCCGTTGTTCGACGGTGCTCTTGTCTTAAGCTGCCTGCAGGATGCCTGACTCACCTGTCGAATGGCAGCTCCTGGGCAATGAGATGCAGCTTCTGAATGATATCAGCAGCCTCCTTAATCTGAAGGGGCAGAAAAAAAAAGGGGGGGGGGGGGGTGTCAGTGGAGGTACAAAGAGGGAGAGATAGAGCGTGTGAGGTGGACATCCGGACAGAAAGTGGGCAGGCCCCTGGTGGTGCCTCCACCTGAGGGGATCATCATCTTAGAGCAGCCCTCCTCCACCACCCCCGTGTTGAACAGGGAGCTGATAACAGACGGGCTGTGCTCACCTGGGCACCGGCAGCAGCAGTCCTGACTTAGCAGCACATCCAACTCTTTATTGGCATGCCTTTTCTGAATGGGCTGTAATCCCACAGGAGTCTAAATCGCCTTCAATAATCTGTCCGGCCGGGGATATCTGTCTAAAAAAAGGGGGCCCTGTTGAGGACCCCACCTCCCCCACCCCCACCCCTCCGTCCTCCCTGACATACACACTGGATGAAAAAGCCCCGGACCTACGAAAGGCCCGCCGTCCGCAACTCCTCTGTTCCCGCAGATGCCTGCCTCAGCTAACATCATTACTCTGCTCCCGTGAGGAGGATCCAGCCTTTCTGCTCGGCGAAGGTTTTCTAAGTATCTGTCCCCCAGCTAAGATTAGCTAAATCCCATGTAAGTAATGTAGCCGTCTCCCTGCAGTCAGGGTTTAGCAGCACTTGTCTCCACGCTGGCGGCCCAGCCCTCCCTTTCAGAAGGATTAGCAAAGCCATCCCCCTCCAGCTATTCACTTGCAGCTTTCCTCTTTCCCCCTCGTCTGGAGGTATGCTCAGGAAAAGGAATCTGACCAGATATTTCTGCACGCCTTTCCGGAAAACGAGCTCCATCTTTAGCTTCCGTCTCTGGGATTGACCCCCAGACTCACTTCACTGCATCCACTGATGATACTCCTACCAACAGAAATTAATCTGAAGCATCCCAATCTCTCCGCTGTCGCGACTAAAACTGCAGCATCAAACTTTCGGGGGTCACTTGTCTGGGATCAGCACGGTCTTTGTGTCAACAGGAACTGAGCAGGAGTGTGCATCTCATCTCCTCGCCCGCATGTTAACGCTGCCCTTACACGAGCCATCTTAGCCAGAAGCTCTTTCCTGCTGTAATGCGACACAAAGCTGAGGACCAACCAAATTCTCACTTCAAGACAACCTACTGAAAATGCAATTAGGTTTGACATGAGCATGTTGACATCCATGCTAGTCAATCAGCTCGCTATTGTCAGACAGCAAATGACAGTTTATTAATCCAAATTAGCCGAGGGATCCAACTAAAGGGATAAACTTGACAAATTAATATGGATGGTTTACCTCATAATCCTGTTCATTCTCACCTCCAGCAGTAGCACAGTGGGGGCCCTCATCAATGGACACACACACACACACACACACACACACACGCACACGCACACGCACACGCACACGCACACGCACACGCACACGCACACGCACACGCACACGCACACGCACACGCACACGCACGCACACGCACACGCACACGCACACGCACACGCACAGCGTGTTCACCTTGTCGGGGTTATTGAACACATCGCTGCGTAGTTCTCCGTCCAGGAATTCGTTGAAGTAGGTCATCAGACGCTGAGCTTCCACGGCCCTTTGGCGCGGCGTGTTCACCCCCTCCAGCTGGTCGCCAAGGTGACAAACCTTGGTGGCCACGTAGCTGATGTGCTCATCGAGCTCTTGGAAATGTTGAAAGGCCACCTGTATTCGAAACCAAAGGAAATATTAACGAAAAACAAAGGCAGTTTGTACTAATATAATCACATCCACCCATTCACACACCGACAGCGACAGCTGCTATTCAAAGTATTCCCGCACCGTTTGAAGCAATGTCCACACATGGACAGGGCGACGTGGGAGATAGAACTACAAACACGGGGATTGAAAGACATTTTCACAGAACACCACACCTGGTTGCTCCTCTGCAGATCTTGCACTTTATGGGCAAATTCTTTGGCCTCACGGTGACACTGATGCTCAAGCTTCTCCACTTTCCGCTGGATCTTCTCATCCAGTTGCTTCAGCTCCTCGATGTGGTTCTCAAACTCCTCTAGCAGCCTAACACAGAGAAATGAAGTTATGTAGAAAGAAAAAAAACTAAACTGCTCTAAACAACAGGTGACACACGCAGAAACAGTTTAATTTCAGAGGAGTAATTGGGCACCACGAGGCTAAATGTGTCCCACTAACCTCACAGTTACAGTTAATAGTCGCAGAATAGTGCCAGATGCTTAATTCCTGGGTCCCAAGTCTTAAGAAGCTCTGAAAACTAGCAGCTTCGTCAGCTGCATTTTAAGTGCCATCAGGACTGCAGAGCAAATGTTCTAAGTCAGCACCACATTTCACAGAGCAGGAAACATCCCAAAACGATGAGTGTATAATCTCCTGACTAATTCCCTCAGCAGTGGCTACAGCTTAAAGACATCTCCCATCCCTTCCCAACAGACACTCATTCCCTGGCTGGTGACTCACAGTATGGTGGCCCTCCACAGATATGTTGTCTCCCGACTCCTCGCTGAAAGCTTCCGAGGAGGTAGTGGCAACAGTTTGTGGAGGAAGCAGATAAGGCGGGACGGATCTACGGTATCGTTAAACTGTTGTGGCATTTTTGCTTACGAGATGCAACCCTGTCCCAGAGTGTAAACATCACAACAAACAGGAAGGGAGGAAAACATGCAAAGGATTCTTAAACAAATTTATTTCTCGATTTCCTGCGACCCGTCACAAAGTCCAAATGAGCGTGACGGTAATAGGGAAGAGCTTTAGTAAGTGAGGGGCGACACGTGGTTCTGTAGAAAATCTAAATTTACTTCTGGAAAGAAATATAAGTAAATATATCTAAACATTGTTAATTATATTTCAGTAGTTTATTTGGGAGTTTGCATGTTCTTCCCGTGTGTGTGTGAGTGAGTTTCCTCCAGGTACTCCGGTTTCCTCCAAAGTCCAAAAACATGCATGTGAGGTTAATTGGCGACTCTAAATTGTCCCTCGGTGTGAATGTGAGTGCGTGTGTGTGTCCTGTGATGGACTGGTCATCTGTCCAGGGAGTATCCTGCTCTCACCCATAGTTAGCTGCGAAGAAACTATATATGCATCAATTTTTCTTTCTTATTAGAAATGTATGACGGGTTTGCAGCTTCTAAATAACTTTAAAGCATGAATATACTAAAATATTCATTCTGGACAGAAATACCACATTGAGATGCTGAACGCTGATGGACAATTATGATTGTTGACATTTTGAGTGCAAAGAAATAATTTCTTGAGCAAAATGTGCACACAAAGCAATACAGCGCACAATAAGAATGTTACATAATGTGACATCTACACCACCAGATTCACGGAGAGAGCCACTTGCACCCTCCATAACCCCACCCATCCTACACACTAACTGTTTACCTCCCTGCTCTCTGGGAGGAAGCTGCGCTGCATCCTGGCAAAAGACTGATGAACTGCCCTACTCCCCGACACTGAATGCTGCAACTTGATAATGTGCCTGACGTTAAAATGTTCTAAGTCACTTTAGCCACCATGACCGCTGATGTACTTGTATTGTTACACTGACCACCACTTTAAGCTGTTGCTGCTGCCCTATGCTGCTCAATACTGTACATATTTTTCTATCCTACTAGTCTATTTATCCCTTTCTTAGTTTATTTTCATTAATTCTGTCATGTTTTATCTCTATTTTTTTCACTATACACCATCACCTGAAAATCGTGTTTTGTTCTCATCATGTCACATAGTCTGAAAGGCAATAAAAGGAGTCTGAATTATGCTTCTGCTATTAATATGCATGTATTAATGCATTTGAAATTCCTTTTTCAATATATTCCTCATCCCATTTCTATGATGTGGTGGACCGCCACATTATGGCGCTCTGGAGAGCTGATGGAGGTTAAGGGTGTTGGAACCTGCAGTGGTGAGCTGTCTGCTGTGGGAATTGAACCTGTGAACTTCCAATCACAAGTCTCAAATCACTAGCCCACCACTGCCCCAAACAGTGGCTGTGGCTACACTATTCATCCAATGGGGGCAGTTTGTGGATTAGATTAGATTAGATCAACCTTTTTTAGTCCCACAACAACTGAGATATGTCAGGGGGATAGGAGGAATCGAACCTGCGATTGAAAGACAACAACTCTACCAAATGAGACACAGTCTTCCCCATAGAGTAACAACGTAAGAAAAGTCTAGTCACTTTTATTATGTGAGTGTGTGAATGTGTGTGTAGGTTAAGGTGTAGTTGCAGTACCTTTTGGGGTCAAACGCCTCAGCTCCTCCTTTGGAACCTCCTCCAGGAGTCCTCCAGGCCAGCCTCTCTATGTACTCATCTGCATCAAAGGGCTCCTGCGGGGAGAGATAAGGTCTGCGTGAGGCGATAATCTTTCGGAATAATAATAGTGATTAAAACCCCACAATCAGCAGTGTCTTGGTAAATCGTTGCACTTTGATTTGACTGCAGAACACTCAATAACACTGCAGTTTGCGCCAATTATCGACATCGTCTTAGTGAACAATATTCTTCTTTTAGTATACCTTCCCAGCTGTTTATATTATTTCTTCATGTGTGGATGAATAATCTCAGAACCGTTAAAATAATGATAGTTAGCCACTTAGCTCCTGGGATAGCATGATGCTGTCTTTTTACCTCGAACAGCTGAGCCGTCGTCGCCATGTTCCGCTTTCAGCTGGCGGCGCAGCGGGGTGAAATTCAGCAGAAGGAGCCCGCGGAGGCAGCGGACCTCTACATGGATGTTTGGGATTTGGTGCAGTTTTCTTTTGCCCTTTGTTGACAGCTAGCTGCTCGGTAATCCAGCTTCCGGTGTGGGAGAGACGGGTGGGGACAGCTGACAAACACTGCGCGTGCGCAGGTGTCAGCTGGTTGTCATGTGATACAGAAACGGGAAGTGAGACAGAGAGAGACACAGGGGTGTCTGGATTTAACAACAAAAGATGGAGATTTTATAGTTTTACGTTTCAGAATATCTCACTGATAAGGATTTTCTTGAAGCTCGAGATATGACCCTGCGCGCTTTGTGGATTATTTCTCATGAAAAAGGAGAAAATGCGTCTGTACGGTTCTCAAGGTTTGTGGCTTACAGGCATTTGTTCATAAACATGCTGCATTTCAAATGTTTATATTTCTGAGTCAATTCACTGGATTGATATATCGAACGTACCTAAACTTGTTATGTTTCAAAAGACTCGTCAAGTAAGAATAAATGGACACAACCAGAGTATCAATTCATATTATTCAATCAAATCAAGGGAAATCATGAGCATTCAAACGAAACTCTGTGTTTTCTACAAAATCAGCGTGCTGTATATATTCACATGCAAATGTATTTCTCTAGCACCATTCAGACACTAAGAAGTTCAAGAAATAAAGAAAATAGATATTCCGATGTATCTGAAGAACAAGTGGAGAATGCAATCGCTCGGTCATTTATTTCTAAGAAATGAAATTGGAATCATGATGTTAAAAAAGGCTATATATCTGATCTCATGAAATATTGAAGTAATTGGAGATACTGTATAACTGGTGATAAGATGACATTTTAACCAGTTAAAAGATAGATTTTAATTATTACAGTTTATTTGTAATAAATCTGAAATAAATGGAAGCTTTGCTGTTTAAGTCTGGACAATTAACCACTGTTTTCCATTTGTTAGTGATGCACCTGTTTGAACCTAATTCATGCTTTTCTTCATCATCTTTAATCAACTTATATTAATGATGCAGCTAAAGTTTAAATATGAGTGGATTATGTTTACCTAAGGAACTAAAGAGCTTTGTCTTGTTAATATGTTCAGTATAGTGTAAAATATATCAGTGTTTCATTTGAATATGTATATAGTATGTATTTCTTTTTTCCCACCCGGCCAGTGGATAGATATCATAGGGTCTTTTTTTTTTTTTTTTGGTGTTATGATGTTTTGTGTTTTCCCCCACAGGAGGTTTTCTACTGTAGAGTACCGTGCAAAAAGTCTTGCAGGTTCCTTGTACCTCCCAGTCCCAGAGGATCCTGTCATCCTGCAGCACCTCCTCACTGAGCTGGGCCTTTCAGATTCAGACAAGCCTTACGTAGCTCTCAGAGATGACTGCCGATATCGTCCAGGGGCGCCGGCTCTGGAGCTGCATGTGGACGGTCCTGAAAAAGAAGCACTTTGGCCAGTGTTGGCTATTCTGCACGGTTCGCTCATTCTGGCCTGCCTGCCTTTGGTAGACGCCCCTCCTGAGCCACGGCCACCTCTGGCCAGCCTGCTGTCGGTCTCCCAGGGGCTCACGCTGCTGGCAGGCCTGCAGACTTTCCTCCTTGGCTCAGGGAGCAAGCCGGATGGCGAGGGGCTGGCCTCTCGGCTGGCAATGTTGCCCTCTGTCCTCCTGCAGATTTGTCCACTTGGCACACCCCTCGATGTGCCACCACTGGGCCCACCGCTCACACCCACAGTACCCGCTCCTGGTGGGATCCAGAAGCAGCCGGCCTGGAAGACGGGCCTTCACCGCGGCCGACCTGTGGTGAACGTAGCCCTGTTGGAAACAGTACGCTCCATGCAGTATGGTAACCGAAGCAGACAGGACTTGTGGGATGTTTATGGGACTGTGACATGCAAAGTACGTACGCACTGTAAAATATAGTTTTTCATGTCATCATAACCAATTGATGGAATCTTGTCTTTTTTTTATTTTTTTTAAATGTCTCTACTTTTTTGTCCCTCTGCCGACAGTGTGAAGTGGAAGGGGTTCTTCCAAATGTGACCGTGACTCTTTCGTTGCCACCAAACGGTTCTCCACTGCAGGACCTCCTCATCCATCCATGTGTCACCTCACTGGATTCTAGTATCCTGACTGCCAGCAGTGTCGATAACTGTGACAGCTCAGCTTTCTCCGGTCCCTATAAGTTTCCCTTCTCCCCCCCTTTGGAGGCTTTCAGACTTTGCAGCTATACTTCTCAGGTATAAATCTTTACAGAAGTCAAAGGAGCTTCACTGTCACATGCGTTTGAATTTGTTTTCCAGCTGCGTCACCCTGAATATCTCAATTTGCCTCAGGTCCCCGTTCCCCCCATCTTAGGTTCATATCAGCTGAAGGAAGAGGAGAACCAGCTGCGTGTGTCAGCAAGCCTCAAACTGCACGAGAGTGTGAAGAACAGCTTTGAGTATTGTGAAGCACACCTGCCATTTTTCAACAGGTAAACAGCACGAGATGATGAAACGGTTCAGCTTTGACTATCGGATCCAGTGTTCTCCGTTTCCTCTTATATTGAGGCTTTGCAACTTGATGAATTCTGATTTTATTGCCGTAAACTTGTGAGAAGTCCTCTGCCCCTTTTTCCAGTGCAGCCTTATTGCAACATATATGGTTCTCCAATATTACAGTGCGTTTTTGACTGTGTTCTAAATGTGTAACATGAGGCCACTGTAATTACCAATATATAGAGGTGAAGCGTTATTCCACTGCTTTCCACTAGTTTATGGATCTTTTTGATATCGGAAAATACTCTAGGAGTTGTGGTAAGAAGGATCAACATTGACAGGATATGATTGAAAGGGTAAATGCATCTTGCTCAATGTGGTTTTCACCTATGGAAACCCCTAATAATGAACAAAATTGCTACATACAGACCTAAAGCCTATAAAACTCCTAAATTATTTTACTACCACAAATCTAAAGAAGATGTTTTGTGATCTCAAATAATTACAGCGAAGCCAAAAACTGACTGAAACTCTGACTTTCATCAATACACAATAGCAAGAGCCTCAAAAAATTAAGTAGTTTGTAGATGACATGAAGTGTCTTATTGTGTTTTTATAACACCTCCAAAGCAGAAAACCCTCAGATCCTGTCTGCGAGGAACCATTGCAGGACATTATTATAGCATACAATGTTTGAATAAGAATCTGAAGTAGAATCACTTTTTGTGAGATTATTTTCACTGAACCTAACCGATTGTTGGCATCTCTCAAATGACTGTTTGTGTAATAAAAAAAACCATTCAACATAAGTCTTTAACATAAGTCACATCTCGACTAATCCTCAACTTATTAAGCAAATCCTCCAACAGCCAGGTGAATTCTTCTATTTACAATCCAGCCACATGTTTTAAATCAGAACCACAAACAGCCCAATTTCACCTTTTGTGTGTCACAATAACCTTGAACTATAAGGGTTTTTTTTTTGTTGTGGTGCAGAGATTACGTGATTAAAATGTCTATATTTTCACAAAACTCATGATGAAACCCTCTGATGCAAAATGCTGTACAGTGAAATGTCCCAAAAGCTTCTTCTAGCTGTTGCGTGATGCATGTTTTTGAGTCTAATGCTAGTTTACTCACAATGATCTCAGGATCTCCGTGTTGTGTCCACTACTCTTAAGAAATCTGTTCTTAAAAAAAATTATGTTTTCTTTGAAACTTTCACCCTTTGCTTGGTGGTTTGTCCAGATTGGAGCCTCTTGCGGGCCAGTTTTGGTTCATGGAACCTTATGTTTGACATCCCTGCTTTAAATGCTGTCCAACAACCATAGCAGAAATAAAATCCACAAAGTCTGTAATAATTGCAGTCTACAAGTTTCCTTTGTGGCTTCAGCCACCAGAAACGATTAATGATGATACAAAAGTTGATTTGTAAAAGTGGCAAATGGGAAATGTTGCTTGGTAAAGACCCTCCTGTCTGTGCGTCTGCAGGGATCAGATGGGCGTCGTGGAGGTGAAGGTGAGCTCCGGACAGGTGGACGTCTCAAAGGAGAAGAACCTGCTCGTCTGGGCCCTGGGTGAGAACCGTACTCCTCAGCAACGAGGTCAAAATACTTTCATTGCAGCTGAATCCTTATACAATAATATATGATAATAATAATATACTTTGAACTTCTCTTAATGTGAAGGACAAAAGTTTCCCAAGTCTCGTGAAGTCACTTTGGAAGGTAAAATCAGCTTTTCTGGGCCTGCAGCAGGACCTGCGGACCCCCTCTGCACAGACCTCACCGCTTACCTCAAAGTAAGTTCATATGTGTTTCAGTCATTGATAAAAAAAGACATAATACTTCTCTGTAAGACACATTGAAATTGATGCGAAATGTATTTATATATATATATATAAGTATGATTGGTTGTCATCCTCTCTGTGCAGATGTATTTCAAAGTGCCTGACATGACGCTGTCTGGATGTTGTGTGGACCAGCATTCAGTGCAGGTTTATTCCTCAGCCAAACCTCGTATTATCACGTGTAAGGTTACATGAGGCTTTGTTTCAAAATGTTTGCTGCATATCACAGATCTAAAACTAAATATACTGTGCGTGTGTGTCTCCTCCTTCAGCCAGAGAACTTCAGTCCAACGAGTACTTCATATGGAATTCAACAGGTTCTGCTCCGGTATCGTCTGGACAGATGATGGTGTAACAAAGAATAAAAGAAGATCATAAAGTGATGCAAACGTCTCTCTTTTATGCTGATTTATCCAACTTTAGATTGCAGCAGTCTGGAGCTGATCAATGTTTACACTGGGTGAAAGGTGGGACACAACCTGGACACTCATTCATAGAGAAATACAGTATATTCACCTAGTACACACGTCAAACTTAAAGTGCTTAATGTTCCCCTGATAGTCCTTTAAAAGCCCGGAAGTAACAATAAACAGCATTTATTGAAATACATGCTGACGTTGTGACCACCAAAATGACACTATCCTGTCTCAAAATTGAAGTATTTCCAACTTGATGTTTTAATTGTTTTTTAATTCAATTGAAATAGATGGGGGGGGGGGGGGGAATACCAACATGACAGAGAAGAAAAATTCATGCTGACGGAAAAAAGTTCAATAGGAGATGATCATTAAAAACATGTTAGTGCCAAATTTCATTTAACCTCCAGTGTTTAACTTCCATTTAAAAGTCACAATGGAAGATTTTCACATAGTTTCTTTTTTCTGATCTTTGACAGTCGCGTGGCGATGATTAGAGATTTATTCAAGTTTTTCATATTTTTTTTTAACAGAGAAATATATTTTAAACGATTAAGAAAGTTAACTGCAGACACACTTATTTACGTTCGTGTTATTCTATGTTATTTAACTTTAAATTACAACCGGCCCTTTAAGAAGAACTATCATTATGTTGTGGTGCTTGATGAAAATGATGTTTTCACCTTTGACCTAAATCACATGTTTGGACTGTTGAAGTTACCAGGAGAACCTTGAGGAAGCGAACGCTCGCTCAGGGAGAACATGTGGACCTTGCAGATTCTCTTATTGTGAGACGAGAGTCCTAACCTTTATTTCCACTGTATGGCCACGGTAATTTCTTTATGTTTTGCGTGAAGTAAAAGTTGAGTTTTCAAATATGCAAGCTTTGTTTTTTCCACAATATGTTTAGTGTCATATTCTGTTTGTACTCAAGGAACACGAAGAACTTGGATATTTCGCCTCTTCCCTCTACTTTTTTGATTATAATTTCCTCAAGTTTTGTTAGAGGTGGCAGACACATTATCTGTATATGTTTTGAGGATATGTCACCTCAACTGTACGTAAGATGGTTTACCAATTAAAAAAACAACAACTTCCACCTGCCGTTGAAATACTTTTATCCCCCTGGTACTCGCCCTCCCTCGGATTTATCCCAGCGCAGACACAAGGGCCACCCCTCGCTCCGACAGTCCCACTTCAGTGACTCTCCATCAGCCGGATAATTAGCAGCTGGGGTCTTGTCATCAGCTGTTGTGGGTCTGGAGGAGCGGGGCGGCGGGGCTGTGAAAGGCCAGCCTGCTCTGGCCAACGTCCTGGCTACAAAAGGCTTCTCTTTAGAGTTGGCAGGAGTCTCCTCACCCACACCAATCACTCACCCCCACCCCCACCTCCACTGACCCCATCCTCGCCCTGTCAGCCAGTGGCTGGTTCAGACACGCCGCCAGACTGTGATTGAGCACTGACCCTGTGGCCCTCTGGGACTCTGGAGCAGCCAGTCCCATTCAGTGAGCAAGAGCGGCCTAATTGGTGAAAAAGTCACAAGGACGGTGACAGCCGAGTTGCCTGTCGAAGGAATGAGAGGTTTTGATCTTCGCTGCTGTAACACAAGCTAATTTAGTCGTAAATCTGAAAAAAATATGAAAGTAAATTAACTTCCAATTTTCTAGAGGCACCCATTCTTTTTTAATTACAGGGAAACTATTTAGAGAGCTGCATCTGGTCGCTCCGCAGCATTTCACCTTCACGAGCTCCACCTTGGTGCATTAAGTAGAATGAATAACCAGCTGGTGAAGGGTTAAACCAGAGGAGATTGTGTGCCACTCTTCCACAACAGCCAGACTCCTCTGAGTGGCCTCATTGTCTGCTGTTGGCCTCTTGTGCCCCTTGCTGGTCCAAATGCAACATTCTCACGTGGATTTTCACTCAGAAGGCTGACCATGACCAATCCTCTGTCAATTGGAACCAATTGCTCACACGGCATCCTTCACCTTCTTTTTATGTAGCAGTGCGGAGTGGCAGACACCAAGACCTCTGGGCTCTAGCCCTCCACCATCATTTAGCTTTAAGGCCCAGTGTGTGTGGCTAGCCAACTGGAAAAGGAGAAGTTTTTTTTTTTTTTTTTGAAGAGTTGGGCCACTTTAAATCTCTGTATCCCAATATGTGGCCGGTCTGGCTCCTCCAGTCTGCAGCCAGTGGCCTCTCACTGGCAGACTTTGCTTTGTAGATTGAATAGCTCACTAAGTAGGTGGACTCGTTTTAATGTGCTGCTCTGCTCCGTATGTCTTTGAGGATTTACTTGTGTGTTGATTTCTGGAACCAGTCGGGGTTTTTTTTTTCACTTGTGCACACTCATAGAGGTGCAGATCAACAATTCTGATGCATTTCAGGTTAAGTTTTTCCTATATTTAATGAAAACAAGTGAGACTTTTATATATTTGTTTTAGAACTATGGCACAAATATTTCCAACTTTGTTCATTTTATTCTTCATAGTTCTAGCTTAGAAGTCAGAATAGAATAGAATAGAATAGAACAGAACAGAATAGAATAGAGCTCCAAACAGAAAGAACACAGAATAAATAGCATAGAAGTTAAAAGTCAATGTGACAGGATAAAGTTAAATAAGTCATATTAAATATTATTATATACACAGGGCTAAGCAGTGACAAAAATGATTCACAAAGAAAACTTATAGATAATCTGAATTTTCCATCCATCCATTCATAAACACCCCAGCCAGTATTTGAACCAACAACATTCTCGCAGTGAGGGGAAAGCTCTAACCACTGCTCCACCATGCGGCCCTAAAACTATGTTTATTTTTCTGAAAATATCAAAGTATTTAATGGGATTCAGGAGGCCACAATAGTTTGGATTAAAATGTAAAACTTGCTTTCGACCTTCTATTACACTGGGAAAATGAAGAAAATGTTTTTGTAAATTGTCTTTGTTTTTTCAACTGATTTAGGACAATTTTTCACCGCTGAATCCGAAAATGATGTCCGTTTCTCTCGATCAGGTCAGGTTTTTACACAAAGTTGTTTTGAAGAAAGTCCGATCTTCTGATTGCATCGGTTATATTTTATGTCATTATCAGTTGATTTTTGTTAATATTTCTCACCCGAAATAGGTTTTTGAGAAAAAAATCTTTTTCCAACAAAATGTATTAATTTTATGTTACAAACGTCAATTTCTGTAAATTGAGTAATAGACATTGATGAAGCCAGATCATTTAGCTCTTTTTGGGAGAAAGGATGTGGAGCGTCATCGTTGAGAATCACTTCTTCCTCAGTTACTTGTTCACTGGGGGAATCTTCCTCACTAATGTCAGGAAGTTCTCCAAAGACAGGACCTGGACGACGTGCTGATTCAAGATCAGGATACTTGAGGCTACTCCGGTTCTTTCAGTCCCATTTACATTGATAGTACAAAAGTAGCCAGAAGTCAGTGACTTGATTTGTCCCTCTAAACCATAGGAATCCCAAACTCCAGACAACTCTTCCTGTGTTGGCACAGACATTCAGTACAAGCCTTGTCTTGATCACCAAGCTTAATACCAAATGGTAAATAGACTCACTTGTATAGCGCCTTTTCGCTGACAGCAGCCCCAAAGTGCTTTACATGATTCATCACATTCACACATTCACACACCATGCACGACATTGTCACTCCAATGGGGGCAGTTTGGGGTTCAGTGTCTTGCCCAAGGACACTTAGGCATGGAGGCAGAGATGGGAATCGAACCTGCTTCCAACACAACCGCTCTACCAACTGAGCTATGCAGCCCCGCATACCAAAATAAGCATGGTGAGCACACTTTATGAAACTTGTGACTGGATTTCTGTTAGGAACAACGGTGTATTCATCACAGATGTGGCGGAAAATGTCAGGCTTATTTTTGCAAGATCTTCTAGTCGAAGCCATTCTATTCACCTGTAACATAAAAAATACCACTTAGTCATTTGGAGCACACAAACTCTTCAGAGTTCCCTTATTTCAAGAAATAAGAAAGATTTTTGTGTCATACAAAGTGAAAATAGTTGTACATGCAAACACAAATGTCAAAAAACATGTAACTGGCTTAGTTATAAAAGTTGACCTGATTGAGCAAAACCAATGTTATTTTTGGATTCAGCACATCAAAATGACTCTAAATCAGTTGACAAAAACCCAAACAATTTTTTGGCTGTTGACCAGTGTTGTAAATGTTATGATTGTAGAAATAACTTACATAACAATGAACAATTTCCAAAAATCTTTTCTTTTTGTGACCTTCGTTTAGCCCGAAGTACCAAACATCTGCATAGAAATATCTGTCACAGACTCTAACCCAGGACTTCTCACTGTGAGGCAACAGTGCAAACCACTACTCCACTGTGCAAAGTAATTATTGAATCATCAAACCCTGCATAGTGGTGCAGTAGTTTACTTGTATAAAAGTCAGAATAGCCTCAGTTGGAATTTAGAGGCACTTTCTAGACAGAGTTTGCATGTTGTGTGTATTTATTCGTGGGTCGGTTTTGCCTATAGGTGGGAACGTTTGTGTTTGTCTCAGATATAAGTTTTACAGGGGGGTTGTGAAACATGAACATCCCACCTGCAGTAAACATAAAGGTGAGTTAGTAAAGTAAGCAGCTCGCAGGAGCCATCAGGGAAAAGACAAAGACGGACAACAGAGTGTATCAAGAGAGTTACATAGTATATGTCTTCATAGAACAATGGACAAAATCCTCTTTTGTGATGAAACTACATGAACCAAACATCCAGAGTCGAAGTGAAAATCTAAAAAGATTTTCCTCTGAAAAAAAAAAAAGGATTTCATTGGTTCAAAATACAATAAAGAACCTGTACTTTAAATATTGTGTTCTGAAGTGACTGCAGCTGTACTTGTGGTGGGGGCGGGGTCACCTAAGTGTATCATGGTAAACATTTGGGTGGATGGATGTGGAGAACTCCACTGGGAGAGGAAAGAAAGGGCTTCCTCTCATCAGCTCTCTCTCTCTCTCTCTCTCTCTCTCTCTCTCTCTCTCTCTCTCTCTCTCTCTCTCTCTCTCTCTCTCTCTCTCTCCCTCTCCCTCAGCCCAATAATGACACCCAGTGGCAGAGTACAAAAAAGTTAACGTTCACATTTCTGTCATGTATTTTAATGCTCTTTCTCTCTGATTAAAACAGTTCTACTCCGTCATTACAGGATTATCGTAGCTGGATTAATTCCCCCTGCTCTATGATGTGATCCCAGCAGAGTTCACGTGACGCAGCGTGCCCGAGGCCCGGCCTTTTGTCAGCCACCGTGGCCCCAGGTGTTTGGTTTGAGTCCAGTTCCTCTCAGCCTCTCTAAGTCTGCTAAGTGCCGGCCTCGGGGAGACCACTTCAACAATGATGGTGCAATTAGCAGCTTCCTGTGTTCGCCCTGATTATTCTTCAAGAACCTTTTGTTTGCTTTCAAATGCCAGGATATCTTCAGATGGTGAAGGATTCCTTTGTGCCAATATCTTAACCAAAAGAACGCCATAATAGACCAGCAGTTTCAAAGCCAGCCGATGCGGATCCTGACTCTTTGAACTAAATATAAAGTTTATTTTGGGAAGGTTAAATGAGCTTTGGGTTCTACTGCCTCATACTGCAGGTTTTCTTGTTTCGGTGCATCACTTCCACCCACAGAGGGCACCAAACCTTCAGGGAAGGAGGCGAATCAGGCACAAATAGTTCAATCTGATGGGAACTTTAATTTGGTCTCTTGCCATAAACACTGGAAGAGGACAACGACTGAGTGTGTTATCTAAGGTTCACTGTTTTATCTCCTCTCTAAATACCAAAGGTCTCTTCTGGTCGCTTCTTTCCCCTCTCCTTTTGAGCTGTATGTCTTTTGAGATTGTCTCTCTTCACAAAAGAGGAGGAGACATTTGTTTTCCTGAAGGCAGTGAGAGTCCAGACTTGTTCCTGTGGTTTCGTCTCAGAAGACGTTTCTCCCTGTGGTCCTTCTCACAAGTTTCAGCCCCTGGATTTCTCCTACACAAAGCAAAATCAGAAAGAATCTTCAAAATGAATTCAATTCATGCTGCATTTAAATGATGAATTGATTATTTGCCAGCCTACCATTAATGCTGCAGACCACTTTCTGTCTCCCCTGCACTCTCGCCTGCCTGAGGTGATGAATGTGTTGAGTGAGATCCATTTGGGCCTGAAAGAAATCCTGAACTGCAGTTCAAAAGAAACTCACACCAGTCCGCTCAGAGTTTAAAATTGGATGTTAGAGCCATTGGTTCAGTGAAGGCACTTTGCACAACATTGCCTTAATTACATATGAAATTCCATCCATTCATCTTCCATTCCCACTCGTCCTGTGCAGGTTCACAGTCAACCCCAGCTGTCTATGGGCTGGAAACCGATGCACACACTGGTAAAACATAAACTCCTCAGAAATTCTTGACTCGTATTTGAAACCACGACCTTCTCCATATGAGGCCACAGAGCTAACCACTTCTCCACCGTGCAGTCCACAAATAATACTATTGTTAAATACATGTAACTCTTTAAATTTAAAAAAAGGTCTTATTACTGCCATCTAATTTAGTTTACCTGTACAGCATATTTACATTCAAAGTACATAAAAAAACCCCAATAAGATATATCAATCCCAATATAACATACAGATAAGATATATAAGATATAAAAACGTTCTCTTCATAAAACAACATATTTTTTGTGAGTAACGTTCAGATCAAGAGGTTTAAATATGAATCCAAGGTGTATGTTTGACTGTGAAAATGAATTACAGCATATAATCTATTGTGCTACTTTTAAAAACAAAACAATACTGAGAACGGCTACAGTTTGAATCAATAATCAACCTTTTGATGTGCATTTTTGTAGCTGGTTGTTTTTTTGTTTTTTTTAAAGCGAAAATCCTCGATATCTTCATTTGCTCACAGTACAAAAATTACCAGTGTTCAACTTTTCTTTGCTTTATTGTTTTTCTAAAATAAATACATTGATATACTGTACCTAGAAACTTTCAAATAGTTCTTTCTCGATAGTTCTATAGAAAGGTATTTTTACTTAAGTTTTTATAACTACATCAATTTTAATTGTAATAGAGTTCAAGTTTGGTACAAACCTATTGGAGTGCTCCTTACTTCTAAGAGCAAGTTATTACTTGACTCTTTTTTGATATGTATATAGGATTTTCACTTGGGGCCACATGGTGGAGCAGTAGGTGGCGCTCTCACCTCACAGTGAAAAAGTCATGGGTTCAAATACCAGCCGGGCCTTTAGTGTGGAGTTTGCATGTTCTCACTGTGTGTGTGGGTTTCATCCAGGTACTCAGGTTTCCTCCCTCAGTCCAAAAAACATACGCGAGGTTAGTTGATCACCCTGTATCGCCCCACGATGAGATGGTGTGTTTGTCTGTCTCTGTGTGCTTGTCCTGTGATGGACTGGAGCTCTGTCCAGCGTATAGTCTGCCATAGTGAGCTGGGATTGGCTCCAGTGCTCCGTGATCCTGAGCAGGATAAAGTGGTGAAGAAGATGGATGTATGGATTTTTTATTGATCAAGCTTATTCATAAGCTAGAGAAAAATAATATCGGGAGAATTTATAGAAGATTTTCTATAAAAACAATCATATGGTTGTAAAACTGAGCCTTTTCTTTGTGTCTGCTCGTTTGTTTTGTAATAGTTGAAATGTTTCTGGTCCCTGTACCCACAAAATGGATCCCAGGGAGGGCCGGTCATGGCTATAGACCGCCCAACTTTCCACTCCAGCGGTACTTTAATCAGATCCACTGGGAGAGGAAAGAAAGGGCTCCCTCTCATCATCTCTCTCTCTCTCTCTCTCTCTCTCTCTCTCTCTCTCTCTCGCTTCCTGCACCCTCGTTTATCTTAAGCGCTACTGCACTCTTTAATTTTTTCAAAATAGAATATGAATTATTGAT
This sequence comes from Lipophrys pholis, assembly GCF_963383615.2. Taxonomy (NCBI): domain Eukaryota; kingdom Metazoa; phylum Chordata; class Actinopteri; order Blenniiformes; family Blenniidae; genus Lipophrys; species Lipophrys pholis. The sequence continues at coordinate 21,000,231 of NC_137633.1, forward strand.
GTTATGGATGCACTTGCCTTCTTCTTCATGCTTTGTCAGGATCTTACCTGAGTCCCTCTGCTGTTGCTTGGCAGGCCGGCTGTAAAACTCCGGTGGGTATCCCCACTTCTGCGGACCTGCACCCACACAGAGGAACGAAATCTCTCACTGAGTGCTGAAATGGCACTGGGATGATGCTGTCAGCAGAGATTTATGTGTGTTTTTTTAATATCATGGGAATTCGATCAGCAGCGCTCGTGCGGCCAATTTGACGGGTTATAATGCCCGAGGAGAGATAATGATGGGATGTCTGGGTGAAGTTCATGGATTGTAATGCAAAATTATGTCTCCAGCATGACTATAAAACAAGTGACAGATGTACTCTAACCTGGATGATGCTGGAATTGTTTTGTTTTGGAGTCAGGGTCCCTGTAAGAGTGCAGTTATTGCATCACACGTCACACAATCACGACAGTAATGCAATGTGAATGATCAATGCAAGCGAAAGATGAGAAAATGGTCACATGTTGTGGGATTTCATGATGCAAAGCTAAAGATGGGGAGTCAGGGTCTCCACTACGTTTAGGATACAAACACAAGTCAGCTGACTGAGAGTAAGGTAAATATGATATCACTGATACTGAAGTTAAAAGATTCCACATCATCACATACTAACCTGAAAGTGAGGAGAGAGTGATTTCCTGTTTGAGTGGAGGTAGGGCTGTCCTTCTCAGAGGTCTCGATGGTCGCTCCACGGTGATGGGCAGAGCAGGTAGGGTCCACAGTGGCCGGGGTGTCTGCATTGGTCCTTGTGGATTAAAACATGGGACAACTTTACACTGTCTGGGTCTGGAGTCTGTGGAGCCCATTGTTCTGCTATCGCTCCGACATGCTGACAAATAAAACTGTTTTCCCCAAAAAGAAAGTTGCAAAAAGTTTTATAGATGCAGCTTAAGAGTTAGTTATAAAAGTTCCACTTTAGCCTTCTCTTGTGCACACGAGTTTCTTTAACTCACTGTGCGATTTTCATCATTTCCTTTGTAGGCGATGAGTCCTTCTGGCTTTTTGGCCTGCCTTGTAGGAGTTGCCGTACAACCTCACTCAGTCTCCACCTTGCCTCATGTAATCCAGCTGCTTCCAGCTGCACCCAGAAGTCTCCACAGGTCCCCTGCTGACAAACCTCATGTGTCCCGGAGCCTCGCTGTCTGATGCCAAACTACAGATGCAGTAAACACTTTTGGTAGTGGTTGAAAGAGAAGGTGCAGACTCCATCGCTGCCTTCAGAGTTGACTCTATTATAATGAGCTGGGTTTCCATGGCAACCATCCCCTACAGGTTACTGTGTAACTCAAAAGTTAATGCTTGAAAGGACCTGTTATTTTCCTGCACCCTCCCTTTGTTCAGTGAAAGCTTTGAGGGCTGACAGAAGAGTTCAGACGAGAATGTTTGTTGGGGAGTTGCAAACTAAATGAAAGAATATTACTTTTAACTTGTGACAGGGGAGAAACAAACACCTAAACAATAGCAGTATGAGCACTATTAGTACAATTCAAACTAAATAATAGCACTTGAGCATGTCTGAATAACACTGTTGTGTCACTTTTCTAAATGTTCGACCCAGTGGCGGCTGGCCAATATAAGATGCTCGGGACCCGTCTCCTCTCGGACCCAGAAGGAGAAAAAGTCAAGTAATAAAGTGTATTGATTAACTGTAATAATGTCCAATAAGTTTCTGCCAACAAACTAACAATGGGCCCTGTAATGCATATGCTTTATTTACTATAGATAATCTATAATTATAGAGCAGATTTTTGGGATTTCTCTCTTTCTAAATTGCCCATCGCCACACTTGCTCCGTCATTGGCTTAAAGTTAGTTCTTGCTGTTGGAGCTCCATAGAAAGATTCACAACAGGTTTTTGATCAATCAATAAATGTACTGTAACAGTCGTCCTCATCCTGCTGTTCACTACTTAAATGCCCTACCTTCGTAATATAAAATTACTACAAACTTAACTTCTAAGATTTTCCATAAATTTCACTGGAAAGCCAAATATCCCAACCTTTTTGTGAGTATAATGACTGGTATTTTGCCAACCCCATATCTATTTAGTCTCTGTCTAAAACACGCTCTAACTTTTATTATATTAGGACCTTTTTCCATGATTTATGTATCTGCAGTCACTGTTATGAAAATAAGATTCTATCATTATACATTCCCTCACATCTTGTACCTCATATGTTTTAATATGTCAAAATGCCTCCATGACACTTCAGAGAGAGTGTTCTCTCAGCTACATGCTTCATTAGAGGTCCTGGCTACCTGCACTCCACCTTAATGGCCCTGTGAGCGACTCCTGGAAGAGTCTATTGAGCAAAGAGTGATCCAAAACCAAAATGGTTCCACTGACACCATCATCATCATCAGTGTCAATGTCTGGATCCAGATTTAATTCTGTCATCAGGTTACAGTGTTTGTATTTACCTTCTGTCACAGACTGTGTGTCTGAAAAAGAACAAACTACAGTAAGTTTTCCCTTATGCATAGTTCATATGCACATATCAGTAAATGAACATTAAGTGCAGCACATAAAAGCACTTTAGAGTTCATTAAAGCAGAAACAAATTTTGCAAAGTCATTGATGCTAAATGCACTTTACAGATTACGGATACTGTCTGACTCACAACCGCTTGCATTCGCTAAAAATACCTGAGCATGATACAAGAATCTGACTCATCTTTAAAGCTACATTAGCAAAATGTGCACTTAGATTAAGTTGTGTTTATAACAGAGGTTATTTAGCCATATTCACCTTAAATTTGATAGAATAACTATAAATACTGTCAATTGTCTCAATGTTTGAGAGCAAAAAAACTATGAAAAAAGAATATAAAATAAAGGCAAACTGAGCTTTCACCAAAGGGACTAGCTTTACTTGCTGTATTATTATTATTATTATTATTATTATTATTATTATTATTATTGACTTTTTTACATTATTTGAAAGAGCAAAGAACTTTCAAAAAAGTACAAAAAATAGAAAAGGGAATAATAATTAAAATGACAATAAGATACCTAATACAACAATTCAGTGGGATAAGAAATAATGAACTATCTCAAGGTCAAAAAGTAGATTCATTAAAATGGATGCCAGACATTCCCAAATCTTTACAAACTATAATGGGTTAGTCCCCTAGTGGACATGTCAGGGACAGCAGGTACTTTAAGTGGAAGTTAGCTGTTTTGTGTTTACGTGACATTTCAAGTGGAAACGTATTGTTTTTGTATTTTCATTTCAGAAAAGTTCCATTTACACATCAACGTTTTGAAAACGATATCCGTGTACATGGAAATGACAGAAACGCTGATATCGTTTTCATGTTGGGCCACCAGTGGGTGCTGTTAGTTGTTTTTGTAATGAAACCATACACTTGCGCACAGAAAACAATACGCTATAAACATTTACAATCCCAGGAGAATATGCACTGGGAGTCATGACACTCTGGAGGTCGCCGTTGTTATTAATGTCCATCTCCTCGCGTATGTGCAGAAGAAGTGTTTACTATGGCTGTGATGCGCGAGCGCAGAAGCAGCGTTCCCCTCATTTCCATGGACACGGAGCATTCTCAGAATGTTCCCTCTTCGGGGCCGATCTCAAAAAGTTGTGTTTCCAGGGGCTCCGAGCACCGTCGTCGTGTAAACAGACACTCAAAACACAAGGAAAGCATCTTCAAAAGATTGTTCCAAACCGCCCCTCAGTGTTAACTCATCATGGGCCGGATTAAATCCTCCGGTGGGCAATTTGTGGCCAGCCAGCCGCATGTTTGACCACTCCTGGTTACAGGATGGTATTTATCATGTATGAAATAAAAAGAAACAGACAACATTAAAAAGTAAACCAGGGCTAGTATTTTGGGTATTTCATTCCAGTTTGTATTTTGACCCCGTTTTAAGTATAATTTACACCATGGGTTAACTTTTATATCATAAATGGTTAAATGAAGCCAACTTAAATCTGCATTTAATCTTTCTGAATCTTTGGAAAAACCTCCAAGATCAACAGGCTCATGTCATAAAATGTAGCTTGAGCCCTATATACTTAAATAGTGAAATAAAATCCTAAACTGAATGGCACCACAGTTTTAGGACACTTGTAGTGAAAGTGATACTGGCAGAAAAACATTGTTCATTTATTTACCGCCCGTCTGATTCGGAATGTTTTGCAGCTGCAGCAGTGTTGCGTAATTGATTCCGAGAAAAGATTTTGTCCCATACACATGGAGCTGAAGGTTTTAAGTCTTTTATTATAAAAACAAAAGAGTCTATACATTACGCATAGTATAATGATCATTCTTGTATATAATACTATTGATTTGGACTTAAAATTAATACTCTTATCGATACAGATCTAAATAAATATCATAAATACATATAAGATTGAGCCAAACTGGCCCTGCCAATATTTATATTCACAGAATACAGTCCGCATGTTGGGGGAAGCCAGCCAGCTCTTGGTTTGGGTGCGTGCGAAGGGACAGGACGGGGCGTGGCAAGTATTCGAGAAAGTAAATAACACTTTCAAGCCTTTCGTTTCGCATGGACCACAAATGTTCTCACGACGTGTGAGCCGACAGAGACACAGATTCAAAGCTCTGTCTTTCCTGATGAATGTGGACTGAGCATCCCACCACACCTCCTGGGTGGGCGCTGGAGGAGATGAGGCCTTCGGGGCGGAGTCCCGGCAGCGTCACGCCAAGGGGATGGAGACCGTGCCGTTTGCTCGACTGCGGCTCCGAGTTTGGACGCTGGAGTCCGTGAGCTCCTCGCCGTGTTCCTCCGACTTCTTGTCCGCAATGGTGGCCAGGAAACGCAGCGTGACGGAGTCCCACTCCTCCGGCAGCAGCAGGAGCAGGAAGCCCAGGCAGATGATGCAGGTGGCTGCCAGACGCACCACGCTGAAGATCACCTCATGTTTCAAAACATCCACCGCTACCAGCAACGAGAGAGGGAGCCAAAGAGCCGCATGTGGAAGCGTGGTGAGCAGAGAGAGAGAAAAACACAAACAAATTGAGATTAATTACATAAAGTAAGATAAACCACAGGACACTGCGGCTAGGAGGGGATGAGTTTAGCAAATGCGGCTTATAATCAGCGCGAGCGATCCACTTTATCCTTGGTGTCTTTGCAGCCTGGAGCCGCGGGACGAGTCGCTCTAACCCACTGACCTTCATACAGTGCGTCATGGTTAAAGAAAAGAGTTTGTCTGCAGGCATTTAGTGTTGCCTTGGCAACCTGATCCTCCCTGAGCGAGGGGATAGTTGCAGGGTCTGTGGAGGCGCACTGATGATTGGGTTTCCAGGACGAGAGAGGCAGACCTGCTGTGTAATCTGTTTGTCACTGCGGCCCCGAGTGCTGACCTCTCCACACAACCCCACAGCGTGTGCAGCCATTTACTCTCTTTCACACAATCGTATTTACTTACAGCGCAATGACCAGGAAGTAACCTTCTGTACATCGTATGAGAGACTTCACTTCAGTTCAGTTCGGTTTATATTTGTGTCCCTGTAGGACAATTTGTGTTGCAGTGAAGCATAAAACGCACAAACGTACATACATACACACACTTTCTCATTCAAGACATTTACTTTATTTTCAGGACTATTTACATTGTAGATTCTCACTAAAGGCATCAAAACTATGAATGAACACATATGGAATTATGCAGTGAACAAAAACATGAAATAAATGAAAACACGTTTTATATTTTGAGATTCTTCAAAGTAGCCCCCCCCTTTGCTTTGATTACTGCCTTGCACACTCTTGACCTTCTCTGGATGAGCGTCATGAGGTCGTCACCTGAATTGTTTCTCTAACAGTCTTGAGTTCCACAGATGCCTGGCACTTGTTGGCCCTTTTGCCTTCACTCTGCGGTCAAACAGAGGTGTGTTTGGCCTCAACTAAACACAAACCGGATGGGATGGTGTGTCACTGCAGGATGCTGTGGTCGCCATGTTGGTTCAGTGTCCAGTAGCTCTTTGACCATTAAGGCCCGATTCATTCAGCCTCCTCTGATCAGTTGATGTAGACCCGTGTCTGCTACTAGAACTCTGTCATCTGGCCTCTAATCTGAGCTGCTGTTAGGTGACACGTTTGTCTTCCTTTCCTGGGCCGATCTTCATGTGAGACAGTTTCATCGAAGCACTTGATGGTTTTGTGCGATGACACCTTGGGGACACACGCAAAGTTTTCCCAATTTTCCAATCTGACTGAGCATGAGTTCTTAAAGTAATGATGGACTGTCGTTTCTCTTTACTTAACTGATTGGTGCTGTTGTCAAATAGGGCCATCAGCTACTGAATGTACCAACCCGACTTCTCCACAACACAACATATGGTCACAACCCCATTAAGAAGGAAAAGAAATTCCTCAAAAGAACCGTGATGACGAGGCTCAGCTATTAGGTGAAAACCATTTCAGGTGACAAACTCATGAAGCTCATTGAGAGAAGGCTGAGAGTTTGCAGCAATGTCAACAAAGCAAAGTGAAGCTACTTTGAAGAATCTGAAATATTATACGTTTAGAGTTATTTCCCTTTTTTGTTTGCTACACAATTCCACAAGTGTTCACTCATAGTTCCGATGCTTTCAGTGAGAATCTACAATGTAAATCATGCATGGTTTGACCGGGCTCTAAGATTAAAGTTAAAGGACGACTTACCTGCGTTACCAGGCACACTGAGCAGTGTACCTATGGAGATGAGGATGGGGTAAGTCAGCACCACACCGACATGGACCAGGATGTTGAACACTGCAGGTAAAGTGCAAACAACTGGTCAATTCATATAGTTTCAAATTTTTGTTCCAGCATTTCTGATGTTCAAAAGATAAATTGGTTTGACTTTAAAAAGTAATGCCAGCTAAATAGAGACCGTCATGTTACTCTGACACGCTGACATTAGCATTCCTCTCAAAGCGCCGCTCTGACAAAACGCAGCATCACTTTACTTCCTCTGTCTTGTAAACCCCCGAAGCACAAAGCTTTTCTTTTTTTTCTTTTAATTTCCAAAAGTCTAAACCTCCCCCCAAAAATAGTCAGTAACAGCTGAATAACTGCACAGCAAAAACAATAACCTGGAGCTCGGTGGAACAGAGGCACTGGAGTGAAATAATAGAAGTGTCCTTATTGTTATCACCAGGCCAGAATGCCATTCAGCGAAAACTTTAGCAAAAATTGACATTTGTACTCCTACGCACAAAAAGCTGCGGGTAATTAAAAGTTTTACAACAAAGAATCAGTGACAGATGTTACAGAAGCAAAGCTTTAGGAAATTGTGGTACTCAAGAAATGTGGCGCGACGAATGCTACGTCAGTTTCACACACAGAAGCAATCAGTGTAATGCAAGTCACTAAAAATAGCATTTTATTACATTTACTCGTTACTTCTTTAAAAAGTAGTGAAGATACGTGATTGGTTAGTGAAATATGATGCTAGTTATGATTCATATTGAACTAAAGATCATGTGTTTTCTGTTAAGAATGACCAATGTAGGTGAGCTTGAGCAGTGGGGAATATTGATAGTATAATTCAAAGTAGAAGCCTGTGCTGGTAGTATATTGACTCTCACCGAGCCAAAGTCCTGCCAGTCCACACAGGTATCCCCAGGGCAGTGAGGACAGCGAGCCCCAGTGCTCCACCTTGGTGAAGTAGAGGATGAGGGGCACACAGGAGATGAAGATGAGGTTAAAAAAGCCCATGGTGGAGAGAAAATGAGCCACCTCCCCGAGGTTGGCGCTGCCGAGGAACATCTTGAACAGCACCTGGACGGCGAGGAAACAAAGACCAGGCTCAGAGTCGACTCGAGCCAACGCAGCGAATTCGCTGAAGCTTCGTGGTCTGACCTTATACAGGGCTGATGTTGAGGCCGAGCCCACAGCTAATGCCACACCCACGAAGGAATCACCATGGAAACCGTCAGCATAGGCCATCATGACGATACCTGTGATGGCCATTATGGCTGCCACTATCTGCAGACAGAGATTGAGAGCAAGTAACAACAAGTCAGTGGGAGTTTATACGTTTCCTATGGGTTCCATCTTCTTCATGAAAGAAATTAACCTTATTACTCAAGTTCTGTTGTGTGTGTTTTAGATTGTTGGCATGTTTTAAACACACTCACTTTACTAGAAATACAGTATTAATCCCAGAGGGAAATTCTTTAAGCCAGTAGATGTGGCTGCCACATGTAAGGCGCACTATCCATACAATGGGAGCAGGTTGGGGTTCAGCGTCTTGCTCAAGGACACTTCAACATGTGGAATCAAACCTGCAATCTTCCAATTGGAAGACAACCACTGTCCCCACTGAGCCACAGCCACACTGTTACTTGTCTTAAACAATGTAACTCATCCGATGTTGGGTGAGATTTAATGTTCAATGAAATTCAGTTACATCCATTTCGAGACAGTTACCCGAACACCCATAAAGCGGTCCTTGAGGACGATCCATGACAGGAGGAAAACAAAGGCCTTGTGGCAACAGTAGAGTGCAGAGACGTCAGTGGCGGTCAGTTTCTTCAAGGCTAAGAGGTACAGGTAGTTGGTCAGTGTCCACAGGATTGAGAAAGGTGCTGTCCGCTTCACGAAGAGCTTGAGAGTCATTCCATCCTCCCCGAAGAGTCTGCTGCACTCCCTGCCAGAGAGAGAACAAACGCCGGCAGAGAGCTGGTAACTGAATGCAAGCATGGATATAGAATATAATATTCAATGTTTGCAGGTACATACAAGCAGATAGTGTACTGATCTCAAGCAAATGTGTCTTAACTTTATGTTGAGGTTTATCATTAGAAACAAAGCCAAACCGTGAACATGTAGGTATTAAAACATGATAGTGAACAGTCAAGCTGCATCAGTATTCATTACCAGAGCGGTGGTGGCCGAGAGCTTCATTCCCAACCTTTTTTTTGAGGGACCCACATTTATTACCACTGTAATACTCTGTCTCTGGTGTTTGGTGGTCTGGTGGCACTTCAGCTTGGACAGTTTCAATCATCGGTTGTTCATCGCAAAAGCAGAAACTTTAATTTTGTCCATTGCTTCAATGAAGCCATATTCTATGTAACTCTCTTGATAAACTCTTTTTTTTCTTTTTGACCGATTATTCTTTCTCTTCAGCCCGACGACCAATTCCGTGCTTACTTTTGTGTATATCACACACACTTTTAGATTCTTCTCACAAAACATTTTCAAATGGATGATGGACTTTTTTATACAATCACTTAAAATTGGTAGCATTGGGACGTAAATTAATTAAATGCTGACTCAGCCATTTTTTTTGGGACAAAACAAAATGGCGCACTACCTCACCAAATGCCAAGATGACAGAACTATATGTCCGAATAACCATAAAGATCTACTCAGAATCCGCTCAGGAAGCTCCCTTTATCATCTCATCTTCTCTACAAACATGAGAAAGGCTGACGTATATCAGGAAATGTAAAAGTTTCTGAAGGAGTTTACCTAAACTTCTGTATGGGCGTCTGCTTCTCGCGTGTGATCACCACATGACCCGAGTAGTAGATGGGAAAGAAGAGAATGTTCCAGTTGCTGCTGAACCAGGAGATGAAGAAGGGACAGGAGAATGACTGGAAGGTCACCTTCACAACCTGCGTGGTGCCCACCCAGGAGGAGGAAACACACAGCACCATCAGAAGACCTCCCAGCACCTTCAGAGCAGTGTTGGTACATGTCTGGTAGGAGCGGCTTTCTCCGCTGGTCTCGCTGCCTGGCGTCTCTGCGTGAGACTCTGAACCATCTTCTCCTGATGAGATGGAGGAGGAAGAGGAGGAGAGAAGAACATGTAAGACAATCTGTCGCAGCATCTGGTTCAAGTCGCCGCCCGATTATAGTAAGGAGGTGTGGTTGTGATGATGCAGTGAGCAAAATATCACCGTGATGAGTTTCACCCAGAGAAGAGAAGAGCCCGTAATGCCAGTACTGTTGTTCAAGGAATTCTCACATAAAGGTACACAGTACTCAAAAACTTTAGGTTTGATCCCGGAGTATGAGCGCTTGTTTTCACTGCTTCAGTCGTCTCAAAGCACTTTACACTGTTACATTCAACCATTCACACACACACACACACACACACACACACACACACACACACACACACACACACACACACACACACACACACACACACACACACACACACACACACACACACACGCCCCCTACACAGAGAAAGACCCTGCAAGTGGGGTGTTAAATAGATTTTAGTTCAGGAGTCACATACAGTTAAATTTTATCTTGAGTTGGTCGGACTGGTAGAATAGTGGCATAATAACCTTTAAATTTACATTTTTCTTTGTTGTGACGCAAAGTATGTGTGATGAAGATGTCACAACACAATTACATTAGAAAGTGACTACAACCTCAACATAAAACCAGTTTTAATGAAACTTTTTTGTGCAAAATACGGTGAAATTTCCCCAAAATGTTCTCCTCAAGCTGTTGCATTATGTGTGTTTTTACAAACTCGGCTAAGGCTAGTTTGCTATCCTGGCAGCATCAATGATATCTCTGTTCAGGTCTCGGTGTTGTGTTTCTCACTTTCTCAGAGAGAACATGTGGACATTATTATTTTGGGCATGCAGCTCCTGATCGTTCTGGTCATCGCTGGTATAATAGGTGACTTTCTAAGTTGCTATTGCTTCCATGACAATGTTACTTTAACACATCATACGTTTAGTATTTGGTTCAGTTTTTTTTATTGTTTTACGGAAGTGCCTTGGACCTTTGACTTATAGACCATCTATTCAGTTAATCTGTAATAATGTCAACGTTCAAAGTACATTTCTCAAACAGGTACTAAAATGTGTAAAATTTTAAACTACTACAATTAGTGTTGGAAACAAATACAGAGTCAAATCAGAGATGTTACTGTTGTTTAAACAGATTATTTTGTGCTTACTGGGCAGTATTGAGCAACATTATTAAAAATTTCTGAGTGTATCGGTACAGGAAATACACTTCAACTTGTATTCCAACTTGCTTCCAGCTCTAGTTTTACCTCCAAACATCTGATGTGTCAGCTCACCATGTGCTCCTGTGATGTTGTCTGCAGGGTGACTCTCTGGATGGAGTCCAGCCCATAAGGATTTATCGATCGATCGCCCTCAGTGATCACTACCTTCTTGCTGTAAAGGCACTAACGCACGGGGCAGGGCCGTTGTTTAAAATGTGTGGGGTTAGCACGGTGGCTGTGCGTGTCAGAAATAGCCTGGTGGCCTCATGATGCAGCATATACTGCACACTCGTCGTAGGCAGGTGTGCACAGAAACCCGACGCTCAGAAGGCCAGAGTAAACCTGAGCACACGACTTTCCACAAGAAAGTCGTGACAACCTTGATCCTCACCGAGAAAAGATAGATAGATAGATAGATGGATGGATGGATGGATGGATGGATAGATAGATAGATAGATAGATAGATAGATAGATAGATAGATAGATAGATAGATAGATAGATAGATAGATAGATAGATAGATAGATAGATAGATAGATAGATAGATAGATAGATAGATAGATAGATAGATAGATAGATAGATAGATAGATAGATAGATAGATAGATAGATAGATAGATACAAGGACAGAAAGATGTTTTAGAGGCTTTACTTTAATCTTATGCCAGTGACGCATGGCCGGTCTGGCCCGGTGCCCTAATGGACTGCGGGTGAAAGTGGCTTCTGGACCTCAACTCTGCTGTATAATACGTGAAGTGCTGTGTGTGTGTGTGTGTGTGTGTGTGTGTGTGTGTGTGTGTGTGTGTGTGTGTGTGTGTGTGTGTGTGTGTGTGTGTGTGTGTGTGTGTGTGTGTGTGTGTGTGTGTGTGTGTGTGTGTGTGTGTGTGTGTGCGTGCGTGTGATTTCCGGAGAGGGGCTCAGATCCGTTCTTTACCTCTCAACAGTGTGATCAATTTACACAAGGCCAGGAATAAAAGATGACATGTGCAGGGTGTTGGCTGCCTGCGCTCGCTCTGCTCGCTCAGCACGTGAATCTCTGCCGTTTCCACCATGGCTACAGGCTCCTGAGCCCCGCCAAACACTGGAACACTGCATAGGATACAGTGTCGTTCTCTCCACAGCAGCAGCAGCAGCAGCAGCAGCAGCGCCAGGCCATCTCAGGGGTTCTCATTATTACATCTCATAGTATTTTGTTAGTTATCTGCACAGAGGCCACAGCAGGATCGTACACACAAGTACATAGATCTTTGTTTCATCTGAGGAAATATGTGGAGCACAGCACAAACACTAAATAACCAACCGGTGCCAGGAATAGTGAGAGCTGCTTATTCATTGTGCTGTTATCTGGCATATTTAAGAAGGGAAAACAAAATTTTTTAATCAAAGTAAGTGGTGTAAAAATTAATTGACGTACGAGATCGTAGCACTAGAGTCTGATTAAACTGAGTCTTCAAATGTACCTGAGTGATTGTAAAGTCGGGGCAGTGGTGCAATAAGTACAATGGAACAATGCTTTACTTTAGAAAAGTGACTGATTTAATAAAAACCTGTACTTATTTTGGAAAACAAATAGACTTTATAAGCCATACAGTATCATAGTATTTTATTTTACTGTGTCAGAATAGTTTCTAAATTCTATACTCAGTCCAGTTCCAGGTGACACATCCGTGTACAAAATTAAGATTAGCAGGAACTAGTTTTAAAAATAATGTTTTTGTTTAGTAGGTTATTTGTGAAATAATCTGGCATAATCTGGAATTATAGAGCAAACATGTGACTTTATGGCCTCACAATAGTGTGGTGGTAAACACATTTTCTTCACTGTAGGAATACAATTGGATTGATTTCTGTTTTTAGTTTGCATGTTCTCCTTGTGCCTAACCCTCTACCTGACCCAGGGTTTGAATCCCGACTCACAATCTGTCTACATCCTCCTCTCTCCTTCTATCTCTTAACACCAACCGGATGACAGAAAGTCTCCACCTCTGAGTCCTTCTACACGTAGTTTTTCCTTTCCACCGTCTCCTCTGCTTGCTCAAGTGGAATTGTTGGGACTTCTCTATCGAAGTGCCTTGAGATGACTGTGTTGTACTTGGCATTGCAGAAATAAAATAGAATTGAACGGAGCTGCTCTCAGATTTCATCTCACAGTCCAAAGACGAGCTTATTAACTCGTCTCAGGGTTTATTTGGTCTGCATTATATCATGGCATTCATTTTATATCTATTGAGTTGTTGCTCCTCTATCACAGAGCATCACATAGTTGTGTCACTCAGGTCCAGCTGCGATCCTGCGCTGGACGAAGCAACCCAGAAGATGTACGGACGAATCTGTCTTTGGTTGAACCACTAACTGCTCACAGACATTAGAAATACGATGCTCGTCTGTTTTGACATGAAATCCCAATCTGGAAAGCATCCAGTAACCAGAGCTGTCAGATAAAACTGGTGCAAATAGTAAAGCTGAACAGTAGTAAAAGTATTCAATTACTTAGTACTGAATGCATTTTTGAGGATTAAAAAAAAAAAAAAAAACAACCTTAAAACTGTAAATGACAATGAAAATCTTTTTGTAATAAATCCCGCACCAAGTTGTTTTTCACTTCAGTTCCTCTGTAAACACGCTGTCGGAAAAACGGCGAATAAAAAGCTCAGACAAGATGTTTAACCTCGCAGTAAATCCCAGCTGGCAGCGGTTCGACAGTATGCGGTGGAAGCAAAGTGTTCAACACTGATACAGTTTTGTTTCTGCCGGATCATCCAGGGATTCAGTCTAATTACATTCTGTCACAGCAAGGATTCCTAATCAACCTAATGAGGCCGCTGGTTGCTAACTGGAAAACTGAGATCTGATATTTCTGCAGGAGAGAGGCAGCACTTTTATTCCTTTCCCCTCCTTTTTGTCTGCTTTTCCTTGTCCATCAAGCGAGGCGGTTAGTGTTTCACAGCACTGACAAAACCTAAAGCTTTTAGTGTTGGATGGGAGCCCACTTGTCCTGAGGTAAAAAACCACTACAGGCTCAGCCGCTGCCAAGACGCAGTAATATTAGAACGCTACTATTCCCCCGTCCCTTAAAGGAGCTATAATGGCCAGAATTCTGTTCTCATAACAGACAGTGTTATTGCTGACTGATCACGGTGGTAAAAAGTTGCAAAGGAAACAATAAATCTGCGAAATAACACAGGCTGACAGCAGCATGCTGCAGAGGAATGCTGGAAGTACTAATGTCAGTTCACCCTGTGTATTTGTTAAACTGCTCAAAATCAGCAGTGCTGCTGTAGAAATAGTTTAACTCTTACCTCTGCAATCAAATCATAATTTGCATAATTATGAGTCGTGGGTGTTTCTTCTGATAATCAGTTACACTGCAGATTACCGTGCAGCAAAACAGTGCTATAAACATGAAAAGTAAACGTAGAAAGATTTCCATCTGCATATGAGCCTCAATGTCGTTGGATGCTTAGGTTGTACTCAAGTCACATGTAAAAGTACAATTGTTTTCAAATACTCATGTAAAAGTAGAATGGACATTGTAGCTGCATTTTCATTACAATCCTTATTAGTTTCTCTGGATGAAATATCTTCTCAAACAAACTATTTAAAAATCACATGATGACATTTTCCCTTTAATATCAAGGCACCTAGTATAAATACATCACTACTGATTCAACAGAGGCTTAAAGAGCACAGGAAGTATGTATTTTAACTATTGCTACACTGCTTAGATTGTGATAGTGTGAAAAAAAAGGCTAAATTACGATCTCAAAAGTATTACTTTTTACTAGATATTTTATTATCTTGATCCATTTTACTTTTAACAGGCATGTTGAATTAGATATATGTTGTTATGTGTATATAAGTATGTATAGGTGTGTGTATAAATGAATATGGGTGATTTATATTGTGTAAATGTATGTTCATAAATGATAGATAGATAGATAGATAGATAGATAGATAGATAGATAGATAGATAGATAGATAGATAGATAGATAGATAGATAGATAGATAGATAGATAGATAGATAGATAGATAGATAGATAGATAGATAGATATATATGCAGACAAAAATTGATAAAAAAAATGTGAACTCACTCAGAAGTAACGTAGGACTGCATGAAAAGTACTTACACGTGATTAAAAACTACATATTTTGGGAAGAAAGTTCTACTTAATTACATTCCTGTGAGTAATCAGTTACTTACTACAACTATAGACCCCTAAGAAATTGAGACATTTTTCATTGAGAAAGCAGCTGACTGTGTGCTAACGTTTCATTACAGAAAATACTGTGCTGTACGGGATCCTTGGCCCGTTAACCGAGCTGATCCACTCCGTGTGACGCAGTGTGCTGCCTGAACCTCACATTTCAATCCTAGTCTAGGTTTAATCCCCACCACTGACAGTGAGGGATGGAGCCCTGCTGAACCCAACGACAGGCTCACGTTCACGTCTGCAGGGTTGGTCAAGTCTAACGCAGGTCAAATGTATTTGCTGTTGAACTAACTTTAAAAAAATGTTTATTTGTAACTTTTCTCTCCTGTATAGAAAACTTTTGGCTGTTTCATCGCCGCTGCCAGATTGGCTGAAAGCGTACATCACTGCTGCCCAACATTTATGATCATGCTTGTCACAATTAAAACAGTGTGGCTCAATAATCTTCATTATACAAGAATGAAGTGGAAAGATTTCATGACACAGTGAGAGCTGGAATGCTCATCGACTGATTGGCCACAAATTGCTTTCTCAGCAATAAGAGACTGAGCAACTCAAATCCTGCAAGCGTGCTTTAAAAACATTCAGAATCTATTTGTAGATCCAAAGCTAATCTGCTTTTACAACTTTATAACATCATAGTCTCTGATTTCAGATATTCCGAGTCCATTCATCATCATACTTTATGTGTTTCAATAGAAATATCCTTCCTCTCAGGGCATGTGATGCATCATGGGAAACTAAACTAAGATAAAAGTTCTGAGCTTCATGCAGGCTGATGATTCAGATCATGATACCACGCACGCACGCACGCACACACGCACGCACGCACGCACGCACGCACGCATGAACACACGCACACACGCACACACACACACACACACACACACACACACACACACACACACACACACACACACACACACACACACACACACACACACACACACACACAAACATGAATGTTGATGAAGCTCCGTGGTTCCCCAGGTTTACCTTCAGAGATGGGGCAGGTGAGGACCTGAGTGCTGTATGAGCTGAGAGGAGCCACTCGGGCCGAGTGCTTCTTCATCCTCCGCTGGGGGCACCACACACTGTCCTCCCCTGAAGGTGTGTGAATGTGTGTGTGCGTGAGGGTAGAAGTGTGGTGGGGTGCTGCACGCTCAGCAGCTCCTCCAGCACAAACCGAGCATCCTCAGACTCCTGACTCCTCCGCTTCTTCTTCTTCTTCTTCTTCTTCTTCTTCTTGGCCCTCCCCCCCGTCCCTCTCCTCCCAGATCACTGTCAACTCTTCACTCCTCCTCCCGGCTCTCCGGTCCAGACACTCTCCCCTCCTCTCCAGGCCAGCGTTGCCTGTGTCACTGCCGCCCTGCCTCCTGTCAGTGTGGACGGTGACCCAGCTCAGTGCCGACAGCTCAGTGGAAGTGCAGCGGAGTGGAGACTCTACTCTTGCACTGTCATGCTGTGATCCGGTGCTGTTGCTGTCTCCAAGGGAGACTGAGCTTCAAGTGTGTGTGGCACGGTGCAATCACTCCCCTCATCTCTTTCTGTCTCTCTCCCCCCCCCCCCCCCCCCCTCCCCCCCCCCCCCCCCTCCTCCATTCTCTCCGACTCACGCGCTTTTCCCCCTCCTCTTCTTTTGCTCCACAAATCAGCAGCTTTGTTTGGAGGGTAACCAAGCAGCCCGGGATGATTATGCTGTGTTGGCTGTGCCCCCTCCTTCCCTCTATGTCCACCTGACCAGGCTCGCCTCACTCCTTCCCTCCCTGTCACTCTCCACACACTCTTGTCCTCTGTCTTCCAATGACTATCCTTTCTTGGCACATCTCCTGCTCTTGACGACTCCTTGAGAGTCAGATTATTATTAAGGCTCTTTCTCTATTGAGCTACAATCTGAAACTGAACATCAAGCACATAAAACAATCCCTTAGATATGAATTCTTTCAAGGAGACGGGTAATATTAGTGCTCTCGATATTCAGAGGAGGGATAAGAGGCCTCTCTGCCCACATTGCTGCGCCATAACTCCATATTGCTCTAATATGCGGCCCACAGGAATTCCCATTTTATGCAGGTAAACATGTAAAAAGCAAAAACGCTAAACTATAGTAAATTGCTGCAGGTTTCAAATTGTGGTATAAAAGGCCTCCCGATACAGCTTAGACCTCCCATCCTTTGATCGCACATGCTTTGTCTAAAGTGTTTTTAGTGTTTTATTCTGTTCTATTACAATCCTACTCACCATTATTGGCACCGCTGAACTTGCCAAAGTTGCCAAAGCAACGCCCCGAGAGCCTGAACAGGATAAAGCGGTATAGAGGATGGATGATGGAGCTTAGTTCTTTAAGTGATTATTTTCTACTGCTTAATTCACCTGGAACAAAGAAAACTCTGCAGTTTGTCGTCTATAATGTGACAAACGAAATCATAGAAAATCGTAAAAAATGTGTTAAAACAGCTGAATAAGCTATTTCTTACCACTTTAGCCCAACATACTGTACTTACTGTAAGCACTTTTATATCAGGTACTGTAGATATTCCTACTCAGGCTGTTAATGGAGTGTTGTTACATTAAATATTTACATTGCGGTGCAGATACCTTGATTATTTTATTATTTATTATTACTTGGATGCATTTTTCCAGCGGAGTGGAGGGGAAACCCTCCCATCAGTGTCCGTGTGGACTTGAGGCGGGTCGGTCTGGATCATGCGAGTCACCTCCAGAATGGTGGTCCGGAGTTTCCATTTCAAGGAAAGCCCTCAAGTCATTCTATCTCCAGCTGAGCGTTATGCGCCTGACGACTTAATGGATCTCGATATTGTTTGGGCCTCTCCATCAACAACATATCGACGATTCTGCGGTCAGACACATGAAGCCGGACCGCCAGCAATTTAATCTTAATATAGCCAATGTTGTGCAGCGCTCACCAGTAAAATCTATACGTCAAGATAAAACAGTAGCACAGTGAACCAGGGAGGTAAACACTGAAAAGATGGACGGAGTTTAGGCCGGTTTGTTACGAAATGCTTCATGAGTGCTGTTACACTGTGTGTAAGCTGCAGGGTTTCCGTCAGCATCACTCCGAGCCCCTCCTCTCCTGTCTGTCTCCTCTTTCCAATGCTCATCAGCCAAAATCCTGGTGAAACTACAAAGAGCATAGCAGATCAGAGTGCTTTCTGTGCATTCTTCAGGCTGAGAGAGAAACGAAAACAGCCCAGTTATCGTTTGGCTGTTTGTTACGATGGACGGGAACAAAAAAATAAAAAATAAGGCCACGTTCCAGTAAAACCGCAATGATTCAATTGTTAAACTGCAGGTTTTAATTCGGCTGAAACACTTTGAACAGGCGGCTCTCTGATGTCATTTCTTTTTAGGACAATGCCACTGCGGTTACACTGTGAAACAGAGTGAGTGTGACACTAATGCAAAAAGCATTACATGCTGTCACAAGAATGTGCTCTGTTTAAAATGTTTGTGCATTAAATCTGTGACAAGCACGAGTGAATAATGTTTGATCAGGTGTGAGCAGGGGATAAGCTGGGGGGGTATGGATCCCCTGAGGAGGGCTAAACTTAAAAATAGCTCTGCTGATGAGAGGAGCCAACAAGCACTCGAGGAGGGGACAGAGAAACGACGGTGTCAGCACAGCCCAGGATGGTAATCGCTATCAGATTAGGAGAAATACCTGGAGTACAGACACCAGGGGTGGGGGATGTCAATCTCAAATATTAGACATAGGGCTCAAAGTTTAGATTATTCCCCTCTACCCCAATATCAATTCACAGATGTCATATCACCTCCTCACCAGTCACTATAAAAAGTCCAATCAGAACCTTTTTCCAACAAAAACCTGAAAAACTAAATGACAACATCAAACCAAGTGATGGAGATGCTGTATGACAGCACAGTTTCCATGTGTTTGAGATGGAAGCATCCTTCCTGTTTACCTCCATAGCAACAGCGCCTCTCCTGTGCACACTGACGCACTCAACCCATTCACTCTCTTTTGTCATTTAGATGAACAACAAGCGCCTCGGTGGATCGTCTCTTTGTCTTGAACCTCCTCTCTGTTACTCATCACATCTACATGAGGACCCGGAGGAGGGAAGCAGTGTCTGGTTGGAGCTCCAGTGAGGCATCGGACAACCTCTGAATAAATCTCTCCTTGTCAGCTGAGTTTCCTGTGACAGTAACTCATCCCATCAATTAGAGTGTGGACAACACTGGAGGATGAGGACACCTAGTGGCCAACGGGATCTGATGCATCAAAGGTGCAGTGCTTATCAGTGTGAGTGAAGTAAAAAATGTCATTGATACCACCTGAGGACCAATATCTTTCAGTTATAGCAAAAAATTTAATTGGAAAATGTACGCATGTGTCATTTTCCACACTAAAATATGCTTGGTAAACTTTATAGTTGAAATTTTAGGGTTATTAGGAAACTTCTTTTCCTGTCCAGCCCACTCAAAATGAACTAAAATGTGTTTGACACCCCTAAAAGGTTGATAAAGTCAAAGTTTTGAGACACTTTTTGAGTAAATTTAATCTTTTTAGTGAACACCTTTTAACACAGTAGTCTCTGATTTGTCACGCAGCACAGACTTATGTGGATAAATTCACTTTTTTGTATTTTATATAAACATTCACGCTCTCTCAGTACATGTGAGGCATTTTGAGAAACTATATAAAAGATGTTGTTTGTGTCTATAAAGTCTGCCACTCCTTTATGATTGATTCTCAAAGTAATCCAGGTAATAATAAGACACATGCACTTAATGTCAATGAATTAAAAATGGCATATCTGGTGGAAATAATCTTTTCCTTTGTTTGTCAGACTTCTTCATTTTGTTTTAATTGACATTGTTCTCTTAAAAATGTATTTCTTCAGTGTAATTAATGAATTATAACATAACAAGCATCTTCAATGGTGCAAAACAAGAAGAAAACCGTTTTACCAGTTACCAGTTATCACATAGTGTAACTTTGATTTCTGATTTGACTTTTATCCTGAAAGTCAAATGAACAACATAATGAGACTCATTTTAAACTTCCTGCTCACGTATTTAATCAATTCTCTGTCTAGGATACAATGATGGATGGTAATCTGACACAGTAATCGTCCACAATGAAATCTCTGCTCCTACGGAGGCTGAATTCCATTATAGACCCTCAACAGGTCATCAATCGTCAAGCAGAGTCACACCATTACCTGAAATCACTCCGCTGGTTTGTTTGAAGCATCCGAGTGCCAGTGAAGCAGCCCTGGTTGTCCCGCATGCAGTATAATTAACTATTTGTGCACATAATGCAGCTAATAATTTAGAGTTTTGTGTGTTTTCTGCAGACAAAACATACAAAAATACACAAATACCTGACTGACACAGTAACAGAGGCTCTAAATCCATGTCCATGCAACACACTACTTTTTATGATGAGGTACAGCAAGATTGAGCAGAATCATCTAAACACTTTTAAATGTGATAATTGATCCTCCCCTGATTGAAAGTCAACATAATAAACATGCAAACTACACAGAAAGAGACCAGCAGATTTGAACTAGGCACATTCTGGCTGTGAGGTGACAGTTCTAACCACTTTCTCCACTGTGCTTGTGTTTGTTATCTAACTGGTGTATCTATTGTTGTTATTAGATTTCCAAACCACAAGAGGACAGTGTTAAGCTGCGGCTGTGCCTCCAGCGCTGGAGCTGCAGAGGAGCCGCCACAACTCAAACTCCCATCACACTCCCTCTGTTGTGTAATATTACTTTTCACAAAGTTCACATAGTGAATTTGCTGGGTCCAGGCAAAATATGAAAATCACCTGACATGCAAGTACGACCATGTCTGACCGACCGCGGCGTGGCAGGAGCACAGGTCAGCACTTCTGCAACTCCAGAGGAGAAATAATGCTTCCATTACTCTCATGGTGTTTCTGCTCATTCCCATGAGCGCACAAGACTAACAGCACTCCAGGAGTCATTCAGGCAAAGCTCATATCCCATTCGGTCGGGCTCGGTTAAAAATAGCAGCGGGTGAGCAGGCATGGGAACGGAACAGTCCAAAATAAGTACCAGCACACACAGATTATCTGAGAAGGAAGAGATTCACCTGCTGTGAGTCTGAGTGAAAACAAATACATCAGCTCTCTTTTGTAGACAGAAGTGCACATATAAAAACATACTCCTCTGTGATGAACAGTTGCCTTTGGGGCTCTTCAAACATTATTTCTCTCTGAGTGCTTGAGTGTGTCGACCTGAGAGAACAACACTTGGAGAACCTGCCACTGTACTTGCTCGCCCAGCGGGGAGCTCGCACGCACCCCACACATCACTAAGATGCACAGCACATTACTGGATCGTCTCAGAGAGATGCTGAGGGAGCAGTTACGGCACACACACTGTTGTCTTCTGCTCCAACCAGGAGCCGGAGATTTAAAGTCAATTTGATTTTAACTTTTCTCCGGAGGACACTTTTGTACGGTTATTTACCCAAAGTGGTGCGGTAGGAAATGGTGCACTTTACTTTCTGAGAGTGGAATTCACTTACTCACAATCGTGTCTTTTTCACAACAGATAAGCCGTTACATCATGGCCGTATTGTGTGTTTGACAGCCTAGACCCTGCCTCTAAATCTAGTCCATAATCCCCCTCTGAGGCATCTTCCAATTCACCACAGATGGCAAGTGGCGAAAACAACAAACTGGCAACAAGAGCTTACTAAATTTATCATTACCCCATAGGCTTGGCAGCTTGACTCCACTCTATTTAGGTGCTCTTGTATATTAAATCATAATTGATGGAAAATGATGCTTAGAAAAAAGGGGTGTCAAGCATATGGCATCTGTGTAATAAATGACCCGATCTGGGCCAACAGGTGAGCAAGTTGACGTTAAATATTACACAGAAAACAATAAATGTCCCAGATTGGGCAAACTTCCCTTTCTAATGGTTTTCTAACAGTAACATGTGTCCCCATAGCCTGTTTATGAAGCCCCAGAAGTGAAGAAGGTCTGTCTTCTCCTTCACTGGCTTGCTCCACTTTTTAGTGAATGTGTGCTCATACCGGCAAGTCAGAGATTTTTCCTTCATGACATCACATGGGGGAAATAACCACTCCCTCTGGTAATGGATATTCATTTTGACCCTCCCACAGGTAGATGAGCTCTGCCCTCTAAAATTATGAGTTGGCACCATTTTTTGTCTCATGGCAAAAGCTACTGGAAAACAGCTCAATTGCATTCAGGGACTTTCAGACTGGCGGAAAGTCAAATCCAAGGCTGAATTTGGGGGAATACACTTTGAATTCAATGTGGTTGAACCTCTTGACACCTACAATATCTGAAATGGTTAAAAAGAAAAGTACAATATGGGAACGTTAACTATGATTTTTCAATGAAAGTAACTTCACTTTGTGCTTCATTCTCTTGTTTTAGTAACTTAAAACAACAGTCAGACCTGAGCAACGACATTCATAATGCAGCAACGCAAGCTTTGATAGGTGGCGCAGTGGTTAATGCTATAATCTCACAGCGAGGAGGTCCTGACTTCGAATACCGGCCAGGGCATTTATGTGTCAAGTTTGCATGTTCTCCCTATGATTGCATGGGTTCCCTCACAGTCCGAAAACCTGCATGTGAGGTTATCTGGTTTTTGCCTCTAGGTGTGGTTGTCTGTCTCTGTGTGTTTGTCCTGTGATGGACTGAGGATCTGTTCAGGTGTATCCTGTCCTCAATCATACTGTAGTATGCTGGGAATGACTGCAGTGCCCCACAACCCTGCACAGGATTACATGGTATAAAGATGAATAGATTGAAAGATTTGATGATAAACTGGTTGCATGAATTTGAGAAAATGCGCACAGTGCTGCAAATTGACGTTTTGGGACATTTTACTATATTCTGCACCAGGATCCATCATTTAAAATGAAGTCATGCAAATATTTGCATTCATTTTTCTTTTTTAAAAATTCAATATGGTCAGGTTTTGTGCAAATACATTAAAACAATTTGTTTTGTTTTTTTTCCATTATGAACTCAGATCTATTTGCACTTTAACGAAAAGAAAAATTTTGTTGTTGGCATTCACTCATTATATTAATGATTTGGCCAAAGATATGCTGTATGTGCCCAAAACTGATGTTAATGTGATACTTTCAGACAGAAAATCATCAGTCAGGAAAGTCTCTTCTCACAATTGTGTTTCTGAAAACTGGCAAATATGTGGAGGACAACTGTCTGCAGAGGTATTTCACTCAGCCTCCCCTCATAGTGACAGCACCAGCAACAGCATGTTTAATAGCCGTGCAAGCAGAATAATGATGATGATGATAAGTATGTTGCCCTGAGGAACACCTTCTGCCTGACTGTGACATTCAGCTGATGGCAGGATGGAAAACCACGGGGGCTGCAGATGGCACTTTTCTGTCACATCCAATAACCCCTCCGCTCCGAGACACGATAACTTTTATGAGCTTTCTATTACAAACCACACCTGCTTCTTACAGCTGCAGTACATAGAGCTGACACGCCATCTTTTATTTTCCATGTTATGAGTAGATAAATTAAAAAGGATAGACTATGCCCTGAACTACAGCAAAATCCTTTATTTTTTTCTCAGAAAAAATACATCCAGCATTGGGTATATGTTGGAAAAAGGTGAAAGTACTGGTTATGTGATGTAGTACTGACGAGTCACACAACAGGAACCACAAATTATCTCCCACCCACTCTCACACTGCGCAAACTTTTCACACCAGTTTCACACCAGGCAGTAATCTCTCCTTGGTATTTTCACATTATACAAAGTTATAGTTAAGGACTGTTGCGATCTCTAGGCATTAATAAGATTTCTCATGCTGGTTAGATGCTATTCATTTGGAATGTGGTAAATCTTAAAGGGCCCATATTATATACTTTTTCAACACTTTCACATAGGTGACAGAGGTCCAACAACATTGTATTCAAAGTGTATTTCAGCAAATCCAACCTAGAGAACAGGCTGTTTCTGTGTCTGAACAATGAGCTATGTCTGTTAAGGCATACTCCACGCTACACTCGGGGAGAAGATCAGTGTTCTTAGAAGCCTATTTGTGGTAACTTTTTTCTTTACTTATTGCAGCTGTGTGCTTATGACATGTTCTTTATGATGCATATAATAATTTTACAACAGAGGTTGCGTTAATGTTTAAACTGGATTTATCGCTATGGCTTGTAGAAGCACTGTTTTTGTGTTTTTCAACCAAACCAGTTTGAACCAGAATGTGACTCAGAGGGAGAAGCTCCCGAAGAAGTTCAGACTCTGCGGCTGCAGCACGACATTTCAGAAAGGTTAGTTAAAATATTGCATTTCTGAATATGATATTTAGTTTGGTCATATGTGAAGCAGCTCGTGCTCATGTTTAACCCTTCATCATTCTGTATTTTGCTTTTGAAAGTTGACAGCGAGCTACTACATTTAGGTTCCTCACTGAGAGTTTAACTCTCAGAACAGAATCACATCTACATTGTACTTTAATACACTCTTTACGTAGTTCAAATATGAACAGTCCTCTTAATTGGCCTTTTCTCTACTTAAATATTATAAGACATTTTGTTGCAATAAACAATCTAGATTTTTACCCTTCACATTTTTCGTTGTATCCTTTTCTCGACTTTAAAAGGATATATGAATGTCCAAGATCTGAGCTGTCCTCTAGTATGAACCATTACATTAGAATTTCAGTTTTTGCTTAAATTTTATCGTGTTACTGTCAAACAGATGAATTGTTAAAATGTAGATATTGAAAAAAGGAGGTGTCAGCATAATTTATTGTACTCTACCTCCTTCTCCATTAATTTAATTGACAATAGGACCTTTATACCGTTTACACAACATTTTCTGAAAACGCGCCATCTCCGTGTAGAGAGCAGAAGCACTGCTGCCGCTCATGTGCACCACAACCGCAGTGAATAGTTCTTCTCCATATGCTCAGTCGATAGACAATAACAACGTTTGCCTGTCATGACTCCCAGTCCATATTCTCCTGGGACATGGTAGTTTTATAGTCGACAGTCACCGTAATAACAATCCAACTTCATCATCTGTCCATACGAACGTCCGCGTACTCCCATTCTTAATGTTTATAGCACGTAGTTCTTTGCACAAATTTATGTGTGGTTTCAGCCTTCCAGTCATTATCTATCTATATCTAGTAAATGATACATTAAGTTATATTATCTAAACCAGTGATTTCCAACCATTTTCTTTAGGGACCCAAAGTCTTACCATTGTAAACGGAGACCCAGCTCACTCAGTTTCCCTAAAGAAAGTTGAAGGAGCCTCGTGAAATACAGTTTCTTTGTTATATTCAGATGAGTTTCTTTTTCTGAGAATAAACTCGTTGGGTTTATACTGTGTCTCAAGGCGTTTGGTGGACCGGTGCCGCTTCAGCTTAAACTGTTTTAAACTTTTATTCTCCAGTTTTTAACCCCAGAAGATGTATTTAGCTCTAATTTCATCCATTGCTCAAATGAAGCTATATTCTATGTAACTTTCTCAGTACACAGTTTTTCTCTTTTTGACAGATCCATGCTTCTCTACAGCCTGAAGCCCCCCGCGCTGCTTTATACTTATAGGTAAACACTTAATCTGAATCGATTTATGACATCAATGAATTAAATGCTGACTCACGCATTTTCAAAATATAAAAAAATTTATACTGCAGAAAACCGAGAAGGCTTCACGACCCCTCATAAATCCCCCTCGAGGGGGTCCAGCCCCCATGGGTGGGAATTATTGATCTAAAGAGAGGTCCGATAACACAGAGTATTTGTCTAAGATATGAAGTATTGCACATTCTTCTTTTTAGCTGGCTTCTATTTTCTTTTACATGAGTAGCACAATACACAAAGCCAATACGGTAACACTCGATTTTGTTTTCAGGATTTCAGCCAAACTGTTGGTGCTGTTTCACGTCGCCGTGTTTGTCTCAGAAGCCATTGAGCTGTGCAATCAGCTTTCAATTTGAAGTAAATCAGCTCTTCGTTCACCAGATTAATCTGGGCGGGTGGCAGTATTCCCAAAGGAAACGTGTGATTGCTTTCACGGTTAATCTACTGCGGATGCTAACTTGCTTAGCTGAGATGCTAAACAAGTTAGTCGAGCAAATGCCTTTTGTCACAGAGTGTCACATTCTACCAGTAAACGTGGGGAGGGAAGCCAAAATGTTGAGAGTGAACGTCTCTCCTCAGTGTTTGTACGTTCAGGAGTTTGTTGTGGATCTTTTATGTAACAACCAGAGGGAGACGCTGGGAAGCTTGCGTGACAAGTCCAACTCAGTTGTAGTGAAGGATTTCAGCATCACAACCTCAAGACAGGAACAAGTACCACCAACTATATTTGTGAGGATTTATTTTAAAACCACCTAACCAGAGCAGCAGAACGTCTCAACCTCTGAGTTTGGTTCTGCAGAAAGTCTCCATCTCTGAGTCTTTTCCTTCCCAACACATCTGCAGGAGTCTGTTTTATGACATCTAGAAAATTCTGAACTTTCCAAAGAGCAATGAAACAGAGCTTTACGCCAACAGCGATCACCAGAACAGACTGACAGTCCAATCACAGACAAGACTCATCATCAGCATATTAAAAAGTAAGTTATTTTGATGATTATACAGCCATAAATTCTGAAAATATCCAACCAGTTGAATATATTTATAGTCATAACAAGGTTGTAGTCTTATGTGAGTTTTGTGATGATCATCCTTTGAGTCTGGATTAGACCTTTTAATGTGTCACTTCTGGCCCGTGGGACCTACTTTTGACACCCCTGCCTTGGCAGAACAGGAGGGGAAAGTATTCACAGATCCTCTCAAATCAAAGTGCACCATCAGCTCCCTCCTTCAATCCCTGCTACTGTCTCAGCATCAGCAAAATCCACACTCTTGCCCCACCAGTCAAAACCACATCGACAGATGAAAATTATAGGAGGAGCTGAACATATGGAGGCTCTGCAATACCTCAAGCATGGAGGGGATTGCCGACAGCATTTGCATGCATCACAGAGGAAGAAGTGTTATTCTGTAAATTTATAGTTTTAATTAAATGTGTGACATCAACAATCCATTAAGAAGCTGCCATGCAGAATGTGAGTGACTGCTGACTGAGGCAACATGGGAGGGCAACGTATAGCCACAACTTTGAGTTTGAATATGGGAACATGATTTGAGACTTGAATGTGTAATTGCATTATACAGCAGTGTCAAACTGGTGTTGTATTTTTCCCCTCTGCTATCAGCGATCACATCAGCTTCCAGGTGAAATCAGTGAGAGACATCAGATTGCTCCCAAATGACCATCAAACCTCCTAATTTGGCCTAACAATTACGAAAACTAGTTGATTTTTTTTTCTATGCATAAATTAAACATAATTTTTCTTCCCGTGTTAGTATTACTCATGCAGCAGTTCTTTGTGTCACAGTGATCATGCATGCGCACGACCTTACAGCTGGAAAAGAAATGCGTAAAAGTGTCGCATCCACTGACGCTCCCGCTTAGTTTCACTCACTTCTGTGGCTGGAGTAGCCCGGGTTATAGCCGTAGTAGCCTGTGATCCTTAAAATGCGGTCCTCGATGTCGTGCACCCCGTTGGCGGTCACTTTCTGGCCGCTGTCCATGATGCCTGCGCAGTTGCCGCCGGTCGGCGTCGCCTTGTTGCCTGGCAAGTGCGCGCTGCTGAGCGGCTCCAGGCGGATGCACGGCTCGTCTCCTGCGCTCTCCAACACGCTCTCCTCCACGCTCATCATGGTCGGTCCGGGCGGACAGAGATCACCAGAGACCCTGGACGAGCCCTTATCACCGAGCTAGGGACCCACCGGGCTGCATCAACAATTAGCAGGAGGAGGAGGAGGAGGAGGAGGAGGAGAAGGACGACGACATCCAAATCCACATTCCTCCAGTGACGCTCCAGGACGCAGAGCAAGGTTATCACACTCCTGGCACACGTCAAACACTAGGCGGCGTGTTACTATCACATGCTTGGTGTCTGGCTTCAGTTGATCAGAGGAAAACTTGGCTGCAGACTTTCGTCACATAAATACAAACTCCTGAACACGGAAAAGAAATTTAGATCACAAAGGCTCGAAATACCAAGTCTGGTATTTTTATATATATTTCATTTTGTGAGGGCTGGATGGCGGTGCCAAAACCGGAACAGAAAGTCTTCATCTCTGAGTCTGGTTCTGCAGAAAAGTCTCCACTTTTGGTTTTGGTTCTGTAGGTGACTTCCTGTTAAAAGGGAGTTTTTCCTTTCCACCATCTCTTCTCGTTCATGAGGAATTGTTGTGTTTGTTTTTTCTGTAAAAGTGCCTTGACATCACTGTTATATTTGGCGGTTTAGAAATAAAATTGAATTGAATTGAACATCAGGCGGTGGGTTATTTCCACGAGCACTCCTGTGTGAAGCTAATTAACAAACTCGTTTCTGAACACATCAGATATAGTTCAAAACAGCCTTTCACATTCATAAAATGAGTCCAATGGGAGTTTCCGAACAGTCAAGATATTTTTTCTTCTGTTGAAATCGAGAAACCATTTGTCTTAAAAAACTGAAGATCAGTAGGTGTTATTGGGATTATCAAAATAAGAAGGATTATTAATTCCGATAGCATCCATCCGTCTTCTATACTGCTTTATCCTGGTGAGGATCCCAGTTCACTACAAGGCAGGAACAAATCACCAGTTCATCACAGGTCCTACCACTCTCACACTTCATGCTTGTGGACTGTGGGAGAAAACCCACACTATGCCTTTTAGCCCCAATTGAATTCGTCTCACTGATTTTTCACCTAACACAGAAAATGTTATCCATTTTTTTTTTCATCCTCATTTGTTTCATTTTTATTGCTTTTGAATGTGCGTCATAAATAAAGTAGACGACATACAGACCCCACACAGACAGGCTCCCCTGCCCACAATCAAACTGGGAATAATCGTACTGTGATTTGAGAGCAGTCGCCACCACACTTCCAGTAGAGATTTATTAATTTATTACATTTTGAAAATAGTTTTTAAGTAAGAGTCAAATGACCTGCTTGAAGAAAATGCTCATAGAAGTAGATTACAAACAGGTTAAGTGTAACTTAATTACAGTACAGTGACGCAAATATGAGTAACAAGCCGGAAAGAGTGACATTGGTTAATACAAATGTGATGGGAAACATTTACTGCCTGCATCACTGAAACATCCTGCTCGACTTCATCAAGAAAAGATTTTTAAGAATGATCTCATATTCCAGAAGTTAAAAGTCAACCGCACCTCTGTTTAGAAAGTTTCATCTATTGATACTCTGCAAACATGCATATTTATGTATAAATTCATCATCAATAATATTTTTTTTCCTCTTGTCATCAGATGTTCACTTTGACCCAACGAAGAACCCAGAAGTCCTTCTGCAGAACCAGGTTCTGAAATGGAAGAAGCTCAGTGCAGTAAACGTCTCCCAGCAGTCTAAACCTACGGCAGCTCCACTAGAAAACGGTCCAGTGTGGCAGGAACCAGCTCCAACTGTAAGCTTATCAAATAGAAAAGTCTTCAGCCTAACCTTAAAAGTCGAGACTGTCAGCCTCCTTAACTGAAACTGAATGCTCTGCCTCCCACATTAAACTCTTTCTAGTTTGTGCTGTCAGAATCATTCACTGATGTGGGAAATATCTCTACATCTTTACTCTATATCCCAATACAAAGTTATCTCTTGCATGGGAGATATCAAACTGTGGAAAGTTAGACAAGCTCATGCTTGAATTTTAGTCGCTGTGCTTCCACTTGTCATTGAGGAATTTAACAGCAATAGAGCATATATAATGTATATAATCTTTCAGTATTCCTGCCATGTCCTTCTCTTTGTACAACTCCGATTTTCACAAGTAGATCTTCTTCATTGTATCTTCCAGCTGAGGTTGAGGGCCTTGCACAAGGAAAATATGCAAACTTGACACCTTGACCAACTTGATTTTTTCTTCTTCTTTTTAAAGTTTTTAACACAGTGTGACTTTCTGGTAATATTTTCACAATCTCATAAAGGCTTCTTTGACTTTACATATGCAGTAAGGAACTGTGATAATATACAGAAATATTTACTGAGGCCCCGTTTACACAACAACGTTCCGGGTGAAAACGCATCATATTTGTGTTTTTGTTTCAGAAAAGTGTTACATTGACACGGGAACAATCTGAAAACGATGTCCGTTTACACAGAAACTGGTGAGAACTTAGCATGTTGAGCCACGAGTAGGTTTGTTATTGAATTGAAACCACACACAGAGAACATTACACTATAAACATTAACAATGTGAGTAAACGGACATTATTATGGACAGACGACCAAGTTGAATTGTTATTACAGTGACTCTCAACTGTAAAATTACCAAGTCCCAGGAGAGTCTGGACCGGGAGTCATGACACTCTGGAGGAAACATCGTTCTTATTGTCCATCTATTGAGCATGTGCAGAAGAACTATTTACTATGGCTGTGGTGCGCATGTGCAGTAGCAGCGTTTCTACCATCCGGTCAGACTGGTGTTTCCAGAAAGTTGCGTTTTCGCCGGTTTACAGAATGACAGAGTCGTAGCATTTTGAAAAAGTTCCATTTTGGGAGCCGTTGCATAAAATGTGTGTTTTCAGTGGCTCCGAGCATTGATGTCATTTAAACAGACACAAAGAAACCCAGTGAAGGTTTTGCATTTTCACGTGAAAACGTTGTCGTGTAAACGAGGCCTTAGAGATATTAGCGTGCTTATTTGTTGGCCTTGCATATTTTCTTCCTGTGAAACCTCATCTGGGTTGTTCTTTGTTTTTGTCAGCTCCAAAAGCGACTTTCTCAGTCACTGAAGTGTCTGAAAATGAAAGCTGATCAGTCAGGAGCGATCACCCCAGTGTTGCAGCACTCTTTAGTATCGACATGCCAGTCCAAAGAGAGAATAAATAGATATCGACTTCTCATCCACACAAATAAATCTGAATTTATTTTTAAGATGTTATTTTCAGCATCCTCCTCCCTGCTCATATTTCTGGACTCATGCCGAACCTCTCAGTCATGCTTCCATTTGTTGTTTGCTATAAAATATGCATGTGTGTTGAGAAACAAACACAGCTTTGTCCCGCACGCTGGTTCCCAGCTATCGACTCCTCTACATTTGAAAGTGGGCCACAAGTGTTATTTTTTTTTTTTTTTAAATGTTTTCCAAAGCTCACAGATTATGAAGTTTGTGCACATAGCAATATGCCATACAAGATATAGGGTTCCCTTACTATTTTCGAGCCTTTATTATGAATTTTATTCTAAGGTAAACCCCAGAACAATCTCTTTTCCTCAGCTGGCCACAGGTTCTCGTGCTGGCTCGCTGAAGCTGCACTCGACTGGATCCCCCAGCTTGCGGATGCTGTGGAAAAAATTCAGAAAAACTGGTTTTCAAATCCAATAAGGGAAGATGCAGTATTTCAGTGTCTCTCTGATACGCCTCTTTCCAAGTCCTCCACGCTCTGTGTGAAATTGATTCCCGGCGTGTGGAGAATTTGTGCCCCTGTTGGCATTGTTATGCAGACACATGCCGGGGTTTATGATGCCCTTGGACGGCAGATGTGCTTCCTCCCCCTGTCTTACTTACTAAACCAATCTCCACCTCATGTTCCTTTGTTTCAGTCTGTTTGCGCTCCAAAGCACTTATCGCACACACTCAGTTCAGGGACAGCTTTGTGGCAACAACAATGAAATGCCAATGCCCAGAAACTTTTCTCCACGCCTTTTGAGAATCGCTAATTTATTATTGGACACTTTCTTACAAGTCTGTGCCGCCGCGGCCCAAAAAAAAAAAAAAAAAAAAGTTTTCTTCATTTGCTCACTTTTGTTGTGGCGCTTCCTTCTGTTACGACTCCCCATAGTTCAGGCAATGCGAACCGTAAACACTTTCTCTTTTTGACGTCCAAGGTGCTCGCCCAGGTTACTGTTTCCTCCCGGCTGCTCGTGCATAGCAACGAATTCAGCCCGAAGGGATAATTGCTCTTTGACAGTAGCAAACTGATTAAAAGTCTTTGCAGCTATAACCCACGTCACAACAGCAACTTATGCATGAGCTGCTACAACGCAAGTCCTGGTTTTTCGATTTGAACACAATCTACAAAGTAGTCACGCAACGCTTTGCAGCAATTTTCAAACAGCCATCATTAAAGGATGATCCTCATATCTTTTTCTTTAATATCGCCTCTGATTTGAGTTCAAGTCCAGACAACATGATTATCATTCACAGCATCTCCACACACGAGTCCTCCGTGCACCGTGTGCATCATCACACCCT
The DNA here is from genome assembly GCF_963383615.2 of Lipophrys pholis. Lineage (NCBI taxonomy): Eukaryota > Metazoa > Chordata > Actinopteri > Blenniiformes > Blenniidae > Lipophrys > Lipophrys pholis. The sequence goes on from NC_137633.1 coordinate 21,032,772, forward strand.
CCCTTCCTCTCACCTCTACTACTGCAGGAGGAGAAATTAAAGCCTTATAACTCTAATTATCATGATGATGAGTTCCTCAAACGTTTCCCCGCTGTTGGCCTTAGCTGTGGGGTGACGAGGGATTTTACTGGTACTGTACAGCCGTGCTTTTCCACAGCAGCGTGTGCAGCAATGTGTGGCTTCTATTTTTAGATCCTGATTTTTGATGCAGACAGATGTGTATTTTGGGACTTTTCTTTACAGGCTAATGTCATCATGATATTCATTGGCTCCTCTGCGTTCATGGCAGGCAGCTGAACATAGAATATAATCCCTCGCCTGTAAGTGGGCTAAAAGGACAGACGAAGGAGACAATATGTCCCATGTGACTGAATCCCAGGCCGGCCCCGGCACATCAGCACCCCCCCACAGAGCCTCAGCAAGTCACCTTAGAGATCAGTGACCGACTCCCCAGCCGCCTGCTGTATAAATATTCAATGTGCACTAAAGATAACCTGGCATGTGTGGTGGGGAGAGAGAAACAGGGCTGTTTGGTTGTCATTTGAATACTGTGGTTGCATGTTGTGTTGGCCTGCAAAGGTCATGTTTAAAAGCTTGGTAAATATTTTATACCAGAATCACCACGCATCTGTGAGGAGGAATGGACTTAATTGGAGAAAGAAAGGAAGGACTACCAGAGGTGAGAGGAGTACTAATAATTTATACCACTGTTAAAGAGATTAAATTGCACTCAACTACAAGTAAAGTACTGCTGTTAATATTTTAACCACATTGAATAGTCAGTATCAGACATTCAATAAAGTTATTGAGGTTTAAAGCATTTATCAGGAAAATAACACGTAATGTTAAACAATTATTATAGATGTAAAGCAGTGATTTTTGTCTGTTTACACACACTCACTATAAAGAACCAAATGAGAGTAGAAATTCTTCAACCCTAAGGACGTCTTGGAGATTATTTCAAGGGTCAATTTTTATCCAAGACATTTTAAAGTCTTCAGAAAACGACCTTTACAGAACTTTGTGCCTGTTGTATGTAATAACATTTGTTGAAAAAAGTAGAAAACTGATGAAAATCACATATATGTCATCATACAGAGCTTATAAATATATATAAATCTGATGTATTTCTCACTATTTACAGAAAAGTCTTAGTCAATCCTCCAGATGTTGATTAAATCTATTCTCACGTGATTAAATATGGGTTCCCAACCCATAACATTTGATCTTTCATTCCAAAAACAAGCACTATTCTTGTGCACTTATTCAGAGTAAGAGGGGCTTTTTCACAGAAAAACAAACAAAACACATCATTGCTGGTTTGAAAGAAATTAGAAAGTCACCAAATGTGGTCAGTTGTCTCAAAAAACATCATCAGAAGGTTTGATTATTTATTCTGGTGGGGTTGTGACTCATTAGATTATATGATGTAAATTGCACTTAAGTACCAGTAAAATTACATGCTTGAAATGTACAAATCCCACAAAATACTGCAACATGGGAGTAATGTGAGTATTATGAGGGGGTAAAATGCCAATTCAAGAGAAAAAGGATGGATTCAAACTCAGGATTTTCTGCTTGTAAGAGTGCTAACCACTATAACACTGTGTGTTTTTGCACTGAAGTATATTTACAACTGGATCCCCTTTCTGGGCACTGAATGTTGTTTATTCTTTCTTAAACCTGAAATTCCTCCCGTGAGACCGCCCTCTCACAACAATAGGTAGTTTGGATTCTTCCTCTTCATCTGTTGCAGCTCTGCACCAGATAAAATATTGTAATGTCCTTTGAAGCCTCGTCTGACCTTTCTTTGTTGTTTCCATGCAGAGGAAAACACAGTCGCTTGCTCGTGAAGTTACACAAAGCAAAAGACCGCATATAGGAATTCTTCTTCCTCCTTCTCCTCCCCCTCCTCCTCCTCCTCCTCCCCCTCCCCCTCCCCCTCCTCCTCGGAAACAAAAGTTGATTTGCCTCGAGGAAGCAATCGGGGAACCAGTCTGCTTGCTCTCATTTAAGGATGCCAGTCCATGTATAAATAAAATATACAATGACCAGACTGCATTTTTAAAAATAGCCCATCCACTGGAGCTATTCCTCTACATTACGCCGCCCTGCTCCACTCCTCGCCACTGTTTCATGCCTGTTTGAGCATGCTTTTAGTGGAAGACACTCGAGTCATGAATTCAGAGTACACGCCACCGCTGTAGTTCACACCACTGTCACATGTACCCCAGCGGGCAGTTTGCCTCACGATCACATGCCCGATACGTTTAACCAGAAGCACATGAAATTTTCATTAGCATCCGTGTAGGTGTTCACTTAAACTGAAGGTCACTGGCTCCGTATGTGGCCGTTCATTAGAGAGCAGGAACCCATGGTTGACTGACAGGTGAAGCTGGACCCCCAGTCAGCAATATGGAAATCACAAGATGTTTTCAACATGTGGCTCATATGCACGAGGAAGCACTTAGCCTCTGACCTCATAATACATATTGAAGGAACAATCAATCAACGCACCAATCAAAGGCAGTCTGAAGACTGGAGTAAGTACTTCCATCTCATCAGTCGGAGGCTGGAGCACTTGGAAAAACTCTATGAATCTGTGCAAGATTACTTCTTCTGAGTCAAACATAATGCAGTGGGCACTCATATATAAAGTATTTGTAGATGGTGAGTACAGTTCAGTAATTACAAGGCTGAAAGGGAAAAAAAAAACGGAATATTGAGGATTGTTTGTCATATTCTATCATGTTAACAGTCTGCCTCTCACTGAGAAAAATATCACAATACGTGTATAATCTGACACTGTTATTTTTTACTGCACATCTACCTACAGCCTTCAGGTTATGTTTTGTGTGGTCATATGAATATGACACAGTATTTAGTGCTTTTTACATAAAAGTGGGTTTCCTAACTTGATCTCACCTGCTGGATGTGAGATGCGGCGGCTGCAGATTTATGGTTTCTGGAGGTAACCACGTTACAATGGCTCTCCGGCATGCTGCATCCCTCTCGGCTGCAGTCAGGATAATGGATGAGGCCTCCGGTGTGAGCGCGGCGAGGAGCAAAGGCTGGATGACAGCAGCAGGGAGGGGGCATTTAGTCTGATTGACCGATGCAGGCGGGGGAGTAATGTTCATGTCGATATTAGCTCAGAGTCTGCCTCACCCTCACCGGCTCTGAATCCAGATCATATCAGGATGATTTTAATAACGAAGAGTGTAATAGAGATTGCGCAATTCCGCTCGTTTCATTTTAATGCCAATCTGGTTAAACAGAAACATGCCTGGACTCCAGGGCTGTCAAACAGATTTTCAAGGATCACATACAGTCCATTTCCATCTTGAGTGAGGTCGCCTTGTAAATAATAATGTTTAAATTAAAATGTAAAAGTTTTTCTTTGTTGTGGCAAAGAGAACACGTGATGAAAATGTCTATATATTCACAAAACTAAACAATTACTGCAGAAAATGACTACAATCTCAACATAAAGTCAATTTTAATAAAACCTTCTGATGCAAAATACAGTTAAATGTCCATAAAACGTCTCCTATAGCTGTTGCATTATGGGTGTTTTTGCAACCTCCCCCTGAAAGCATGGCTTTGAGGCTCGTTTGATAGTAACGAGGTAGCTATAGTCACAGATATCTCAGCTCGGGTCCCAGTGTTGTATTGTGTCTGCTACTCTTAAACAAATTGTTAAAAAAATAAATTGAAAGTTTTATATTTTTCCCATTGGTTGGTGTTTTGGAAGGCCGGATTTGAGCCTCTTGAGGGCGAGTTTTGATGTAGGAGCCTCATGTTTGACACCCCTGACTAAAAGATTGAGACAGAAGTCAGACACACACCTGAAGAGCACAGACAGTCACAAGATGAAAAATAAAACAGTTTCATCATCTTGACACATTAATGTTAAAACCACAACCAAAGAAACACAAGACAACAGGAGGAGATGTGGCATGAAGAAAGCACGAGAAAAAACCAACTCACGAGGCCTCAAAACACAAAAGTCATCCCCAGAGCTTTGGAACACTGACGGTAAACAAAAAACAAAAGTACTTTACAAACGAGAGGAGGTCTGATCATCGCTTGATTTGCATTTCTGCACCTCGTACATTAGCATATAGAGAGCTTTGCCCGTCTCCAAAGATCTTCAGGTCACTATCTCATAATCAGGGTCAGTCAGACATCCAGGCCAGGAAGACAGGAAGAGCTGTCAGCGAGGACGTAAACCTCCATTTAATACACAGCGACAACCTCAGTGATATGAGTGGCTTGTTTTTTTTCATTTTGTAATAAGAACACCAATATCCACTCATATGTAACACTACAGCAGCTCCCTATAGCCAATAACAGTCCTGACTCTTCCCCTTGTTTTCCTCCTCAACCAGGTGAATGGCTGAATTAAATTCTTCTCTTGTCTCGCAGTGCAAGGCCATGATGCGTATTGACAGGAAGGTCTCTTATGAAGGGTTAAAAATTCTCAAACGAGCTTGTATTATAAGTATTGGTGTGGGAGGCTGCTCTTTTATCTTCTCCAAAATGCTGCAGCTCTCACACTGTGTCCAATGGAATTCATTAAATGCTGGTTCTCTCTCTCTCTCTCTCTCTCTCTCTCTCTCTCTCTCTCTCTCTCTCTCTCTCTCTCTCTCTCTCTCTCTCTCTCTCTCTCTCTTTCATACAGTATGTTGCGTCCTCATGGATGGCTGATTCAGCTGCTCTGTAGCATTGCACTGTCACAAAAAAAATCACATTTGTGCATGATTACTATGCAGAGGAAATATTGCAGCAACATTTTGTGTTTTACGCACTGCTGAGGTGTTAGGATTGGAACTGTGTCCTCGTCTATACGATGAATACAAACTACCTCCAACAGCTGGCGGAGGCTTCAAACAGCCTGGTGGATATATCCACAGTGACTCATCACTAACGGCTAAGACTCTCTCAGCTGTTTGGATTTACCTTTTAATGATAGAAAAAAACAACACATCTTCATATTAAAACTATATATATACACACACACACACACGTGTATGTGTATGTATATATATATATATATATATATATATATATATATATATATATATATATATATATATATATATATATATATATATATATATATATATATATATATATATAACAGACCCATACAGATTGAAAAGACAGCAAGCTTTGCTGCCAACTGTACTCATCAGGACCGATATCACACCAGATCCTCACCCTCATGCGGGGGCCATGCCTGGTCCTCTGACCGGTGGATTGAACTGTCTGAAAGCTTGTGGTCCCTGGGCTCTGGAGGTGGGATGCTGGAGTTGGGTCGGTGTGGATGGAATCATTCTTCCCTTGTTATTCCCGGTGTTCGGATGAGACTCTCCCTTTTCAAACTCTTGGGTCTGAGTTCTCTGGAGGCTGAGCTGATGTTGACGTGAAGTCCTGGGGTGCTCTCACACCAGCCAATGTTGCTGCCGGATCCAATTGAATTAAGCAATAAGTGTCGGCCTCAGTGACACATTTCCAGTGCATTTCTAATGAGTACTCACACGGAAAACAACCAACAGCACCCAATAGTGGCCCTACATAGAAGCTATATTGTTTTCAGCATTTCTGTCGTTTCTGTGTAAACCGACATCCTTTTCAAAATGTTGCAGTGTGAACACGAAACCTTTCTTAAACAACAATGCAAATACAATGAGTTTTCACTTGAAGCAGTTTCTGCTTGTGCTGTGCGCTTTCTGTCCTCTCTCTCCTCCCTTTGTCTCTTTATTCACTGTGGTGCAGCACTGCAGTGTCTTGCAGATAATGAAGCACCTCACCTAACACAATTTAACAATCTGATATCCAGGCAGGTCAGTTAATGGTCACAGTGACACACACAATACACTCGTCAATATTTTCTGGCTTTTAATGGGGAAAAACACCGTCAACAACCAATTGTTGCACAATAAAAAAATAGTTCTTCAATACAAAACTATTGCCAACAATAATTTCTTCTATACTTTTGAATTTTCTCAGACAAAACTACATTACAGCTATCTGTTTTTCTGCTGAGGAGAGAAAAAAATATCAATCTTCACATTTATCAGGAAGCATAACTCAACCAATGTCAGATGGTTCCTATAATTTCCCATTAGTGGATGTTTTATGGACTCAAGCTATTTAATGACCGTATGAGAGCCTAAGTTACAAATCTGTCTTGGTTTGAAGTCTTTATGGCCTCCTAGGTTCCACATCATTCTTTGAAATATTGATCCTCATCCCTTTCAAACCGGACGTAAACATGAGCACCAACCATTACAGCTCGTCTTTCCTAAAAGGCCCAGACTGATTAAAGCCTCCAGGTCATCCAGCTGTGTCGGTGGAGCGTCACACACTCTCTCCTGATCCTCGTCCCGGGTTCCAGAAGAGTGTACAGAGGATCGATTCTCACTGATGGCCTCGTCCCAGAGGAGTTTTCTCGTCCACAAAAAGCTCCAGCTTGGCAATGAAGAACTGACCAATAAAGCCTGTTAACGAGGCTTTTCATCAATACTTGGTTTTAGGTCGAGAAGCCGCAGCGTCACATTCACAATGACTACAAACTCATTTGGAGAACCACTTTAAAAACAATTCACTCTCACTCAACTCATCCCCAGGAAAGGTGTAACTATATCAGTATCTCACATTCGGTCAGTTGTAAACTCTGCTGATGTTTTTTTTTTTACTTTCAGGCTCTTACAAATACAAGTTATATTCTGCAAAATTGTCATTGTTATTGTCATAACTGCTAAAAGCTTGTGTGGTAGCAGACGGAGTCACAAAGCAGGTGTGGTAATGGTGACGTGCTCAGGTCTTGTTTATACATTATTATTTAATTCATGGCTTGTCAAAACAATGTGCAACTCTTTCAGTTCAACTTTCTGCATGTAAACTGTGTGTTTACATACAATGGTAGAATAAAGTATGAAGAAAGATGCTGTGATTTAGAGTTAAAGGTGTTGGTTTCATCTGCAGACTAAGATGTGCACTTCATAGATTATCCATGGTCTAAAATAGTCTAAAATCAGTTTCTTCTGAAACGGGTTTTGAACAAAGCTGACATTTTATTTTACTTAAATTATGAAGAAAATGCTCAATAAGCATGTAAAAGACATGGCTTATAAACTATAGTTATCAGTTTTATCTTATGATCTCTTATTCAACATCATAGCAATTTAACCTACTTAATCAAAGTTACATATTTTGATGTAATTTGGAAAAACATTTTTTCTCCAAAGACATAATTGTCCATGTTATTGGATGGATATTAAGTTTCTTAACCCTTTACAAGACATTTATTAAAGTGCCACACAGTGTTATCCAATTATATTTGAATAATTTGAAGGTCATAAAATATTTAATGACATTATATAATGACCAAAATCTTGCTCAAATAAAATCTCATTTTAAAACCTTTCTCACTGGATTTGTGTAAAAGGTTGACTACATGCTGTTGAGCACCACTATTAAAAAAAAAAGAAAAAAGAAATAGCCTAAATTTGACCTATTTAAACAGGCAGTGCAATGCTGGACACAAAGAAGTTTTAATTACCAGATTGTATAGTTTTACCAGAACTTTCACCTGTTACTCGAGCGCCCCCCGCTGGTCAAGATGCCACGAGCACAAACTGGGCCTCTTTCCCAGATGCATTTCCAGGAACGACAGGGAGAGGACATGTGAGTCAGATGCAGCAAAAGTAAACCAGGATGAGGCTGTTGATGTGTTTTTATGCGTAATTACAGACTACGTTCATGAGATTATGGCTGTTCCCAAGGGGGGTGGGGGGGGGGGGGGGGGGGGGGGTGGGGGGGGTGGAGTGGTGGGGGCCTCTCCCTGCTTTGACTGATGTTTCTCTGCGCAAATCAACACCATGAATTATTAAATTTAATGTTCACTTGTGTCAGCGGTAATAATGCTGCATTCTTTCACGAGTTGTACTGCTCGGGTTAGAACTCTGTGGCATCGTTTCAGGCATTTCGGGAAATCAGATGACGTCCACTTAAAATATGCACAAGATGTTTCGCTGCCTGGAAAAGGCAAATGATGATGACTCGCAGACTGATGGTTTATGCATATTTGATTACAACAGAGACAACTTTGTCACCAAAAAAGGCTTATTTTATAGTCTTAATCGCTTGAAAAGGGCAAAGCCGAAATGAAATAAAACCTCTATTTGACACAAATAACCAGGAGTTTCCTCAGTTCCCACCGTGTGTCAGCCTGCTGGTTCAGTGTCCATCAGAACAGACCGGAAATCAACACACATGGCAAAAGTTATCACACTGGCATTACAACAGAAACACGCTGTACTTTGCTCAAAATTCACAGCCAAACCACGGTTCCCATCAGCTTTCTGAACACGGAGATTAGGAGCAATTTCAGATGCTGGAGTGATTGCCGGATCTCAAAAGCTGAAATTTGTCCAAAACCCAATTTTCGTAGTGATAACAATCAGTCTCTTAAGCATGGAACAAACTCATCGGGCTCAACGTGATCAATATGACTTCTGACAGACTGAGATGATTGCATGGAATACATCCAGGGTGAGGGTCAATGCTCACAAGTGATCTGAGGCTGTAATTATCCATGACAGTGCAATTTGTTAATTCTCATTCAGCAATCCGAACATGAGACCTTTTCTCTCTTTTTTTTCTTTTCTTTTTTTTCCAATTTCACATCTCGTCTCAGTCACTTCTTTTGGATGTTTCTGTTAGTGTTAGTGGGACATCCACTGGCCCTCTGGAAGTCCAGGAAGTCTGCCACAGTCAGCCAGTGAGGGCAGTGCTCCACCGCAGTGACTGAAGAGGAGGGAAGCAATGGACAGATAACAAGAGGCTGTGCTCGTAGTGTGAGCTGGAGGGGAATCTGCTGTGTTGACCCTAATAAATCCCACTGATAGAGCGTGGTCCAGCAGAAGATAGGAGCTGAAATGATATCAGTAATCTGTAAGAACAGAAGAGTGACACAGCTCCTGCTGGACAGATCCAGTTCTAATCGGGCCCAGTGAAACGAAGGTTGAAGGAACCTCATAACTCGCTGGATCTCAACCTGTTTGATAGTTTGACATAATACAGTGGCTGTATTTTTTTGGGGGGTCATTTACCCATTTATTATCATTTTCTCTCAACTGCAAATTCAGTTAAATAATTGATATCCCTTTAGTTTTTTTGTTTTGTTTTTGCTCTCCTTCTTTCTTTTTTGTTTCCAATATGCAGTGTGATACAATGGCATGATGTTCAATTTTATGTTCCTTTGTTTATTTGTGAAATCCAGAAAACAATAAAACTCTATTAGAAATAAAAAAAAAAAACTAATCCAGACAGCTTCCTTTTATTCATGTACAGTACATGAATGTTCTAATTAAAGATCAACTTTTGTTTTTACCTAATTTTTTCTTGCTCCTTTATGAACTGCAGAAATGACTGTCGTCCCTCGTGGCTCCTTAAGAAGTCCGTTAAATGATTGTTTGTTTGTTTTTTGGCAACAGAAAATGTTTCACTAATGTGAAAAAAGTCACGTTAAGGTTCTTTGCCTTCAAAGTATTTGAAGTAAATGAAAGTTGCTGTTTACTGCTGAGACCACATAGTTTTCACGCTTCAGACTGATGCTTATTATTTGATAAACTTCACTAATATGTCAGTGAAGCCCCTCTCTGGGGGTTTTTTCCACCAGAATATGCACACAAAAACAATGCTACCACAATCTATTTGTTCATGTTTTTGTTTTTTTTACAGCATCTTTCTTAAAAGCCTTTGTTTTCTTTGTTTGTGCCTTTTAATACATGTTTCTTATTGTTGCCTGGAGTCAGTGCAAAGTGTTTTCCTGGTTCTGAGTGTTAACAGTGGAACGTGTTTGTTGTCTGTTGAACTACTTTCTCAGTCTGGATTTTTTTTGTGTGGCGGGTAAGTCATTTTCCAAACATACTATGCTTGGTTCTGATTTAAATGTTTGATTTGAAAGAAGAGATCATGATTAAGATGACATAAATAGAGAATAAGACACCAATAGTATATAGTTTAATTTTAATACAGTTATTGGTTCAACTGAAAAAAGTATGAGGGAAAAAATATGCTCCAAATGGAAGAATATATTATTAACAAGTGCACATTTAATTAACTATTTACAACACAACAAACAAAAATAAAAGAACTGAAAGTTCAAAAATATCATGCCTCAGTTCACTATGTGCTTTACAACTTGCAGATCACAGTGGATTTTTAATAAACTATTTACACCTTCAAAGACACGAAACATTTGGTCACATGTAGCTGGAATTTAAACAATATAGAAGGCTAGTTCATATTATAATCAGACTAACTTGTCAAATTCTAGAAATGATCTTTAATGTAGGAAAATGTAAACATCTGTGTAGTAATCCTGTTCAACTGAACGGACTCGTCATATAGTACAAACTGAAGTGCGCCCCTGGTGGTCAAATAGACACATTGCAGTTAAAGTCAAAACTTCTCACAGCTGGAAAACGTCATCTTGCATATTGATTGGACTCTCTGGGGGGCTGCGTCTCGCCCACGGGTCGTATGTTTGACATGTCTGCTGTAGACTAAGCTATAATTTAAAATCACAAATCAAACTGTGATACTGAAGGAAGACCGTATGGAACTGCACATCATCACCAACTTTCCAAAACTTCCTAAAAACTGTTAACGGTCTCTCAATATGAAATTTACTGGGATTTATCGTGAAGTCTCAACTAAATTAAATATCTTCACATTGAACCAGCACATTCCCTTGGAGGTTTTCTGTATCTGGCTAAGGCCCCGTTTACAACATTTCAAATGAAAACGTGTCATTTTTGCATTTTCGATTCAGAAAAGTTTCAGGTTTACACTGAAATGTTTTAAAACGATGTCCGTTTGGGGCTGCACCCCAACATTAACTTGAAAAGTACATAGTTTTCAGCATTTCTGCCGATTTGTGTAAACAAACATCTTTTTCAAAACGTTGCTACGTGTAAATGTGGAACTTTTATCAAATAAAAAAAAAGCAAAACTAATGAAACGTTGTCGTGAAAACGGGATCTTCGGTAGCCACCAATTGCATCAGATTGTTCCTTGTGAGTCATTTCTTGGGGCTGACCTTCTTTTTTTTTCTTTTCAATTTGTGGTTTTTCACTCCCGTCTCTCGGGAGACTCGCCTCTTGGCTTGCAGGCATCACAACATCTCAGATACCATCTGCTGTGGACGGGACAGTGAGAGTAGTATTTTAGCTTCTATCTTGCTGCATCTCTGAAATTAAGACGAGCACTCGTCTCTTCCTCTGCTCCACTTTCCTCAACTTCCATCTCGTTGCCAGGGGCAGGAAATGGAGATACCATGTAACTGTCAGTTGTTCCACTTGCAGGGTTAGAAATTAAGTTAAAAGCAGGATTCCTCAGGAAAAGAGCCGGTGAATAATACTTTCCCTGCTCGCAGGACTAGTTTGTTTCAACGTGACGGTAGGGACAGTAGCGTTCTGTCTCAGAAGCGACTACATGTGAAACACGGCAGTCTTGAACTGTGTACCATCTTTCACGATTAGTTATTTCCCATGCTGATGTCTTCCTGATGTCACAGCTGTTCAACATCTGCAGATGTGTGTTTCCTGCCCGGAGTAGGGAGGTCTGTCCATTCACGGGCGCGTTTCCAGTCCCTGAGTGCTCGGCCTGTTCCTGCTGCTGTGTGCCACGTCCATCAGGCCTGGAACCAGAACGCAGGTCAGGTCTTGTAACAAACCCCCATACAACCCCCCCCCCCCCCCCCCCCCCCCCCCCCCGCCCGCCCGGGCCCAGGCCTCCCTGTCACTGCAGATTGAAGACGAACAGCAGTGTGCAGACTCCTCAACTTAAGTTGGCATTTCCTTCGGTGACTTCTTCACGTTGATAAGAGCTGTCTCAGGAGACGCGGGCCGCAAGGCGAGGGGGGGGGGGGGGGCACATATGTAATTGCTGCGACCATTTGAGTGTGTAAAACCCACTTAGCAGAACCCACTACAGACATTATCTGGTCTATACAAGACAGATGGGATAGTGGTGGCGTCCCCTGGGCCGGTAAACCCCTCCGTCCCTTTAACATCTCTGCAGATTTGTCCCATTTTCTCTTCAGTGAAAGTGGACAAAGTCACGACAGAAAGAAGCCAGACCTCTTGTGGTCGCACTGTGGGAATAGACCCTCTCAGGAGGAAATGAGAATAGTAAGAAGAGAAGGAAAAACCACAGGGAGGAGGTCTGAAGGGAGGGGGACTACTTGTAACTGTGCCATCAAGGGCAGCAGATGTGGGACTTTCTTCTGGTTCGGAGATAGAGGAACCCCCTTTGGCTTCAGTCCCAGCATTGAATTCCGTGTAAGTCCTCTGTTGTCCCCGTTTGTTCACGCTATCCCGCATATACGTGTCTGCATGTCGTGACCGCGGTGTCACAGTTTCACATAAATCACCTGCCTTCATCAGCGGCGTGATTAATCTCTCCATCTGCAGCCTGCCGGAGGCGCAGGTGCCTGTGGGCTGGTGTTTCTTTACTGCCAGGTGTAGCAGAGTGCGAACGGAGCCCCGCCGGAGGCCACAAGGAACATTAGAGCAGAGTGGCAATTGTTCGCTTTCAAAATATGTCAAGATGACTGATGAGTTCAAGGCGAAGTGCTCACTTTTGTGCGGAAGGAGAATACAAAAATCATCTATCAAGAATAGACTGCGGTTCCTCTCTGGTCACTGGAGGAGACGTTTGATCCTTATCGGAATCTTTAAACATTTGAAGCATCGAGGTTTGATCATTTTAAGATGATAGGAAGAGGTACGTGGATTGAGGAATCCTTTCATCAGTGTTTGATTTAAATCCTCCAGCTTGTCTATGACTAATATCATCTGTCAGGAGACGTGTTATCCGTAAACCTCCGGCCTGGCAATCACTGTGCAGCATGAGCAGAGTGCGATTCAGCTAATTACTGGGGGAGTAGTTCTGTGGTATTCCTGCTGATAAGAAAGAGTTCTTTGCATCTTGACCGGCAAACCTCAGTGTGTGTGTGTGTGTGTGTGTGTGTGTGTGTGTGTGTGTGTGTGTGTGTGTGTGTGTGTGTGTGTGTGTGTGTGTGTGTGTGTGTGTGTGTGTGTGTGTGTGTGTGTGTGTGTGTGTGTTCTGGCTTGTTCTTTTAGTCAGGACCTGAACCTCATTGCAAAAGAAACCAATCTGAACTAGTGTCACTGTGTGGGCGAGAATTCAGGTTCCCATCATGGAAATCAATCGGATTTGTTTAATGTCATGCTGTGGATGGGGTCAGGCCCAATAAACAAGATGGGGTTGGGCAATTGGCAGTTTAAGTCTGCAAGAAACAATCAATGCGTTGTGCGCATAAAGCAAAGGCCAGAACCGGCATATCGGTGAGTCCAATCCAGCCCACGGGAGCAAATTTGCCTGCTGTGAGAAGTTGTGACATTAACTGCAATATATTCATTTGACCACCGGGGGCGCACGGGGGTGCAACTTCTTTTCTTTCCACTTTAGTCTGTGTTATGAAGTGAGTCAGTTCAGGTGATCAGGATTACTGCACAGATGTAGATGATTAAAGATAATTTCTGGAATGTGACAAGTTATTATATTTCAGCGTTCCAGCTGCATGTGGCCAAATGTTTTCTCCCCTTGAAGATGTAAATGGTTCAATAAAAGTCCACTCTCTACGTGCTAAAGCATATGTTGAACTGAGGCATAATATTGTTAAAATTACAGCAGGTTTATTCAAATTTCACGTTTCTTTATGTGTTGTAAAAGAATAGTTTATTAAATGTGAACTTCATGACGTAGTGCTGCACTAAAACAAGACAGAGATTTAGAGTTCTAGTTATTTATTCATTATAATGCTATTATGTACTGGTCTGGCCCATTTCACATCAAATTATGTACTATGTGACTTCTGAGGTAAAGAGAGTTTGACACTACTGACAAAAAGCAAAGAAATATAAACTGTATGTGTGTGTGTGGGTGCGAGCATGAGTGCATGCGTCTCCACCAGTGTGTGTTTTAGTTTAACCGAGCCTGTTGGGTCTGAAGCCAGGTTGCCCACCTAAACTACACCCATTGTAACTGGGTCACCAAACGTTTTATGTGTACTGAAGCATCAACATGTGGTTTTTTGGTTAAAATTAGGTTATAATTTGGGTTTGTGTCAGGTTAAAGGGGATGCACACAGTTCACCAAGCCATGAGAATAGTATGAAACACTGTGAAACTGATCGTTAATCATTTTTCCAGTGCAAATCAAAATCTTACAAGATCGAGTGTACAAACAGGATCTTTGGGAGTTTCCGTGACGACAAGATGTCAACAAACCTGGGTATGTTCCACGAAATTTAAATGCTGAAAATACATGTTTTTATGAGTGTAATGACAAATTTCCTTCACAAGCGTAATGGCGGCGAATCAGAGTTGTACATCAACAACTGAAACTGACTCATAGATTTTCCCCTGTGGATTCTGGTTACTTTAATAGTCTTTCACCAAGTTGTAAAATTTTGTTGAATGTCTCATACTCTCTAATTTATTTCACATTTTAAACTGTTGGCTGTTTAAATCTGTGTAAAGTGTAAACTTCTTATGCTAGCTATATATATATATGTGTGTGTGTATACATATTGACTTTCTATAATTTGAATTTGTCTCCATTACACTTGATGTATGTAATGAGTGTTTTATTAAAACACCCCCACCACCTCCAAAGCTGTCTGGCGCCCACAGCGGAGGCCCGCCAACAACCCCCTTTATTATGTCAATGGGTGTGCTTCACAACTAATGATGCACAAATGTGTGTGTGTGTGTGTGTGTGTGTGTGTGTGTGTGTGTGTGTGTGTGTGTGTGTGTGTGTGTGTGTGTGTGTGTGTGTGTGTGTGTGTGTGTGTGTGTGTGTGTGTGTGTGTGTGTGTGTGTGTGTGTGTGTGTGTGTGTGTGTGTGTGTGTGTGTGTGTTAGTGTGTGAGTGACTTCGAGGCTCCTTTTAATCCCGGGTCATTCAGGTCTCCTTAAACACGGAGACACAGAATGTAAACACAGCCTTATTAACACGGCCAGACTCCGTAAGCTTCCTCAATAACCTTCAAACACGACTTGAGCGTCGGCCTCAGATGTTCCCTGCTCATTACAACGCGCCGCATCGTCGTGAAGTTTATAGTAAATATTTCCCTCCATTTGGACCGGTTTCATTTCTGTGTTCACTCTGAGTTAAAAACTTCCATCACGACGTTATAAACACGTGGTTTTTTTTTTTTCGAATGTTGGCTTGATTGATTGATTTTGCAGAAAAGACAGGCGCAGTGTATTTACATAGTTTTTATTGGAATGTAACCAGGAGCACTCTGAGCACAGATGTCGATAAGGGTTGTAAATGGGGTCTCTAAGTTACGAGTCCAAACAGTATCAGTGAGCATGTAAACCAAGACGTTGACACTGCAGATGTTCTGTGACGTCCTGCTGAAAATGCTGACTGATGTCCTAAAATGCCCTTTTTATTTCTCCCATGCTTAAAATAATGTCAGTATTGTTTTAGATCTATTAATGAAGTTCTACAAAAATCTACGACTGCTCAGAGATTTTCACAACTGATGCAGAAGAGCAATAAACAAATGAACCTATTACTGTGTGTTTAACCCTGAAACAACTTGAAAGAAAGCCAGTGTGTAAAATTGGTGGAATTTCCCTTTAATTGCATCAAATTAAACGAATTTGTTTTTTGTCATGGCTTGTGCTGAACCAGATATTAATTCATATCCCGTGGGTCGCTCTCTTTCGCCTTCTTCCCTTATCTCAGTTTGGAGGGTCAGTGAAAGAGCAGCCTCGTAAATGCCTCCAGGGATTCAGTGTGTTGCTCAAAGACACTTCAGCAGTTAAAGTTTTGTTGAATCTGGGCCTTTAACCTCTGGTTGAAGGTTGAACTTTGGAAACCACGGAGCCATCCGATTCACTAAACAATCCCATAGCGAATGCCTTATCTCGGGACGCTGGCACGGCAACTCAGACATTCACCAGGCAGCCTTAAGCCTCGTATCTTGTCCCTTCGCTCTCCCGCCTCACGATACTCAGTTGCTCTCATCTCCACTGGGAGTTTCTGTTCCCCCCTCTTGCTGATCTGTTTACAGCCCAGCACCAAACAGCCGCTGATAGGTCCACAGTTTGTCTCTGTCTGTTTACGCTGCAAGACACAGCGTGCACGTCAGTACTGAGCCGCGGGAGCCAAAGGCTGGGTCTCTGGGGACGCTGCAGATAGGACCCTGCAGGGCTGCAGGTGCATGAGGCGGAGCGGGAGAGCATTTTCTCTGAGCGTGTCAGACTCGTGATGAGAAGAAGACCGAGAATGCACCAGCGTTCCCTGCCTGAATCCTCCCACTGGCAGAAGTTAGTAGTCGCAAACCCAGATGAACACTGGGAATGAAAACATGAAGTCAAAGTAACTCCCGTCCACCTAGAAGAAGCCGGCCGCGGCCAGCTGCTGTCCATTTTGAGCGGGGATCGTCAGAGCATGACGTTGTTATCAAGTTGTCTTGTTTGGTTTTTTTTCCATGAGAAAGTTGGGAGCTGTTGGACCGGCTCCATGTGCTCACAGCGCTGCACCTAAAGGCAGTGCCTCCCACAAAACGGGCTCCTCCGTCACGCGATTGGGCTTCAAGGACGGCCACCCTTCCCATGGTGCTCATGTTCCTCCCCCTATCCCCGGGGGGAAGGAGGGCCAGGTTGGACTGTACGAGGGCGGGAGACTGAAGCAGGGTCTGTGTGACAGCCAGGGAGTGAGACAGAAAAAATAAAAAACGGAGACATCTGCTTCTCATCTCTATGGGAAATTTCCCCCCGATCGTGGAGATTGGGACGGAGTCCCCCAGACAGAGTGCAGCGGCTCCTCCGAGGCTCACCATTTGTAAGCAGACTCCCTCAGGCCTCGTTGGCTTTAATCCAGAATAATCCACTGGAGTGAGAGAGCGAGCCTCTGCTCGCAACAAGCCTGTCATACATACAACAATGAAATAATCAGTGGAGTTGTGCTTGTTCTTCTCGATAATTCAGGAAACAAAACCAGCCTTGAACTGAGTCGGACCGTCGAGGCCGCCGTCGAGGCCTCACCATCCTGCTCTCATTTCTCTTGTTACCGCGGCCGCCTGAGGGTGCCGCTCTGTTTATTTTCACCTGATTAGCGCTGCACAGTTTCACTCCTTCACAGCTCGGGGTGTGGGGACTCAGCCAGTGGTCTGTGTTCATTCAACACCACTTCTTTCCACTCTGGTTCAAAGCTTATCACAACACGGCGCAACCCCCCCAGCATCTCGCTCCAATCCCCCGGTGTCGAGCTGACGTCGTGATGATTCTCCGAGCACAGAAAGAGCCTTCTGCATTGGTAGCCTCCGTTTGTATAGTCTAAAAGCAGCCATGCCTGTAATCACAGCTGATATTTCTGGCATGTCGCAGTCTAACAGACATGATGGATTTTCTGTTCTTCATCAGAGATGTATATTGGACCGACCGCACAGTTCGGTTTCCACAGACAAACGTCTCAATTCTCCAACAGAGCCGTCAGATAAACAAGCAGGATTATAGAAATCTCTGCAAATATCACACAGGACTGTAAAGGTCTGAGGACTGTGAGGAGCTCTTGAAGCTCTGTGATCATTTTTCTGTATCAATATGGATCCAATCAGTGGAATGAATTAACTTTATCTCTCATTATCTTCAAGCATTGACAAATATTTGAGAGATTTAGGTGGATTAGATCTGGGTTTGTTCTTGTACCACAGACATTAAAAGGGAAATGACAGAACAAGGAAAGGATTTCTTCTAATCTCCTTTCTCACAGCGCCGGCCTCGACATCTTGGAAACTGTGTGTTTATTTGTTTATTTTTCTGTTTCGTAGAGTAATGGAGAGTTACAATTCATCCACAGAGGAAGTCGAAACCAATTCGAGTCCAAAGTCTTGTTCGAAAGAGCAAAATGATTAGAGACGCGTCAATCCAACCTCTCCACGTTCCCGTTGACTTAGGTTAACATGTTCATCCCACAGACTCAGTGTCACTGTCTGGCTGTTTCATCCACCCTGGTGGTCCTCATTTATTTGCCCCCTCAGGCCCGTCTGAGATCGGTTGTCTCCACCATCTCGTCAAGAGGCGACGCTTAATCGCGGGACTCAAACACACAACACACTGTCTCCAGTAATTAAAACTCACTTCTCAAAATGCTCCCGCACTTTAACAAGGCAGACGAAGCCATTAAATAAATTGCACTGTTGCCAATTTCCCATCAGTCGGATGTGCTATTTATTATTCCCAGTTATTAACTTTCCCTGGCTCTTTGACCTCCACCCGCCCGCTCTGTGTGCTGCTCCCATTTCCTCGTTCCTTGTTCTACAAGCTATAGCTATTTGGGTAAATGTATTCGTCTGCACATAAATAAATCTCAGCCTGCAATTTTGCTTGGCTGCAGTTTGTGTAAACAATTGCACACAAATGAACTTCACCTTACACTTGCTCAGGCCACGGCCTGCTTCGGTGCTTTTCCTCCCAGGGTCCGGGGCCCATTCTACCTCCTTCCAGTCTGGGTGTGTTTATCAGCAGCGGATGAGAAAGTCTCAGTTTTTCTGGATTGTTGCTGATATTCTGGAGGTCAGGCCTTGTGCAAACATGATTATCTCTTCCAGTAATCCTTTAAATCACGATCCAAGCATGCGCTCACCTATCGGATGAATAAGTGGATGACATTTTAGAAATCTGCCTTCCATTTTATTTCGATAAAAAATTTGTGTGAACACGAGATATGTCAGAGAACTTCTGGAAGCAATGTCTTTTAATCAAACTTCATGAAACGCAACAATCCTCATAAAAGCTAAAACATTTTAAAAATTAAAAAATAGGGGCCATTTTTCGACTGGACTGTAGTTAAAATTTTGTCCAGTGCAGATTGAGGCCCCGCTTAAGTGAAAACACAAAACGCTCATTACGTTTTGGATGTCCTGGAAACACAACGTTTTTGGCAACAGCTCAGATTCAGTCTCCATGGAAACGGGCAAAGACCCAAATTTTCTGAAATGCTGCAACTGTGCATGGGCACTATGGCCATAGTAAATAATTCTTCTGCACATATGGGTGTAGATGGACAATAAGAACAATGATTTCCTCCAGAGCGTCATGACTCCCAGTCCATATTCTCCTGGGACTTGGTTTTAGTTCACCGTAATACTCCGATCGTTAATGTTTATAGCGTATTGGTGTCTGAACCTGTGTGTGGTCTCATTACAGGGAAGAAAAAAAAACACCCACTAGTGGCCCAGCATGGACATCGTCCTCCACCTGCATTTTTGCAAGTTACTCAAAATCATTACTTGATAACAGAAACTTAGTTACCTATTTACAAACTATGCACTGAAAATAATAATTCACTTGATAAACTTGTCATGCTGTCAGGGGGAGTTTGTAAAAAATAGCCATGACGCTTCAATGAAAGTTCAGAGAGATCTGAATGCAATCTGGGGGAGCTCCCGGGAAAGAACGATTGGAAACGAGTGGTGTAGAGGCCAGTTTCAAAACTTCTTGAGAAATATCTTCATGCAGACAAGACATAAATACACTCAGGAGCGTCTCAACTGTTACCTTCTGATATGTACATTGCAGTACATTCGCAATATTTCAACATCCTCAGAGTTTTAGATAGAGCTCAAATATAATCTCATCTTAAAATTTACTTTTTCCCTCATTTCTCTGGAGGATACTTGTTCCATGTAATGCAGGGGTGTCAACCATAATGCCGTGGGCATAAAACTGGACCAAACGACTAAACATATGGTAAAAATGAGCTTTGTGTTGAAATTTGTTGTCATTTTATGTTTGGTTTTGTGAAAATATAGACATTTTCATCAAGTATACTCTGCGCCACAACAACAAAAACCTTTAAAGGTACAAATTTAAAAGTTATTATGGCAGTATTTTATTGTTCCAGCCCACTTAAGATGAAATTGGGCTGTTTGTGGGCCGTGAACTAAAATGTGTTTGACACCCTGTAATGTTTGTGATGAGAGAACTGTGTCGTGAAAGTTTTTTCAAAACATCCTGTTAAAATTTCAAATCATTTAGAGATTTTGGGTAAAATGGTAAAATATGTCATTTTTTCCAGTTTCACAGCACAAAATTTAATTCTATTTAAGTGGCATGTAATCATGTCCATACATGCCAAGTTTTCAAGCGATATACTGTGAGTTGTTTTTTTTAAAAGTTTAGTTTCCGTGCAGAAACACCAACAGTTATTTTAAGTTATAGTTGAACATAAATGCAAAAAACATAATGTGCATACAAATATTACTGTCAATTTAATGAGGTTTAACCTACTTTATGAATGCGACAGATGTGGAAACCTTTTAAAGCTCTTACACAAGGACCCTGAGGGGGGGTAAACTAATTTGAGGTTCAAAAACAACACTCAGCATGCTGAAAAAATAAACTGCAGAGTCTAAATGTGATTCCAGTCCAGTAAATGCTGCCGCCTGATTGAGTTCATGTTTACTTAAGGGTCTCCCACTTCTAGGAACACTAAATCTAATCTCCCTGCCAATCAATCTCAATACCATATTCACTATTAAAAGATATAATCCATTAGGCTGTCTTCGAGCCGGGCTCCTTCATCTCTTTTAATAACATGCCAGATAACAGAAGAAAAGTTTACAAGAGCGCTTGTTTACAGAGAAAACTGAGGCTTGCAGCAGTACACCTGCTGCAGCTTGAAGAAGTGGAGATTATATTTACATTAAGCATAATTTGGGGCTTATTATTTGAAGGGAGTGTTTCAACATGAGGGAGACGTTAAAAACATCTCATTTATCTGTTTAATGGCTCGGGCTCAACCACCACCAACGGCGTGGACCCGTGAACTCATGAAGGTGCTCCACATGTGGGACCTCTTAATGGAGTTTAGAGTATCAGTGCAGGCCTGAGTTATAACCTGCTCTCTGACTGCGGGATCACTTCCGCTCAGGCCACACCGCTCCGCTCTTCATTTATAAAGCCAGCAGCGCTTTACAGCGGGCATCGACAGAAGCCGTGATAACTCACTCTCTGCCTTGTTTTCCTCGCTCTGTATTAGCTCACAGCCTTTTTTCGCCTGCAGCTTCTGGGGGTGATGAAATTTTATCTTGGACAAACACTGGGTTTCCTCTCAGAGAAGCTGCTGCTGCTGCTGCAGCCGTCTGTGGAAGAGAGCCAACACGAGCCAATCACACATCGACGGGGCTAAGAGGACAGAAAATGTACACTCCAGTAACATCGCTGTTACAAGCAAAAGTGTGTTAAAAAGTCGTAGTTACTTTTTAACCTAATTCAACTGAAAGTTTTCACAATTACTGCAAAAAAATCTGTCCAATCTCAACAAGAAGCCAATATTAATGAAACTCTCAGGTGCAAAATACAATGAAATGTCCAATAAACTTCTCTTATAACTTTTATATTTTGCATGTTTTTATAAAATCACTCTGGCAGCGTGAATTTGAGGCTAATGTTCATTTGCTATGGTTCCGCTATTCTTAACCTGTTAAAAAGCTGGGGGGTTTTTTTTGCAATATTTTCTTCTTTTTGCAGTATTTTCTATTTTGCAGTATTTTCTATTTGCTTGATCGCTTCCTGGGCCGGATTGGAGCCTCTGGTGGGCTGGTTTTGGTCCCTGGGCCTTATGATTCACTCCCCTGCTCTAACTGTTTTAGAGTGAAACACATCTGGATCTTAATCTTCTTTTGTTTTTGTTGAATTAATAAAGTCATTGGCCAGAAACATTCAGATCGACAGGTTTGAATATTGATTCAAAAAGCAGGCAAGAGAGACATTTCAAAATCATTAGTTGAGTCATGTACTTAATAAGGAGTGTCGGAGGAAAGCATGAGATTACATTAGGTCCTGTTTACAAAAAATATGTTTTGTGTAATCAACCAGAAAACACAAGACTTTGTTTGTGTTTTGGGGGTCCTTTCCAGGATTTGGAGCCCATGAAAACACAATTTTTTGAAAAGGGCTCCCAAGGTGGAATAAAAACAAAATTTCTGACTCAATCGCCATGGAAACGGCCAAAAACACATCATACTGAAAACACTCGGACTCCGTATGTAAATAGGGAAAATGTAACTTTTCTTAAACCCTGCTACTGTGCATGCACACCACAGCCACAGGAAATAGTAACTAGGAGTCATTCAAAATGTAGAGAATTAAATTTTGTATTTCTATACATTTTAAAACTACAAGTGCTTTGGGAGTGTATACTACCTTTTACTGTTATAAACCTGCCTCCATCCATCCATCCATCCATCCATCCATCCATCCATCCATCCATCCATCCATCCATCCATCCATCCATCCATCCATCCATCCATCCATCCATCCATCCCCCGTCTACTTGCACATGTGCAGAAGAAGTATTATCTATGGCCGTGGTGCGCAGCAGCAGCGTTTCTGCTGTCTATACAGAGACAAAGCCCGAGCTTTTCAAGAAAGTTGTGTTTCCCCCCTGTTTACATGATGACAGAGTTGGAGTGTTGTCAAAAGGTTCCGTTCTCAGTGGTTCCGAATAAACAGACCTCCAAAATGCAACAAAATATTTGTGTTTTCACGAGAAAATGTTGTGTAACCAGGGCCTGAGACTGGGCTTATACTTTGGACGTATTGCTGTTCATCTAAATATTTGTCCCTTTCTCTACTTGGATTTCCAACATGAAAATATTTTCTTCATGATTGATCGGATGCAGTATGCTTTACTACGAACGCTCCTCAGAATAAACAGAATTAATGGATTCACAATTCCTCCCGACATCACGAATGAGTCTTCACTCATCTGGTGGTCTCCAGGGCCAGCTGATGCGGTGCCGTCCAAGACGCAGCTGTGAAAAGTCAAAGTGTGCCTGGAGGTTTCTGCAGTGACTGATTCATGAAGCATATGGGCTGAAATAACTTCCACTGGTCTGTTAACGCGTCGGCCGGTTTCCGACGAGAAACGAAACAATGCGCGTGTGAGCAGGAGATGAAAACAGGATGACACCTGACAAACTTGGGACAGAAATGTGTCCGAGACAAAAACACGTGAGTGGAGGTGGAAGCGTAAACAGGATTCGACATGTGTGAAATGAAAGTAGCCGTTGTGATATAATACTAATCACCTCATGAGAAGGTAAGAGGCTTTTTTTTTTTTTTAACTCACAGTCGAAGCATTTCCTCGTTTCAAACGTTTTCTCACAATGGTACAGAAACATACGTGATTCATCACGTCCAATTAATGACAGGAAGACGGGGTTTTAGTGTCAGCTATTACTGCGTCCTGTTTGGTCTGACTGTCCAGGTGCTCCATCATGAGTAAAATCCTATTACATCATCTTCCACAATACTTCACAATGCATACTGTGTATTTTGGCTTTCTGGGTCTTGGTGGTCAGATTCCAGCCACATAATTGATAAATTACTACATAAGATTCACGGTGATGCTTCCCTCTTCAGCTGAGACTCACTGATGGTCTCCAACTGATGTTAATGAGATCCTTTAAAGTTGGGGGCACCGTCCCCTTAAAGGCCCCACCGTGGAGGAAACCCAAGCCGCCCCAACAATGATGGATGGACATCATTAATGTTATTCATCTGCTCACTTTTTACTCTGCAATCTGGGGAAACGAGAGGTCAGCGTTACGTACTTTTGCACTCCTGCTCCTGAGAGCCACCCAGTTAGCCTTCGCATAAAATACATCATGAACCACTTCTTTCTTTGAAGCGGTAGGAAGTAAGTAGTTTTTTCATGTCTATACTGGAGAACTTTTTTACTTTTACTCCTTACTACTTACTTGTTTTGACCTTGATGGATGATAACTGAATTTAATTGATGTCACAACACCGGGAGAGAAGGTGTTTCACAATATTTTATTCAATTCACTTCAACTCGTATAGTACCAAATGAAGTAATGTTATTTTAAGGCAGCAGAGGAGGCAGTGGAAAGGAAAAAGTCCCTTTTAACAGAAAGAAACCTGCAGAACCAGGCTCAGGGGTGGAGAATTCCTGCAGAACTGGACAAAAAGGAGAAATATAATATTAAAGACATTTATTCAACTTTTAGACTTAAAGACCTTTTCGAGAACTTAAAAGCAACTTTATGAACAGTGGTCAAAGAAGACGTTGTTTGCGATCGTCTGACCAGTTCAAATGTGATTTATCTCCTATTGTTTCATGGCTTTCAGTTTGTCCTCATTAAATATAATATATGTTTTTCTTCACCTTTTAAATGAAAGACAAATACTCTCTAAATAGAGCTTTATATCAATGTACAAGCAGCCAATTCATTTTGTCTCTATGTGGAAATTTAAATTCTAAGTGCAAATGATGATGATTGCTAATAATAAAGCTTGTGACGCCAAAGTGACAAACTGTTGCGGTAGAGCATTTTGTCTATGTGTGTGCAGACATGTTCACATTCTGAAAGTATATTTCAAAACGTCTACTTCCTTTTACTGAACTAAAGAGGAACGCTGTATTTTTCCACAAGTACATGGTTCTATTTCAGTAATAAATGTGAGTAATTTGTTTATGCGACCAGCTCACCTTTAATCAACCGAAAAGGCCCGATCCTACAACCATCCCTCTTCTTATGCCTCGATATCCAATTTGTGGTTCACCAGTCTACTGCAGTGCAGAAATACAGAGTCACACACACATTCACAAGAATTTAGAGTCACCAAACACATGTTTCTGGACAATGGGAGGAAATATGTGGAGAAAAACGCTGCACACTCTGGAGAACAGTATCACAGTGGTTATCGGTTCACTCTACTTAAATCCTGTAAGTCAATCCCTTTCTCTGTCACCACAGGGGTTCCCCAGGGCTCTATCCTGGAGCCCCTCCTTTTCATCATTTACCTCTTTCCCCTCTGCAATATCTTCAGCAAATTTAACATACGATTCCGGTTGACACCAGGCTCTACCACACCACTAAACCCTCTCCCACCTACCTCCCTCACTGATTGTATTTCTGAAATAAAAACCTGGTTCACCCTCAATTTTCTTATATTAAACAGCAATAAAACTGAAGTCCTTCTCATTGGCCGCCTTCGCCCCCCGTTCGCCCCCAACACTGCCGCCATCCCAGTCCACAGCCTCGTCACTTCCCGCCTGGATCACTGTAACTCCCTCCTCTTTGGCCTCCCTCACAAATCCCTCCACAAACTGCAACTGGTCCAGAATTCAGCTGCCCACATCATCACTCGCACTCCCTCCATCAACCACATCACTCCCATCCCCCAACAGCTCCACTGGCTCCCGGTTCAGTCCAGTATCCAATTCAAAATCCTTCTGTTTACATTCAAGGCCATTCGCAACCTCGCACCCCCATCTCTGTCTGATCTCCTCCACATTTCCACTCCCTCCCGTTCCCTCAGATCCTCTTCCTTCATTCACCTGTCTGTCCCCTCCGCCCGTCTCACCACCACGGGGAGCAGAGCCTTCAGCCGTTCTGCTCCCCGTCTCTGGAACTCATTACCTCTCCAAATGAGAAACCTGGACTCTTTCCCCCACTTCAAAACAGAACTCCAAACACACCTATTCAAAACTGCATATTCCATCTGATGCCAATTGCCCTGTGTCTTGTGTTGTTTTTAATGTGTTTTGACTGTTGTTTTTATTGTTTGAATACAATGTTTTCACCAATTGTGAGGTTATTATTATTATTATTATTATTATTATTATTATTATTATTATTATTATTATTTTTATTAGTAGTAGTAGTAGTAGTAGTAGTAGTAGTAGTAGTAGTAGTAGTAGTAGTAGTATTAGTATTATTAGTATAAGTATTGGGCACCTTTCTTTTTCTTTTTGAGTATAAATGAGTCCATTTTAATTGAAGTTATGAACAAAGAGACTAAATAGTGAAGGGTCCATAAACATTACCAACATACAAGACAGACAATATCTCACATTGGCTCACTTTGACACACACTGGATGGGTAGATAGAACATGGCAAAAGTATGAGACATATGGGTCTCCTACCGTCTCTAAAATCTGATTATTCAGCAGGTTGAGCTGTGAACTTCTCGGATTTCATCTACTCTTAATATTTGTGAACAAATTGTGCATATTTTCATTAACTTGAATAAACAGCATCCCTTGAGGATAACTCGTTAAAGGTGATCCATCCAGTTGGACAGTGAACAAGGAGACATGTGGTTAACACTATCAGGCTGTGTCGTGTTAGTAAAACCAACAAGGGCCTCAAAGACGCTTCACATTCTGACAGCAGGGAGATCCGTCTTCCTCGGGGTTCCCCGCAATATCGCTCAGACCAGGCCCGCTCGTCTTATCAGCTTGTATTTATAGTGCAAACAACTGGGCGATCTTATTGATCCTTATCAGCTGGTGCACCGTCAGAAAACACAGATAGATCACGAAGCAGATGGCGAGGCAGCGGCAAGCATCTGCCTCTGTCCTGTGGTCAAACTGCTGCAGCACGAAAAAAAAGTGAAGGTTTAGCTTTTCCATTCGGAGTGTATTCTAAACAAAACATGAAACTCGATATTGTGACAGCCTTACATAACCTTTTTCCAGACAGAGGTGTCAAATTCACAACCTACTTCTGGGCCATCAGGCCGAAACACGAGATCGTCATTGTTATACAACCAATGGCAGCGCAGAAAGAAAAGCAGCACAAGACTAAAACAAAGTAATTGTAGAGCCCAGTTCCTTTTTTCAAAGCCCCTCCATCAGTGAAGAGACAAATTCAGATAAGGCGTGATATCTCCCGGTGTAATTAGAGGAAATGTCTTTCATCATTTCTGATTGTTTGCACTCACTGATGCTCGGGTGGAATTGGTATGAGGAGGGGGGTGCTAAAGCTTCTGAGATGTTTAGAAACTCCACTCTCCTGAGTGTGGTCTGTTCAATAGCAAGCTATTCAGCGCCGTTGAAGGAATGTGTGGAAGCCCACAAGGAATCCTTTGGTTCCAGGCTTTCTGCAAACACAGGAGTCCCACACTGAAGAGTAAGTCCATGTGTTAACAGAAAATGGAATCTCCTGCTCTGTCTCTGCAAACTCCACTAAACGGTGAAGCCTCAGAGGGAAATCTCCACGCACCAGCAGTGAGTGAACCATCTATGTCACCACCGGTGAATAAGAGCTCTAAATGTTTACGTTGCCGTGTATAGCTCCCACAGAATGCCAGGAGTGCTCGCAGCCCGTCTGTGTATACACTGTAGTGTAAATCACCTCCGCTGTATAACCTGCAATTCACAAATAAAGCATCTAAAACATCATCATAAGTGCTGATAGGCATCATATAAATTGCTGTCATAACGGGTGGAGCTTGAATGGGTACTTCGTCCCTCCTGTAATCTGATTGGACACCATGGTTGTGGACATAGTTGGTCATTGGCTTTTAGTTTGTCGCTGTCAAGAGTTTATCAATTTGTAAATTGCCACACATTTTTTTTATTATTGCATAATATAAACTGAAAATGGGACCAAACTGAACAAGAAGTATGTATGGGGTGTCAAATACAATTCAGTTCAAGGGCTACAAACAGCACAATTTTATCCGAAAAGAATCTATATTTTTTTCAGACCTTTGGATTTCTCTGTCATTATATTTCTGTGTATAACAAAAAGAAACGGTGATATTAGCTGGTAATTATCAATGATGAAATACAGCTTGCTCTTGTTGTAGAATGACGAAGCAGATGTTAAAGAGAAAAACCAAGGACAACATTTGTCCAGTCGACTTCTGGACCGCTTTGGACAGAATCATCAATTAGCCTCAATGCAAGCTTTTTTTTTTTTTTTTTGTTGCTGTTGCTTTTGTTTGACTGTAGAAGGAAACTGGAGTACCCAGAGAAAATCCACATATTTACAGACATTTGCTATGGATGTCCAAAATTATTTGGAGGAAAGTCAAGGTTTATAGAGTTAAATGCAATAATTTGCACTGAAATGCCCAAAACAGCACCGCTCCAGTTTCAACCAATTTTAATTTTATGTAAGGTATTTCTCGGATCAGGCTTCATTACTTACAAAGAAAAGGGATGAACTTATTTATGATGAGTAGTGTATCTAAAAACAGATGTCAGTGACAACGCCACTCTTCATAACTTGGTGCTGGTGCCCTGTCTGGGCCCTCCCTGTACAAACTCCCTGGATCCGCCCCTGCCTTCGAAGAAGTGGTAAAATGTGGAGGCAGAGAGGGAACCGGGGGAAGGGGAGGAGATTTAAATGGTCAAAGCTTAAGAAAAAAAGGTAGTGTGGGGGGCAATTAGACACAAGTGTTTCTCTCTGCGGTGTGGAGCGCAGATCGGAGCTGCAGAGGTTGCTTTTTTTTACGCATGACGCGAATCCTCAAAACTTTAAAACTGCACTTGCAGCTGGACTTTAAAGTCTGCTTTGGCTCGATTTCCACTGTGTGTGCATGCCAGAACTATTTCGCCTGCACTATTTCTTTGCAAACTTTTGCCTCCGGGGCCTGATCCATAAGTGAGCAGCATCCACTTCTTCAGGTTTCTGCTGCGGAGCAACTTGACACCGCTCGATCCTCACCGAGCCGGCTCACTTGGAAATTCCCGGTCAGCATCTTTTTTCTTTTCTTTCTTTTTTTTTTTTTTTTTTTGTGAAGCCACAGTTTGGGACGTCTGTTTGGCGTGTGTTGGATTGTGTGTGATCGCGCGCACCGGGAGCCAAAACAGCGGCTCTCCGCGCGCACACATCACGAGATGAGACTCCGTGAGATCATCGAGACTGTGGTGGCGCTTTATCTGCTGCTCTCACCTGCACAGGTATGAACACATCTCCTGCACACTTTTCATCACCTCTGACACAACTCTACTCATTATTAATCTGCGGTGCGCCTTCTGATGGTTTGAGTTTTGATTAAAATGTAAAATAATGTTTCTTTGGTTTAATATTCTGGTCATGTTGAGTCATGAGAGGCAGACAAAGGAGGGATGATTGTTCATTGTCCTCCATCACCTTGATCCCAGGGGCGGATCCAGAGATATAGGGCAACCACAACCACAACTCTTGGAATAAACCTTTATCTTGTTGTTGTTGTTGCTTTGTTCTTTTATTTTGTTGGCTAAAATCATGTTTTCACTTTGTGAGGAGAGTGCATATATTGTAAATGGGCTATAGATTTCCCTTATATTGCACTCTTCAGTGTCTTGCTCAAGGACAGTTTGATATTCAAACGGGGAGATGTGGAATCGAACCTGCCATCTTCCAATTGAGAGATGACCTTTTCTGTTAACTAGATTCTATTAACCTAATCCGTTCATCTCACCATTTGGCCGGGTGTGCACGCCTACTTCCCTCAACCACAAATGTCTCCTAAAGCAGGCCAAGCACCTTGCGTGGCATCGGGGCAGGAATGAAAACTATCAAATAAAGTTCAATGATCATAGCAATCTTTCACAGAAACTGCCTTTCATCACAGAGCGAAACTTTTATTTCAGTTTTTTGCAGCAAAGAAAAAAAAAAGTTATTTCTCAAAGGACATAAGAAATCCCATCCAACATCTTTCAAATTCCTCTCAAGTTTATGCTGATTAACATGACTAAGAACCAATGAGAATTGGGGGCACGAGGTGACCAATCAGATTCCGCGAGGGGCGCTGGTGCCCCCTCGTGCCACCACGGACGCTCCGCCCCTGCTTGGTTCCCCTTTGAATGAGCGCCATGCAGCACAGTTCATTCATAAGATGGAACGTGACAAACTGCAGCGCTCTGCCTGTGTAGGTGACGGCGCAGTGTGACTCACTGTTGTATTTGTTGAAACTTACTAAGCTTATAATTACAGTGTGAAGGCCAGTTTCACAGACATGGATTGTTCCTTCTTTTCTTGTGTTTCTTCATCATAGAAACACTGCTTGTCCTCTTGGTGACACGCTCTCTAAATAAGTAATTTGCAATAAACTTTAATGTTTGTGTTTTCTCTAACGTTGCCGTCGCTGAAGCAGCAGATTTTGGTGAGAGCCGCCCAGACAGATTGAACATTTATGGGATGATGCTGACAGATTGTCACATGCACACGTTTTGTTTTACTTCCCTTTGTATGTTTTATTTAAACTTGCATTGTCACCGATAATATAGAAGATAAACATGTATATCTGTGTGTATGAATGAAGTCATTTCAGGCCAGTCGTATCACTGTCAGGCAACAATGGATCAGTACAAAGCGGGTCTGTTCCCAGTCGCCTGACATTGCCTCCGTCTCTTTAATGGAAATCTGCTCGAACCGAGCAAAGTTGAAACCAGAGTGAGGACTCATTCAGAGGCCAGAAACACTTGTAAGAGGATGTGCCATTGGACTCGTGCTACCTAACGCTGCAGCGCTTGAACCTATTCAGCCTTTGATTTCCTCTCAGGGCTGCTGACAGCCTTCCCCCGATGGCTCTCATGTTTAATGCAAAACCAGGCCGTTCTCTTGTCTATTCTCTGCCACTGTCACACTTCATCTGCTGCTGCTGCTGCTGCTTTCTGTTGAATCCTGGAGCACACCGATACCACGATGCAGAAAAGATGCTTCACACTGCAGCTCACTCAGGCTTTCAAGAATGGAAAAAAAAAAGGCTTCACGTCGCACCCGAGTCTCAAACTGGATACTTTGCAGCTGCTGCTAAGTTGAGAGTGAGTGGGAGAGGCATGGGATCACCGCATTTCTTCTAATCCTCATAATCAGCTCATGGCCTGCTTAGTCAAAACAGGAGTGACAAAATCCAGGGCCCTCGACATGCAGCAGGTTGAATGCCCCCTGCTGCCCCCCGAAGACTGATGGCAAATGTAAACATGCGCAGTCCTAATATTTAACGTCCAATCTGTCACAGAGGATCTGAAGACTTTGCCAGTTGGATGATGTTGGCTCTCCTGCTGCTTTGCTGCAGTCATGTTTACAGGACACTTGACATAATCAACAAGAGATGCATTTTTACGTGACTGATACAGCGATTTCTGAGAGATTCTCTACCATTAAAAATGTGCCCATCATTGATAGTAATTCCTTTTCATAACTCTCACAGCTGGAGTTGCTGTCAGCTGCCTCGTGACTCGTGTGCTCATTCAGGTCTGCTCCAAAAAAGGGAGCGGCCAAGGGAGGGTGAGAACGTCTTCAACTGTTTAATAACTTTGCAGGTTTCTGTTACACGGTGTGTCTAATCAATCAGTGTCGACCCACAGACACACAGAACGCCTCCTCGGGGCTGATGCGTCGAGCCAGGGATTGTTGCAGGATAAGACAAGGAGGAAATCTGAACTGAGAGGTTACAAGAGAGGCTTTTCAAAGTGTGGGAGGATGAACCGAACTGCAGCCAAGTAGTAGTTTTTGGTCAATTGTTGGACTTTCCCTACTTTGTTTTATGGTTTCACTTTCTTTTCGTCACAGTTACGACAAATTCAGTTCTGAAAATGTAAAGACACCCAACACATGAGGGAGACAATGCGTCTGCTCTCTTCTGGAGTCGCCTGGGCAGATCATGTGACCCGCATACTTTATTCTGCACCTGTAAGGAAAAAGAGACATGGAGGGAAAAGGGAATCCCCCTCACCTGATTTCTCCTTCTGTTACGCCGACCTATAGCTCTTTTCTACGAGCCTCATAATTCAGAATCCCAGGATTGGATTAAAGCATAAAACTATAATCAGACAAAAGTGTTTGTTCTGCTTCCTGTTTGACTGCCCATCTGATCAGAAACAGGAGATGTGAGGAACAAGAGTCCACAGCTGCACTTGAACTTTACTATTACACAATGAGGGCTTTAACCTACTCCACTGCAGACGTCTCCCGTAGGAACCACGGGAGTGTCATAAACGAGCAACAACTTGCTTTTGTTGTTAAAAAAAGTTTTTTCACTATTGTGATTTCAGAGATGACTCTATCTAATGCAGTTATTTCAGTTGTTCTGATTGGTCATGGACTCAACACAACCATCATTTCATCTCTGGGTTTGATTTGCTGTATGGATGTTGACCGCGGGTGGAAGCACCTGGGTTTCCCCTCTGGACAATAATAGTCTGCCGGCCAGACTGTTACAAAAGTTCTGCAGTGTTTTTCACACATTCCTTGACGCTCTCCGCTGTCCTGTGTGATTTAATATCCAATTCAAGAGTCACACAGTGTGTGTTGGTGTATGCAAAAGACAAAACAACTTGAATTTCCCCCAATAAAATCAGTTAAAATCTACATTTGCTCGTCTCTCCTGCCTATTTGACCGCACTAAGTTGTATCAGAACCAGAGGTTTTTAAACTGTGGGAGGGTGAGCCCCCTCTCAAAGAGCTTAAACCACATTACACGCCCATTAAACCCCCGAATGTGCACATGCTTAGTCTCACGCCATGTAGTTGTTTCAGGCTAAGACCAACTAATACTTCTACATTATTAAGACATTATCATTAACAGCTGCTGGGATCCACAGGCAATAAAATGAAATTGTCTGGTGTCAGTTAGAGGCTTAGAAGTCACAACATGCACCCAGTTTAAATGTATGTAACAGCAGAATGTCACGCTCAGGCGTTGTTATATATTTTTGAACTTTTAGTAATTAAAAACACACAACTAAATGTATTTAAATCTGCTGGAAAATGGAAATATTAGCAAATAACATTGTATTTCATAGCTTACCCTTAAAAATATCGCTTAATAGGCTATAATTGTCATGAAAATGCTTTCACAATCCTGTTATCTCATCTTGATTATGTTCCTACTATCCTGCAAAAGATGTGTTTTTATCAGAAAATTAATGTGTTTTTTTTTTTTTTGTTACTTTTGACAATTAAAGAAACAGTAAAGAACTAGAAGTGACCATATATGGCAACTTCACCCATGAAGGTTTAAGTCTTCATATATAGTCTGCAACTATCACACTTTGGTTTTTGCCCTGAAGCTTATTTTATCATTTTAGTTCTTCTCCATTACCCTCACAATATATTCAGCTGTAAAAATGTGTCTTTGTAGAAATGTGTAAAGTTTTCTGGTTGAAGCCTCTCTGCAAGGCAGTCGTGAATTTTTGGTGTCTGTTTTTAGAAGCAGCATTCCCTCAGATTAAATCATAAAAAAACAGATATTGGAAAACTTCTCCCCCGACATGTTGCCAGACGGTTTGACTCATCACTTCACAAGTAAAGCGTGTTCCTTTATGCCTCCCTGCAAAAGAAAGAAAGATAGAAAGAAAGACATTCAATTCAATTCAACTTTATTTATACAGCACCAAATACAATAGTCATTTTGAGGTGCAAGAAAGAAAGAAAGAAAGAAAGCCGCCGTTCCCGCTCTCATATGTGTGAGGACATGACGTTACACATGTGTTTCCTTTACGTCATCACCAGCAGCAAAACAATACTTGAGACTGACCATCTGTATCACACACACACACACCCACACACATACGTTTGTTTTTGCGTTAGCCTGCTGTGACGTCACATTTCCAGTTGTCACAATGGCGCGAGCAGTAAACATCAGGTGCAGCTTCATTTTCTCAGAATCACACAGGAAGTTGTCGAGAAGCAGCTCAGACAATCACACATTAAAAAAAAAAAAAGAAGTATTTTGTGTCTGCAAGCGGTGGAGTGCGATTGACCTGCTGTTATTTGCGTTGTTGTGGTATTTCTCTCCAGTTGTAATGCCCCGGCCCAGGGGAGAGTTGCAATCTCAATCAGGAAATATGGATTTATCCTTCCTCCTGCGGAGGAGGAAGAGAAGGAGGTGGAGGAGGAGGAGGAAGAGGAAGAGGAGGAGAAGGAGTGCTCGAGGCAGCCGTCTCCTCAGTGAGCTTTAATCTCCCATCTGGATGTAATTTACTGTGGTTTACAGAACAGCGTTTACTGTAATAGAGACCACAATTACCACCGGTCAGCGTTATCTCAAGACCTGTGTCGTGTGTGTGTGTGTGTGTGTGTGTGTGTGTGTGTGTGTGTGTGTGTGTGTGCGTGTGCAGACGGGGAGCACAGTTTACACAGAGACTGTGTTTGCATGTGTGTCTTCAGGGAGACATTAGTACATTAATGGACTTACACTGAGGAAATCTTGTTTATCTAAATCAAAAATTGATATGGAGCTTTAATTCCCTCCTGTCACTTGACAGGACGATTACTCTATGACAAACTGATTGCAATTAATGTGACTCGATTCACTGTGTAATCGAACAATGTTTGTTTGACTTATTAAATTGATTCAATCATCTATTAACTGCGGGATCTCTGTGACGGTCTCCAGTTTGGGGTGTCCAGCATCTATGTGCAGCACAGAGATGTAGCAAAAGTAGAAGTATAGATAGACTGCTTGTGTGAAAAGTCACTCTTTCGTCGACCTGATTGAGGCCCCGAGAACGTTTTCAAGTGTAAACACAAAACTTGTGTTTTGGGGAGTCTTTACACGACATTGAAAACACAACTTTTTCAAAACTGATCCTAAGTTGGAGCATTTTCATACGGCGGTTTTGCATTATGTCTATAAATAAAATAGTTGTCAAAATGTGAAGAAATTCTATTTGAGACCTCCTTTTATTGTGGTTGTTAAAGGGTTAATCAATTGCAAAAGCACAGTTATTTTTGAATTAGTTTGGACTTACAATTTATATCATTTTCTTTATTTAAAAAGCATGTAATAACCTGGCAGTAATTTTGATCGATATTGTTCTAGATGTTCATTTTGTGGCATTTCAGTTTCAAATTAAAAGACTTAATGGGAGATTATGTCAAATAATAAAGAATTATCAATAAGTTCACATTCTTTCAACTTTATGGGTTTAATTCTGCATAAATATCAACATGTCTGCTTCCCAATGTGTGAATTAACTTTGCATTTCAAAGGATCCTGATTACTTGAGGGACTGTGGCGGCACTTTTAGCTGCAGCTCTGCAGGTTGTCAGTGCTGTTTTGGCTGCGTCGTGCGATCATGAGCCGTGACCTGACCACCCTGTAGACCCAGCTGGAGACCGTCAGTCCCGTAATGGCACTGCTGTCACCCGTATGCTCACCTGCCTCGTGTATACAAAACAGGACCGGCTTTTCCTTTGTAGTGGCGGAGAACGGATACAGTGACCTTCGGGCCTCATGAAAGGCCCAACAATTAATGTTGCGGTCACGGTGTTGATTATGTGGAATCTGGTTGACGGTGAAGGATGGATGAAGATCAGTGAAGCCTGGTTTCTCACTTGTCGAGCTGTCTCTGTGTTTGTATTCACTCGTTCTGCTTTAGTGCTTTCTCTCCCCTGTGTGGTCTCGTGTTGAGTTAAGCTTCAAGTAAGACCAGGAGGCGGTTGCCTCTGCCCGTTCTACACATTTGCTTTCATACTTTGATATTTATTTGCTAAACATTATTTTTGAGAAAATCTTCAGTTGATAGAAATGTCCAAACCAACGTGTACAGTATGTGTTTGCCCATGTTAATGTTGAATTCTGCTGTCACTCATGTTCAGCTTTTAAGAAATCCAGCATCAATCAGCGTTTGCCAGATTTCCAAGAAGTCAGCCCTTTTTTTTCTTTTCTCAAGATTTTACCATGATTTCCAGACTATCATTCCAGTGTGGGTATAAGGCCCCATTTACACGACTACGTTTCAAAGGATAATGCAGAATTTTTACGCTTTGGTTTCAGAAGTTTCCTGTTTACACTGTTCTGAAACGGAAACTTATGGCGTTAGCATGTCGAGCCACTAGAGGGTGCTGTTGTGTTTTTGTTATGAAATCGTGCACAGAACAAAACGCTATAAACGTTAACAATGGCGAGTTCTTGGACATTCGTATAGACAGACAGCAGGATGATATGGACTGGGAGTCATGACACTCTGAAGGCTGCCAGTTGTTGTTATTGTCCATCAACTCACGTTTCCACGGAGACGAAGCTGGGGTGTTTTCTAAAAGTTGCGTTTTCAGTGGCTTCAAGTACCGTTGTTGTGTAAACAGACACCCAAAATGCATCGAACGTTTTGTGTTATCACGTTATCACAAAAACATTCAATGTGCAAATGGGGCCTAAGTCACATCTGTCAAAAAAAAGGAAAAAACAACATACTGTTTTTTTCTATCTCTCTTTTTGTGTAATATAACTTTTTTTTCCCGCTAATTCTGCTGTCCAGCTTTTTTCTTTATGGTGACATTCTTCTTGCTCCATCGGTCAAATACAACAGTAATTAAGGTTTTCCTGTTGTATCGTAACACATTCTGTTGTCACAGAGTGACATCTAGTGGTCCCAGATGCTATTTACCCATATATATATATATTTATATATAAGTTAGTATAATTTAATGTAAGCCAATGAAACAAACAAGTAAAAAAATGTGTGACGTAATGGCTTCCACTTTAATGTGTCAGGGAAGTTGAGAGACTCATGCACAGCTTGATGCAGGTCACACCGACTTTATAATCAGCGTTTGAAACCAAAAGCGAGCTTTCGAGACTGGACGAGGAACGAAACCTGAATCAAGGATATGATTAAAGACGAAATGCACATGATATGCTGCAAAAAAACGAAACAAAAATAAAAAACTGGCTGATACAGAGGGAACGAAGTCCACAGAGAGCAGGGAGGAGAGTGAGACAAGACACGGGAGTGTACTATCAAGCAGAGGAAAGCTAGTAATCAGCTCAGGAGACACTCAACAGAAGGAGCAACAGCAGAGATTCATGAAAATATGACATATCTATCATCATGATTTTGAAATACACAGGCATGCAGCATTCCTGGGTTTTCTCCAGGTTTCTTCACTCAGCCCAAAAACATTTGGTCGAATTCGATTCTCTAATTTAACTACAGTTGGAACCGCTTGAGGCCTTGACAATGACAGGGGCAATATATACAACCATAATTGTCAGTGGCTCGTGCAAAAACATGCTTTATGGCGTTGAGGCTTATAATCAAGCTCATGCCACCAGAACCAGGCCCTTGACATGGACCCATCCAGAGTGTAACCTGCAGTTTGCTTATTGAAAAATAGCTTTAAGCCTCTCTGCAACCAGGACTTGGACAAATTGGTGCAGAGGATGAATGGATGGATTTTATAAACACACCTACAGGTGTTAAAACGAGTTCAAATGAATAGATTAGACTATATTTCTCAATGATATGACCATAAATCAACCATGTGATGCGGACGAATGTCTAACTTTATTGAAATGTTTAAGCTCAGCAGCAGCACAGGACATTTAACAGTTGAAATATTTAACAGAAGACACTAAACAAGAGGCAATTAGATACTTTTAAAAACAAATCTTATCTGCATTTCCTTTGTGTGGCTGAAGACATCGTTGAATCATCTCGCAGCGTTGGAGTTGCGAAAGCTGCTTTTTACCTAAAGAGCACCTACTGGTGACTGTACTTAGCCGCACTGCCTGAAGATTATAGTGGTGAAAATACTCGCCGGCATTGTGAAATTCATGTCTTTCCATGCTATTTTGAGCAGTAGAAATCAAATAATTTTTGCACTGCTATTTACAAGAGGAATATGATCCCCAAAAACTCAACAGAGTGTGAAATGATGCCTCTGTAAACGAGCAAGTTGCGTGATACTCCATCATTCTCCAATCAAAGAGTAACTATGTATTTGTGCCAGCAGGTTATTGTGAAGGTTAAACATTCTGGACTGAAATAGAAGTACTTTTTATCGTGATTTATGGGTTTCTGAAAGCTGAAATTTGAAATGTTGGGAAACAAACCTGCCTCACCCTAAACCGTCAGAAGACAAAACAGCTGCCATTTTCCAGCTCCACCACCCAGCCTGTCCCGACCAATAAGTCTAGGAAATGCAGAGAGAACTCTGCATCGGACTCGCACAACTTTTCTTTGTTCCTCTGTGGAAACACTCGGAGGACGCTGTTGGCCGCTGTCCAGATCACTTTGGCAGACGTCCACAGTACCTGCTGTTGAATTACCCGTCACCTCCTCCCCCGCTCCAGTCTCAAAAGATGAAAAATCATCTGACCAGTACGCCGGGTCCCCCCGTCATGTTTTACTTGTGCTCCCTACGCACGCTGCCCTTCCTCTGACAGATGGAATAAGCAGCGGGGTTAAAGATGACGCAGTTCAGCTGTGTGGGACCGGAGAGTAATGAGGCCCGGGGCCTCTGCGGCCTGACGGCGGGAGCCCGGGGACGCCACAGGTCCTCTGATCCGACCCACAAGTACAGCTTCCAACTCTCAAACACCAGCTTTTTACACATACAGGAAAAACTCTAAATGCCATAGTTTCTTGTGAGTTCTAATAGTAAGAGACGTTTTAATCCACGCTCGCTCCAGCATAATGTCGCCCGGCGAATCGATGTGGTCAAAGGCAGCGGCGAGGCTCAGGACCACATGTCAACAGCTGAACACGTTGTACAACAGTGAGCTGGGAGGGGCGATTACATTTCCACCTTGTTAACTATGTAATGATGAAGGATTTCTTTCCTGAGAAGGTTTCTGGCACAGTGAGTGGAACAAACAGAATCAGACAGATAATCAAAAATGGATCTGAGGTGAAATCGTCATACTCAAATCAATTGTTAATGTGTTTCATTACAGGTCAAACTATTGTCAAAAGTGCTTTAGTAGTACCAAAACTGCTAAAATATACTTTTAACTGCTTTAAATTGCATTGTTAGTAATTTCCTTTTTCCTATATAAATGTTCAAAGCACATTTCTCAAACAATAAAATAAAATGACTCTTTGGTGACTGAAAAGCAGGAATTTTCAGTTTGAAGAATGTGTTGGAAACAAAAGCAGATCAAAATGTTTGGAGATATAGACGCTGTTGTTTTCATGTTGGGCCACTAGTGGGTGCTGCTGTTTGTTTTTGTAATGAAACCACACACACATGCGCACAGAGAGCAATACGCTATAAACACTAACAATGGGACATTCGAATGGACAGACAATGAAGTTGGATTGCTGTTACAGGTTTGAGCATTGATCATTTTTTCTACCAGATTTCCAAGAACTCAGCCCATCTTTTCTCACTCAAAATTTTCAAAAGTGCCAAATTTTCCAGATTATAAGTCGCACATGAGTCTAAGACCACAATACACGTCAAAGTTTCAAGTGAGCCTTCACCTTTTATTCGCTGGGATCAGAATTAGTTAAAGCAGTATTGAAAACGGATGAATACTTCTACCCCTGGTCGTCAAGAAAAAGCAAAGCTCAGTTTCTCAAAAGAAATTATTTTTAATTATTTCGTGTCATAGTCAAACACGCTGAAAACCCAGAATCTTTTTATACTGCTCTTAGAAAATAAAGGAGATGTGTTTCTTTTCCTAGATAAATTCAAAATCAGTCATATGATTCCTTCAAAAAATAATCACCCACAGGGTTTATTTCATTCATGATGGCAGTTATTGTTCGTGTTCATACTGCAGCACAATGACGCGTGCGTGGGTTGCCCACATTTTTAACTCCTGCACTGTATTACTCATCCTTCTACATGTATAGTCGGAGTGTGATTCTCCAGTTGGACCGCAGCCTAAGATTGATGCAGCTCCTCTTCTGATCTTCTAATTCCCCATTTACCAGCAACGGTGCTTGGAGCCGGTGAAAATGCAACTCTTTGGAAATGGTCTCCCAGGTGGAACTTTTTGAAAATGGTCCGCGCACCACGGCCGTAGTAAACAGTTCTTCTGCACATGCGCAAGTAGATGGACAATAACAACAGTATAGCATATTGCTATGGTTTCATTACAAAAAACAAATAACAGCACCCACTAGTGGCCCAACATGAAAACTGCATCGTCCACTGACGATGGACCTTATTTTGAAAGCTCAACATTTTTCTGAAACGAAAACCCAGAAACGATGTGTTTCCACTTGAAACATTCCCATGTAAATGGAGCCTAAAGCTATTTCTCAAGCAGGCAAGACAAACCCATCAAATCAACGCATCTAAAATCAAAGTTGAGCAGCCAAATTAAAAAGTCAAGAACTGCAACTGTCATAACGGTTTTTCCACTATATCTTTTTTTAGAGTTTAGATTTCTGTTCATTACTGCTGCAAGATATTCCAAAAACATGGCTTTTAATTATCAAAATAATTGTTTTGAACTCCACTTATGTCCACATACCTCTTCACGTATGTGGCCACAGAAAAATGTGTTTGACACCTCTGGTCTGTGGAAATCGCTGAAAATCCAGTCAAGGGATTATTTCTTTATGATGATTAGAATAGATTAAGTTTGATCCAACACATGCAGCCGCTACTCGAACAACAAATGAGATTAATTTTCTGTCTTAACAGTGACAAATTGAAAGCAAACAAAGTGGAGGTATTTCCTCATGAACCAGGATTAGGAGAATTTATAGTCAGGTCGAGTTTATTTGTGCAGTCCTTTGTCACAGTCAGCCTCAGAGGTTTTAACGCCCACGTTATGAAAACAATAAATAAAAATGACGGCGATAGTAGAACCTCACTGAGGACAAGTAAAACCTTATAAGGTCATGTGGGAGGGAAGCGAAAGCAACACTCAGAGCCTGATCTGCCTTCAGGAGTTATTGCTCAGGTTTATACACATTTATTGACGAGGAACGCTCCCGTCTTTTCAACAAGAGCCAAATCACCTTCAGCCACCATTTTTCTAGGAGATAATACCGCAGGCTCACTAGCAGGCCGGGTGGGGCTATGTGAGGA
Organism: Lipophrys pholis; assembly: GCF_963383615.2. Lineage (NCBI taxonomy): Eukaryota > Metazoa > Chordata > Actinopteri > Blenniiformes > Blenniidae > Lipophrys > Lipophrys pholis. The sequence continues at coordinate 21,073,366 of NC_137633.1, forward strand.
TCCTCAGGCAGGCTTTCATAATCTGGCAGCTCCTTTTGGGAAGTTCATTCCTCAGTTCTCCACATCAAGAGGTGCCAAAGATGTTTCCTTGTCATGTCAAGGCGTAACCCATGACCAAGGTCAACAAACCCACCCCACCTCTCCACATTCTCAACGGCAGGCGAGCCGAGAGCCAGAAAACCCTTGTGATGTTGGAGCTGCCTCTGCTCGAGCTCCTCGACGCTCGCAGACGAGAAAGGAGAGAACAGATCTGATGCCAATTATCAGAGGAAAAGGATTTATTTTATCAGTCTGGCATTGCTCGTAGAGAATGAGAAACAGACAGTTCCCCACAGAGTGCGAGTGACTTTCAACAATGACTTAAACTGAACTGTGGCTTTCCCATGCTGTGCAGAAAGAATATTCTGCAAGTGGAGCTGGCGTCCCGCTGCGTTTTTGTTCAGTCGACACGGTTCAGCGAGCGCAGCTCTATAGAGCGACGCCGCTGTCACAGGAACAGCTGTACGCTTTGGCCAAGATGACCGAACACTTTGGAAAAGTGGGGGAGAGTCCTCCACAGATCCCCAAACGCAGGGAGGACTCGCTGCTAAGTGGCTGACCGAAAGCTTTTGGGTATTTCTAATTTTAATGTCACGATGCGCTCTGCAGACCTGCTGACACGGGCCGAGACCCTGGCATGCTTCTCTGAGCCTGAATGCATCATCATCATCATTAAATCAGGACATTCCTTTTAAATGACATTGTTTGGACAAAAAAAAAAAAAATGGCTGAGTGTAGCAGTGTGCCTGACAGATGCTATCCTTAGACCAATTCAAAACAGGAAGAGGATGGACAGATGGTGTAAAACTCCGCCGTCTTAACACCGTTTAGGAAAGTCCTTGTTTGTGTGTTTGCTGTTACATAACAAGGTTTCGTCCAGCACATTTCACAGCAGTATCAGTGTGAACTCAGACATTGTTACAGAGTGAATGTGATCAGGTTTGTGGCACTGGAAAAGTGAAAACCAAACCTCTGCGATGAGGACAGATTGCAGAAGCAGGTTGTCTGCCGCCCGTCCTGCGCTACTGCCAGAGGGTATTTTATCAAATGGAGATTTCCCTTCCTGAAACGGAGTCAACCAGAGGTTTTGTGTTTTCCCAGGCGAATGAGATTCACTCTGTTTATCATGAGATGATGGGAAACAATCACGACAGAGGGGGAAACCATTAATGGGAAAATAAATAGAAAGCTGAATCTTACACCACAGGAAACAGGTTTTGAACCTAAACAGTTGGGCATACAGAGCAATGTGATATATTGGAGTGACTGGATGTGCAGCCTGTCCCATCACTGCACAGTGTAATTCCAGATACGACCACTGGGGTTTAAAGTTGACTACAATTCAACACATTCTGGATTTGATATTTGAATTGTGTCAGTAATAAATGTACATGTTAGACTGGTATGGTAGTAAAAGAAAACCAAAATTCTGAAGAAATCAAACAGCCCAATTCCATCTTGAGTGGTAAAATAGTGCTATAATAACCTTGAGTATACCAGAGTATACGTGAAGAAAATGTCGCAAAACCAAAGAATGAACACTGAAAATGACTCCAATCTCAACATAAAGCCAATTTTAATGAAACCTTCTCGTCCAAAATACAGTGAAATGTCCAAAACCTCCTCCTATAGCTGTTGCATTATGGGCTTTTTTACAAACTCACCCTGACAGCGTGGCTTTGAGGCGAGTTTGATAGCAACAAGGTGGCTCGCTTTCATGCTGATATCTCAGCTCAGGTCTCAGTGTTGTTTGTCCGCTACTCTGAAGAAATGTCTTAAAAAAAATCTGTGTTTTTCTTGAAATTTCCACTATTTGCTTGGTGGTTTGGCCGGATCGGGGCCCGTTGCGGGCCGATTTTGGCCCACTGACCTTACGTTTGACACTTGCTTTTTTAAGCGTGGGCAGATGAGTCCCCACAAACAGAGCGTAACCATAACACTCTGATTATCTTTTGTCTTGAAGTTGTACTTTTGATTGAATGTCAGCCTGTCTAATGTTTTTTACTTTATAAGTTTTTACTGCTTTTGGGACAAATATCCCCCAAAAACTTTTCCTGTGTTAATTAGATGCTGAAGAAGTCAACAAATGTATTTTGAATATAATAGGGCAGGCGACAAAGGAATAAACATGACAAAGGAAAGATCATGGTGGGAAAATATTCCTCTCTAGTGCCCCCTAGAGGAGGATTGCACTACTCTCTTTGGTCTGGTATGATTAACCAGTTTATTCTAGTGATATGAAAACAATGCAGTTGTACTGTGTGGGTGAAAAGGAGATAAAACCCAATAATTAAGGAAAGACGATAATAACCTGATGAACGACAACCTAATCTCGGATTAGAACTTTATTGTCCTTTGTGATTATGAGAGAGAACAATGTGCAAAAGATTCAGTTTCCACAAACCTGCGAAGATCCTAACTCATGAGTCAAAACTCAACTTGTCTTTTCAGGTTCCTATACTCCAACAGTTGGAATCACCTCTGCAAAACTGTGCCAAGAAAAAGAAAGAAACTGTAATTAAAAAGCAAAACATGAACATCATGCAGGGACTTGTTCATCATCGCAATTTTCAACTTCTCTGATGAAGCACGTCACATGGATGGACGGATGGATGGATGGATGGATTAATAACCACAATATATCAAAAGGGATTCATAACAATGACTTGTTCTCTTTCTGTTTTGCAGTGTCTTCCCTTGTCAAGCATTAACAGCACAATGGAAGGTGAGATTCTGGATTCTTTCACTGCATGTGACACATATTTTAGACAAACTTTCACGACCAGATGATGTTTGCAGGTGAAAATGTGTTCCGGTGATTGTTGGCTCTGCCCATCAGCTCTTAACCAGAGGTGAATGTTTTCATCGACAGCAGGTGGCTCAGATAATGTGAATTATTTATGACATCTGTTGATAACTGCTTGGACCGGCAGGCCAGGGCTGTGGTGGTCTCTGTTTTAAAGGGAGAAAACCAGAGATTGTCTGCAAATTATCAGGGCATCAGACTTCTCCGAATCCTTGGAACTGTCCATGATGGGACACTGGAAAAGACACTCACTCTGACCGATAGTCGAACCTCAGATCAGGAGGAACAATGTGGATTTTGTTCTGGCTGTGAAACCGCTTTTCACCCTCTTACAGATTATTGAGGGCACAGGCGAGATAGACAGTCCACCCTACCTTTGCTTTGTGGATTTGGACAAGACATAGAACAGTGTCCTGGGTGCGGTCTTGTGGGAGTGCGAGTTGTATTCATACTCAAGGTCAGAAGGGCCTTTTGTGTCGAGGCCAGAAGGTGGCGCCTCTGCTCTTCTCAGACGAGCGCCTGCAGAATGAAAACAACTTTGTGGCTTTGTGAAGCTGTTGGGATGTCGATAAGCACCCCGAACTCTGAGCCCATTGATTCTTTCGGGGATAAGAACCCAACTCAAGCTCTCTGTTCATGGGGCTGCGTCCATTCTCCACCCTCACCTAGAGTCAGGAACGTTTGGTCATGACCAAAACAATCAAAGTAGAGCCTCAGTGATCCCCATCAGGAACCAGTTGAGATGGTTCAGGTATCTGATTAGGACGCTCGTCTCGTCTCTTCCTATCAAAGATCTACAAGGTACGTAAAGCTGAGAAGAAGCTCCAGTGTTGTGAAGGACAGAGATTTTAGCTCTCATATTTCAAGAAAAAAACTATCTTGTATTTGTTATTCAATGAAATAGAAAAGACTAAGATCTTGATTCTTATACGCCAGTTAGAGAAGCAGGGCTGGTCTCTTCAAGCATAGTTTATTTACCTGCCGACTGTCTCCTCTGGGATCCTCTTCCTTCAAATCACTGTTCAAAGTAAACTTCAGAAAATGAAGTAAATTGAGTGCTTGAGGATAAGGAGGACTTATAAAATGCCACATAATCAGAAGAGGAACACTGGGCCCGAGGAGCACTCACTGTCCGGTGAACTATCCATTTGTGCTGTACTACATCACAGTTCATGGCCTCCTGTCCCGACCAGGCCGCCTGCGTTTATAAACAGCTGTCGTGGTGTCGGGCTCCATTCGATGACCCCCGGGGGGTTAGTGCAGTCCCAGAGGTGCCTACCGGGGCGACTCAGCGCCGACCCCGGCAGGGTCCTGTTCTTGGCCATGTTTCCACTGTTTGTTTTCTCTTCCTTCTGTGTTTGGCCATGGTCGTCCCTGTTCTTCCCCCCGCAGACCCCCACAGCGACTGGGACACTGTCACACATGTACTCCCACCGGAAAGCATCCTGTACATTAGACAAACAGGACGCACACTGGCATATCACAACCGGCTTCAGGACATGTTACGAGTATCATGTTGGATTACAGAGGAAGTGCCTTGTTTCGAGCTTGATGCATTTTTCCACAGCGTTTCCAATCCAACCAAAGAAATACCATCACATAACCTACAAACTTCAGGAAGTTGTCACAGTGGGGCCTTGTATACGCAACAATTTCAAGTGAAAATGCAAAATTTTGGTTGCAATTTGGGTCCATCAATACCACAACCGTGCTTGGTGTCACTGAAAATGCAACTTTTTGAAATGCTCGAGCTCCATGTAGACGATGGGAACGCTGCTACTGTGCATGCGCAACATAAATAGTTTTCCCGCACGTGTCGGACTACAGACACAATAACAACAATGGCGGCCTTAAGAGTGTCATACTTGGTACTTCTACAGTTGATGGTCACTGTAGTAGCAAATCTAACTTGGTCATCTGTCCATTTGAATGTCTGTGTACTCGCCATGATTAATGTTTATATCATATTGTTGTCTGTGCACATGTGTGGCCACCAGTGCTCCTACATGAAAACTACAGCGTTGCCATTGAATGTTGATCAACCAGAAAACATATTTGAAATGTACTTAAGTAACTTTAAAGGCCAAAACTATTCTGGAAGGCAAAAACGCTGCATTTTCTCCTGAAACGTTATCATGTCTTGAATTGTATCTGGAGAAAACACTAAACCATTTCCATTGGTGTGTGAGTGTGTGCACTAGTGAGTGACGACTCACAGTGAGATTGCGCCGCATCAGCAAAAGCCATGACGAAACGAAGACGTGCCAGCTGGTTTCTAACTCTTTGACGGTCCTTCTCTCACCCATAGTGTTGATGTTTCAAGAAGTGTGGGGTCGCAGCTTCTGCCGGACCATCGAGAAGCTGGTGGAGGTGGTGCAGGAGTACCCCGCCGAGGTGGAGCACATCTACAGCCCGTCCTGCGTTCCCCTGGTCAGATGCGCTGGCTGCTGTGGCGACGAGAACCTGGAGTGTCATCCCACCCAAACCACCAACGTCACCATGCAGGTAAGGACAATCACAACAGAGTGTCCGCGTCGTTTCCAGCTCCATTGGATAACGTCGGCATCCTTTCACCCTCACCAGCTGCTGAAAATCAGGCCGTCCGACCCAGGACAGGAATATGTTGAGATGACGTTTGTGGAGCATCAGACATGTGAATGTAGGTAAGAAAACAAACCAAACAATTTGTAACGATTAACCCTTTCGTGGCTAAATTCAGTGGATTGATTCTGGGTTTTGTTGCTGTAGAATTGTGAAAAATGTGCACTTTTTCCAAAATCACTTCAACTTTCAATATCTAGCATAACATTCTGAATATTAGTTTGTGTTGGGATGGTACTGAGAAGCTTGTGTTACAAATCTGTGAATAAGCTCCAGAAGCCACTTTGACGACAAATATATGTCTGCAAAACTCCATTTCTCTGCTTTCTGGTAGTTTTTCCCCAATTCTCCAGATATCGTAAACATGGCTATGAGAAGCACACATGCTAAATCATGTCAACGCCAACATGATAAAAGTATAACTGTATATTAAAATATGCAAAAATATGCAAATATAAGCCTGTTTCTCTGCATTTTTGTCATTTGTATTGGTGTTTTTGATAAATGCCTCGGCCAAGTCACATAATAATAACACTCATAGCTAAAGGTTGAAATTACTCACAGGACTGTACTAATGCGTATTTTGGGGCTTTTCTTTAAGTACAATCGTTCTCAAGTACAATTTGCACTATGTAAGCGGTTATCAGTTTAAAACACTGAGTGAGTTTTTTTGGAGAAAAGTCCTTTGAACAAACACATATTATTCAAATGAAAACTGTCAAATACCTGCTAATGAAAAATGTGATTGGAATCTAAACAATCCTTTTTAAAAAATGATTTCTTTGCAACAGAACTTTTAATTGTCACCGATTACAATCCCAGCGGCCTTACAGTAGCTTAACTTGAGTGTTTTGTTACGACAGCTGTTCCAACTGTACTGTATCTGCTCATTCAGCTGGTAGAGGTGTTAGGAAAATATTGCTGTCTGGTCCAAATATTAAAGATAATATTTGGCTTGTAGCTGGACTGAGAACATGTGTTAGATTCAACCAAACCCGCCGTCATTTCCAACTTCCTCAACAACAAAAAAAGAAGAGAGCTTTCAAAATGAATCAAGCTTTTAATCTTTCCTCAAGATGTAGTTGATATTCTGTGAATGAGATTTCTATTGGAGGAACTGCTTTGTTTCAGAAAGGACATTTTAAGGACCCGTTTACACCGACAACATTTCTACTTTTTCGTTTCAGAAAACTTGCCTTTTTCTCTGGAAACACGGCGATGGATTCAAACCGTTTTCCAAAAAGTTGCCTCTTCGCCTGTTTCCAGAGCATTTTCAAAAAGTTACATTTTCAGTTACTCTGAACACTGTTATCGTGTAAACAAACCCTCAAAACACAATGAGGGTTTTCAGGTTTCACTTGAAAACGCCCTGTCAAAGAACCTTGGCAGTGTCTGTTGTAGATGTTAAAAACAAGAGGAAACCATATAATAACACACTCAGAAGCCAGATGGTTTTTAGGGAATTAGAAAGAAACAAGAAGATAACAACTCGCCATACGAATTGTAAATCTTTCTGTTTCCAATGCAAATATGTTATACAATAAAGTTATAGAGATTTTGTAAAAGTCACAAATAAAAAAAGGTTTGGGCTTGTACTGCACCACCCTGTGGTGAAAAGTGGTATTACAACAATAAAAGGGTTGCGACTCGTCCCTTTAATTTACGAACTTGAACAGCTTCCTTAGCACGTCTTGTCGGTTATATATTTTAAGGGAAAGAAAACATGCTGTACTTTCAAACAATATTACACCGATACTATTTCTAAAGTTTCAAAATGTTTTTTTCAGGATCAGGAAACCCGTTGTTAAAGTCGAACGGTAAGAACACGCTGTGCTCCGAAGTATTACGGTTCCTAAGGACAGTGTGAAAAAGTTTGCTCACGATTTAATTCTACTGTTTTCTCTGTGCAGGAAAAGACAAAGAGGACGAGGTCGGAAGAGAAAAGAGAGGCAGAAAACAAAGGAGTGTGACAAGTAATGGCGCAGTGCATCGTCGCAATGCTCCTCAGCTATTTGAGTTCATTAAAAGACGTGTTGGTGCCTTGTGTGCGTTTCAGGTGCCAGATCCCTCGCAGGTAACTGCAGCGGCGACTGTTGCAGTGCGGCTCGCAGTTTCTTTCCAGCCCCGTGACAGCACCAGGAGTCTCCTTCACTTATCCACCATTACCGTGTCTGCGGCCTGAGGCTCAAACCGCCGGGTTGACGCGCTGACACGCTCTCCGGCTGACCGGCGGGGCGTTTGTAATGACAAGGTTCAACAAGAGGTCGTGTGCTCACGTCAGTGGAAACGCTGCTGTGAAACACCATGGACATCCCTGGGAGCCAGTGCAATGTAGAAACCAACAGACTGATGTTGTCCTTTTGTATGCTCGGTATTACTGTATAAGTTCTATCAATTTGTCTTTTTTTTTTCCTGGTATTTAAAGGTGACTACACTAAAAATCTATATTTATTGATACGGCTAAATATAGTTGGACCAACAATCTTTTACAAGTTTGTCATCTTTTGTTTGAAACATTATCCAAGAATCATTTTTGGCCTGTTACAATAACACACGTCAGACTGAACGTACTGCTGCTTCGTACGTGTAATGAATGAAAGGTCTCCCTCTAGTGTTCATGATAACAGTATTTAAAACTGCTCTATGTAAAAAAGATGGAGGGTTTCTTGTAAACATCAGTCACCCCATCAGCATGATGGTGGAAGGGCTTCTTCAACTCAGACCAAAACCAGAGATAAGTTTATTTATTGAAGTGTATGGAATAATTATAAGGCCACCTAACCTTGTTTATAAGTTATTTTAACGGATATGTTATACTGTCAAGACATTTGCCATGTGGAGTCTCGTCCTTGCTGAATCCCTCATGTGAAAAAGAGCTTCGTGAAAACTCTCCAGCTCAGGAGAATCAGGCCTATCAAGCAGCACCGATTCAGTAATACATCAACGGATTTGAACACCAGAGAGTGTGAAGTCCAGATTTAAAAGGGTGGGGAAAACAAAAATGTCAATTTAAATCAATGGGATTAAATTTCTATGGATGGTTTATATTTTCAACATATTTTGGAAAGAAATCATGATTTAAACTTAAAAAAAAATAAGAAAAATTAACTAAACCTAAGGTCATTAGAAAGTGTCTCATTATGAATGTCAAATTAAAGACAGTTGCAGACTCGATTTGAAGTCTCACCAGACGTTTCAGCTCTTTTTGTTGATTGATTTCAACATACATTAACAATAATAGCTGAATTGTAATGTAAAAGAAACATCAGATAGTCTAGCAACAGTGAGACAAAGCATGTGTGGTGTTTAAAGTTGGGGGGTCAGTGTGGTTCAAGCTCTCATCATCCAACACTATGACACCTATGTGGAATTTATGATTAATAACGAATTGATTTCCTCCAATTTGAGTAGTTCTCAGATATGACATGAAATAACTGTGAAAAGTCACTAAAATAAGAGCTTAATCCCCACCTTGAAGAGGCAGATTTTCCACAACCACCCACAGGTGTGTTTCTATAATATGATGTGCGTTTATTTTGTTTTGGGTTTTTTTTTTGTGTACTACACAAAGAAAATTATGAAAATGTAAAAAGGACCCTTTTGACTGTTTTTACTTCAGTTGAATATTTATTTTGTATTAAAACTGATATGGTTGCCAGCTTGTCTCGTGAGATTTAATTCAATACCAACAGAATATTCTCATTTAGAGAACTTCTCACCGGGATTGATAAAGTATTTCTATATTGTTCTTCTCTCCAGTAATTGACTGTGAGTAATAATGAATAAACGGAACGTGTGCAGTCGCTGTGTCTCACAGTAGCAACAATTATAGAACATGTCATTCAGGGGAAACGAAGCTGGACGTGCCGCTGAGGGAAACGAGCGCCCCTCCGTCATCATCCGGGATGAGACACGCGTGTCCCTGGCAACCGCTCAGCGATCACACCAAAGGGCGTTTTAGCCCTCCGTGTAGTTTTGCAGGATCTGCATCCTGAAGTCCCTAAAACAAGACCTATTCAACACAAAAGCTCGCGACAACCTCATGTTTGATAAACATCCATTTAAAAATCTTAAGAATTAAAAGTAAATTCAAAAGGTTAACGGACGGTTTGCAATTTTATTTTAATCACCCTGTAAGTTTGATGCTGTTGGACGGAATCCCAGAAGGGACAAATAAACCCTAGTAATAGCAGAGACTTGTATTTGTTCTCTGAGCGAAACAATCATCGGTTTTAAGAAGCGTCAACTTATTTTCCTACCTTCTGTATCATTTCTACAATTTATCAATAATTAAAAATTTGAACTATGATTTCGAGTTTTTGTAGTTGCCTGTCAGACCTGACGGAGGGATAAATCGTGAAGACGATTGATATCAACGTAAAGCTAACGGTAGCTCCACACCAACTCGTCCAAACTGCGGAATTACAACACATTTAATGCCGTATTGAACGGCCATCGCGCTCTTAGACGAACAACATCCTGGTAAGACTAAAATCTCAATACAAACAAACTAAAAAGTGCCCCACAGATGTTGTTTTGAAGACCCTGTTGTCGAGCTAAAGCTAAGGAATGTAGCGTCACCGAGCTTGTCGAGCTAAAACGGAAACATGGATTAAACAACACCGTGGAGACTCAGCAGAGATTAATGTACTCAGTGTTTTAGATTCAACTGCAGCGCACTTGTTTCACCAAGTGAGATAAAAATGTAAGGTGATGATCGTCAACACCGAGCCTGCGTTGACAGCTGCGCACGTAAACAACCAGCTAGCGTGTTTTTAGCCACCTAGCTCACGTCTCAGGACACCCAGATGCTTTTCATTATTACAGAGCTGCTTTTGCTGAACGAGATTTAAGATTATATTTGCGTGCCAACGTGGTTTTATGTCCGAGTTGTAAAAACATTAGTTGTCATTGACCTCCTTTGGTCTCCATGCAACTGTCAGCAGAGATTTGATGGTCAGTGAACGAAATCAGTGTGTCTTCAAAACAACTAGGAGAAGATACATCCGCCGTCGTGGAACAACAACAATCATTGCTCCCGTGAAGGCCAGCTTTGTCTCTGTGAAGATAATCTTTAACTTTCTTTTTCTTTTCTTTTTTGTTCCTGTAGAAAAGCCCATCATGAGCAGCTTTAACCATCCAGGCCAACTCAGGAGCCAGTTCAGCAGAGTTCCACAGCTGGGGATGTCCAAGCAGGACCTGGAGAGAGACTCGGGCTTCTCAGGTTCGATCCTTTTGGATTACAATGCTCAACAGTCATTTGTGACTCTTCAATGTGTCATGTTGTTTACTATGTGTTTTGTTGTGACTGTTCACTTACATTTTCCTCAACTTGTTTCAAATGTATTTATTTCACCTTTATTTCACCGGGTAGGTCAAATGAGGACCAGTTGTCATTTACAATGATGGCCTGGGTTGCAAAGGAGATTTTGTTTCGAAGCGGATCCGTAGATTATGTCAGCATAATCGAAGGTTAAGAGAAGTGTCATTTTAACCAGAAGTTGTTTGGTTGAATGTGGAAAAGAGGATTTGCTTCGTATAGAAAAGCAATACAGGATTTGACCTCCCGTGAGCTTCACATTCATGTGGTTTTCAAACGTTAGTTTACCGTCAAGCCAGATAACGAGATACTTGTAGCTTTCAACGTACCCGAGTTGGCATATTTCTGTTGAAAAACCAAGCTTTTAGTTTTATTTAGTGTTTATAAATGGAGACTAAAAAAAAGCTGGTTGGATGCAGTCGAAGCTGAATTAATACCCACAGAGAAACCGGTTAGCGATTGTGTGACGCACTCTTTGTCGGATTGTATAACAGAAGTGTTCTCCGCAATACAAATGAGCCAAATTGTGACTGTACGCACCTCTACCAGTGAGAAACATGAGAATGGTGGCTACTAGTTTTGTAGAAAGAACTAATGTAATGTCTCTGAATTACGGCAATTATATCAACCTGCAAGTGTTTCCTCATTTTTAATGAAAAATCTTTTTATCAACAGAGTTATTAAAGCGTTCTAATGATTAAATTTCAGTCTTAAATGCTGCATGTGACCCACTGAACACCATGTCTGGTGATGCACGATGGTAATTAAAATGATGAACAACACTACTTCTATTTTTGAATAAACTACCACTACAGTAATAACAAGGTTAAATGTTCATATTTGACTACTTGTTTTATGATTAATATTTTTAGCTCTAGTCACAAAAATAAAATATATTATTTAAGAGAAATATTTGAAAAGATCAGAGTTGGTTGGTTTTTTTAAAGCCTGAATTACCATTATTGAGTAATATAAGTAATAATCTTAATATATTAATTATTGCAAATGAATGAAACTTTTTCAATTCCATGTTATTAGCATTAAAATGCGCCTGTGTAAGCAGACATCAGGCAGACAGGGTGCACAGGTGAGAATAATATTGAGTGTAAACATAGATAAATAATGCTCATCACTTCATGAAAAAGTTAACCTTAAATCAGATACGATGTGAAACTCTGACGGGACTGACCTGGATTGGGTTTGACGATATTTCTTCTTCATTTGTCACGACAGCCTTTTGTTCTGCCACTGAAATTAGTTTCTATAAATAATGAGCTCTTCCCTCTTGTGCTCCTCAGATGCCAGCTCCGGGTACCTCAGTGCAGTCGACCTCACCGACTCTGAGGATGCGGGACGGAGCGGGTCGATGATCGGACCGGATCCGTCCGGTCAGCCGGTGGCTGTGATGGGAGGCTCGTACGCAGGACTCTCTCCGATGATCATCATGAACAACTTTGTCCTAAAGCAGGTAAAGCTCAGCAGCACTGTTTCAGTCCTCAGGTGGAGCAACAGAGAGTCAGAAGGCGTTTGAAACTAAGATGGTATAACATCAGATGTGTTGTTGCTTCCCAGCCGTCCTCCGTGGTCCCAGCAGACAGGCAGTGGGGTTTCCCTTCGCCCTTGGAAGTGATGCCTCAGTCCCAGGTGGTTCTCCTTCAGCCCATGGCCTCCAGTGGAAACAGCAGCTCTCTTAAAAGTGGCTCAGAGAATCTGCGACAATCAAAAAGTTACGTGCCCATCCTCAAGTCGTACCCCAAAATCGCCCCTCACCCGGTGGACACGCCCTCCAAGAGGTCGGGGTCCTCCCGGGTGAGGTCGAGCTCGTCGAGGAGGCACCACCACGGCCACAGGCCGTACAGCCCCCCGAACCCGGCGCCATCACCGCAGACGACGGTCACACCCACCACCTTCTTTGAGCCGCCTCCGAGCCAAACACAAGGCGGCGAGGTCGCGCATCAGCTGGACGACAAGTCCCTGTTCGAGTCCATGTACTCGGATGAACTCAGGATTGCGACAGACGACGGCGGGTTGTACGGCGACGAGGAGGCGGACAGCGTCTCGCTGCACAGCGACAAACAGAAGCGTTTCAGCAATACCTACAACATCCTCAACAAGTCAGGCCTGCTGGGCATCACCATGCGCACCAAGCAGCTGATCAAGGAGAACAAGCGCACGCAGGGCCTCCTGCAGCAGCTCCGGGAGCAGACGGCTCTGCTGCTGGAGGCCCTGAGCAGCGGCGACCCGCTGCTGTGGACTGAGCTGCAGCTCTCGCTGCAGGACAGCGAGAAGGAACCGTGGGGGGGCAAAGCTCCGAGCGTGCTCGCATAGAATCAGTTCGGGATGAAGCGCAAAGCGACAGAGCAAATTTAGCAGTAACAACGATACGCTCTCACACCCCGTGTGAAGCTTTTATCTTCAGGAAAGCAGGAAAGATTTCAAACGGCCGCTTTGTTATGAAGCCGAAGCACAGAAGGCATGCTTACATTTCAAACCCTCGCCTATAATGAGACGATCCTCCGTTGTCACAGAAAGAGCAAGTGCCACTTTGAGCAGGGCTGCGGCTCCCGGACACAGAAACACATGCCTTACAGCGCAGATGAGGTTTAAATGTTGAATGTTCCACCTCTCGAGAAAATCCAAGCGTAATTATCTGTTTTTAGATCAAATTCAAATGCCCGATTGACACGTTTCCATTGTGCACGTTTTGTCTTTTCAGTATTTTTTGGCCTTTATCCCGTCCGATGACTCGTGACCTTCGCGCGCGACCATTTCAACCGTCCGTGTTATTTATTCATTCAAACTGTTCGGACCAAGACTAAAGCTGTGTGAATAATGTAAACAAACCAGGATTGCTGAGGATTTTCCGCCCGTGAGGACAAAGTAGGACTTAGTGAAAGTGTAGCAAGTGAAGTGCCGTAGCCTTGCGACTCGTCTCGCCTTCGCACTTGTTTCTGCCGTATTCGTTCCCATGGTAGTTTCTTAATGTGGTGTGGCCATTTGACATTTTAAACTGCAGCTAAATGTTTTTATTTAGTGTCATTTTACTGATTCTTGCACAGATTACTGACTAGTAACGTGACTGTAAAAAGTAAAATCTGGATGCCCGTGCCTTTGGAGTATGTACTGTACATGTTTGCACTTCGTATCGACGCTTGAGCAGCTTAGACTTTGTATATCTTTATGAGCTTAATGTGGAAGGAAGTTGAATGTATTTCAGGGTTTCCAAAGAAATGACGTTATTCTTAAAAGTAATACGTGTACATTTTTGTTTAGAGTTGAACTTTTCTCCTATTTATTTAAACCAAGGAATTATTCACGTTGCAATATTTTCTAATTATCAGTTTTTGGAGAATGTTTGTGCTTTCTTTATATTTCCCCGTCATATCTCATTGGCTCACAATCATTTCAGGCCTTTCTCTCACTCGGAACGTGTTATTAAAGACGTAAAGCAACAGATCGGTGTGAGTCGAATACTTTTATTGGTATAACAGGAATAGACAAAAATATCTCTAAAAAGTATATTTATCAGAACCCAAGACGTCTTTAATGTTCAGTAGCCGCAGCATAACGGTGAGGAGTCCTTCCTGTCGTTAGCAGTGAATCCCCCCTCCTCTGGGCTCCTCTATAAGCATGTAAGACACAACTTTATGGCACATTGTGAATAATACCCTGGATTATAATATGGTAGTCGTCACGTTTCCCTCACCCATTCATCACTTTGCCGGCCAGAGTCACTTGAGTTGGGGGTAGAAAATGTCGGTCCTCAGGATCTGGCAGTTTGCGCTGTGGACACGATCCTTCCTCCCCGTCTGGTAGCCCTTAACTCCAAAGTGAGTTATCGACATAAGAACAAGCCAAAGTTTCCTGAAGGTCACACTGTGGCATCCCGCGGGGAAGTGTGGAATAACAATGCACTTGAATAAATATGGTGGCGCAGTGCGGCGCGGCGCAGGCTGCCGTCCAGTGATACCAAAGCTGAGAAGCTGCTTTAGAACTGCGATGGGAGAGGAACTGCGTGGAAAACCCCAGAAAAACTCTTAATATTGCCTCTTAAAAACCTACATTAAGGATACACTTATTATACTATGCTCTTATTTCACATCACTTGAGTAGATCAGCCATAACATTATGACCACTGAGGTGACGAACACGTTAATATTTCTATGAAGCAGAAAGTGACGATTAAATAGACAAGTGTAAGGATTTAAAGCAGCGGTGTCAAGCATAAGGACCGTGGGTCAAGAATAGGCCTGCAAAGAGCCTCTAATCTGGCCAAACAACCCAGCAAATTGTAAAAACTTCAAAGAAACCAATAATTTTCAAACAAATTTCTTAACCGTAGTAGACACGACACAACACTGAGACCTGAGCTGAGAAATCAGTGATGCTGAACTCCCCCTGAGCCATGCTGTCAGGGGGAGTCTGAAAAAACGTGCATGTTGCCACAACTATAGGAGAAGTTTTGTGGGGACATTTCACTGTATTTTACTGCAGAAAGTTTCATTAAAATTGGCTTTATGTTGAGATTGTAGTCACTTTCTGTAGTAACTGTTTGATTTTTGTGAAAATATAGATAATTCATTGCATACACACAAAATAAAAAGTTTAAATTTAAAGGTTATTATGGCATTATTTTACCGGTCCAACCAACTCAAGAGGAAATTGTTCTATATGTGGCTCCTGAACTAAAATGTGTGTTGACAGCTCTGATTAAAAGGAAAGCTTTGATGACTGGGTCGGAGCATCTCAGCTTTTGTGGGTCGTTCCTCGTCTGCAGTGGTCAGAATCCATCAGAAAATGTTTGGCTCTTTAATGCACAGGGACTTTCCAATGGAGATTGAGGGACTTACCCCCCCCCGGACTCTTACTGTAAAATATTTGATTGTTCCCAGCTTTTTGGATCCATAGGCCATTAAAAGCATTAGCAGCGGCATTCTAGTTAGAGGAGGGGTATAAAGGTAAGCCACAGGGTCCAATGCAATGGGTGGATTTATGAGCGCGTGCATGCTGAAGGCTGCAGAATTCACACAAACTGAAAAGTGAGAAGTCGACATTAGCCTGAAGAGGAAAAACTGCGGCAGAGAGGATTGCAGCTGATTTCAGCCCATGAAATCAAAGTTGAAAGCTTAAATTTCCCATTTCAAGCACCTGAAGGCATCTTCAAAAAAAAAGAAGAAAAAAAGCAAATATCACATGAATGCGTTGAAGTACTAGATTGAATGAGAAGTCGACTTTCTTTCGGATGTACTCATCCCTCTTGGCACTAAAACAGAAGAGAGATGGTGAAGTGTCTTTGTTCATCGGTTTTGTATTCTATTGCTTTACTGGTTGAGGCTGTTCGTGGCTCCTGAACTAACATGAGTTTGACACAGACGGGTTATAAACTTGTGTCTTGAGAGCAGAAGTCAGGTGTGTATGTTTTTATAAACCCTGCAACTGTCCTACCTGTTCCACTTGGTTGGTTATTATGGCTTATTTCAGCTTTTTAAGTCGTCCTAAAAACTCAAATCATTCCTTTTTTATGTTTCTCTTCAACAACAAATAAAATGCAGGAAGAAAAACCTGCATCCTGTCAGAAAAGTCTGATCTTCTGGTTCCGTGCAGATCCGTCTGGTGAAGTCCATGTCTTAATAATACTCAGCAGGTGGTTGTAATGTTATGGCTGATCTGTGTATATGGCTCCTGTCCTTAAGAGGAATGTGCACTAACAGCGAGCTACTTCCTGGAATGCTTTAGATCAAGCGTCCGATGAAACCCAACAAACACTTTTTCTCTACGATGTGCTGCTTGTTGGCGTTGCGGGGGACCGGTGTGTTGATCACTCAGTCCTGTTTCGGGGGATCCGAGTCGTCAGAGCCCATCTCCACCGTCTGCACGGGCAGGATGAGGCCGAGGATCCAGCGCGTGCCGAACACATCCTTGAGATTGGCCCTCCACGGGCTGCAGCTCTCCACCAGCTGGCCTCTCTGCATCTGACACCAGGTCTGGCCCCGGGCCACCAGCAGCACCTGCTGGCAGCAGAACCCGGCGCACACCAGGCCGATGCCCAGCCACACGTACAGCATCAGCACCAGGAACAGCTGCAGGCCGGAGATGGTTCCTGTGAGGAGGCGGAGAGGGAGAGGAGGTCGGCCGGTCATCTTAACTTTAGGATGTTGTTTCTTTTCTAACAACAATTTAGTAGCAAAGGATGTTTTTGACTAAACCTAAAGCAGCGTCACTAAAAAGAAAACGGTCCAGGGTAGTCTGAACCAGCCGTAACTGTAAGCTTCACCAGGAGACTCACCCATGAAGAAGTACCCGGTGGAGAGCGGGAGGAGGGTGAGGAAGGTCAGCGGGTTCTCGAAGGAGATGGAGTACTCCACCGTGAGGAAGGCCACGCCCAGGACCAGAGAGTACAGACACGTGCAGGAGGTGTAGATGCAGAACATGATGAAGTAGCGCATGTTTTTGTTCCCGATGCAGTTCCCGGTGAAGAAGCAGTGGTGGTCCCGCTTCAGGATCACCTTCTTGCACAGTTTGCAGAAGTGGCGGCCGTTCAGCAGGTAGTGAGCGTCCACCTTGTCGGAGCAGTGCGGCGAGCACACCGGGATCGCGGTCTCGTTGGCACTTTCAGCGGGATATCTAATAGTCATCACGTAATTCCCTAAGGCGTTGAACATCAGGAAGAGGAACAGGGCTGTGTGGAGGGTGGTGGAGCCCTGCAGCGACAGGTCCGGGTTTGGGAAGATCGTCGGCATGAAGAAGCCAAAGTGCAGAATGAAGGTGGCCACCGTGGCCGTGAAGAAGTAGGCCGGCGCCACGGCGTTCAGGAGCCTCAGCTTTAACATCCTGGTGAACATGACTGTGCAAGAGGTGGAAACACGCAGTGAGGAGCAGCACTGGACCCCAGTACTTTCACAACACACGCACACACACTTCGTCACTGGTGTGTTGCTT
This sequence comes from Lipophrys pholis, assembly GCF_963383615.2. Classification (NCBI taxonomy): domain Eukaryota; kingdom Metazoa; phylum Chordata; class Actinopteri; order Blenniiformes; family Blenniidae; genus Lipophrys; species Lipophrys pholis. Next base: position 21,091,071 of record NC_137633.1, read on the forward strand.
TAACACAACCGAAGAAAACACACTGTCTTTTAATAATTAAATGTTATTTACATCAGTGGTAATTAAAGCGTGGATCGTTAATCTGTTTACAAAAACAATCATAAACAATGAAAACTCGGCCGGTAAAACTATTTTTTAGCGTCTAAGACTAAATTTCAGGAGTAAGTGTAACAGTTGCAGCCGTTGCAAACTAGATTTAATAAAAAGGATATAGAATATCTCAAATAAGCACGATAATTGATATTTTCCTAGACAGTGGGAGGAGAAAAGCAGCCATGCATGACTCAGACCTCCACTCCAGTCCTATATCGGGACTCTTTTGCTGTCAGTTTTATACTCAGGTGAAGTCGTTCAGGTAAAGATCGTTTTGGGTCAGAGTTGTGTTTTTGCTTGTGATTCCCAACATTCCTTATAAACTGTAACTACTGAGACAAATCCTGGGAATAAAGGGTTCACACTGAGGGTAAGACTCTGTGAGTGCAATGAAATGCGCTAGAAGTTGAAATCGACAATAGAGTGACTCTAAACGTTTAGTTTTTGTACTTTTCTTTACTTTTGTATAGTATAATGTGAGTCAACGACTTTATATGTTTTGTACTTTTAAAAGGCAGACATCTTTACATCGAGGTATCTGAGTAACTTACTCACTAACCACATTTTTCGGACACACACACACACACACACACACACACACACACACACACACACACACACACACACACACACACACCCACACACACACACACACACTCAAGTAAACAGAGCATCTGAATCAGTTGAATAAAACTAAGAAGAAAATATTCCAAAAGACCAATTGAGACTGTAATACACATCTATAAAGATATTTATGACACGTATGAAATATACTTAGTAAATAGTAGATAGTTAATGAAGTTAGATAGTAAAATCAGATTAAGTAGGTCAACACCTGCAGATTAGTGGGAATGGCTCTACAGAGCAGATTACATGGAGCCTGGTGCAGAAATGTTAATAAGGAGAATAACAGTCTGCTGAAGGAGAGAGGGGTCTTGGGACTCTCGGGGGCCACTGAGAATACTAAAAATATCCTGTCCTTCTGTGATCTGCTTGCCTACAGCAGAGTGAGACCATCAAACCAGAGCATGATGGCAGGAAGCAGCAGCCACACCGCCGAGCCTGTTAGAGGGCATCGCAACAATGGATGGTCGCTGCTGAAGGCCACAGAGAGCCGCTCACCACACTGCACCACTACGTCACTACGTCACTACATCACTATATGACTATATCACTACGTCACTACATCACTACGTCACTACATCACTATATGACTATATCACTACGTCACTACATCACTACGTCACTACATCACTATTTGACTATATCACTACGTCACTATGTCACTATGTCACTACATCACTACGTCACTACGTCCCTACGTCACTACATCACTACAACACTATATCACTACGTCACTATATCACTACATCACTACGTCACTATACCACTAAATCACTATATCACTACATCACTACGTCACTACAGCACTATATCACTACATCACTGTATCACTGTATCACTGTATCACTACATCACTACATCACTATATCACGAGATCACTACGTCACTATATCAGTACATCACCATATCACTACACCACTACATCACTACACCACTACATCACTATATCACTACACCACTACATCACTACATCACTTCCCCTGCCTTCAGTCCAGCTGCTCCCAGATTAACGAGCTGATGTCTGATGCATCGATGTGGTGCGTCGTGGAGTCTCCACGCGCACACATCTGGTTACCTGCAGATGTGGTGGAGGAGGAAGAGGTGGAGGAAGAGGAGGAGGAGCTGTCCGTTCAGCACCGCGGAGCAGAGGAGCTCAGCAGCCGGGCAGGAGGTGTCAGTGAGCCGGTCCAGCCTCCTCTCTCTCTCTGGCAGCAGTGAGCCGAGCTCCGTCTACCGCCCCCTGCTGGTCCGGTGCGTCTCTTCATCTCACTCTTGATATCAAATATATTTCATCATTAAAATAAAAAACCTTTACTATCATGTTATGCTCACTTCTCCAGGAGTATGATATAAACCCATTAAAAAACAAACAGAAAAAGATATTAAGACATAATATCTGATGAAAGTTACATTAATACATTGAATTTCATCAATTTTGATTGAAAACATATAAAAACATTTTTAATCCAACTATAGGTTGCCATTATTATTATTATTATTATTATTATTATTATTATTATTATTATTATTATTATTATTATTATTATTATTAATTTATTTATTTATCTATTTATCTATTTTGGGGACAGCTTATTCTGGCTGTGTGGTTAAAACATGCACACTGTATTACATTCCAATTAAAGTCACCAGGAATCTCAAATACATTCTGGATTGAGATTCAGAGACTCCCCCCACACACAGGGAGAACATGTAAACTCCTCTTAGAAAATGTCCCAATCCCTAATGCAAACCAGGATTATTCTGGCTGCGAGGCAAACACGCAAAAGCCCTGATTTTATCATGTTATGATATAATGAAAAATTGACAAAAACAAGAATACAGTATTTGTCACTTGTATACATTTCAAACAGATTTTTGTGACATTGAAAAGTCTCTGATGAAAAGTTTTCTTTTTGAATACTGTTCTAAAGCCCAAGGTTTTGATATGATCCTTTAGTGATTGCTTTATAAAGGTTGGAAAAGTATTTAGACAAATCAAGTCGCTGTAATATTTATGTCTTTGTTATTAAAATCCCCCACAGTTTTCCTTTTGACATAAAATTTTCTAAGTTCAAATGTTGCGAGCTTTGTATAGAAGTGTGTTTTAATGTGTGGGGGATCAGGGAGATGCTGTTGCCCATGATGATTCTTTCTTTATTCTATTAATATTAAGAAATCCGGATGCAAGCAAATAACTGAAGGTAAAAACTATTAATAATAGAGATTACACAAAGGGAAATGAAAAATCACATATAATGTAGGCTTAATGTAGTGTTATTTGTACTGTATTATCACTACTAATACTAGTAGAACAATGTTAGTATTTAAAAAATAATAATATTATCACTGGAAATGAACAAACACACCTACATGTTTGTCCCTATTGTTTCTATATGTGTGTTTTGTTAGTGCACCTCGATCCTTTTTCATGTTCACACACATTTCTATCTCATTTGTTATGAAACAACACCGACATCACGGAAATGTGATTTTATGGAAACCCGAAGTATTTTCAAAGACTATTTTAAGTCATTCCAGTGTTCATATAAGAATACAATGTGTTATTTAATCTTTTATACATTGTTTTAGATGTGAAAATTTAACATATATGATAACTCTACTACTTGTGCGTTTTGTTCTTCTGTATCTGAAGAGCTGCAGGCATCTACAGACGTTTAGGAGAAACAAACTACCAGTAGGTGGCAATGCATCCTCATATTATATTATTATTATTTGGTTGCTGGCTGCTCAGTGAGATATAGAATCACTGTGACAGTATCAGGTTACAAGAAAGGTTTATTAACATATTAAACAAGACTGCTGACTAAATTTCCTCCAGCGTTTCAGTCTGACTAAATACACACAATGTGTTTGTATGACAGATACATTTACAACATAGACAACGTAATTAAATATGATTAAAAGTCAATAATAATTTGAAAAGATTTGATTAAAAAAAAGAACTTTTCCATCGTGTTTTTGACAGAAGCTTATTTTCACTTGTAACTGAGTGCAATCCAAACATCGAATGAGCAGCAAAGTGGAGACTTTCAATAGTTTTCCATTTCTGCACGCAGTTATAATATACTGATAGTAAGTATTTGTATCACATGTGAGCTATCCAGGAGAAGAGAAACAGTTTCCACCTTTTCAAAAGAGCTTTCTTCATCAGGTATTGGAAGAACATAAAGACTAATCATGATAAAACAAGTCAGAGGGCTTGTTAATTAAAGCTGCACATCAGTTTGTAAATGAGTGGTGCTTCATTCTGCCTCCACTGACTCAAACAAAGCGTTTTGATGGAGACATATGAATATGTCTTTTTCATTAAGGACACAAAAACGTACTTGATTTTGAAGCATGATAGCTTATCTGGAAAATTCTTTTCATGAGTGCAAGTATTTAAGACCAGAGCCTTTGGGTGACTTGTGTTTTTTCAAAAAATACAATTTAACATGAAATTTCTCTTGAAACCTCCTCCATCCAGGATGCAGACAGATCAACAGTCCATCACAGGACAAACATAAACACATAGACAGTAAAAAAAAAAGTTTTAAAAAAGAAAGAGAAAGAAAGAAATTTAGACAATTTGGGGTCAACAATTGACACCAAATGCATGATTTTATTTTTATTTTTATTTTTTTATTTTGGGGTGGGGGGGTGGGGGCGCTACTTGGGGTACCTAAAGAGAACTTGAACTTGCACATACACAGTGGGAAAAACTTCTGAGGAAAAATAACAAACTCGGAATCATTTAAATAATTATTTTTATGGATTAGGAATCCGAGTGGAGTTTACATGTTCTCCCTATTTGTGTGGGGAGTTTCTCTTGAGTATCTCAATCCAGAATGTATTTGAAATTACTGGTGACTTTAATTGAAATTAAATACAGTGTGCATGCTTTAGCCACACAACCAGAATAAGCTGTCCACGGAATTGATAATAATAATAATAATAATATGACAACAACAACAACAATAATAATAATAATAATAATAATAATAATAATAATAATAATAATAATAATAATAATAATAATAATAATAATAATAGAAAATGCAGGAAGTCAGTAAAATTTACTTATAGGGTGCATTTCACAGATATGGACACAAAGTACTTTACATCAATAAAAGCTGAAATTGTATAAAAAGAGTATATATAAAAGTATATCTAGTCTTGAAAATGGGGAGTAACAGCAAAAATACATAGAGGTAAATAAAATCACTGCAATTAAAGAATACAATACAACTTCAATATATTCTGACTTTCTACTCATGTGATTAAAAAATGCTTTGGACAGATTTTGTTCAGGTTTTCCTCCGTACTGTTCTCAGTTGTGATTTGTTGACGGTCCCTCCGCGGGTCTGATGCGGGTGTTGAACTGTCACACGGTCCCTGGGAAGGTGGGAGTTTCTCTTGTTTCTTGGTGTTGGAGGAAAAAAAAACAGCAGCATCTCCATCAGCAGCAGCCGCCCGCGACCAGGAAGCTTTGTGAGGTGAGAGAAGACACATTTTTAACTCTGTGCATGCTCGCTGCGGATCTATTTGCGGACTGCAGACGGAGGTTTGTGCGCCGTTTGTGGCGCAATCGTTTTCATCAAGTTGCAGATCCGGAGGAAGGTGGGTGTGCAGACTGCAGCAAACACAGGGGCAGAGATGGAAAATGCCTGATTGGAGAAGGAGAGACACATTTTTCCTTTGAAAAAAAAAAAATAAAAAAGTAAATATTTCTAAATTTATTATCGGATGTGTAAAAGTTGGAAGTGTGATTTGTTGTGGCTGCTGAGGATGAGTAGGTTTCTGGCAACGTGTCAGACTATTACACCCAAAGCAGGTGCATGATGTCTCCCCACAGGAACACCTCATGTCTGTCCCTCCTCCAGTGGAAAACCATTTACTGTAATCGAGGGTCCCCATCATGTCTGACAGGAGGGGGAGATCTCCCACTGCCTCCCCTCTGCAGCCCACTGAGGTCTCCTCAGTCGGATCCACACAGACACAAAGCATCCTCTGGTCATCTCGCCATCTGGGCTGACCTGTTGAGTCTCACTCTCGTTTCACTGCACAGTCACTGGCTATTGTTGCCTCACAACGGGGTGTTATTGTCGGGGTAAACTGAGGTCACACTGGAGGGATCTGCCACACAAAGGTCATTTATATTCTGAACAAGTCCATTCAGCTTCTGTCTTTAAAGCTACAGTGTCTGTTATTGTTCAGTTTCAGATCAGTTTAATTAATACCCTACGTGCGTGGTCTTGTAAGTGTAGGTTTGTGGTAGCAGCAGGGGATATCGAGGAGCAGGTGGGGGGATGAAAACATGGTGAATCTATTCATCAAACAGACATTTCTATGACTGAATTGGTTGAAAGTGTTGAGAAAAACCCCAAAATATAAAGCAAGCTTTTGTGCAAAAACCGTAAACGTAACAAAAGTTTAGGATATGTATAAATCTACATCCACAATAGAAGCAGGAGCACTTTGCAGTGATTAACTTGAAAAACAAGATACACAAATTTAGTAAACCTGGATCTCGTCTTTCAAGTTAACACAAGACAACGTCTTCGAGAGGAAACTGAAAACCTTCATAGCCCAACTTGTCTCTGTGTAAACGGTGAAAATGTGCTACTGCGCATGTGCACTACAGCCTTGGTAATTAGTTCTTCTGCACATGCTCAGTAGATGGAAAATAACAGCAATGTTTTCCTCCAGAGTGTCATGACTCTCAGTCCATGTTCTCCTGGGAATTGGTGGTTTTATAGATGAGAGTCACCGTCATAACAATGCAGCTTGGTCGTCTGTGCATATGAATGCCCGTGTACTCTTCAATGTTGACCTTCATAGGGTATTATTCTATGAATGCATGTGTGTGTGATTTCATCACAAAAACAACCATCAGCACCTACTAGTGGTTCAACATGAAAACATTTGTGTGTAAATGGACGTCTTTTTCAAAACATTGTCGTGTAAATGTGAAACCTTTCGGAAACAAAAATGCAACAATGATGCGTCTCCACTTGAAACGTTGTCGCATAAACAGGAGCCTAGTTGCTGTAACCTGGAAAGGCAATTGGCCTAAAATTTACTTTCTGCATCTTTAAGATGAGATTGTGATGAGATTCATTCACAAGTCCTGGTTTTCCATTTGTACCTGCCGTGTTGTGGGAAGGTGGTCTTAAAAATGTCAAAGATTTAACGTTTTCATAATATGTCACACAGCCCGAAGCTTTGAAGGTGCAGGATATTTAAAAAAAAATTTAATACAATACTTAATAATTGGCCAACAAGGTAAAATTACAAACATGATACCATTCTGAAGTTGGCAAGTTAACCAGAAAGCTTCAGGCTGTCCAGTCCTGTACATCCAGCTTCTAATTGGTTGGAAATCCATTAAAAAAACCTTGTCACACTGCATAGTAAACACAACAGAGGATGGAGCTTTTTGAAATCACTACTGAAAAAACTGAACAACAAAATTCGGAATTACTGAAGACAAGGTACATCGACTCACTACTGCCACCCGATGCACCAAAGTGGTATCACTCAAATTTTATAATTACTGCACCTTTAAGGTGTTTAACGTCAAGAGTAAGTATAGACTCTATTGTAAAATAGTTTTTTTTTAGGAACTTATCTGTCTGAAAAAGAGGCCGATTTATTATAGACTTTTTAACGTGGGTATTAAAATATAACTTGGCCTGTACAAGTATGCAAGCCTAAAGCTTTAATGATACATTATGTAGAATATATTCAAACCTTTTAACAGTGATTTGATAAAAGACAACAACAGTGTTCATGTTTTGTGTGTATTGTAGGTATGGACACAGAAGTTAACAAGCTCACCACATACCCAGTCTTTTAAATCCATAAATGTATTGTTATTGAGATATCAATAAGAAAAATATACATGTGGGAATGTCCAAACATCCTCTTTATGTTCTGTTTACGTTTTAAACCAATAAACTAGGCGACTTACAATCAGAGCTGCATTATATCACAAATGTTTCCTTATTGTGATATGATACCTGCACTTAATCACAACAGACCGGATGAACTGTGATAAATGATGTTTCAAAGCCCTGTGCTCTCATGCTCTGCAAATATGAGATGATAGAATTATAGATTTATAGGAAAAGCGTGAATAATCATGATTAGTTGACAAAAATCAACAGAGGCATTTTTCATCATTTCATCACAGGACCGAGATCCGACGCAAGCAAACAAACGACCAAAAAACAACAAAGTAGAGAACAATCCTCAAAGCATAAACATGTCAACATCATCTACTTGTATTATATCTTTGTAAAACAAAACTGAAGCGCTTCGTAGCCACTATGTGAACACTAATAACTCACCACTGCCCCCTAGTGCACAAATGTTGCAGTACTTAAATTTGACATTCTGCACCTTTAAAGGAAATCTAGACTGTATTATAAAATCAATTCTTGACTCTTTATCTGTAATTTGCACCTAAAAGGCCTTAAAATTCCTAATTTAAACATAATAAGACTTTACTAGAAAACTGTTATACAAGCCAAGGGCTTCTTCTTTTTTTTTTTTTATGAGATTTTTCATGCTAGATTGTCATGATAATGTCTGGAGCCGTGTCTGACAACAATAACGCACCTCATCAGACCGATAACAACACATACACGACAGCGATGATGTTGTTCATTAATTAGAGAGGATTTCTGTCATGTTTGTGCATCCTCATTATTGCAGACACTTTCATAAACATCTCAGAGATTCAGCGCTGTATTTCAGTCACGATCCATAATGACCATAACAGCGTTTCACTCTCTGGAGTTCACCAACACCCATTGATCTGAAAGGTCAGTTTTCAAAATAAACGTGATGCTCTCAGGAAAATCAGAAACTATATGTTCTTTATTCCTCCTTTTGATACAAGCAGGTGAAAGGAGTCAGATAGTTTACATTTATGTTTTAAGTATGTAATGGGTGTTTAAATAACCCATTTTCACCAGCTGGACACAATTATTTTTCACTTTATACCTGGAAAAAAGGCCTAAAATTGAATTGCTCCCTTCCCGGTAGGATGCTGGGGTGTAATTTGCAGAGGTTTACCCCCTCAAGTGCTTGCCAATCAATACATTTTCTATAGGCTTTCACTTTAACCATCGATCCCACTCTGCAAAAGGAAGGTTTTCTCTGAAGGAAAGGGAACAAATGAGCGCTGGTCATCCTCACGTATCACACAGTCATTAATATTTCAGGAAACTGAGCAGAGATTGAAAGGGGAGCTTGCAGTGGTGATGTGGGTGTGTGTGTACGGTGTGTACGGTGTATACGGTTTGTACAGTGTGTACGGTGTGTACGGTGTGTACGTTGCAGGTTGGAACAGCTGCTGAACAGACAGACGAAACCAAGAGGCATGTTAAAGACAATACAAGGTGATTTAAGCCCAAAACAGATTCATGTGCACAGTTTTGTTCTTTGTGTTTGTTTTATCAATGGGTGCAGGCACACATCCGGCTCCACGCAGCGATGTGATAAAAGAAATCTAATTTGAGCTGCATAAATGTCAAACGGTAGCAGACGCTCTGTTTTCCAGCTGAATTTGAAGAGCTAAATGCTGGAGCAGGTATTTTCACATTGTGGGAGTACGGAACATCACACACAGTCTCAGGCAGTCGTTTCTGGACTTGTTCACATCACGATAGAATAAAATACTGTGAACAGCTGGTGCAATCCATAAGGCAAAAATGTATGGATTTTCTCTGTTCTTGTTAAACACACTGACATGCCTAGAATGTGAATTTGTGTTGGGAACAGTTTTGTTATAAAAACATGATTTCAATTATATAACTCTGTATCTTAATCCCAGAAACACATCTTTATTCTAACAGGAATCCAACTGTTGTAAATTTTACACAATCCAGAGCAACAAACAAATGCTATTGAACAGAATGATTTATTGTCCAAAGCGAGAATGGAATCCTTTATTGAGATACACAAGCAAACTGAACCTTCTTACAAAGAATGATGTGAACTATGTTTAACCGTCTATGTTCCAATTTATGACAATAGACTTCATAGAACTCAGTTTAGTCCAGCGGCTGCATGCAGGATGACCTCCAGTGGGTTAGTTTATTGGTAGTTACTTTAACCTTTTGTGTATTTCTAAATATTTTCCTTTGCAAACAAAGACAAGTACAATACGTTTGCATTTAATAAATTGGTGTCAAAACCGGCCCAATCCAGCTGCCAAACCACCTAGAAAATGGTCAAAATTTCTAAGAAAACAGATTTATTATTATTTTTTTAACAAATTGTACAGACACAACACAACGCTGAGACCCGAGCTGAGAAATCGGTGCAACTCACTGATACGTCACATATATACACAAGATGCCAATAAATCCTGTAGCCAGCCTGCTTTTGGCCCACAGGCAACATGTTTGACACTCATGTTATAGACAGTTAAAATCAATGAAGTGGATTTTTCTATTTGACTTCAGTTCAGCAGGTTTCAGAATAGATTCCACATTTAAATCAATGCCACAATACACTCAATAGCTTTCACCCTTGTCTGGAGTAATCTGCCCATTAAAAACACAGTGGCAGATTAAAAATCCCCGAGCAGCTTGGATCTGGGAAAGGTCTTTTTTAAGTGGAGAATCTAAAAGATGGTTTAAAAACCCTGAAAGCAATGTGAATCATTTAGGAGAGGTTGAAAAATACATTTCCATTTCTCCATCTCTTTCGGTCCCTGGTGCTTTCCCTGATAACCTGAGGGAAGAAAGTGTCGCACCGTCAAGATGACCCACTCCACATCCTGTGAAGTCTGCGACCAGAGGGCAGAGCACAACCAGCCTGGATGAGCGGGGAGCGGCTACTAGTACTGACATGCATGACTGAGCATATAGACCCAATAAATCCTGTTGCTTTTATTATCTTAGGGCTTTAAATGTTGCATTAATTATAGTGAATAACTGAGGCCTCGTTTCCACATCATTTCAGGTAAAAAAAAACACATAATTTTTTGTGTTTTTGTTTCAGAAAAGTTTCACATTTACACGGCAACGTTTCGAAAAATTATGTTCCTTTACTAGTGCCACTAGTGGGTGCTGTTGGTTGTTTTTGTAATGAAACTACACACACATGCACGCAGAGACCAATACGCTATAAACATTAACAAAGATAGTACACGGACATTCGTATGGACAGACGACCGAGCTGGATTACTTTTACGGGAGACCGACAACTATAAAACTACCAAGTCCCAGGAGAAGATGGACTGGGAGTCATGACACTCTGGAGGAAACGTTATTATCCATCTCAGCGCACATGTGCAGAACAACTATTGACTATGGCTGCGGTGTGCATACGCAGTAGCATCATTTAAAAAAAGTGCATTCTACCCCGTTTACAAGGAGATGAAGCGTTTTCAAAAAGTTCCAACTTCGGAACCGTTCTCAAGAAGTTTCAGTGGCTAAGAGCAGCGTTGTTGAGTAAACGGATACCCAAAACACTACTGAAGTCATCTAACAATCCTGTAAATGGGGATTAGAAAAGATGGACTAAAAAAGTTCAAACTTTCTTTTCATGAAAGGTGGTAGGAAGGTGACGTTGTCTGTCTTAGTTGGCAAGATATTAATAACATTTTTCAATCAAGAGTCACATTTTCTCTGGAAAACGTTTTAATAATCTACAGGGAGACACGACAGAGGCGCCGAAAGTTAAGTAATGTGCATAATTAGTCAGTATGTTTGTATTTGTGACTGTTTCACTGGCCTCACAGCCAAGCTGTCAAAACACCCATAATGCAACAGCTATAAGAGGAGTTTTTTGGACATTTTGTATTTTTCACTGGAAGGGTTCATTAAAATTGGCTTTAAGTTGAGATTTTAGTCATTATTTGAAAGTAACTTGTTTGGTTTTGCAAAAATATAGACATTTCCATCACATATATTCCGCGCCACAACAAAGAAAAGTTTCAATCTATTGCCTATTGTGGCACTATTTTATTGGTCTGGCCCACTCAAGATCAAACTGGGATGCATGTAGCTCCTGAACTAAAACGTGGTTTAGACACTTAGAAAAAAAAAATGTCAACAAACCCATATCTACACATACAGTACGTGAATTATTCGCAGTTAGTTTTTTACTTTTGACTCATATTTATTCATTAATTTTGAAATTGCTCAGCATTAATAGCTACATGGCTCCTAGAAACATGATTTGTGGCACATTGCTCACTTTATTATTGCAACAACAATACATTTGAGTATATTGTGCAACTACAGGTCCGTCTCACATTCACAATATTTTAAATCCAACGCGAGTGCACAGCTTGCAGTCCAGTAAAAGGTCATGTGACCCCGGGTGGTACTGGGTGGTGCAGACTCCAGAGTAAACACCCTGTGGGGTGAAACGCTCTGTGTTTGACACTTTCTGTCTCGTCTCCCTGACGACACTAGTGTGAGCAGCTGGTTTTGTAGGTGTGTGCCGTCTCTGGTGTTGTTGTGGGCCCTCCTGGAGACCCCGGGGGTGTGAATGTCACCCAGCAGAGAGTGTTGGTGTCTCACACACGTTTACTTTTCAGCAGATTATTAGGGAAAACATAATTCTGTACTGTTCTTTTGTCAATCTCCGATTTGAGAAGCTCGTCTTGAGCTAATTGATTTATTTCAATCTGTTGTTTTTGTGGCACGATATAATGTAATTCTATGTTGTGTAATAATGGCAAATTAATGGTAATGATGCCATAGCAAACAGTTGTTCTGCACATGCTCAGTAGAAGGACAATAACAACAATGTTTCCTCCAGAGTGTCATGACTCCCAGTCCATGTTCTCCTGGGACTTGGTAGTTTTATAGTTGACAGTCACCATAATAATCCGTCTTGGTCGTCTGTCCATACGAATGCTCGTGTACTCGCCGTTGTCAATGTTTACATCCAGATATCTCTAATGCGTAGAGGCCTCTTGCTATTGGCTGACGTGTTGCCATTAATACATTAGTGAGGTTACTTCAGCTCTGAGCAGCTGAGACAAACGGCCCACGCTGCTGACAGCCTGCTCACTCCGTGTAGCGCCACGCGGGCGTCTTCCTGTGGACGAAGATGGCGGCGGTGGCGATGTGGAGTACAGGCGTCTTTCAGTGAGCTGTCACGAGATTCAAATAAAACCGTTGGCAAACACTTTTGACAGAAAATCGAACACAAACAGAATATGAGAACAAAAGCTTCTCTGTGAAACCTGATTTGTATTCCACACTGTCATGTAACCATCACAGGTGTGTGCTGCCGGCTGAGCTTTGTTCTTCTTGTGTCTTCGGTGGGAAGAAAGCTCCTCGCTACTTGAGATTCAGCCTGAGAATCACCCTATGATTCCACAGAGCTCCTTCACCCGCAGCGTTTTCACTGTGTGTTGCACGCAAACTGTCTGGGCCGTGAGCTTTCTACCCCACAACGAAAACACGTCAAACATTGAGGTGTCAGACTCTCCTGTACCGTCACTGCTCTCTGAATCTTAATGCGCACTGTGGCTGCTGAACACACATCGGATGTAAAGCTTTAGGCCTTCAGAGGTCCTTTTAAGTACAGCAGTTGTAATATAAGTAGGATTTACCCTGCAGAACGTTGTGGACCTGATGTCCGGTGATTTTCATATGAGAAAAGCCATTCTATTGCTTAAATATACATGTATATATATACTGTACAAATCAAATTCATAAGATCGAGAACAACTGCCTAATGCTTTTCTTTGAAGGCTCCTGCTGTTTTGTCTTGTTGAGTAGGTGTGTCTTCCTCAGGGACTGTTTACATGACAAAGTTTTATTTGAAAAGTCATCATGAGTCTTTACATTCAATTCTGAAATGAAAACCTTGAAAATCCTGTCCACAGTTTTATTTACTTTTTTCCATTGAACACATTAAAGTTTATATAGTGTAAAGTGTATATAATATAGTATGATAGTATTAGTACCTTTGTTCATGTCTTGCTTGAGGACACATATGGACAGGGCCAGATGTGAAATTAAACCCTTTGCAATTTGATAGTTGTTAGATCCTTATGGATCAATGCAAATCATCTCAAATTATCGCAATATCAACATGCAATTTACATTTTTCAACGGACTGACTGAGCTATATCAAATTATGTCTCCATGCACTATTGTGTACATGCTGTGGAAATTGAAATGACAACATTTCAAAATGAAGGAAAATTGCAAGTGATCGCAATTAATTCTAAATGTTTTTGACAGATTAACGAATGAGACAAAGAAAAAACGCAAGTCCCAGTCACAGCTGGTGGAAAATAGCGAGAAAGAGCTATTGATAAGAAAAACATCTTAAAGTACAAAGATGTCATCAATTGAAGTGTTTGTATTCATCATTATTACAATACTCGACTAGAACGGGCACAGACCTTCACCAGCGCATGTGTTTGCGAAACCGAGTTAGCATCACCAGTATGTTAGCCGTTAGCTCATATTGATGCTGGGTAGGTCAGGTAGCAACATCACTTTGTGAAGCACTGAGCAGGGAGCGTCTCCATGGCAACAGTTGCTGATCTCCTTTAAACTCCTCCATGAGGTGTCTCTCCCATCCGTTTTGAATGGGACCTTTTTTTGCCGTTTTTGGAGATTTATTCGGAAACGGTTAGCCGCCAACGTCCCAAAATCTAATCGATTGGTACTTGGATGAAGACAAATCATCCCTGAAGAGTTCATGCAATTTGGGTTAATCGATTTAGCAAAAAGTTGGTACAATTCATACATACAAACCAATAAAAAAAGAAATTCTTGCAGACAAAAATCATAACCTTCCCCCAACGTTTTTTGTAGAAGGTAACATGTTTACCTGCTACTGAGCTGCCAAATTGATTGTAAGCAATTATGTGTTGCTGTTGTCTGCTAATCTAAACATTGTGATCCTTCACTGGCCAAATTAGGAATGATGGTTAATTTCATTGAAAAATTGTCATGTAAAGTCTTCGTTTAGTCTTTGCATTGTCCTTTGGAACAGAGTTGACCCGTCGCCAGCCCAGTTTTTGGCCTTGGATCAAGTGTTTCACACCCTCTGGCATCAGTGCTTAAGAGGATTAGATATTTCCTCCCTATTAATCTCTTCTGATGTGCAGCATTTACAGTTTTTGGATGATGGAGGCATGAGCCTCAGGATTTTAGGATCCAGTAGACCCTGCAGTTTAAGAAGCTATAGCTGGAATATTCTAGATTCTCGATAGCGTGCGGAGAAAGTGCAGCTCAGACAGACACTGTGGCTGTTCAACTGGTCGGGTTCAGCCAAATCCAGCATCTGTGTTCGACTGGAGCAGCGCTGGTTCCAGATGGGTCCTAATGAGGAATGGCTCAGTCCCCACAGCGGCAGCAGCAGCAGCAGCAGCAGCAGCAGAAGAAGACACACACACTCCCCTGGGGTTTACTGAGCATGTGCAGACAGACGAGGAAGCAGGTGTTGTCTTGTTTGACCACGGTCTGTGCGTGCAGTATTCGCTCCCACCGTACCGTGGCTC
This sequence comes from Lipophrys pholis, assembly GCF_963383615.2. NCBI lineage: Eukaryota > Metazoa > Chordata > Actinopteri > Blenniiformes > Blenniidae > Lipophrys > Lipophrys pholis. Next base: position 21,106,285 of record NC_137633.1, read on the forward strand.
ACTCAGCCTTCGGAGGGGAGGCCGGGTGGGTGTGGGGAGGCTGCGTTAACCGTGAGCTGTGAGCAGACACACCTCAGTGATCTGTGTTTGTGTACGCTGTGATAGAGGGTGAGTTATGAAAAGGGTTGAGCCCCCACCCTTCCCCTCCGCTGAGCAGGTGGTGAGCAGATTGTGTTTAAATCTCCGCCCTGTTCTTTCCCTCAGGATGAGTCTCATTGCCCATCCAACACAGACGTCTACCCACCGCCATCACTGCAGAGGCCTGCGACTCCTGTGGAGCTTCAGGCCACACTTCTGGAGCAATTAATAAGGGATAGTCTGGCATTCATGTTTAAAAGCTTATATTTCAATAATTTTGGGTTAAGATGCAGCGCACATTCCCACCCCACAAGACATTTGATTCCTATTCCATCATTAGAGTGTTTGAGACGAGAAACACCAAACATATGATGCAGGTTTTGCTGCCTCGTGCAAATCAACAGAAGAGTGGTGAGAAAGACTGCAACATTTAACAAGGTTGCAGTCAAGAAAGAGAACAGCAGCACTGAAGCCATGGTTCTTTTATTTGTGGTGACTGCAAATTGTCCTTGGGGCTGTTGGTCTTTTATCTCATGGCGACTGGCAGTTGATCAGGCGCAGACGTTTAGAAATGAACTGAATAGCGTTTTATTTATGGTCCATTTCTCTGGTGAAACAGGGCCGTCACTCTCTCATTCCCTTAGGCAGGTTTTGTCTGATGAAGGGGGGAGGCAGAGCTCCACCAGAGCCGCAAACCAAATGCTTTATGGTATTTATTAAACTTTGAAGCGGTTGGAAATTATAATCCCGCGCCTGACATGTTTACATGTAACGATACATTTCTCCCTTCATAAATCTATCGCCTGAGCCTCACAGGACATTAATGCTGCGGCAGCAAGTTTCTAATGAGTTAATTTGAGTTATTGCAAGTTGTGAAAGTGCGGAATGTAACATTTGAGTAATTCCTCTTTTGTGCTCTGGGTGGCAGCAGTGAATTCCTTTCAGTTTCAGTAGTTTATTGTTGGTTAATGTCAAAAACTTCAACCTCACCTTATTTCCCTTTCATTTAGTGCCTGATTTTGCTGCTGCTTACTCTGTTCTTCTACTGGAGTCAGTGACTCACTACACCATCTTGTGGTTCAATATGGTATTACAGGACATTGAATCTCAGCTAGTTAGCTTGTTAACTCTAATGTTATATTTGAGACATCGTTATAGTATTTTCAGTTTGCATTTGAATGTTTAGGAGTAAAGATATTAGACATTACACAGACCTGGGTGGTGTCATCTGCACAGCAACGAAACTGTTTACATTGTATTTATGGAAAATATACCCAAGAGGATAGGACCTAGGACACAGCCCTGGGGGATGCCAGTGGAGAGAGTTAAGCATTTTATCTGAATAAACTGTGTGCAACCAGAGAGGTATGACTTGAGCTAGTCCAGGGGTGTGTTGGATAGTCCGTGGAGGAAGATGGAGTGAGAGGAGGAGGAGGAAGAGGAGGAGGATGGAGTGGGAGATGGTGTCAAAAGGTGCTCTCAGACCGAGGAGGAGAACAATGGATAAAAATCTAGAATCAGCTGCAATGAGGAAGCTGTTACTTTGACGAGGGTTGTTCAGTTATTTATGGATTGTTGGTGTGTTTGATGGAAATTAATTGCTTTTCATCTTGTAGCATTTCTGTAGTAGTTACCAAGTGAACTCAAACTCTCAACCGAGATCCTTGATACTTGTTCACGTCATCATCAGGATACATTTCCTCACTGAACATGCACAGAGAGGAAATGGTGCCATTTTTATCCACTGTGGCTTGGACCGTAGCCTCCATCACTCACTCTCTGATACCTCAGCTGTTTTTCTGGTGCAATGAGCGTATGAGCTGACCTCAGTCAGCTTCTTCTTCTTTCCAGCTCACCCTTTTTTTCTTCCTCTCCGACTCAAACTCAGGTGTGTTTCATCACCACTTTGCGGCTGCTGCACTGACTTCAGCATGTGTGATTAGAATAGTGCATAGCGGAGCACACACACTAGATTTCACTCATTCTGCCTGCCAGCGGGAGGCACAACGCCGCTTCCCAGCGCAAACAGCAGTCTGGCTTGGAGGACTGGTACAAAGAAGGAAAGAGAGACAAGCAGAGGGGATGGATTAGTGAGACTTCAGAGTCGCAGAGTCGAACAAGCAGGAGGAGAAATGGATACCCTGGGATCAGTGTGAGCGTATTTGAGTGTTTCAACAGATAGGAGAAAAACAACCGTGGAGCCTCACCATTAATCTGCTGAGTCATGCTGTGACGTTTGTCCAAATGTTGTGTGAAAGCACACCACGGTCGGAGCGTATTCCTCAGCATCCCGCCTGGGCCCGGAGCTGCAGAGGAAGAGTTTCCCTTTCAGCATCGGCAGACCACGTAAGTGACCAATGCAGGAAAAGGACAATCAGGATGAGTGGATGATGAAGGTCTGTTTAAGCCTCTGCAGGTCAGGCTGGTCAAGCTCTGTGTGTTTCCAGGTTACAGCGTGTCAGGTGTGTATCTCTTCTTTAGAAGAAATCTTCTCTGTTTGACTGTGCTCCTGTTGCTCCGTGTTACAGGTCAAACATTGGCTCTTCAGTTTAATTGGCCTCCACCAGCTCATCTCAGGAATATAATTCTCCGGTCAATTTAATTTGTGTTTCACATGAGCCCTGTTGACTTATCAAATCAGAAGAAATATATTGGTGACAAGCATTATTTCTTTTCTTTTTTTTAATTTCCACAAGGATGTCTATATCTTCATGGTTGCTTGGTTGCTTGGTGTCCAGCTGGTTGGCAGGCTGACTGGTTGGTCGGTCGATGGATTGGTTGGTTTAATTTAGTGGTTGCTTGGTTGGTAAACAGAATCACTCAGAACATTGTTGGGGGATTTTGATCAAATTTGATAGACTAACAGACTAACAAAATAAGAACTGATTTGGGTGAGATCTGGACAATATTTTGGATTCAAAATATATAATATAGAAATTATAGATTCATTTGAATATGCTGATTGGTTATGTGGTGAGGCAGAAGAGATTGGATTTTGAGAGGGATCCAGATCACATTCTGAATCCTAAATCCATCAGAAATGATTGAAATTCATAAAATTCTCCAGATGTAGAAGTGTAGCCATGTTTCATAAGGGTGGGACAGCTGGAAGGTGGAAATCCAGGAGAAATTCCTTTGAAAGCCTGATACCAATAAAAATTGATTCTCAACGTGAGATCATTTGTGCAGCCTGTTATCTTTGAGTTAATGGGGAGGGAGGGTCAACAACCTAATTTACTTGGATTTCAAAACACATTTGTTGTGTGTGTGTGTGTGTGTGTGTGTTTACTCTCCAGTCTGCTGGTGAGATAGATTCAATCACTGCAAGACAAACTGATGGATTTTATCTTTCAAACCATGGACATTATTCATTGGAAGTAGAGATGTGTCACCCAGTCCAATTGTCATTTGTGTGAATATGAAAAAAGGGCGTTTGACTCTCCTTTGCTTATTTTACTTCCCAATCTGTTCTGAGATGATCACGTTTGCACATTACAGAAACTCACAGTTCTGCAAAGTGTCGTACACGTTCCAGACTCTAATGTATGTTGGTGGTTTGGGTGTTTCTACCAATGTTTGGCTTCACGGCAATCAATGTCTAAAGAAATGTACCAAAGCTTGGTACATTTGCTTTACAATCAATGGTACAATCTGTGCAGGCTTCTTGGAAAACATTGATGGAAGAATTACTGTGGAGAATGGTGTGTCTCTTCCCAGTGCTGTAAACCAAACATTGGTAGTTACTCATCCATTTCCAGGAGAAAGAATCCTTTTGGACCCAGTGATGCATTAGATTCATTATTGGCAATGAGAGAAAAAGTGATTTCTTGTGGCTAGAGTTTCTGGAGAAAATCATACGAGCAGATTGTGAGTATGTTATATAGATTTATGTTGTGAGCCTTCCCTCGGGGAATCTCCTCTCCTGCACTCATCTCTACAGGGAGGCTCTGATGCTCGGCGTCTGACGTTATCCGAGTATTGACTTCAAGCTGTACAATTCCACAACAGAAAGATGAGAATGGCCGTACAGTCGTGCAGAAGGAGCCGCTGAAGGATCACCGGGGTGTGTTTTTGTCCGCAGGCCACTGCGAGTGAGATGTACAGCGGTCCGGCAGCGCCGCCATCGATCAGCTCGTCTCCTTCACTAGAGAGAGAGAGCCCGCTGTGGCTTCTGTCGCACCACCAGCGCCGTGTGGTTCTGCCTCAATAAAGCTGTGATGGAGTAGATCGCAGGAAGTGACATCATTTGGGCATCGATAAATGGCAGTTTGGAGGCCTTTCGTTTCCTCACACCGAGCGGGTTGTAACTCCCGAGCGAACAGCGGATTTACCACCCAGCACGTTTCTTGTACTTGCAAAATCTAGTATTTCCCGTGAAATTTGATAATCGGCGTGTTTTAGGCTCCAGAGTTCACAGTATTGATGCAGAGCTTTGTCAGCACTTCAGCGGCAGAGCCATTTGCTGGGCTGTGTTTATTCAGCGAGGGCTGGTGTGTACACAGGCCGAGCAGCGGGGAGTCGGGACTGTATTGATTGAGAGTGAGATTAGCGTGTGCTGCTGGAGGACAGATGGTGCAGGCCTACACTCTGTGGTCATGCTCGTGTGAATGATCACATCCCATGCATGCTGCACAGACAGGAAGTACACAGAAAGCAGCGATAAGCGCCAGTCCTCAGCAATCTGTTCAAACTGGGGTGGAGCCTGAAGCTTTGTCGCAGTAGAAATACATTCAATATGTATTGATAGTGCCGTTTTTCAGTACGCTGCCTGATTCATAGTCTCACTTCCTCGAGGAAATTAAACGTCACAACGATTCTTACCTTCAAAGAAAAAGGAAGAGAACGTGCTTCTTTTACTGTAAACAAACTTCTGACGAAACACCACGTCATGTTGTCTGAAAAGAAAAAAAACATAAAACATGAGAAAATAAATATTACAAGATGAATGTAGTTTTCCCAGGAGTTTCTCTTCATCGTTCCTCGTGGTTGTTGGTGGTTGAAGTTGTTTTCTCGTCTTTAATTTCTCTGTGTGGTTTGGTTTCATCCTTTAAGTTGTTTCGTCATTGTTTATTTGCTCGAGACTCAAAAACAATAAAAAAAAAATAAAAATTAGGAGCTTTGTCATTGTTGTATTGCAATATTCTAATTTAAATTATATCTCAGTATTTGTTCCCTGGTTATGTTGTGCAGTGTTTGCTCCTCATCGTTTGAACTCCCAACTTCCATTGGGTTCAGTTCTTGTCAGGCTCTGTTTACATGACAGTGTTTTTAAGTGAAAACAGAAAACTTTCGTTGCGCTTTGGGTTTCTGTTTACACAACAACGGTGCTTGGAGCCACTGGACATGCAGCTTTTTGAAAATGGCTTCCAAAGTGGAACTTTGTGAAAATGCTCAGAATCCGTGTCCGTCTCCATGGAAACGGTGGAAAACTTAATAAGGCTGTTTCTGGGGCCGATGTTTCTGAAAACAACTGTAATTACAATATTTGCTAGTAGTATTGTGATATATCAATATACTTTTCATTGCTGTCAAAGGATGCACGTTGTCGGATTGAAAAACACCGGTCTCCCTTCGTATGAGCAGAATGTCTGCTGGTTGGTAGTTTATCTACAGTTTGGTGGCTGTTTCAAGGCTTCAAGGATTCTTTCTTGTCAAACCACTACACATTACATGTGGTGGTGCGAAACTGCGTACTCGAGGCCCGGTCGATGTCAAAATATAATCAAAGTCCGGCAAGATGCAGAGCGCCCTCTTCCTGCATCTGCTGGTGTCAACGTCTACATTTCACTTCCTCCAGGTCCGAGGTGTCAGATTGACTTATTTCAGACGTCACAAACACATACGTCTCAATTTAAAAGTGATAAGCTCCAGGAACTGATCACTCCATAGGTTGTTTGTTTGTTTGTTTGTTTTAATGCCAGGAAATGACTTTTAGCCTATATTTAAGTTTTACTTGCACTAATGTAGCTATTGTGCATCAATCCTCTCTCTCGTTGAAATTTTTAATGGAATCTGAAAGAAATGATTACCAATAATTACTGCTAGTGCCTCATTTGTTTTGTTTTGTTTTACATGTTGCAAAGGGCTGCGGGTTCCGTTTTTTATCACAGCATTTCAAGTGCAAAAGCAACAACTCCGCATTTCAGAAAAGTTTACACTGCAACGTTTTTAAAACGATATCCATCAACACGGAAATGGCAGAAATACTGAAAACGATGTATTTTTGTGGGCCACCAGTGGGCGCTGTTGTTTGTTTTCAAAAAGTTGCGTTTTCAGTGACTGAGCACTGTAGTGGAAACGGACACCTAAAATACTTGGAAGATTCTCTGCTTTAACTGAAAAACATTGTCGTGTAATCGGCGCCTTATTGAACCGTCTCGTGAGCCTGTTTCAGCCTGCGGGCCACATGTTTAACACCGCGGCTTTAAGTGAAACAGACACTAGTTGTTATTTGTTCCTATTGGTTGTTTGTGCCAGATCAATCATTGCTAATTGTTTTCCTCCTCAGGCATGGTCCAGGCCTGATGGCGCAGTCTGAGCTGCTTGTGCCGACAGCGCCCCCTGTGGAGCCGAGGCCCCCGGAGCTGGACGTTCTGGGCTTCTTGGGGCAGTTGGGGCTGGAAAACAGCACAGCGGAGAGATGCTACAGCTCACACTCCCACAGTAGCGTCCTCCAGGGCCTGCCGTTCGGGGGCGTGCCCACAGTCCTCGCCATCAATGTGGTGCTCTGGATGGTATATACACACACACACACACACACGATTCTCACATTTACAAAGGTAGGGTTTAAACATTTGACATCACTATTATTGATACTAATTATTTTATGGAAATGTTTCATTTTCAGTGTTGTGTCCGCTCCTCTTAAGAAATTTGTAAATAAAAAAACAAATTATTTGTGGTTTCTATCAAATTCTTTTTTTTCACCATTTTCTTGGTGGTTTGGCCAGATTGGAGCATCTTGCATGCCGAGTTTTGGCCTCCAGGCCTTATGTTTTACACCTCTGGCCTGCAGTATTTGTATAACAGTTAATTCTTCTTTTATTACCAAATAATACATTTTATATACATACATACAAACTCGGTGTGTTCAGAGGGAACCCAGCCACCAGTGTCAGTATTTACACTGATTCATATTTTAATATTTAGTCTCCTGAATGCAGAATTGTTCTGTTAGGATCTCTATTTCTTTATCTTCCTTTTGTTAACTAAGGCAATTCTTTATATTTGTCAAGACAGTGAATATGACATGTTCATTGTTGTCAAGATGAGTATTAGTTGGGACTCACCTTCATTGCGTTATTCTCTTTATTTATTGGCCTGAGCAGCACTTTATTACATTTTATACAGCGGAAAAACACACAGAAATATCCTGAAATTGAAATCAAGGACATGATAAATTTACTACTATACTTTCAGCTTTTAAATTGTATTGGGTGTCTAATCAAATCACAGGTGGGACAAGAGCCCTTGATGCAAATGATTAAAGCTCCAAACCTTTGCGTTTATTGCTTTTTTAAATCTCCTCAGTCCATCTTTCTTTCTGCAGATGATCTGTAGTTTGTATACAGCAGCAGCTCAATGAGCCTCAGTAACAAGGTTCCTGAATATCTCCAAAAGCTGCCAACACCTTTAGAGACACCACAAAGAGTCCTGACACAAACAGACACCGAGCGGTGATACTCGGTCCGAGGGCTATTTTTACAGGAGTGTGGCGTCTGATTCACACCCTGCTGGAGACGCTTGATGCTGATCAACCAGAACAGCAGCTCCAGGTGTGTGAGAGGAGTTCAGACAGTTTGTGTTTAAGAAACTTGACCAATGCCTTGTTATATATCTAAGTCAAACGCTTTCGACCCCGATTTCCTCCGACAGTCCAAAATCATTTATGTGAGATTAATTGGTGATCTTAAATTACCCCTAAATGGGAGTGTGTGTGTGTGGTTGTTGTGGTCGATTTCTCATTTTCTTTCAAAGCATGCTATAAAACAATGGAAGAAAACATGTTGAACTACACAAAAAAAATCTCACAGGTGAGACGCTTCTTCTCTGCATCATCTGAAGGAAAAGCTGAAAACATACTAGGATTCACACAGGTGAGAAGCCAAACCCTAAATCAGACATTTGATGTATTTTGACCTCAATAATTGTTCCTGAATTGTTTGTCAAGAACTTAAAACTGCTATTTATCTTAATAAAATACACAATTTATGACTGGATATAGTGAAAATGCAAAGAAGACGAAGTATAACTACAATATAGTACAAACAACTGTCAAACAGTTGCATGGCTTTTCATAAAGGTATATCTACTTTTCTATAATAAAGCTGTCTGACAGCCTTCCTATAGTCTCTAATTCTCTTTAGGTCCAATTGGTGTACCAAGATTACTACTTAACACGAGACTGTGTGATGAGTTTGAATTATTTAAAGAAGCTTTAATCATTATAATGTGGGTTTAGTAATAAAAAATAAATAACAGGAAGTGGAGCTGTATAGGCCGGAGGCGTAGTTTTCACCGTCTCACTCAGAAAATCACACTGATATACATAGATCTGAAGTAAAGTGTTTCAACCTTCAAAGGTTCATTAACAGCCTGTATGATTGTACGGTTCCTCAGCAGGAGATTAAGTATGTGTGATTGGAAAGAGAAGAACATAACAGAAATATAAACAACACAACATGTTGAGAGAAAGAGCATATGGACCTGATGTGACAGATGGAGCTTCATTTACAATCATCACAACAACATGTTTTTAGCATTTCAGGATGTATGCGACTCATAAATACAGCCAAATTGCAAATTTGCAAAATTATAGTTTGTTTGTTGTTTTTTTTCTCAAACAACCTCATGATAATTTGGCTTCTCTCACTACAGGACTTTCATGATCTCTGTGGGTTTCCCCTATTTAAAACTCCATATTACATACATACATTACCATCAGTGCAGAGATGCACGTTTAGATATATGAACTCTGAATTTGCCCTCAAGTGTGAATGCATGATTAAAGACATTTAAATTACTATAATTTAAAAGTAAATACAAACGTTACATTAAGCCACAGCTTTGCCACGCTGGCTTTACTCATCAAATTCATATCTGGGCTACAGCGAGGGGTGTCAGACATGTAGACTAACAAAGAAGACAATCATTTTTACAATTAGACAATTGCTGTTCCTAAAATGTCCACGAGGTGTCCCATGTTTCAGTAAAACAGAGGTGCCTAAACTACAGCTACAGAGTCATGATCCATTTTGAAATGGTTTTGATCAATTTCCAGGCATAATTTACCTACATTAGATTGAAACGGGAAGCAGTTTAATGTTTCAAGTGAAACCACATCGTTTTTGTTTTCATTTCAGAAGCATTTCGCGTTTAAACGATGTTTTGAAAACGATATCTGTTTGCACAGTATAAAACAACATAGTGTATTGCTGTCTGTACGCATGTGTGTGTGGTTTCATTACAAAAACAAACAACAGCACCCCCTAGTTGTCCAACATGCTAACTGCATAACTTTTCAGTGTAAACAGAAACATTGTGAAACTTTTCTAAAACGTAAATGTAAAAACGACGTGTTTTCTCTTGAAACGTTGCGTAAACCAAGCCTAAATACGTGGTTTAAACCCAATAATGTCATGAATGTCAAGCCTAATCAGCGAGTCGCAGCTTTCCTTTCACATCCTTACAATACAGTGTGCAGATTATTTACAAACAGAGAAGCGTGTCTCTCACATAATAACAGTCCTTCAGTTTGACTTGTCATCGGCTTCAGTTCCACTGTCAGGTCTTGTCAAGCTGATATCACTCCCCATCTGCCTTCCCCTTGTTTTAATTGGTTTATTTTACCCCTGCCTGGTTGTCAAGCCAACACAGAAGGTTGAGCGCCGTCTCTTAATGACAAGCATGAGTCAAAGCTCGCTACCCCCCCCCCCCCCCCCCCCCCCCCCCCCCCCCCCCCCCAGGTGATGGGAGCACGCCTCTGCATCAATTCCATCATCATACAGAATAAATCATCAGTGGGACTTGAGGAGAGCACGCCTACGCGTCAAGAAAGATTATCGAAGAAAGACAACAGGGAGGAGCTGGGAAGCAAAGAAAACACACATTCTTCTCTTGAAGAGTTTAGACCCTGACTGCTAATGTGAGCACAGCTTCATTATTCATCCACTGGCTTCAGTCAGCTCGTCCTGATTGTCAATGCACGACTTCAGACCACTAAAGAATGAATCATTCGGCCTTAATGGGAGCTTTCTTCCTATTAGCAGCGTTGTCATTCCCGCCCACTAAACCAAGTGTTGTCTGCTCAAATCAGGTAATGACTTAACGCTGCAATTAGAATCAATCCTCCATTAGCACTTTTACCCTGATTTGCATTTGTCAACATTCATCACTGGTTACGCTCGCGGGTATTTGAACTGGCTCGTTCACTTTTAAAGTGACTTTTTGTTTGAACAGGGTTCTTTTCTTTGTCCCTCACTCTGCCGTTCAGTTTGCTCTCCATTTGTGTTTGAAATGGAGGCTATTCAGATTTATTCTTACTATTGACCGAGCTCATGTGTCATTACTGCACGCCGTGCGTTCATGTGTGCACGCTGACCTGTCTTTAGCAGTTTCCAAGACAACCCCGCACTAGATGCATTAAAGAAACATCTCGGCTCATTACTGAGGCTGTATTTTGAATCTATTGTTTGTGGACTCCTCAGCTTCACAATCAAACAGAACGGAGGACATCAGACCCACGGGAGAATACGTGTATGTAGATTTTTTTTGGGGAGTGGAAAACCAAAATTATAAAAAGAATGAGACAACATCCTAGAAGATTATTTGAAACCTGTACAATGTGCATGTATTTGTTGGCCTTTTTATGTGCAGTTTATAAATAACAGTACCATTCTTTAAAGAAAGTATATAATTTCTTCAGATCAGAGTCATGGAACTTCAATAGATTTGGTTTGTAACTTAGGCCATGTTTACACGTACTCGGGTATTTGAAAAAAAACAATATTTCTCTGTGTAGGGGCCGCGCATTTACACATAAGCACAGCTGCGACTCACCACAAACAATGATTTTTGAAAACGCCGGGCCGTGTAAATGAAGATTTTTTTTCAAAATATAGAGAGGGAAATATAGTTGTTGTTTTTTTAAAACAAGGGTATTTGTAAACGTGGCCTTAGTTCATTCAGGCCCCATTTAAACAACGTTTTGAAGTGAAAGGGCAAAACATTCGTTGTGTTTTGGATGTTTGTTTACGCAACAGCGCGGTGCTCAGGGCTACTGAAAATGAAGCGTTCTGAAAAGCTACTCCGAAAGTGGAACTTTTCCAAAAGACAAAAACACTGCTCCTACACATGCGCACCACGGCTGTCATCAATAGCTCTTCTGCACATGCCCAGTAGATGGACGATGTTTTCCTCCAGAGTGTCTTGACTCCCAGTCCATGTTCTCCTGGGACAGTCAAAAATAACATTTTTCGTTCATTTTTAAAAACTCAGCCTGAATAGAAATAAGTGCTGCGTGTTATTTTCCATGCTGCTGTTTGCGTCATGGCTGGGGCTCCATTTACCTCTCATCACCGCTGCTTTTATTTCATTTACAAAACTCAGATCTCATAAACTCATATATCGACAGTCCTTTCTCAATGTTCACATTGCAAATCACGGTCTACATTCCCTCAAACATCACAAAACCAGTAATGAACAATCACTGCACTTGCTTTTAGCTTTTAATCAATTGAGCTGCTTGGTAAAATAAAGATGACGTGAATGCCTATGTGTCCCTGTAGCTGTTAATTATTATAACTTGCAGTGAGGAAAACATCAAGTCAAAGGGGAAGTGGGAAATTTTAGGTTTTCTGCTTTTAGGACATAACAGGACATTTAAGTGCTTATTTAGTAAAAAAAAAAAATTATATAGATATATATATTAAAACCGACCACTGTTGAAATATTACTATTTGAAACCTCTCCCCCAGATCAAGCAGGAACAGCTTCTTATTAAATCCACATAACATGCTGCTGTTGATTCAGAGGTAAATTTACAGATTTCAGTTATGACTCGGTCCCGCACACACACGGGTTCTTTGTTTCCACGTGGACCTTCAGAGAAATGAATTTCCGTCTCCTGCCCTTCTTTCTCTGTGTTGCAGTTTTTATTGCTCATCTTTTCTTGCCTGAGGAAGGCTGCGTGGGACTACGGCCGCTTGGCTCTGCTCATGGAGAACGACAGGTAAAACCCCTCGCACGCTGAAATTCCCCACTTTGTGGCCCGAGAGACACGTCAACATGTAATCTGGACTGAGTAGACTCAGTGGTGTGAGTCCTGGTGCTGCAGCTCCCTCTGCTGAGTGCAAACTGCTGCTGGGCCTGTCCACATTTATTTATCTTCTCTGAAAAAAATATGTTCAGGAGTTCATAAATGGCTTTAGTCATAAGGTTTGATATTTTATTTCTAGGTAGTTAAACTGGGAAAATCTCATTACATCTTCCAATTAACGGCTACACATATTCTTTTGTAGAATTAAGCACAATGTACATAAAAACAGATTACGTTGGTACAGTGTCTACACAAATAAATGCAATTTTATGTCCATATACTGTCAATAAGGTTGTAATTCTTTTTTTTATTAATATTATAGTCTTTCTTGATCAATACATTTCATTTCTGGGGAGGAACAATATTTATATTTTTTTGTCAAAATACCTTTATTCAGAATCAAGTAAATCAGTAAAACACCTCAGTAAGGTGTGTGAGTCTAATATTTCACTGGATCACATATCTTTAAACTATATTTTAAACATATAAATACTTACCAGAAATCTTCATAATAAAATCATCCAGCGAACACAAGAAGACTTCAGCTGCGTCCTTGGTCAAACAATACATACAGTGTGTTAAAACCATCAAAAAACCTTCATTCAACAATTCAACAGTTTCATACATGAGAAGCTGAAGCTGGTTACAGTTTGTAATTATTATACATTTTCTCTTATAAGCTCATAAAGAAGGCAAAGCCTAGATTTCATTTGTCTTTTCTACTTTATGACTTCCCCACACTGCCTGTGGCACTCAGCCTGTCGTCCACTGGTTTATTTCCCTCTGATTATTCAATCTGTAAAAACCTGTGGCGCAAATGAGCGCTAAATATACAATTGTACAACATAAGTCATGCCTCTGGTGTACTTTAGGTGGCAGTGTTGAGTCACATTAGTCATTGATGTCACGGTTTTTAGCTCTTTTTGGTTGGAAGTTGCAGTGTGTTGGATTAGATGCCATTGTTGTGTTTACTATCGCCTCCTGTTTAAATGACTCAATATACCACCTTGTGGCATAAACCTGTACTGCACGTCTAAATGAGTTGGAGCAAATTGGAAGACTTGCCGATTTTAGTAGATTTGCCAGCAAAATATCACAAAACTTAACATCATTCTGGCGATTATTGAAGTTTATATAAGTGTCACATCACAAACTTTACTTTTAAAGTAAATAATATCCTGAATCACACCAGCGAAGCTGTTTTCAGCATATTTCTTTGTGCACTAAGCAGCCCGTGTTTATAATAACACACATTTTGTAGGACTATGTACAGTGAGAGTTAAATAGGAGGCGACATTTGTACCATTCAGAGATTAATCATGCGCCTCTTCGTATTTATTGATCAGAGCTTTGAGACGGTGAAATGACTGCAGGTCGGCATGACTCTGCAGCAGTGTTTCTTCTGCTCGACCTGGATCTCCTCTCCTGGGGAGTGTGGGCGCGATTAGTGCCGCCTGACCGATGGCAGCTTCACGGCACTCCAGGGCAAGAAGCATCTGTGTGTCTTCTCTCATAGTAAATTCAATTAGGCTGCTTAATTTGACACGCTGTGGAAGTGTCGGCAGAGAAAAACACACACAAGCACCGATCACACGAGCAGCTGCATCAGATTGATGCGCAATTTGTGTTACAAGGTGATGATCCATCATGTTGTTTTGTGATGATTTCCTGTTGTGTGTTATTTTCTCTGTTCAGTCTGACGTCCTTGTTTTATGGAGAACCGAGTGAGAAAGAGAAGTCTCCCTCTGAGTCCAGCCCCTCTGACTCGGACACCAAGGACATGGTGAGTTTTTCCATCACAATCGTCTGTGCATACGAATGTTCGTCTGCTCCCATTGTGTGCGGTTTCAATACCAAAACAAACAACAGCACCCACTAGTGGCCCAACGTGATAACAACGTCTTCATCACAGCATTTCTGTCGCGTAACTGGACGTCGCCGTTTAAAAGCGAAGGTTTTCTGTAATAAAAACATAAAAAGTCACGCGTTTTCTCTTGACACGTTGTCGTTTAAATGAGGCCTCAGTCCTGTTTTCTACTCCTTTGTATTGAAATATGTCAATTACTAATTAAACCTCAAAGAGACACAAAGGAATCAGACTGAAAGCAATTGAAAGGTTTAAGAGAATAAAAAAATAAATAAAAAATGCAACATCTTCCTTCACAGACCAGCTTTTTATAGGGGAAGTAAACAAAATCTGTGTTTAGAAATATGTGCAGGTGCAAGTCTGCACCCTGGACAGTCCAAGGGCAGACGGCCTAAAGACTCCAGGGAAGTTGGAACATCGAGCTGTGAAAATCACACAAACTTGATCTACGATGAGTTAAAAAATCTACTTTTTCTAACAAAGCGAATGTATGAGTTTGTCATGTTGTACTCGCTCAAACCACATGAAGGTGTCTTGCCTTTACAAGTACAGGAAAATAAACAGGAAATGTGCATGTGCAAGTCTCTGGCACACAGAATTGATGAGACTTGATCGGCTTTCCGTTTGTTATCACAGTGGAAAAGGCCTCCCAGCATGAAGACTGGCCTCCTCTGTGGGAACAGTTTCCAGCTGAGTCGTGTTTGAAGGTCAGGCTGAGGGTGGAGTTAGTTTAAGGTTAGCGAAGGGTCAGAGTTTGGTTGCGGTTGAGGTTAACGTCAGACGAAGGAACATTATTGTAAGTGTGAGTGTGTGTTTGAAAGTTGTCTCAAGGGGCCGGAGCTGCTTTTTAGGGCCAAGATACAATCCCCCACATGTTTTCAAGGGTTAACTTATTATATGTGTTTTTTAGGCTTGAGGGTACAATTAGGGTGAAGTTGAGATGAAGGATGTGTTTGTGATGGTGAAGGCTAAAGACTGCGTTACGTTAACGTGTCGGCCCCACACAGATGAAGACTAACCCACGAACATGTGTGCAGCTAATAAAAGGTAGACAGGAGTGCATTGCAAAGTGTAAAACATGACCGAGGGCCGAGCAGTTTTAATAGAATTTGCAGCCATGAGACAACACTGAGACCTGGAACTAAATCACCCTTTAACATCAGATCTTTACTGTCAGGGTGAGTTTGTGGAGAAATCTATGCTGAAAGGAGAATAAACTGTGGGGTCCAGGAAGCAACAGGATTTTTGCCAACATAAGAAAGAACACTGTGGCACGATCGTGACATTTCAGCGACATTTTTAACCTTTATTCGTACATTTAGCACTGAAATTGAGAACATTTCAAGTTTTCGTTACTCCTAAGTTATCATGACATCGTTTCACTAGGGACGCAAGATATATCCGCCGTCATATCGAAATCCGTCAATTTGAGTCATTAAAAAAAAAGAAAATTCAATTTCTGTCCGTTAAACGGACGTGAGCCAATATGGACAATGTGTGCACTTAATGTGTGTGTTTTAGGCTGAACATGCACAATATGCAGAAGGCAGCAGATGAGTGTGGCAGATGAATACAGTCAGGAATTGGCTCAGTTTACATATTTCATAGACGTAAGTTGGGGGGAAAAAAACAGTTTTACACTGAAATAAACATAGAAAGATTGTCCAAATTCACTGCTTGTGTCTTTTTTCAGTATCTACAAAAGCTGAATATGCAAGATTCTTATTTTTATAGATTATATATATATATCAATATCAGTGTATTGGTTATCAACCTGATTTTTACTGATCTGGTCAGATTGATATCTAAGGAACAATATGCTGCACTAATATACATTTGACAACTTTAATATGAAGAGGGACAAACATCTTTTTGTTCAGAAAAAAAAAATCCTCCTTATTTTAAGTTTTGACTTAATTATTCAAACATGTTCACATTTTCCAGTCACTGGCTTCATTCCCTTGTCACCCCTATGAACTGCCTTGTTGCCTCGCTGCTTCCAGCTTCGGCTCAAAAACAAGCCACACATTGGAAACTCCTCCACTGTCTTCAGCTGTGAACTGGAAAACCTTGAAGAAAGGATTTTGTTTTTGTTGTTGTTTTTTTTTAATTACAAGGACAAGTTTACAGCTAATTGCTTCTATTTAGTTTTACGATGGGACAGTCCACCAGATCTTCAGTTATTGGCTCGGAGATGCCGCAAACGTGACACTTGACACGCCCCGCCCTCTCGGTCAGAGAGTTCCCAGCCTGAATCTCATGGAGCTGGAAGACGTCCAAACATTAAACAGGCCCACTCGAGCAGACTCATTCCCACTGAGCGACCAGCAGCTACAGGCACCGCGGGCCACCGTTAATTACTCTGATAGAATAATTGTAGTGAAGAAGCGCTGAGTTTGAGGAGCCGGGCAGGTAGTCTGTCTGCCGCACAGCTATCAGGGAGAAACCATTATTTTTTACACGTACATCTCAGCTTGTGTGTTTTCATTGTGCTGTCCACACACGGCAAACTTCCTGTCACGTCCAAGACTTATTAGATTTGTGTCAAACGGTATAGTTAAGTTGTGAAGATTGTTCAAATCGCACAGCAGGTCGCAGGCATGTTATAGACTGTCCAGGGTGTCATTTCTTACTAAAAGTTTAAAAATGCGTGCAATATTGCACACACACACACACACACACATGCTTTGGAAGTCAATCGACTTACGGCATGCCCTGATCTATTTAGTGCGATTATCTTCATGAATAATTGTCTAATAGATCAACACGATTTGCTCGCTCTTAAAACACCTGCTTTGTTAATTATTGTGTGTTTTCTTCTGAAAAAGTTAAGCAAATCGGCTGAGCCTTTAGCACAGAGGCTTCTTCATTTCCTCAGCTGGCTCTCCGCAACCTTTTCCCAGAGGAATTTATCACCTCCTTGATTGCTCTTTTAATTTTTCGAGGCAAATTCCTATTTACTTTTATATTTACTCCCTGCTCCCTTGTTGCTATCGAACATAGCCTCTAGGCCACGCCGCCAGGGCAAGTTTGTGAAAACATGCATAATGCAACAGCCATACAAGAAGTTTTTGGGACAGTTCACTGTATTTTGCATCATTAAAATTGGCTTTATGTTGAGATTAATTGTTTTGTTTTGTGACGATAAAGACATTTTGATCACGTATGCAATGCTACAGCAAAAACTAACTTCAAAATTTTAAAGTAAAGATTATTAAGGGAATTATTTTACCTATCCGGTCCGGTCAAGATGAGCCTCGCCTGGATGCGGCCCCTGAACTAAACTGTGTTTCACACTGCTGGTGTAAAGCATGCCAAACTGTCTCTCATGTTGTTATTCTGAGTAAATCCCACGCAAACAGAAAGCACAATCTATCGCTTGAGTGTGCAATTTAGCCCGCTTTATGCAGGATCTTAGCAAGTCAGGCCCATATTCAGCTGGGATCAGCTCCCTAAGTTGGATAATAACGGTACAGAAGATAGATGGATGGATCATCACCGATAACACTGATCTCGCGCAGTCTGCCTGCTCTTGTTTGCCTTTGTTTACCCCAGTAATACCACCCTGTCACTTCTCATTTGCCAGTGATGTATTGTGTCTGAGATTGCTCCTTGTTGGGATCTCATAATGCAGTCCAGTTGTCTGAGATTGCCCTGTGTAAACTGTCGTACGAGGAAAGTTTGACTCAGCGAGACTGTCTGTAACAGCATGACACCTGTGTGATAGACTGAGGTCACTCCCTGCATGTTTATAACAGTGCAAGTCAAAGAGTCAGACTGGAGTCATCGCCCTGTGCCTACACAAAGCTGAGGCTGCAGTAAAGTGATTACAGCTCCAGGCTAGACCTATTAAACGTCAATCTTGATGTCACCCTGCAGACTGTATTACTATGCAAATGGCGGATGCAGTAAGCCAAATGTGGTGGATGCAGACGTGCTGCATATGTCTTTAATAACCAATTAATCACTTCTTTTATGGGTTTTTTTTCTTCCCTTGCAGGGCTTCTGCTCGTGGCTCTCATCTCTCTACCATATGAAGTAAGTAAACACAAAGCAGTTGTAATTATTCTATCCTTCCCTCATTTCAGCCTCCATCCTTTCATTGGCCCCAGAGCTGATGTCACCATCGAATGTAAAGCCTTGCGTTATATCTCATTTAGCAGCGAAAACAAACGAGTCTGGGCTGGTGCGACCGCTGGTGCCACGGCTTCCCCCGTTGAATATTTGCACTTGCTGGAGTCTGACAGCACACAACAGATTTAGACCCGTAAAAAAGCAATTTCCACGGTATCCATGGTTTCCATAGTATTGTGGCGGCGTTTGGGTGCCTCCGTTTTTAGCTGTCGTGTTCTGGGCTCTCGCTGGGATCTCTGGGGGAAGAGCAAACCCACCCTGCGAGCTCTCGATGTGTGGGCCGCCATCAGACCAACGTGCACATGCTTCTTTTTTCATGCAATTTTTTTTTTCTTCTTCTTCTTCTTTTTTTTTGGTTCTATTTTACGACGCTGGGTTTCCTGAACCTCCCGCCTGCTCACCACAGCTTCTGACACCAAAGTAGTGGTGCCACTATTACTCATGATGAGTTAGGAGCTGTGGGCCGGCTCGACCGGGCTGCGTACATGATCTGGATTGAGATGCAGCTCTGATTGTCACTGCATCTGCTTTTAGTTGAATTTTCATATTTGAGGCCGAAGAGCAGTTTGCGACATTTAACCTGGTGATGCTATAGAGCAGGGTTGTCAAACATAAGGCCTGTGGGCCAGTAGAGGGAACGATCCAGCAGGATTACCTTGCATTAGCGTGAAAGCCACTATGAAGTGAGCTTTTGAGATCTTGCACACCGTTGTCTGCAGAAAGCCTGCCACCAAGAAAGCGACAGGATTGAGTCTTTAGAGAAACACAGTGGCAAGATTTTTCAGTGTGTTTGTCATGGCACACATTTCGTTTCCTGCGTCATTTTGTAATTCGGACTCGTTTCAGGCTCCTCGTGTCTGATCACTGTCCCCTGATGTGTTTCACCTGTGTGAGTGTGTGATCTTCTTCCCCTGGTCAGTAGGGTATATGTTGGGCTGGATGTATCGGTTGATTCGGACAGTCACAGTTTGCTCAGGGGAGGACTCCATTTTTTTTTGACACTGGAAAGCAACTAAGACAGAACACAGGACAAACCAACAATCAGAACACACAGAAGATGCCTGACATACTGTTTTACTGCTGCCACCAGATGAAGACAGTCACATACTCGTGCACAAGTGAAACACATCAGGGAACAGCAATCACACACCAGGAGCAGAAGTCAAGGAGGCTGAAATGAGAGGAAGAGTCAGAGAAACGAAGTGTGTACCATGACAGTGTTTAGGTTTTATGAAATGACGGAGGTGTTATTTCCAGATTATTTTCGGCTCCCTCCACGTTCTTTTCTGCTAAGGGAGGACTGGAAGACTCTTTATCGTCCAGCTGTTTCATCTTGTTTGAATGTGTACATTTGCTCCCCTGTGTGTGATCTAACATCATAGTAAAGCTGAAATTGAAGGAGAGATTTAGTGAATCGAATAAAGCATGTTAAAAAGGCTTCAGCTGACCTTTCTCCCTGATGGTATCAGCTTCCCTGTGTTCCTGGATCATAACATTGTCCACCATCTTGTATCGGCTTTCATTCAGAACAAACTGTATTTGCGCCCGGAACTAAAGTTAATTTGACACCACTGATATAAAGACTTTGGGATATTTAATTTTCCTTCTGTCTTTATTTTCTGCAGGGATGAGGAGATTCGCAGCAAATGTGGGATCGACGCCGTTACGTACCTGTCCTTCCAGCGTCACATCATCCTGCTCATGACGGTGGTTTCGCTGCTGTCTTTGGCTGTCATCCTGCCGGTCAACTTTTCCGGGAACCTTCTGGGTATTTCAGTCCTTCCAGACTGTTTTAAGGGATGTCCATAACCTCAGGAGATGCACGTTGGGGCACCTCGCAGGAAGAGAGCGGCAGGCCACACAGACGCAATCACAGCAGAGGATAGTTAAATGCTTTCGCCGCTTTCGCTTGTGGTCAGGTTGAGTTTTTAGAAAAAACATGATCGTGCAGGACTCCGGAGGTAAAAACAATACTTGTGTGAATAAAAGCTACACTTTGTCTCAATGGGAGTTACCAGCACTCCAGTTGGAAAGTCAGCCTCTCCAGGTCAGATTGTAGGAAATAGAAAGTGGTTCATTTCCTCTGTCATCGTACTCATGGAGGTGTCAGGGCTGGGGTGGAGGAACTTTTTTATTACTGCTGCATGTCATCATTTGAACCAGTGTGTTACACAAACCAACACGGGCTGCCCCGGGAAACTGCAAACAAAGGGTTGCCACGTCACATTCATGCATTTTGTGCAAAATTCATTGAGGTGATGGGTAATTCATGAGAATTAGACGGGAAAACGTTTTCTGTGAATAGCTGCATTGCATCATTTCGGCCTCAGCCTCCATCCGGACTGAAAACGGAGCAGTTTCCCTTCACAGAACTGCAAATGACTCGGTCTCTGTCACGTTTCATTATTTCTACAGGAGACAGTCCAGAGAACTTTGGAAGAACAACACTGGCCAATGTTAGTGCAAAGTAAGTCGAACACTGCAGCCATGACATCAAGTTTCATGAACGATCCCAGAACCGTGAAAGAGCGGAGCTATCTATAACCGTTCTGTTTGTTTATGCGCCTCCAAGGGACAGGTTTCTGTGGCTGCACAGCATCTTCGCTCTGGTTTACTTCATCATCACGCTGCTGTGTATGGCTCACCACTCGATACGCTTGGAATACAGAGAAGATGAGAAGGTCTGTCACCATCTTCATCATTGTTCACTGCCGAGGCCTGGCTGTCCTTCACGATACAAACTGTCTTATCATGCCAATTCAGCAATTTTTTTTGTTTTAGTTGGGCAAAACTAGATTTAAAAGCAGAGGTCTGCAAATGTTAAAGACAAAATGGCTGTTTTGTCTCAATTCCACAAAAGCCTATTTGCCTGGACCCTTAAAGCATATTGAACTTTCACAGTCACACAGCTTTGAATCTCATTTCTAATTTAGTTGTAGGCTACATACCAACACTGTAGGATATATTGTGTTTCTGACATCTGCTCAAAGCATCCTGTGATGTTAAGCTGGATGCTGATGCAGCCTGAGCGGGAGAAGGTTGAGGGATAAAGACTGACCCGGGACCCATGAGCAATGAGATTTGAATCAGCTAACGTCTGGTTGCAGGCCTGTTTCCATCACCTCAACAACGATAATGAAATTAAAGAACAATTATTCATCAGTCATAAACATGTCACCCCTGGGGTTAGAAACTTAACTTTTATCCGCTACAGTGCAAATAAAGTGACACATACTATTTGCTGAAATATTTAAATGCTTCCTTTAAAGGTGCAGTTTGCAGACAACTTTATATTATACCCATCTACTTCTCATGAGATATCAAATAAGAGAACGTACCGCGGCCCAAACAAATCCTCCCTACAGTGTTTGAGTGGTTAATTTGACAGGAAAAACAGTGTTAGATTAAATGGAGAGTTGAACAGGTAAATAGAAAAAGACTCACAGGCAGACTGACCCTTTATATACACAGCAGGAAGTATCTGTTAATGAGAAGTGGAAACAATCGAGGTTAACGCAAAACATGAATTGCATTATAAACTAAACAAGGAAAGTAAACATAATATGCAATGTGAAATTTACCAACAATTCATCAGAGACATAGTAGATACCAGGAAACATGAGGTAATACTAAGATCTAGATACTAAGAGCTGATAGTAAAGCCAAGACAACACAACTATTTAGTATTTGCACTGTTGTTTAGTCAATATTTATATCCTCAAAACAAGATTAAAAAGTTCAGGTCATTACCTCAATCAAATACAGATATTAATGCACCAAAATCAAGGATACATGTAAAACCTTTATGCACCTCAATACTGATTTTATTAGCGTTTTTGATAGTTTTACACAACAATCACAGAAAATAGGTTGCGTAGATATTAAGCTATAACGACTGTATGTACAGTCACTTGGCCATGTCATCATTACAGGTATCAGGTCATACCCATATTTTTACAAGATAATAATTTGCAAAGTTGTTATATTCTGTAATTCATTGTTACAGAATATAACAAACAGACTGTATTTCGCATATTGTGTGTTTTTCCTGTTTGGACCTCGTATTTTGTTGGTGACTCTGTGTTCTGTGTTGCAGGTGGCCCGGACGCTGATGATAACCTGCATCCCCAGAGAGATCTCAGACCCGGGACTCATCACCAAACACTTCCAGTACATGTTTTCTTCTCCTTGTCATTGTTAAATCATTGTGCTTGTATCACTGCCTCTTCCACAGTCCACAGACCGAAATAATGACCATCCTTCCTCCACGTGTTCACAGCGAGGCATACCCCAGCTGCACCGTCACCGACATCCGCTTCTGCTTTGACGTGCACAAACTAATGAGGCTGGACCTGGAGAGGTACAGTAGCTTTTACAGACACGCTAGACAGGAGAAACCAGCACCTTTGGGATTTATTCTATACATGTTGCGCTTTTCAGACGGAAGGCAATGAAAGGACGGCTGTATTTTGCCACGAAATCTCAAAAGGAGGGTAAAATCATGATCAAGACGCACCCCTGTGCTCAGATCTTCTGCTGCGACATATGTGGATTTGAGAAGGTAATTTATGTTTGAATTATTGAACGTTGTGCATAGATTCTGGGCAGATTTGCACAGAAGGAGTATTACCACTGGATGGCACTGCAATGCAAATTTAAGTAAATCTTGTAACTGCATGAGAACAAGACAGGAGAGTTCGAGAAAACAGTGACAGGAAAAGTGTGTTCATCTTTATGTCACCATAAAGTTCCACTGAGGTAAAGATCTGTTGCAGCAGACACTACAACATTACTATTAAAAGAAAATGTGTTGCTTATTGATGGATGTGAGGGTTTACAGCTCTCACTTGGTTCTGCAGGTGGATGCTGAACAATACTACAGTGAACTGGAGGAGAAGCGCACAGATGAGTTTAATGCTGAGAAGAATCGCATCTCCATGAAGAGGCTGGGAATCGCCTTTGTAACTTTCCGGGATGAGAGGATGACGGCTGTGTGAGTAAAAAAAAAAAAAAAAAAAAAAAAAAGACTTCTGTCATCTTAATAAGAGAATTAAGCGATGGGATATTGTCTCGTTCTCCGCAGCATCGTGAAGGACTACGGCTGTGTGCACTGCCGCCGCCGACCCCAGCAGTCCAGCATCACCACGGTGGTGCAGTCGCACAACTGGGGCGTCAGCTACGCTCCCGCTCCCAGTGACATCATCTGGTGAGTAAATGTTGCATCACAATAACTCACACAGCTGTTTTGTTGGGCTTTGGTTATAAGCGTTTACAAAATAGGCTGTGTGTGTGTGTGTGTGTGTGTGTGTGTGTGTGTGTGTGTGTGTGTGTGTGTGTGTGTGTGTGTGTGTGTGTGTGTGTGTGTGTGTGTGTGTGTGTGTGTGTTTGGGGGGGGGGGGGTCATATGTTTTGTGGCCTTGTCTCCCAGCACTGAGGAAAAGTTGTTTCATGTTGGTAACACGGGGCAGACGTGACGTCTTTCAAGTCCTTCAAGGGAATCCCAACAACAACTCAGATTTAACAACAAAAGTCAAAATGACAGCTATCGATATCATGATATCACTAAAAGCAAGTACAAAATATAGACTGAGATGATTTTGACTTGAGACTGTTTCAGCAACAAAAATCAATCAATCTTTATTTATTAATCACTTTCATACAGTATAAAGCTACACAAAGTATTCTACATGTCAAAAACAGAGGCGCGCCCTTCCCCCACAGAAGCTCAAGCTAAAAAGAGGAATATGCAATATTCTAATCTTGAATTTCAAGGATTTGGCCTAATCTGAAAAACGTCTGTGTTGTAGTGCTTCTGAATGATCAAATGAAGGTAACCAGCCCCAGCATGAATCTTGTAATACCACTTAATACTACAAGGTGGTATGGTGAGTGACTTTATAGTCCAAATAAAGACCAGCACAGGAGTGTTAAACTCATATTAATCGGAGTGGGCCGGGGTGGTAAAATAGTTTAGAAAAAAGTCTATATTTTCCAGATCTGAACAAAAATTACTACAGTCTCAACCTAAAGCCAAATTTCATTCTGTATAATACAGTGAAATGTCCAAAAAAACATCTATGACTGCTGCATTTTGCATGATTTTACAAACTCACTCTGACAGCATGGCTTTGAGGAAGTCTTTTACAATTTGCTTGGTGGATTCCTGGGCCGGATTGCAGCGTCTTGCAGACCAGTTTTGGCCCACGGGCCTCATGTTTGTCACCCCTGAACCAGCATGGGGGAATAACAGTAGCGGAAACAGCAATGGCTGAAGTTCACTCTCTTAAACGTGACCGGCTGAAACACAAACACTAAATCACTGAAATCTTCCGTAGTGCACATAGCAAATTGTGAGATTGAGTTCATATTAATGGGCAGAGATGTAGTCCTAAACATAAACGCTGTTTGGCAAAAAATTAATAAATAAAAAATGGGGAAATTTGTGATAGATTGTACGTAAATAACAGCCGGGTGTCAAAATGTGCAGGATGAACCCACCCACAGAGCTCATTTCACAAAAATTATAAATTTTCGTTTTGAATGCTGGACTTTTTAAGCTTTTTAGCATTAGATATCAATGCTCTGGGCTGTTGGGATCAATCCATCTATCTTCAGTGCCTCTTCATCCATCGTCATTCAGCCGACTATGGCCAGAGTCAGGGCGCATCCAGGATGGGGCACCAACCCTTCATAATTCAGCAACAACGTTTAGTGTCGATGCATGCTTTAACACAGTGTTCGGAAATCTTCCTGCGTGATTATTTAGAAATCTTTCAAGTCTTTATGTGACAACGGCAACTGTCTCACGTTTCACACTTAAGAATGATATGTGGTTTTAATACCCCCGGCTAGCTCAGTTGAGCATGAGACTCATAATCTCAAGGTTGTGGGTTCATGTCACACGCCAGGCGCCACCTTCCCGTGGGCTCACCGCCTGCAGGAAGGTTCTTAATCGGTGCAATGTGATCTGGATGACAGTGCTCAGACTGCCACCCCTGCGACCCGGAAACGGATAAGCGGGAGAAAATGGATGGATGGATGTCTTTTTAATTTATATGTGATAGTTTCCACATTTTCCGATTCACTCATTCATTTTTATCACGATTCCATCTCTAAATACCAAACAAATACCAGATGATATTGCGCCTGAGTAGGGTATTTAAAGACAGTGCTTTTTAAATGGAGCCAAGTCGATGGTTTTGGCTTCTTGTGTGAGAAGATGGTCATTTAAGTGCTTCATATATTGTATAATGACAAATCAGCAGTCTGTGTTGAGTATTTGACCTTTTTATGTGGTAGCAGAAGGAACAGCTGAAGCACAGGTCAGTGGCGGTTCATGCAGAGGTGATTTGTTGAGCAGTTTGTACAATATTGGTCTCTCGGTGATCATCTCCGGAGCAATCGCCCAACTAAGGCCTGACCTTTTTATCAGCTCGCTCAATTTGTTAGTGAAGCTGCTTTAACACAACGCTACAAAGAAAACTCGCCTCGCAGCAGCGACATGTGTAACATCTTGCAGCAGATGTTACAGAGAAATAGATGGTGTCTGCGTTGCATGTAGGTATCTGCACTTGTTGCTGTCTGTCACCTCTTTACCCAGGATGTAGATGGTCTTGTTAGTCCTAATCCACCAAAGTCCACAACCGTTTCTTCAGCCCTAAGTAGAGGTGGTTGTTCCCACACCAGGCCACAAAGCGGTCCGCCAGTTCCCTGTACTCAGACTGTTGTCCAACACTGACACACCCCAACACTGCAGAGTCATCTGAGGATTTCTGCAGATGACCAGAGTTACACAGGAAATCTAAAGTGCAGAGGTTTTTAAGCCAAATGGGGTCATCTCAGTCCCTCGCAGGGCCGACATGCATGCGCGCAAATAAACAGAATAAGGAGAAGTTAAATAGGGCTCAAAATAAAGCTTTACAATTCAAATAAACTACAAATACATGTGCAAAAAAAAAAACCGCTAAATATGTTGAAGGCCAATCTCAATAAGTGAGGAGAATAGCCGGAGGTAATTTGTTCCAGAGGCTGTGACACGCGCCTGATGACCTGATGACCATCTTGTTCACTGAGAGTTAACATCTCAAACAAGTTAGGTGGGCCAAGGCCATGATTGGCTTTAAAACCTTCAAATCGAAAATGAAGCAGTAACATGATATGCTCTCGTCTGCAAGTAAAAAGCAAGTAGCAGGCTCAGTAATCTAACCTTGACCTGATAGAAAGAAAAACTTCTCTTTTCTAAAACATCCCGATTCAGTAAATGTTTCCATCAGTTGTAAATGTGCAGAGCTGCAACAGGATCGTGGAAAGAAATGATGAGAAGGAGCTCAGTGGAGGAAAAAGGAGCCAAAAGAGTGATGTAAACATAACATCTGTATTTTCTTTTTAAAAAAGCACGGGTATTAAATGATAATCTTGCAAAGCATGAAAGTGACATTACATGTTTAAATGACCACGCTAAAGAGGCAGAAGAGAAAACCAGAAGGGATTCAGGTCTAAATCAGTGTAACAACATGCTGGGATATAAAATAAGAGTTTTAGGGAGAAAAGTGTGAGAAAAACTGAAAAACAGGAAGTCTCCTCCTCTGAGTCTGGTTCTGCAGGAAGTCTCCTCCTCTGAGTCTGTTTCTGCAGGAAGTCTCCTCCTCTGAGTCTGGTTCTGCAGGAAGTCTCCTCTGAGTTTGTTTCTGCAGGAAGTCTCCTCCTCTGAGCCTGGTTCTGCAGGTTTCTTCCTGTTAAAAGGGAGTTTTTCCTTTCCACCACTCGTGTAATTATTGGTTTTTCTCTGTAAAAGTACCTTGAAATGACTGTGTTGTATTTTGCGCGAAACAAATACAACTGAATTGAATTGAATGAACAGAAGAGAAATCTGGAGCGTGATCCCCCTTTTCACATCAATTGTCTTCAGTAAAACTTAAAGATGTTTTGTTAAGGAAACCTCGAGAGAGAGGTGGTCCAAAACAACTTTCAGAACTCAGCACAGATCCTCTATTATTGTATTCTGGATGATCCAATTTTTTAATTGTAATTGTTTTTTAAGCATATTTTATCATTTATAATATATCTAATTCATGAATAAAAATGTCTTTTAATGAAATTCTCTATAGTTGCACCATTAAATCTTTTATTTAATCAGTATTTCTCTTAATAAATTGAAGGTTGAAAAACAGATCCTGTTGGGGAAAAGCATTCTGAGCCCCCAGATGTGAGGGCCGTTACTTCCAGCACTCTGAATTGATCTTTTTCATGGAATTGGCTGTATGAGTGTGCACTCCTGCAGAGTCAAAATGTTTCCATGTTGGAGTCGTATCATTTCCTTCAGTCACACTTGAAACATTTGCGCGGCACCGTATCTCCCCATGGCGGCTGTCCGTCTGTCAGGTCGTCAGTAATCCACTATTTTATTCCAGCACACGCTGGACAAGAGGCTGAGCAGACACACGGTCACACTCACATTCACACCTCGAGTGGATGAAATGTATCAGCCTGGGCTGCCTGGCGTCTGGCTGTGGGAGGAAACCGGAGCGCCCAAAGGAAACCCGCACAGACACACATTCACTGTGTAATATTCAATTTTGCATGACTTGTGCATCATTTGAACACATTCCCCTGTAATTAAGCCTGACATATTTGTCATCTGTGGAAACCTCTGAAGCGAGACGATACATTTAAGCCAGGAGTATGTGGGCTTTAATAATACCTGTGTGTGCAGCATTAGTTTGTAATGACAGGCCGACACTCGGTTTACTTAGAGGAGGGAGCAAACAAACTTCATGCAAACTTCAGGCTATTTAGGCCCCGTTTACAACGGATACGAGTGTATCTGCAAAACTTTCTTCACCTTTCGAAGGTCCGTTTACACGGCACCGGTGTGCGGATCCATTGCATCTGCAAAGTTTTCCTACCAGCTCCCAAGGTGGAAAGATTCTTTCACGGTCGCTATTCCCTGATGCAGAGACTGTCGGAGGCTACGGAGCTGTGTAACTACACATGCGCATCCCCCCCCCCCCCCCTTCCCGTTGAAAATAGTTCCTTCTGCTCATGCACCTGTAAACAAACATGGCAGAACCGTAGTGGTGTGACTCGCGGTCCATATTCTAGTTTTATCGTCCATATCAGTAGTTTTATAGTTGAGACTCACCCGATAGCATCTGAATCGTCATCAGTCCATACGAATGTCGGTTTATAGTGTAGTGTTCTCTGCACACAAGTATCTGTGGTTTCATTACTAAAACAAGCAACAGCGCCCTCCCGTGGTCCGACATACGAACAACATCGTTGTTGGTGTGTCCGCTGCTGCAGTGTGTCCGCAACACTTTTTTTTTCACGGATTAGGCGTTGTCACGAGAAACGTTGTGGTGTAAACGGCCTCAATCTGCCATCGTCTGCGTCCACATGTCTGTTCTTTCTTCGTGGAAAAGTCAAACGTAACATGTAACAGTGCGTTGTTGCGTTTGTGTAACAGATCCCAGCAGCATCCAGAGCTCAGTCACTTCCCACAATTGGATTAGCGACAGTGGATGTTTCTTATCTTGGAAAGCAAATGCAGCCCAGTCCCAGTGAGATTACGTAACAAATGAGTGATGCATATGTATGTGAGATTAACCGAGGAGATGGTAGCGCTCGCTGTTTGTGCTTCACGCCCGAGTGGCTGCAGTGTGTTTGTGTGCGACTGTGTCTCTGCACTAACTAGACTACTGGAGCAGTCACAGGCTGCGAGGTTGAGCGGGGACTTTAGGTCCTTCGTTAAAACTGAGCGCTGAAGTGTGCTGTTCCCAACCTGAGCCGACTATTTCAGGCGCAATGTCACTACATGAAGCACCGTCGTGTCGGGGGAGTGCAGTGTGTCACCTATCCTGTCCATCCTGCCCGACGATTGTGAGCCGAGGCTCATTATTTTATTCTTTATTTTCTTCCCGTCACCAGGGAAAACCTGTCAGTGTGCGGATCTCGCTGGTGGCTCCGCTGCGTCCTCCTCAACATCCTCCTCTTTCTGCTGCTCTTCTTCCTCACCACTCCCGCCATCATCGTCAACACCATGGACAAGTTCAACGTCACGAGGCCTGTGGAGAGTCTGAGGGTCCGAGTTTCACAGCGGTTTCAACTTTGCGTGCTTCATTTTCACCCCGTTCACTTTCATTAATCAGACGTTTAATGCTGCTTGTTCCAGAGCCCAGTCATCACTCAGTTCTTCCCGACCCTCCTGCTGTGGGCGTTCTCCGTGCTCCTGCCCTTCATCGTCTACTACTCCGCCTTCTTTGAGTCCCACTGGACCAGGTACTCACCTGCCACCGGCCGCCGCACTCCACTCTCTTCTTCGCTTCTTCATGAGTAGCTGCTTGTCTTCCTCTCATCTCTGTATTTCTTTCTTTTTTCTTTTTTTTTAACTCTCTGTCACTCTTGCCTGTTATTCTGAGCAGGTTGTCATAGAGATTCCATGTGAGGATAATGACATGCACGGTAGTCGCCATGCGCCGCTCCTCTCGCAGGAGGAGCGGAACAACTGTGCATGAGGAGACAACCTCACGCAGCACCTATAAGCCTTTACATAACCACCTCCACAAACGTGTTGTGCAGGCGTGATGTGTGAATGCAAATCCACTGTTTACTGAAGGGAAAAGTGTCGCTGGTGCTGTCGAACCCGACCGGCCTGTAAATGTAGAGTCAGCTGATTTTTGTTTTATTGATTTAGTTTTTCTTGATGTTTCTAATGTTGCAGGTCTGGTGAGAACCAAGTGACGATGCACAAGTGCTTTTTACTGCTGGTCTTCATGGTCATCATCCTTCCCTCACTTGGACTGTCCAGGTACATCTCAGTTCAACCCGGCTTTATTTACAACACTGACACCTTATAACACTCAGCAAGAATCCTGTTTGAGCAGCAATGGAAAAGGAAAACACATTTTTACCAGGAAGAAATCTCTGCAGATCCAGACTAAGACGTGTTTTCTTTTCTTTTTTTTTCACATAAATATTAAGGACAGGGTCTGTACACCTTATGACAAAAACAAACATTTCTGTCCCCAACAGATAATTATAAAATAGTCAAGCACAAGACCCGTTGGCCAAAATCAGCCTGCGAGAGGCTCTTATCTGGTCCAACAAACCACAAAGCAAATTGTTAAAGATTTAAGAAAACATTTGTTTTTTTAAACAAATTACATAAGAGTTGAAATCTGTGATGCTGCCGTGAAAGGTAACTATCAAACTAGCCTCTAAGCTATGCTGTCAGTGGGAGTTTGTAAAAATATGCATAATGCAATGGCTATATTCGTTTTTTGGTGATTTCACTGTATTCTGCACCAGAAATTTCATTAAAATTGGATTTACGTTGAGATTGTAGTCATTATCAGTAGTGATTGTTTGATTCTGTGAAATAATAGATAATTCCATCACATATACTTTGAGCTACAATAAAGAAACCATTTAAAGTGCAAATTTTAAATGGTATTATGACACTATTTTACTTGTTTGGACGACTCAGGGTGAAATTGGGCTGCATGTGGCATCTGAACTAAAATGTTTTCTACACTCCTGGTCGAGAGCCTGAAACATATTTAACCTTCAAAATGAAGATAAAACAGCTAATAAACGTTTGTATATAGCTTCTTTTTTTCTTTTTTCTTTTTAATGGCACAGTTGGAGTTAATAAAATAAATAGCAATTAAGACTGACTACATTTTTTACTTTTCAGTTTGGATCAGTTTTAACAGATTATTTTTTTAACAGTATTATTAGCAGTGAAAAATACAAATAACTTTCTATCTTCCATTGACACTCTCCTTGTAGTAGATTTCACCTGAAAATGCTGGATAAAAGTCCTCTTTTAAGCAACAAAACTCTGAAAAATAATGAAATGAAGATACGATTGTTTGCGTGTAATTCTGTTAAAGTGACACGAAGCCACTACAGAGCCACAGGTTGCATAACAAAAAAGTTGAGTAATCTGCATGCTGTACAAAAGTACAGAGAGATAAGAGAAAGCACAGACTGCAGAAGAAAGAAATATACAGGTAATGACTTCCAGTGTCAGTCAGCATAAACCCACAGCAGCTTTACTGAGTAAATGGTGCAGACTGACCTGAAGCCTATGAGACTATGTTATCCCCCCTAACTAAAACTGGGAGCTGGTTCTTCAGGTTACATTAACTCAGTGAGGATAAACTGATATTGGTGCTGTAGGTTGGTTTGGCAATACTAAGAAAAGCTTGTCAGAAATCCTGCAGGAAGGTACAGAGAGAAAGGATAAAGAGAGAGACTCATAACGTTAATGTCATATCAAGGTGATATGTGAATTGATGAGATTTGAGAAGCTCCTTGCATTGGATAAAGAATCTAAACCTAAGAAACTCAGAAGAAAACAACTAACACACATTCACCTCTATTTACACTCTATTGCCTGGTTTTTGTTCCCACCACAGTCTGGACCTCTTCTTCACCTGGCTCCTCGATCTTCATTTTCTGGATGATAAGAATGTGAAATTCCAGTAAGACGACTTTTGTTAAGTGAATCTTGAGTAAGAAATAAGTTGATATACAAAAAGAGGAAGGGCAGCTGCCAAACTCTGGTCTTCCTCTTGCTGCAGATGCGTCTTTCTCCCCGACAACGGTGCGTTTTTTGTGAACTACGTGATCACGTCCAGCCTGATCGGCACTGCGATGGAGCTGCTTCGCATCCCGGCGCTGACGGTGTACGCCCTCCGCCTCTGCTTCGCCAAGTCCCAGGCCGAGCGGATCCATGTCAAGCGGGTAAGCAGAGCCCCGTTGCTCATCTTGGCATTTTGATTTGGACTTTTCCAAAAGCTCACTGCGTTTGTGTTTCCGTCGGCAGAGTCAAGCCTATGAGTTCCAGTTCGGCCTGGAGTACGCCTGGACCATGTGCATCTTCGCCGTCAGCGTGACCTACAGCATCACATGTCCCATCATTACACCCTTCGGTGAGCGCCGTGCAATTAAACCTCTGGTATCATCATCTGACTCTCTGTTCTCCTCGTCTGCGTCCCGTCACATTCCCTTCGAGTGGCGTCTCCTCTGGAAGTGACCTCACTCTCCTCTCCTGCCTGCCAGTCTGATGCAGAGTGTGTGAATTTGCTTCTGTAGGCCCAGACACCCAGACACAGCGAGCCGCGAGCCAGACGCCCACTCTGCTCCCGTCTCTGCCCAGAGCTCACCGGGCTTATATTTACTTTTGCAGTCTAATCTGCAGCCCGGAAGGCCCCTTTCATACACACCACATCTGCTTCCGTCTGTGTACTGTATGTGTGTGTGTGTGTGTGTGTGTGTGTGTGTGTGTGTGTGTGTGTGTGTGTGTGTGTGTGTGTGTGTGTGTGTGTGTGTGTGTGTGTGTGTGTGTGTGTGTGTCTCTCTCTCTCTCTCTCTCTCTCTCTCTCTCTCTCTCTCTCTCTCTCTCTCTCTCTCTATATATACATATATATATATATGTGTTGCTTCCTGCACATTTTGGGCTTTTTGAACTCCACTCAGACAGAGCCAATCATGACAAGAACCCTGCATTTGAAACATGAACGCAAAGCAAGAAGTACTGCAAAATTAGTCCTCGGTA
Organism: Lipophrys pholis; assembly: GCF_963383615.2. Lineage (NCBI taxonomy): Eukaryota > Metazoa > Chordata > Actinopteri > Blenniiformes > Blenniidae > Lipophrys > Lipophrys pholis. The sequence continues at coordinate 21,139,243 of NC_137633.1, forward strand.
TTTGAGCATTACTTAAGAAGCAGTTGGCAGGGATAGAGGCCTTGCTCAGGGAGCCATAGTGTCTGCCTGTCTGCAGCCAGACACTCATCTCATTGGATAAATATTAAGAGAAAACAGGAAAAAAAAAACAACTCTATATTCCTGTTTTCACCAGCAGGATTTAGCATACATAACATATCTGTAAGTCCCACACAGTCTATGATGTCTAGAAAAAATTTAAAAACTACCCAAATGTGGGGACTTCTATCCACCACACTGGCACCAGACACTTTCAAAAGACTTGCCGCTCCTGCAGTGGACATTTCTTCAAGTCACACGGGTCATCTTATGCACATTTCATATCCATGGATAATTACAGCTATTCTGAGGCTTCACTGAATTATATAGTGCACATTTTAGGTTGTTAACTTCTGTTTCAAAGTCTTGTTTCACAGTTTTTCTTGGCTATATTCTCAATTTATTTTTATTTGTACCCTATTTTAGTTGATATTGTTCATCTATATTTCCTATTTTTTATTTTTTTTATTTGGGGGATGTATTGGAAAGGAAGTGAGATACAATTTCGATTCTACTGTGTCTTGTTTGTGCAGAAGAAATGACTATAAAGCTCTCTTTAAAATAGAGCTTTGTGCTCGTATACTAATCTTTCCAGAGGCTTCCCAGTACAACCGTGCAATGACAACATTCACCCATGTGAATGTCTTTTAAGCTCTTTACTAGGCCAGACTTGTCATAAAATGGTTAAACTACGACTGACATGTCTGGAGATGTAGTTTAAAACGTTGCATGCATGAAACTGTATCAAAATAATGCAGCTGCAACATCGGACTGAACGTTGCTTTAGGCTATTTTTATTACGGTCAAACATTATTAATCCTCCAAAACATCTCTGGAGCTTTGAGAGTTACGAATATAAAATGCATTATTATTATTGTTATTATTATTGTTATGGATCGAGTGTAGATGGTTCAAAATGCTGCTACAAGAGTCTTGATAGAATAAAAGATTCCTGTTAACATCTATCTCATATCAGCATTATTGGCAAGGGAAATTTATTCCTCTAACAATATTCAGACAAAAGTAGTACTTTACAAGGAAATGAAGGAAATCTACTGTGCAATTTAATCTAAGACGTTTTATCTGGAGCAATTCTATCTAGAATCGAGAGGAAGTTGTAGAAGAAAGGCTTGGAAATTTAATTATCCTCATAAATCTCATCAAGAAGACAGAAAACAAAAAAAAAGGTCTTATTTCTTGAAGAACTGCAGTTTTTACTTAAAACATGCAACTATTCTTTCATTCTCAGTTTCTTTGTTGTCGTGTTCAAACATCTGGCAGTCGTACACAGGCCGGACTTATGAACTGGTTTTAATAATCGTTCCCATATGAAATTTAATTGGTTGATTTATTTTGCTCAAATGAAACAAAATCCGGCTATCAGAATATTTGGCTTATGATGATTTTTTTTTTGTCGTTGCAGTATTTAAGGGTTGTTCATGAAGAACAAAATAAGATAAATGGATCATATCAGTGTATTTTGCTGTTTGTCCCAGTCATTCAGTTTAAACTCAGACTCAAAGTCCCTCGTTTATAATTCAACACTTTACATCATATGAAGTGTTTGACTGTCACCGTGTCCCTGCAGGTCTCCTGTATGTCATCCTGAAGCACATGGTGGACCGATACAACATCTACTATGCATACGTTCCCACTAAACTCAACCAGCGGATCCACAGAGCCGCCATCAGCCATGTCATCGTGGCTCCCATCCTCTGCATGTTCTGGCTGCTCTTCTTCTCTGTGCTCAGATTAGGTAATTTACCACTGCATGTTTTTTCCATTGTGTCAAAGTTTCCACAACCTGCCATGCATGTTGGGGTGGTGTGAAAACCACAGTCGGACCACAAGGGAGGGAGGGGTCTTTTCCCCCGAAGGCTGAAGTGCCTGAAGTATACATTTCCATTAAATCTATGGACTTTAACACATTTAATCACACTTTAACAAAGAACATATGTCACTGTGTAATTGTTATCAATTTAGCCTTGAAGCCGTGGTGTCAGGATGAGTTTCTAAAAACACCCATAATGCATCAGCTATAGGAGGGGATATTTGGGCATGTCACTGTATTTTTCAACAGAAGGTTTCATTAAAATTGGATTTATATTGAGATTTTATTCATCTTTCTTAGTATTTATAGTGAAAATCGAGACATTTTGATTATGTATACTCTGCGCCACAACAAAGATAAAAAAACTTTTCAATTTAAAGGTTATTGTGACACTGTTCTACAAGTCCCGTCCACTTGAGATGAAATTGAGCTTTATGTGGCGTCTGAACTAAAATGTGTTCGACATTCCAGAGTTAAAATGTGCAGAATAAGCAACTAAGAACTTATAGATCGCCTAAAGAAATCCAAGCCTTTCTGTCACCTCTGTACTAAACATGGAGCCAGCTAACATTAAAGGCATTTGTAACTCTTATCTTTAAATAACACATCATTTTCAACATTCAAAGTAAAAAAAAAAAGCACAAAAAACACAAAGCTCATACATGATTCTTCTCTGGAAACATCTGTAGGTATGTGTATTGATTCATTCTGCTTTCAAGATCATTTGGAATTAATTCATTTCAAAGCCTCTAAAGTAAATAAATCAAATCAGACTACTAATTAAAACACATTTTTAGAACTAAATGTGGCGTGAACTATGGCTGCACAATATATTGCACTTATCAATATCACAACATTATTTTAAATCATATCTATAGCACCCAGAAATGTCCTGACCACTACATGAATATTATGTATAAAGCAAATACTTAAAGTGGTATTAAATGACTGTGAGGGGTTTAGAGGGGAAGTTGCTGTGCGGAGCAGAGTCAGACTTCAACATCTTTCACTTAAATGTTTGTATTTTTAACTAATTATATTGTTATAACATCATTATTGCCGATGGGAAGGTAAATCTCCCCCTGATGACGCCCTGATCCATGTTTCTCTCCCTGTCCTCACAGGTCCGTTACATCCCATCACCCTCTTCACTTCAGTGTCTCTGATCTCCTGCCTCGCCTGTTATCTTTTCCGCTTGTGCCTTAGGAAGCAGCCAGACAAGTCAACCAGCTACCAGGTGAGCTCTGCTGGAACTCGCCAGCAGCAGGTTCAACGGCTGCGAGTGAAGGTTCTCACATTAACGACGTTCTGAGTTTCAGATGTCTGATCAGCCGGCCGAGGGAACGTTCACCGACACGGACCGGAGCACGGTGACGTCCACCACCGCCTCCAGTGTACAGTATATCTATCTGCTTGTGAGAATAGGATAGAAAATACTTTATCCAGGGTGTAGCCTCCCCCCTCGCATGGCAAGCTTGGATCGGCTCCACCGACCTGCGAGCTGGATAAAGCGGTACAGATGAATGTATTATAAAAATAAATGTAATGTTCCTCTTCATCACATGTGAAATCAGCTCTGAACGGCTGGAAGGGATTTGAAAGTAGTCAGATTATTATAGTCTGATAATCTCACAGCCTCAGCAGAACATATTTTAACGTGTTTTTTACCAGAGAAGTAACTCCAGAAAACTCAACAATACTGGTTTAATCCAATTTTGTTTGTTTACCACCAAATACAACACAGTCATATTAAGGCACTTTTAAAATCAAAAACCAGCAATTCCACATGAGCAAGCAAAGAAGACGGTGGAAAGAAAAAGTCAGTTTTACAAGAAGAAACCTGCAGAAGCAGACTCAGAGACTCAAACTAGAGGAATTCTTTCTGAGGTGTGGGTTAACCACTACACCGCAGTGAGACACTCGGGATCCCTCCTGATTATTTACACAAAAAAAAAAAACAAAGGAAAAAAAAGAACATCACTAACTGGAGAACTGAATGGGATTCGTATTGGAATGCACATGGAGATATAGTGAAATTATAAAATAAGCTTAAATACAAAACCAAAAGTTTAACAGTTGCAAATTCTTACCCTGATTTACTAAGGTCATGATAAAGTATGTTGACTTACATGCTCTTGGAAGTAGAGTAAGATTTGTGTTGTTTTTACAGGTGATTTTTTTTTTTTTTCCGATGAGGGTTATGTTTGCTTCATGATCCGTTTCCATTGGTAAAGATCTACTGGAAGCTGCAACGCTATAATGTTGTTGTTGTTTTTTGTTAGTTTGTTTGTTTGTTTGTTTTTATTTGTCACATACAATGTTAACACCACAGAAATTGTGGGTGCAGAAATTAGCTGATGAAAATAATATTTTCGCATAAAAATATAAAATTACAACCAAAAATAAACTACAGTCTCAACATAAAGTCAGTTTTAATGAAGCCTTATGGTGCAAAGTACAGGGAAATGTCCAAATAACTTCTTCTATAGCTGTTAATATCTTACTAGGAATGAGGTTGCTCGCGTTGAAGAAATGAAGGTCTTTGAATTTTTACCATTTGCTTGGTGGTTTGACCCGATTGGAGCTTCTTGCTGGCCGGTTTTGGCCAACGAGCCTTATGTTTCACACCGCTGTTTTCATCAATCAGGCCCTATATGTAAAGATATTTTAAAAGTATCTAACCAGCTGGTGAAGAGTTCTGCTTCTTGAATGAGTCTAACAGGCAGTTGGTGGAGCTCACCCTTTTTAAATCTTCCATATTATTTTGTTTCTCTGTGAATTAAGTGATTTACTTGGTGCCACGGTCATGAATTCTCTGTTGATTTCCCTCCCTCAGCTCTTCGTGGCGTCCGTGTTGCTGGAGCCAGAGCTGGCTCTGACTCCGATGCCCTCCCCGGCCCACCACAGCTATGGCGCCATGGCCAGCTCCCAGAGTTCAACCCACGGCCCGGCGGAGGAGGAGGAGGGCGACGAAGAGCATGCCCAGACCCGTGAGACCGAGCTGCAAGACCCCCCGGACCCGTACTGCTCCAGCCCGCTCATGGACAGCCCGGTGGGCTACCAGTAACGCCCGGCTCCCCAAACTGACGTCCGCACGTCCGTCACAGATCTCTAAAGGCCGTAATGCTGCGTTTTCACCACTGACCTCAGACTCCAACAGCTGCCTCAGACCCCGAGACCAGATCGTGAATGAAGGAAGAAACTCGCCAAATCCATCCGTGCACATCACAGGCTTTATTTTTGTGTTTACAATGGTTGAAAGCCTGGAGGGGAACCGGGGTGATTGGCCTTCGGGTTGCGATGGGGGAAGCTTGGACTCGAGCGGAGGTGAAAGTTCCCGTGAGAGTGGGCGGTGTGAGCAGGCCTGCCCCGGCAGACTGACAGAGCGGCCCGGGCTCGGGTGATATCTGGTTCCTCCGAGGGTGAGGCCAGCGAGTTGTGAAGCCATCTGCAGTGAGAGAGCAGACAGACGGAGGGCCCGATGGGACTCGGAGACGTACTGTAATTTATGTACGCTCTCTCCGCCGAGACACGTGCAGCTCGACTCGACCCTGGAGCTCCATGTAACTACTACCGATTGGAAGTTGCTATTTTTGCTACAGTATTTTCTGTGTCGTTGATATTGTGCTTCGGGACTCTGTGTTGTTTTTGAATGTGAGATTTGATTTCCTGTTCATTTCTTAATTCTTTAACATTATTATGAGCACACAAGTTTTGTTTGTTAGATAACATCAGGTGGGAAGTTTAAAAAGGATCTAGTTGTGTCTTCGCTTGTCTTTGGACACAGAATGTGTAAAATAGCTTGAAATGACACTATTTCTGACTATATGAGAGTGATATGAATCTTAAGAACTCGAAGCACATCCTGGATTATCAACATTTTTGGAAGGGAGCAGAGCAAAATGGTTCCATTTCTTTAGCTAATTATATGAAATAATGATATTTACACTCTGAAATTGATTGTTTTTCCAGCCTTTATTCGTATAAATTCCCGAAATAGATATATGTTGTTTCCACAGTGGCTCAGAATTATTTATTTGTGGCTTATTTGATCAAAACATTTCTATATTTTCCATTTGTTTCTGATACAAATGGTAAAATCAAAACACCATCATATGCCTAACCATCTCTTTCAACACTCGGCTGCATGTGGATTCCATTGTATAAATGGAGAAGGCATTAATATCTTTATGCTTTCATTTCTGTTGAAACACATTTGATGTTTGCGAGGATACTCTTTCACTTCCGCTGCGACGGGTCAAGGTCTTTCTAATTAAGCTGAATGTTAACAGATTGTAGTTTGTTATTCATGTCTTTTGCTGTGCCTTGAGGAAGCAATGCCCATTACGTGTGACAATCCAGCATGGCCTGATATATGCTGCATGGACTCGATCCTAACGGGGGGAAAACAACCCTCTGTTGAAAGCAGAAACACTAACAAACACATTAAAAAAAGAAAAAGTTTTATTCTGCAGCTTTATGCTCTACTGACTCAAACAGTGAGTTCACGTCACTGTGTGAACTTCACCATATATGACAATGACACCGGTTTTATAAGAAAATTATAAATCTTTTCGGAAATGATCTGAACCGGCTGGGGTGAATAAGATGCAGGTTGAAAATACTACAGACGAGGAACAGCAGTGATAAAAAAGGAAAATGTCACTTAAACAGAGCAGCTACTTTAGAACACGAGGTCAATTTCATATTTCTGCTGAATGAATCACGCTAAGCCAAGGAAGCAGGAGGGCGTCACTGTTACAGACTCTGGGTTATAACCGGACACGCAGTTTTGAAAAAGCCAAAGGTGTGTGGAGGCCATTTGTTAGTATAAAACAGCATTTAACGTGGATACCTACAACCCGAGGATCATTTCATACTTTTATTTGTTCCATCAGCTTTCCCAGCCATCTACAGCAGGAGCATTGAACTCATTTTAGTTCAGGCACCACATACAGCCCAATTTCAACTTTAGTGGACCGGACTGGTAAAATAGTGCCATAATAACATTTAAATTTGCATTTTTCTTTGTTGTGGTGCAGAATATATCAGATAAAAATGTATATATTTTCACAAAACCAAACAATTACTCCGCAAAATGACTACAATCTCATCATGAAGCCTATTTTACTGAAAACTTCTGGTGCAGAATTCAGTGAAATGTTAAAAAAACCAAATTCTCCTATGGCTGTTGCATTATGGGTGTTTTTGCAAACTCTCCCTGACAGCATCACCAATATTTCAGCCTGGGTCTTAGTGTTTCGTTGTGTCCAAAACTTTTAAGAAATTAGTTCAAATATTGGTGTTTTCTTTGAAATGTCAGGACGATTTTGGCCCACAGGCCTTATGTTTGACACACGCTGTAATGTGTGTACATGAAGTTTTCATGGAAGGGTGGATCCGAGCGAAACTGGCACCATCTAATATGACATTTCAACTCTTAAGTGGACATTTCTTCTTCTTGGTTTTTCTTTGCAAGGCAGCCACATATGACTTCAGAACTTTCCCACAATCAACATAATGTGAGTTTAATCTTTATACTGTAAAGCAACATCACAAGATGTTTGACTTTGATTAGAGCAGGAGTGTCAAACATAAGGCCCGCGGCCCAAAACTGTCTCACAAGAGGCTCCAATCTGGCCCCAGGAAACGAGCGAAAGAAACCACTGTGTTTTTAACAGTTTGTCAGGGTGAGTTTGTAAAAACAATTCAACCATATTTATGTATATAGCACCTCATACAACACAGTCATTTCTAGGTGCTATTAACGGAGAGAAACTCAACAAATCCATGTAAAATACAACAGTTATAGATGATTTTTTGGGGGGACATTTCACTGTACTTTGCAGCAGAAAGTATTATAAAAGTTGGCTTCCTGTTGGGATTGTAGACAGATTGGTACTAATTGCAAAGTATTTAATTAAAACATTGACTTTTTCAAAACTTCTACTCGGCGCCACAACAAAGAAGAACTCCAATGTAAATGTTTTTATGGCACGACGTTACCAGTCCGACTCACATTGGGCTGTTTGTGGCCCCTGAACTGAAACGTGTTTGACACCCCGACTTAGAAGAAAGCGAGCAAAGCCCTTCCTGGTTGGGAATCATGGACTGAATCTTGTGACTGAATCGCGTGGCTGCACATTTAAAAATCCAAAACATTGATTTATTTTACATTTTCAGATGCTTTGTATTGTGGCCTTGTCGGTGCCTTGTTGTTGATTCCAATCAGTATGATTTGCTGCGTCGCGTCGGGCCGAGCCCGAGTGTGAAGGATTAGAAGTGTTGCTCCTGCAGCCTCATTCTCTGGTCTGTGGTTTGTCTTTGGGTGACTTCGTACATTTAATAACAGTGACAGCATCGTTCTGCTTCAGTTCAGCTCAGACTTCCCTCAGAAGAGGCGAAAAGCTTCTTGTGGTGCAGCAGCCTGATTTTTAATCCATTTAGTGTTCAGTGTGAGAGGGTGTAATAATCTGGTACTTTCATTTGCACTTTCATAAAATTGATGGGACATTATTTCATAAAATTAAACGCATTTCACTCCTTTTTTTATAGGGAGCGTAATTGCAGTTCCCCGCTGCTCCATAAAGCAGATGAAAGCTGTCAGCAGAGAGAGTATGAAGTGGTCAGTGCCGAAAATCATGAAGTCAAATCTATTTGTAATATTAAAGAAAAAAAACATCAAAGAGCATTTCCAAAATTTCTGTGTGAACTGCCAGCATGTCCCGCAAGGTTCTCTTCCAGAAGCTTGTTTCACAGACCATTAAATGTACTTTCCTTTGAAAAATGCTAAAGAAAAAACCTTATTAGGGTATTCTTAGCTCCAATGTTCACGCAAAGCGAGACTGTCCGTTCCTGCTTCTGACCGGTTTTATAGTATCCTGATCCGTCTGCTCTGATTCGCCCGGCCATCCCACAATGTCTATTAGCTTTCCAGACACGCTCGCTCCTTTTCGTTTACTGGTTAGGATGTGTATCATGATTTCAGATTGACCTGTGCTGTAAACGTTGGGACGGAGCGCGTTAAAGAAATGATTCCAGTCGGGCTGGAGATTTTTTCATCTGTCAAAAAGTGAAGTGCTGTGATCTGAAATTAAAATGAATTTGTTTTGACTCACCGCCTGCTTTGTTGTACTTCTCTTAAGCCTGTTACACAATGCTTAAACTATTAGAATACGTACTAGTAACATTACATGTAAATCAAATAAATTCAAGCATAGGCTACACTCGAGAGACAAATGTTAGTGACATGTAATAGTGAAACATGGTGAGTGATAAAGAAAGAAGCTCAGTGTAGTAAACGTCTCCCAGCAGTCTAAACCTACAGCAGCTAAACTCGAAAATGGTCCAGTGTGGTCTGAACTAGTTCTAACTGTAAGTCTTATTAAATAGAAACGTCTTACCGAACCTTTAAAGTTGAGACTGTGTCAGCCTCTTTCGCTGAAATTCGGAGTTTGTTCCACATGAGAGGAGCCTGAGAGCTGAAAGCTCCGCCTCCCATTCTAGTTTTAGAAAACCTGGGAACCTTCAGTGAGCAGCACGCTGAGAACCAAGTGTTCTTCTGGGGTGATACAGGACTCACAGCTCTTTTAGATGTAATGGAGTCTGGTGGTTAAGAGCTTTATTGGTTGAAAGAAGGATTTGAAGTTCTATTCTGGAAATGAAATGATAGTGGTGCAGCACTACATATAAACATGTCTGTATTTTCTAAACTAAAAAACGTCTAACTAGGAGACGAGCTGTGCTTTTTATTGTCTATGGATTCCATCTCCCATAAAAAATATTCTCATATCACTAGATACTTTGAATAGATCAAGTGTTTTATCACAAGTATTTCGAATCAATTCCTCCATTTGACCTCAGTGGACATTGACAGTCCTGGAAGTCTGGTGTCGTTGTGCTCCACATCCCTTTAAACCCAGAAAGCAATTGAATTGAGAAGCATCGTGCGACTACATTTTCCCTGAAGAAACTATTGGGATCACAACTTTACTTGCTGCTGAGGGAGAATGTCTGCTCTCTCATGCACAAGTCAGTGTGAATTCATTCCATCTCATGTGCTGACTGTCTTCATTTTCACAAAAAGTAGAAATCAAAAGTTCCCTTGGTTTCATTCAGCACTCAGTCGAGCCATTCATTGAGAATATGTGACAGTGTTTCTGCTGACGGGAGGGGATTCCTCTGATCGGACCAACTCCTTCAAAAATAATCACGATCTCAAGAGATTCATTTCACAAAGCTGGAAAGAGGCTACCGATGGCTACAGGTGCACGTCAGCTCGGCGTTTGAACATTCCTCCGTTCATACGGCTGACCTCGGCGACCCCTGAAACCACATGAGAGCGTGGACGGGCCGGCTAACTGCACCAGCAGCTGCTGGACGCCGAACCGCACGGGAAAGAGGAAGCATGTCAGCGCCCGTCCAAGACGCTCTTCCAGCAAAGTGGTCAGGGTGTGTTTTTCTTTCCGTCTCACTCCGGCTGGATGGGTGGCATTTCCCTGCACTGAAAGGCCGCCTGGCGAGGTGGGGAGGGGGGGGTAACGCCAGCGCCTGCCTCCATTATATACAGTGTTTCTTCTTCACGGCCCGGAGTTACAAAAAAGGAGAGAGGAGCCGCTGACATTTCTCCCGTCACCCGTAGCAACTGCCGGGAGCGTGTTTCTCAGTGAAAGGTGAATTCCTCTGGGTGCGTGGCCTGCCACCCGCCTCTCCCCGACCCGCATGCTTCCAATAGAAACTGTCTCTGCCTCCTGCAGCAAACATATGATCCTGCACAGATGGGTCATTTCTGCATGCAAATGAGGCTCATGAAGTCGGTGATGTATGTCCTCTGAGAAAAGTTGATTCAACCCTTCATCAAGCAAGTGACTGTGGCTTTACAAAACTGACAATGAGTTAATGGCTGCCACAAAAGAAATTGAAAATGTGCTGTTTCGCACATTTAAGTTAATAATAATTGTGTTGGATTTTAAAAATGTGTGTGGGAATTTATTCAAATGAATGGATCTTCACTCAGCCCCAGCAAACTCACACCCTCTGGAACAATCCTGACATCCTACAAAGAAAGAAACCGATAAACTTCCCAAGATGGCAAAATAAAGGAATAAGAAACTCAGAACAACTCTTCTCCAATAACTCTTATATTCCATTTATTGACTTAATTGAAACATATGGTATCAGTCAAAACATCTATCTGGAATATCTTCAGCTCAAGTTAATAATACAAACTAATTTCAAACTAGAACAGATTCACCTGAACTTACCTCAGACAGTGACAAACCTCCTGAAGATCTCAGCACCAAAACCACTTTCTAAAATCTTGTCATGTTCAAATATCACAATATCCCTTCCCACCTCCAAAGGGAAAGAAGATCTCGACATCAACAGAGATCCAACGATTTGGTCACAAATCTGTACAAATACATTCAGAATGACAAAAAACACCAATATACAGCTCATACAATACAAGGTCCTTCACAGAGTTCATTACACAGGACAAAAGATGTTCAAGATGGGTCTCACTCCCACTAACATATGCCCGTGGTGCCCTAACCGCTGGCCTCCGGCCGGCCTCCGGCTGGCCTCGTACTGGGCTCTGTGGGTCTTGGACTCTGCTGTCCGGCCATTGGGTGGCTTGGGGGCGTCCTGATAGGGTCTTCTTGCGTTCTTGTTCCATCTCTTGCGGGCTCCTCCTGGCTGGGGGTGGTCTTTTCTGCATTCTTCCTCTGGTGCTTCCTGGGCTGGGGGTGTGGCGGTCTAGGGGCCAGATGACCTCGGGTCCCGGGGTGTCGCTGCGTGCCTTCTCTCAACAGTTCCGGCCACACCCAGTGGACAAAAAACACACACACACACACACACACACACACACACACACACACACACACACACACACACACACACACACACACACACACACACACACACACACACACACACACATTCCCATTTCCAGTAAACTAATGACATTATAAAACAGACAAGAACAAAATAAATAAGGAAAAAAACCAATTATAGATCACAATATAAAATAAAATGATAAATTTCATTAACAATGTGCTGTTCAACTGCTTGAGCAGCCCTAAAGTCCTTTACACTGTAAATCACATTCACCATTCACGCAGCAATGGAGGCAGCTGCCATGCAAGGTGTTTAGTCCATCCCCTGGGAGCAATTTGGGGTTCAGTGTCTTGCTCAAGGACACTTTGACATGTGCACAGAGGGAGATGGGGAATCGAACCTGTAACCTTCCCAGTGGGAGACAACCTGCTGAGCTCACAAATCAATCAAAGTTGTAAATTAGACATAAAGGTTAACTAAATCTAGAGTAGGACAAGAGTTTTTCTGTGCTGGAATATAATACAATAAGTGAAAAACTGTCCAGTAATTATCTAAAGCAGGTGTGTCAATCTGGCCAAACCACCAAGCAAATTGTAAATTTTTCAAAGAAAACACATTTTTTAAAAGAAATTTCTTAAGAGTGGCAACACTTGTGAAAGTTTGGACATTTTCATCAAATATACTCTGCCCCACAACAAATAAAACTTTTGATATAAAGGTTATTATGGTTATAGTTCAACAGTCCGACCCACTCAAGATGAAATTGGACTTTATGTGGCCCTTCAACAAAAACGTGATGGACTCCCTTGTTCTAATCATTCTGAGACAAAACGTGCAGAACAAGAGTTCAGAAACGAAATTGGTTCAATTTATATGACGAGAAGTCTCATCTCCCCACACTTTCATGATATTAACATTTAGAATAAAAGATTTTCAATCTGCTGCCGGCACTCACCTCGAGACTTTTCACTCACACCCTTCATCACACTGAAAAGGTTCACATAAGAACACAAGTTGCCTTCATTTTAATGGAAAAACAACTATTGTCAGTCCTCGTCCCAGCAGGCGATTGCAGACATGCTGTTCCCACTGTGTAAAAAAAAAATATATATTTTTATACTCGCAGGTGAAGAAGAAAATAAGCAGAAATTCTGTTGAATTTTTGAAAAAAATCCTGTGTAGATATGCAGAGGGAATGTGTTTGTGTGGAGAAAAAAAAGCCCAAGAAATGCAGGACTGGTGGATAATCATCAAAAGAAACCCAGAGAAAAAAAGAAAATTAGACGAGCTCTAAAAGTATTTTTGAAATACAAACAACAGGTTCTCCAATCCACTGGTTAAAGTTAGAGAGATGTCGTGTTTTGAAAGTCATGTTTTAAGGTTTTTTGGGGTTCACAGTCCTGCTCATGTCTTCATGCTCAAACATGCCTGAATGTAATGATCAACGGGATCTACAACATACATGTAGTGTAGTGGATCTGCACGCCTGCCTCACAGTCAGAATGTCACTTGTCCGATTCCGGAGTTCGCCTGCTTGCGTTTTCTCCAGTTTTCCACCCACAGTGTAAACACATGTTGTAGGTGAGTGCGCGGCTCTAAACCGATTGTACATGTCTGATCATCCAGCCCCAAGTGACCCCGAGTTGGATGAATCCATGTAGAAGATGGATTGTTTCAGATTTATAACTTAATGGGCCTGAGCTGCAGAAAAAGAGGCGTTAACAGCACCAATTCCAAATGAATCAAAGTAATCTCATTACATGAGGTCGGTGGCCGCTGACGGACTGCTGTGGCTGTTGCTTGGCAGGTTTGTTGTCCTGGAGGAGCGATCGGAATGAGCCCATTAACCCGAGCCTGCATGCAGAGTCACTGTCCACTTCTCACTCCTCTCTACAACATGATTTAGGATGAGCGGGCGCCTGAGCAATGCCTTTCTTTCTCTCTTCCTTCATCAAAAACAAATGCACACACTGTCTCTCTCGCTTCCTCTCATACACACACACACATACACACACACACACATCTCATATACGACCATCACTTAACAGTTGCCATGACGACGTTCAATACCTCTCCATACCAAAACACATTGCAGACTTTCTAAAAATAATACGTGTTGTCTTTTTCTCGCAGACTCCTCTCCAGACGACAGCCTTCAGAGCAAATCCTCCTCATGCACTTCAAGGTAAGCCTGGAACTGTAGGAACTGGGTGATGAATTACCAGCAGGGGAAATAAAATACTTGCTGCTTATTGGATTTTGTTGGTCGGAGACACGAGACGGTGAAAGAGGAGGAGATCAGTGACTGGACAAACTGAGAATGCGTGTTGCTTTGCAGGCTTGGAGCGAGACGTGAAGCCAGGAGAAACGCAGCAGACTCTCGGTGGGACAGCGAGGGAGAGAGACAGATTAAGGTCATGTCAGCTGCTCGTGTCACAGGCGAACGGGCAGCCGGCTCACGGATGTGACTTTAACAGTGATACAAACAAATTGTCTTGATAGGAGATCGCGTATGACAATAGGTCATCATTAAGTAACCCACCCTTTCCACCGCGTCTCCCCATCACGAAGACCTCCCTTCAGACACACAGAGGGAGAAGATGCAAATATCTGCAGGGGTTTCACTTCTTTTTGAGGGAAATCATAATACATTTTTTTTAAAAACTGTGAGGGATTTGGTGAGCTTCAAAAAAGATTCTTGATGTGACATTGTGCAGCTGCATGAGTAAGTGGGCTGATGTGCCTGAAGTCGCCCTCGTCTCTGTAGCCAAGGGCGTCGAGCCATTCGATGCTCAGATCTTATGTAACACTCGGGGATGGGCTGTCAGTGGGAGAGGAAATCAGGCATCGTGTGATTGATTTTAAAAGCCGAGCACAATTCAGTCTGTGTTTCAATTCAGAGAGAAAACACACTGACCTCATTCATCAGTAAAATATCCACAGATCACTTTATTTAATCTCATGTAAGCACAGAACAGGTTTTCGTTTGTTTTACAGAGAGCGTGGCGTGTACTAACTCTAATAGTAACCGTGTGCATTTTTGGTTGAAGGATAACTAGGTGAAGTCATGGCTGTTGGATAGCAGCTGATACTGGTGAGGTAGACAGTGACACACCCAATATGTACACATCTGGATGCTGAGAAGACGACACGCTGGCAGTCAGTCATGTCGGCTAAAAGCAGCGAGCGTCCGGTCGTTAGAAACAGTGACGAGGAGAACAACAACCTGCATAGGCCTGCGTGCTGATACTAAGAAAAGAACCACTATAAATACACCACCTACACAGCCTGTTAACAAACATTACACCTGTGGGCTGGAACGTACAGACCGATCAGACTATGTGGGAATGAAAGAGTTCAACAGAAAAACCTTCCTTCTGTGAGAATTGCACATTTAGACGTCGTAGTGGAAAATAGATGCAATGAACCCGAAAGCAGCCGATTTGTGTTTTCTGGGTTCATAGATTTAAATCCACAAAAATAATATCATGTCTTGAGGATATACTGTAGGTGACATCGTGAGAAAAAAAAAAAAAAAAAGAAAAAAAAACACTGCACATATAATTCAGAATATAAAAATAAACTTTATAAATATAAACTCAGGCTAAAGCGATAATAACCACACATCAGCAGCTTGGATTTACAGTTGTATGGTGTTATTATCTAATACTTGGCGCACTGTTGCTAAGTTACTTGGTGTTATGGCCATGAATGTAAATAACAAATGACGATGATGCATACAGTGTTATGACAGCAATAATAATAATACACATGTATCGGACAGTGTCAGCACACAGTATTTCTGTTTGTGTGTTAATATAACCCCCCAAGAAATGGCACCAATTCAGTTTGTCTTTGCTTTGTCAGTCACAACAAATGTGAATTTCCGGCTTAATTTCCACATAAAAGGTCCACGGTGGAGAAATACTGGCTGCTCTGAGTATGTTGGCCTCTAAAGTTGAGGCAGCACTACATTTGTAGCCACAACGACGCAGTTATATACTGAGATAAGCAAGTACAATACAACAGAACTACTTCACACTCACAATAACTGGGGACTGATAGCCAGGGAACAAAGATGTTACAATTCTTCCTAAGATGCCCTTTACTTTCAATCTCTAAAGGTCACATAACAGTCTATTAGTTAGAAGTTTAACAGTCAAAATACTCCCAGGCTGGACTGAGGCCGATATCGCACTGCCTGTGAACGTCTTAACAGTCATAGATCACAGAAAAACAAAAAACAAAAAAAGAAAAACAGAAGCTATTGGAGAGTATAACAGTTCTTGTCAGTAACTATTTAATATTATAAAGTTTGATTTTCTTCAGTAGCTTAAAAGTTGGATTACAAAGTAACTCAGAAAAGGTGTAATGTTGTGCATGATGAATAAAAAACACAGTTATGGTGAAGATTAAAGTCATTGGATGGTTTTGTTTTGTTTTGCTCTGTTAAATCACTCTGCGTTTCCCCACAGGTCGGAGGATTGGCTGTGTTGCAGTTCGATAGATGGCTGCCCATGCTGGCCACAGGAACCATCACAGTTTGAGTAGTGTGTGATGCTTAAATATGATATTTAGTGTTTCACAAGAGTACAACTCTTCTAAGATACATCACAAAGACCACTACAGCCACTGTAATCATTTGAGTAGATATATCAAAGCCATTATATACAAAGAGACTCTCTAATGCTGTTTCTGGGTGTGAGGCGTTCAGGTTAGCGCCTTCCAGACCGCGGCAGACCGGCTCTGACTCTTGCAGCTGTACAGCAGCATCGCCTCCGAGCTATAAACATCCACAGCAAGAAAAGAGATCTCTGCGACTGGCCGGTCCCATTGAAAAGTGTAACTATACCATACAGTCGCTACGCTACACGACCCCACTCACAGAGCAAATGTACAGCAGCTAAAGCCACGACGCTGCGAGTTACACAACCTTATCGCATGGCAACCATGTTGACGATTTGACAGCAGCTGCTCGGCAGCTCCCGCTGCGCGCCTCAGTCGGCCTTGTCCTCGCCGTTCTTGGCCCACCCTCGGCTCATCGCTGCCACCACGATGCTGTACATGTTGAGCCAGGCTTGACGCAGCGGCGCCGTGTAGGCCGGGCCCAGGCTGCACTGCAGCATGTAGAGAAGGGACTCACCCACCACCTGCAAGGGGAAAAACGAGCACACAAAAACACATTTTTAATATCTCAATTCACTTGAGGAACAGCTGCTTGAAAGTTGAACTTTGAGGTTGTAAGCCTACAGCGAATGACTGCGTGTGGACTCCCACTGCCTGATGCTTCCGCCCGAGGTTGAGCAAGAAGTCCTCCAGAGAGTGAAGGTCGTCCAGGTGGCTCACCGCCGCGTCGATCACGAGCATCACCTGGGATCACGAGGCGCACGGCGAGAAAAAAAAGGGCATTCAAAACTGTGCACAAGTTTCACAGCCGTGCGGTGGATGGAGCTCACCTTGGTGACATGGTCCAGGAACTCCGGGCTGGAGAGGCAGTCCTGTGTGGAGCCACAGTTTGTGCTGTAGTGGAAAAGGCTGAGGAGCGCTGGGTCCAGCTCAAACAGTCTGCACACACACACACACACACACACACACACACACACACACACACACACACACACACACACACACAACACACACACAACACACACACACACACACCACGTTATTCTATAGGTGCACACACATCGACATGCACACGGACAGAAGGATCCCTCTATAAATCATACATCTACAAATCTCTCCTGCTGGTGTCTGATTTAGCAGCAGCTGTCTCAAAGTAAATTGTGGATTATTGCAGTCTGTCGCCAAGCAACAAGTCAAGCCTCTGGTCCCTGCATGGGGAAAGTGTGCAGCCAAGAATCCAGCTCCATTCTCTCTCCACACCTGAGTTACATTCTCCAACACCGGCTTTCAAGTTCCAAAACATAATATCAGATTATCTGCACACAGTAGGAAGTAGCTTCACTCGCTCACTGCATGTGTTACCTGGAAAACATGACGACTCCATGAGGAACTTTGTTCTTGCCCAGGCTCTCCCAGCTGCCTCGTATCAGCTCCTTGTCTTTCCCGGACAGCTTCTCCATCCTCCCCTCAGGCGGCCGGCACAAGACAAGTTCCTTCTGAAGGGGAAACAGACGACTCCTCTACAGGACCAGAAGTCTCAGTGGGAGGAAAGCCATAATATTCAGGTGCATCCACAGCTGAAACTTCTGCAAACCCACCTGGAAGAAAAAAGTCAAACATAAAGTGAGCAAAGCATCGCTGCAGAATTTAGAAAATTGTTTTAAAGATGATGGAGGAAAGGCACCTCAGGCTCAGGCACTGATCCATACCATACCTTTTGGAGGTCAGTCTTCTCTATGAACTTGTCCTGGTGCAGCCGGACTGTTTCTGAGTGTGTGTGAGTGTGTGAGTGTGTGTGTGTGTGCCGGCTGCAGCCTTGCCTGACACTCTGGTGCACTTGTTCTCTCTTTCCGCTGCCCACAGTGCAGTCAGGAAGGCAAGTTCTGCCACGCTCTTATCTGTCACACTGCCTGCTATCTCTCTCTCCCCTTCCCGCTTGCCTCCTGATATGCTCTCTCTCCACCACTGGGGATATTATTCATGCCACTGAAGGAGAAAAAGAGGGATCTTTCTCTTCTGCTCCGGAGAGGCTGCAGCGAGCCACAGCTCCTCCTGCAGGAGCGCAGAGGACTGAAACACAGTCACACACTACATCACAGATAGAATTCATTGTGTTTAACCAAACAACTTGGCCACTGGAATGTTAAGTCATAATTAAGGGCATGCAAATAAACAGGGAATTAAAATGAACAACAAACCAATCATAAAGCACAAGAGAAGCATTTAACATTGCAATTGCTGGTTTAAGGGCAGGTGAAATCCATTTGGGGCCTTTATTATCTATTCTAGGATGTTTCCTCAGCTGCCTACATTTGCTAACCATGCATTTACAAAATTAAATGTGTGGGAATTTTAATATCGCACAGTGGCTGCAATAATAAGAGACCTCAACACGCCACCTT
Organism: Lipophrys pholis; assembly: GCF_963383615.2. NCBI lineage: Eukaryota > Metazoa > Chordata > Actinopteri > Blenniiformes > Blenniidae > Lipophrys > Lipophrys pholis. The sequence continues at coordinate 21,157,996 of NC_137633.1, forward strand.
GGTGAAATTATATTGTTCATCGGCTGAGCAGTGCCACTCCTCAAACAGTGTGATCATAACGTTCGGCGGCTAAGCGTGCAGCCTCTCATTAATCTAAATGAGATGTGTTTGTTCCCTTTCCCAGCCTCCACACACACACACACACACACACACACACACACACACACGGGGCAGTTTGTTTAAATAGGTGCCACCAGCAGTCTGTTCCCGCACGCATGTTCGCGGATGCAGATCGGCACTGGGATATTATCTAACAGGTTGGGAGAGATTGGTTTTGTTTTCAGCTGTGCATGAGGGAATCAGAGGTGCACAAACGTTCCTCCTGAGGGACCACGACGCAGCAAGGGGAGGGATACACGGTTCCCATGACAACCTGACAGGATGGAGCCCTTGAAGCTTTATCATGTGATATTTGAGAATTCAAAGAAAGGACTCTGTGATTGTTTATGAGGGCTACATGACAACAATATCCTTTTACAATCGAGATTTTTCTGTCTAAAAATTCAAGATGAATACAGTTCGATGTGCATCAGCATTGTAATATAGCACATGTCCTACTTTTTTTTATTTATTTTTTAAACTTCTGCCAACATTTTCCATTTTGAACTGAGTTTTGGCTTTGATGGTTCCCTGCACGATCCTACAAAATGTATATGGTATTTACAGATCTCTCTAATGACCTTTTTTTTTTCCCCATTATGTCTCAGACGTCCCCATATGGTTTGTATGTAAAAATGACCTCTTAAATTCCTGGAAGTCAAATGTCTAAGCACAAGAGTGCAGGGGAGGCCAGTAAACGAGCGTATTTGATGTGGACGTGTCGGCTTGGAGCAGACCACTTACTGGCCTGTGTGACTACAGATCCACTGTGAAGGCTGTTTATTTAGGTGGCAGTGCGGCGGTAGAAATAACTGGGAACCTTGAGCCAACCTTCTAAGAAAAGGTCCATGTTAGATGCTCAGTGTTCTCACAGGACCTTTTCAATCAGAAATGCATACATAGTTGTGTGCTTAAGCTGAGGACAGGTATTGAAACTTTACACACTGTTTCTTAGTATATATATCTTACATGTATCATGTAAGTGATGCCCTTTTGACATGGTCATCTGATGCTTCTTGATTTACACACTGTAAGATTAATACTACAGGCGCAGTGGTCTCAACTGGTGTTCTCCTTTAGTTTTCAGCTGTTTATTCTGGGAACCACGTGTTCATCATCCGCCAAATTACAGTTTTCATTTTCCCTGGCAGGAAGGCTGTTGTAAAAGCAAAAGCTCTATATATTCTGTACACAGAATTTAAATATATGGAATTTACAAAAGAAGTGTGTGTTTGTGATACATATAAAATATTAATTACCTATAAACATGAGCGGTTCTAGATACTTTTCATTTCTTCCCACCGTGACTGTAAAGTCCAGATGTTTTGAAATGTCATAATTCATAACTGTACATTTAAAACATATCAAACGTCTGGAGCGGACTGCTGGCCGTGACATGAATCATTTTTGAGGACAGCGTTGTTTTCTAGTGGGGAGGCCACAAAAAAAAAAACTCTCCGCCGCCTCAACCTTTTTGATCATGGCATTTCTTCCCCTTTGGACTTCACGCTCTTCTCTTCCACATCTTCAATTTTCTCCACCGTCGTCTACATTTTCTTCCCTAAATCAGACATGTCGGGTTAGAAAACGGCTATATTATAATTACATCGAGCTTTTACTTGGCTGCAGTATTTGTCTTTTGCTCACTGAGACTGCAGGGCAAGCTCAGAGAATTATGTAATGTAAAATGACTAAACCACATGAAGTCCTTGGCTCTGCAGCAGCGGGGCTATACATAATTTTACCGGACACAGTGGCAATACACAGAGGATGGGAAGAAACTTGCTTTAAAGTTTGTGTTCTGCGTACCTGTTAGGAGTGCCGCTGTCGGTGCTGAGGCCACTAACGTCTGTATCATCTTCACAACTGTGCGCTTCTCCAGTTTCTTCAACAAACTGCTCCTTCAGACGGGCTTTCTGCAGCTTGTTCCTGAAGGTCTGCTCTGCGTGAGCTCGAGCAGTTTTCTGCCAGCAACGACAATCACAACAATTACTATTGTATTGCTTTCGTTTCCAGCAATTCCAGGTGAAATTATTGTTGAAAGCACAAAAGTACAAAACCACTGATACTACTACGTATCAGTGATATTTAAATTAAAAAAAAAACTAAATGTAAAAACTGTTCAGATTTGAACCCTGGCAGTTACCACATGCAAACAAAGTAAACAGTTGTTGTTTTAGGAGCAAATTTACAGAAAACAATCTTCTTCTAGAGTAAAGTATTTATTTTTGAGATTTAATAGGTAAAGGGTGATTCCCTGGTTGTGAGAAAGTCTCAGTATTTTTGTGGAGGAAGGAGCAGTAAAAATTTGTAGACAAGAACTGTTATTTTGCTTAAATTGTATTTAATTACAATTGGGTGTAAAGTTATTAAAAATAATCGTGTAAAACTAAAGAACTGTTTTCAAATAATACCCAAAGCATTCATTTCTCTGCTCGTAACAAGCCAAAGTGCAGTACTATTTGTATTTCTACTTTGTTCCCAGTTACAACTACTATTACATTTCTTAAAGTGTACTCGGTTACAAGTAAAAGTACCGCTCTATAAAACTACACATATTGACTTTTTGACTGCTGTTAATCACAATGTCAATAGGATCTGCATAAAATGTCTCCAGCTCAAAGAAACATTGAAATGCTATAAAAAGGACCGTACACATATTAGTTTAAAGTATCTGTCCTATTTCTCTAATACTCCATAAAGAGAGCTTCTGTGGAAGGTAAACAGTTGGCCTCCTACTGAATAGTTCACATGAAGTATTTACACGTGTTTACTGTGAGTACATATTGACTGAAGTCTGTCCTCAAGTCGTCTTACATGGCCTGAATTGTACTCATGTGAAAATATTTAAGAAAAAAACCCAAAGGAAATACTCATTTGCATTACCATTTGAATAAATTTAGCTGTATAAAATGTGTTGAGAGCACATTAAAGTATATAAAAATCACACTATTATGAATAAATGTAAATACACAGCAGGATTCTTCTCTGTTTAAAGTATAAGTTTACCAATAAACTACTGGCAGACTCAAATCTGGACATACTTAGTAGTTTTTCCACACTTCATCTATGATGTGAATTGTACATGACTATGAGTAGAATTAGTCACTAGAAATAATCCCATTTAACTCGTGTGAGAAAGTTCAGGCTTGATGTCACGTACTTGTTTCACCTGTTCGAACAAATATGGGCGTTCTCTCACTCGGGCCTTCATGTCCCGTAACTCTCTCATGTAGTCTCTCATCCTTTGCTGATCGGCCGTCCTTTATGTAGAAGGTTATAGTTTCAGCTGCTGCGGCGGCTGTGTGGTCATTGTGATCCGAACTGGACAAAAATTCACAGAAGTGCAGAGCGATTGACCTCGCTCCAGCAGAACTCACCGACGGTGCTGCAGCTTCTCATTATACACTTCTTTCAAACTGCTGTGAGGATCCAGCAGCTTGGCGTGGAGGGCGACGGTCTTCTTCATGGCTTTGGATCTCATCTGGTAGTTCTTCAACCACTGGTCACTCTCCTCATTCCTGCTCTCTCTCATCTCCATTGACTTTCTGTCCAGGTAAAGAAATAATCTGTCAGATAATCTCCCTGCTTCAAGAAGCTGTCGAGACGACTAAAGAATTCAAGTGAACAATCCCGGCTCACCTGACGACTTCACAGCGCTTCCTCACAGCATCTGTAATATAAGTGGGGAGTGTAGCGGTGGAGATTGACGTGAGGGCACCGAGAGACTTGCTCCGACTGAGATTATTTATTTTTGGTACCTGCAGAGGAAGGAAAACAATTAATGAATTTTCTTCGAATTTAATTCTGATTGAGTGTAGATGTAACTGGGAAAAAGCAAACATGCTGCACAGCACTGGAGTTACTTGTCTGAACCTGTTTCTATATTGAGTTTGCATGTTTCTCTTGTACCGGCTCCAGCTTCCGCCTACAATCTGAGTAAATACTTTGAATGGTAATGGCTGGCTCTGTATAACTAACAGCAGTCATGTGTACTGAGATTCAGTCGTCTGTCTACTCACTCATTCCTATTCTCATGTGACGGTCACTCTATTGACTCCCATTTAGAGCTCTGGATGATCGGATCTTTTAATCAAAAGTTGAGCCCAAAATAAAGTGAAGACTGAATGTTCTGTTGTTAAAATTGCTTGTTGATTAAAAAAGACCCATCTATTCCTGCCAAGTAAATATGATGAAAAAAAGAATGTACAATGGGCAATATTGTGGCCTTTCTGTGTACAATTTGCATTTTATCTCTAATTGGTGACTATAAACTCTGAATGTCAGTGTGTGTGACCAAGAACCTAAATTCAATGGATTATTGTTTATTATGTTATTAGTGGTTATGAAAAAGGGCATACATCTGGAAAAGCATTTGTAGAAAAGTTCAATTATAAGCTAGTTTAAGGTTTTATAAATCTTTTATAATAATATGTCATATCGATAATATGCGCGGTATTATTCTACAAATATCACAACTGTTGAGCTGAGTGTGCAGCAGCCTTCCTGTCTTCAGCCACATTAAGCATTAAAAACAGATGAATCAGCTCAAAAGTTGTCTGACAAGTTTCACAAAGCAGAACTCCGGTAATTGGATAATTTTGGTCTGAGTCCCAAAATACATTAAAGAGAGACAGGCAAGAACCTTTCACTGATCACAAAGTTGCGTTCTGCCACTTTGGATTGTGAAGATTACTGTTATTCCTCCCTAATTACTGCTTCATTTGATTTTTCTTTAATGCTTTCATGTGAATTATCTACCCAGACAATTGTCAATGAACATATTTATAAATCTTCTTGGGACGTATGTGATTAATCTCATAAAGATGCAGTTTGCTGCTGGAGTTGCGGAACGAAAAGTTCGAAAGAAAAAAAAAACAGACAGCTGTAGATTAGGCGCTGTAGATATGGGGCTGGAGCTGGAGCTCATAAATTATAAGGTGGAGAAAGCTTTAAATATGGTTGTCTAAGGGAGGAAAATAGTCCCTCTTTGAAGATGGCCTACTGTACATATTTTAAGTAACCTTACATTCCCACAACTGGGAAAACTGGTCTGAACAGACGAAAAAAATAACATACAAGAAGTTTAACCGTACAATAAATCTCTGGTCATAAAACAAATTGCTCCCCGAAGACAGAAAGTCAAATGTGACCTGCTTACATTCCCTAGTTACAGGAACTCCACACAGCAACGTGAACATTAGTTTTGTACATTTAGAAAACACTACGGGGAAAACATGACTTCTGACATGCTCCAGGGAAAATGATCAATTTCAAATGACTGTAAAATATGTAAAGAAGCATGTGAGGTGATCTGAGTGATTAAGAATAAATAAAGCAAAACAGTGTGAAACAAATGTTCTACCTGAGGGTTTTCCAGACTCTGCCTGGTTTTCCTTGCGGGGAGTTCTGAAGTCCTCAGGGTGAAAGGTCGACACTTCATCCCGTCTTTGCTCGGTGTTTTCTGCAGCGCCTCCATCTGGAAGGCCCTGTGCAGCCTGCTGAAGTCGGGGACCTGGCGGATGATCTTCGGTTGGAAGCTGGGCTCCTGGTCGAGGAACCCGAGGCGTTCTCTCCTGGTGTGATCAGCGGTGCGAGGTTTGGGTCTTAGAGTGGGATTCTCCTCTCGCACCTTGGTGGTCTGAATGTGGACTTTCCTGCTGACTGTCTCCTCTGTGAAGAATTATCAGAGTGTAAAAAAGTCTCACGTAAACATTCTTTGACACTTCAACACTGTAAAAGTTGGACTTTTTAAACCAAAACTTGATCATTTTCGTGATGATCTCTAATAACTATAGACAAAATTGAGCTTTACTTTTACTAATTTAATACAAAACATGTGCTTTGTGTTGTCTTTTTAAGGCTGTGATAGTGGCACACACTCATCGAAATTCATATGTTGTTGTTTTCATTCATGTTGATCAGATTTAACTAGAAATTTGGTGAACATTAAGACGATAAAACATAAATTTACACCGCCCTCAGTTATATTTAATACACTGAAAACAGAAAATAGCTGGAAATATTTGGACCAACTTTTGAATTGCTTCAATTCGCAACATCTAAATGAATCAAGTTCTTTGAACTTAATCAAATTCATTAACTTAAGTTCATCTTGATTCATTTAGTTGTTGCGAATTGAAGCAATTCAAAAGTTGGTCCAAATATTTTCAACTATTTTCTTTCTTCTATGTATTGGGAGCTTTGTGACTATTTTCCTACATTGACAGATAAATCATGCGAATCTAAAACATTATTGCAAAGTCAGTAAAAAAACTCCTATTTTTTTGTTTTCACACTCGTAATGTCATCATTGGTTAAACAGTAATTAATCCCTCCTTAAATCGGACTTTTTCTTGTGAAACATTGCAGCGTTTTTAACCAAGTTGAACCTCTTTGTAGACGTTAGGTTGAACTTGTAAAAACTTGATGACAGCTTCACAACCGCAGCATCACAAGTCAGACATCTGAAGAGTGAAATCCACGCTCTGTATTTAATAAATTCAAACTCATAAATGTGAATCTAAAGAATTTTCTAAAATCATTTAAAAAGTATTTTAAACAGTCAAAACATCAGAATGACGTTTATTTTAACATTTAGTTAACATTTATTACACATAAATTGAAATACTTCACCATTTTTGTTAAAAAAAATCTTTTTTATCATTTTAGCTCAAATTACTGAAAATGAAGAAGACACTAAATCTCAAAATGATATATTTCATAGGATTTTCTTCAATCTTATTAGTCCATAATTATCACAATTAAAATTGAATACATCCTTCTAAGTTTTTAATTTTATGAGGGTGTTGCAATAACCTTAAAAAAACAATTCATTTTTTAATGATATTCTAATATTTTAGACGAACCTGTAAATCGGGGGTGTCACACACATTTTAGTTCAGGGGCCACGTACATCTTTAGTGAAATAGTGCCATAATAATCGTTTCTTGTTTGCACTATTTTATTGTGTTTTCTGTTTTGTACCAATCCTACCAGACAAAAATTCTCATATTCTCATACTCAGTAAATGTTTATCGTTTCACAAAACCAAACAATTACTGAAGACCATGACTACAATCTCAACATAAAGCCAATTCTAATGAAACCTTCTGGTGCAAAATACAGTGAGACAGGGTTAGAGACGTCTCCTATAGCTGTTGCATTGTGGGTGTTTTTACAAACTCACCCTGACAGCGTGGCTTTGAGGCTGGATTGATGGCAACAAGTTCTTTCATGGCAGCATTACTAATATCTGCCTGAGTGTCAGTGTTCTGTTGTGTTAAAAACACTTCAGAAATTTGTGGAAAAATGTGTTTTCTTTGAGATTTTTAAAAATTTTCTTGGTGGTTTGGCCAGATTGGAGCCTCTTGCAAGCTGGTTTTAGAACACTGGCTTTATAATTGATACCCCTGCTGTAAACCATAGCATCAGTCAGAAAAAATTTATTTAAAATCGCCAACCTTTGACTTCAGCATCTGGGGAATCTCTGATCTCTTTAGGTTTTCCTGAAGGTGCAACGTTGTTTTTCTGCTCCCGGGAGACTTGGTCTAACGCTGCCGTCAGCTTCTCTCGCTTCTCCTTTTCTCTCTCCTGGAAGCTGAAAGGCTTTTGCATGGAGAGTAAGAAGTGCCTCCTCTCCTCGTTGCACTGCTTCCTCTCCTTCTCTCTCAGCTCCATCATCTGCCGGTAGAAAGACCGGCTGACGTGTCCGGGGACGGGGAGAGCGCTGAACTTCTTCTGACACTCAGCTGTGGCCTCTTCCTCTTTGCTCTCCTGGGTTGTTTTACATGAAGCCGAGCGTTCACACGGCTGAGTCCTGACAGAGATATGCTTATAGTTTGTTGAAGAAGGCAAGGCTGGGGAAGATGTGTGAGGCATCTCTGGCTGTTTGAGCGCGTGGGAGGTGAGGACAGATGTGGAGGATCTGAAAAAAACAAGCAAATCTCTGTAAAGTTGATTAACTACAAGTGTCAGGGTGACTTTGAGAAACACACTTAGGCAAAATGTCTGCATCCGTTGACAGGAGAGCGTTCTGTTGAATTCTCTTCTCCAGCTCTTCTTCTTGTCTCCTCTTTGTCTCCTGCAGCTGCTGCCTGAGTTCCTCTCTCAAAGCTTTCAGGTGCTGCTGCTGCAGCGTGACCTCTGATCCGACTCCATCTTCCAGCACAGTCTGCAACTTCGACATTTTCTTCTGAAAGGGACAGAGTATGAAGTAGTTCAAGAAATGTCAAAGTCATCAAACTCTGTTTGTGCCTATAAACACCCTGAATGAGAACTATTTTGAATAATTTATGTCATTTCTCAGATAAAATACTGACATCTTATTTAGTTTTTTATTTATTTTAATAACCAAATTGGCAGATATTCTTATTTTTAAGATCATTTTTAGGGTTTTCGCAGGTGATATCAAGAGTTAAATGTGGGTGCCACCCCAGGAAATAGATAGAAAATAAGGCTGTTCCTGAAATCTTTCTCTCTGATATACATATTTAGTTAATTTTTTTCTCTCTGTAAACAGTGTGCATATGACTTCTTCATTATTTAGACCCTTGGTTACATTGTTTAGTCATCATCTGTCTCTTAAGTGTAGTTTTTGAAAATGATCATGACGTGGTAAATAGACTAGAGCTTCTTCTATCCTTCTCTTTATATCTAATAACTAACCCTTGTTAGACAGTTCAACCTGAACAGGTCAGCAGTCCTGGACAGAGGTAACCCAGAGAGACAGAAAAACACCCTCACGCACTCCTGACAACCAATTTGGAGTCATCAATTAACAAACTATATAGGATTGAAGGAGGATCAGCACATAGAGAACATGCAAACTTCAGAACAAAATCCTCAATGTCCACACTCTATTTCGGTCAAGTTATGATGCATGGATACTCTAAACCAGAGATGTCAAATGGCCTACAAGAGCCTCCAATCTGCTCCAGCAAAGCAACAAACAAACGCAAAAAATTTTAAAGGAAACTTTTTTTTTTTAACAAATTTCTTCCGAGTAGCAGCACCACACTGAGACCCAAGCTGAGATATTAGTGACGCTGCCATGAAAGATAACAACCTTGTGCTTTGCAACTCGCCTTCAGACCAATTTTAATGACATTATTACACTATTTTTCTGGTTCATCCCCATCAAGCGGAACTTGGTCTGTATGTGGTACCTGAACTAAAATGTGTTTGACAATGTGCTCGAAACCGTGTCCCATGTTTGACACCACATCAAACAAGAGACACAAACCTGGAACAAACTTGTTCAAGGTAAGACCGATTTTGTATAAAACTACCTGTTGTCCCTGGATTGTCCACAACTGATTGCTTGGTTGCTTTTTCTTTCAACTCATCCATCCATCCATCCATCCAGCCATCCATCTTCTATACTACTTATATCCTGTTCAGGGTCGCAGGGCACTGGGGCCAATTCCAGATTATTATGGAGGAGGGAAGGATATACCCTGGACAAATCGCCAGTCCAAAACAGAGACAGACCTCACATGCATGCTTTTGGACTGTGGGGGTGACCGGAGAATGTGGAGAAAACGCACGCACAAACAGTGACACCATGCAAAATCCACACAGAAAGCCCCGGCCAGTATTTGAACCCATGACCTTCTCGCTGTGAGTGCTAACCACTGCTCCACCATGCGGCCCACCTAAAACTCTATATCATCTTTTATTATTATTATTATTATTATTATTATTATTATTATTATTATTATTATCATCATCATGGATTGTGTGGAACTAGAATGAGTTTTCAGTATGAATTAATGAATGCTTGAGCAAATAATCACCACTTACAGGTTTATGCATGTAAATAAATGAAGAAATGAAGAAATAAATATGAATAAAAAAGTGATATTTTCATGGACACACTCTCCACCAGCAGCGCGTGTGACTGTCACTATGGCAACCACGTCTCGCAGCTCTCAAGACAATATTACGTGTCGGGCAAAGGTGTTATTTTTGTTAGCTAGCGTCAGTTTGTAAACGAATTTATTTTTATGAAGAGTTTTTTCTACTTAAAACACAATAATCGACATGTTTAAAAGACAAATGAAAGTAATTTTGAACGCAAACCTGCGAACGGACGAGTTTCACGAAGTATTTTTCAACGTTGACGCGTCCTCCAAAGTCCCAATAGACAACATATCGCTTTTTTTGTCGATAAGATTGTACCCAGTGTCGTTCGAAAGTTTTTTTGTCGCACATTTAAAGCGAGAACTGTGTATTTTGCGCTCAGCCGTCGGCTCGCAGCGTCAGCGGACGGAGGCAGTAACGCCGTCTGTGATTGGTCGAGAAGGCGGAAGTAGTGTGAGCGCCTTTCAACACAACATGGCTGGATTAGAGAGCGGACACAGCTGCTGTTATTAGGACACATTCAAGGAGATCTGCGTGTGTGCGTGTCTCCCTGCTGTGTGGACGCGTCCACACTCCGGAGCTGGACTGCTCTGTTGTATCTAACTCTTCTTTTTTCTCTGGCGGAGACAAACTGAAGACAGAAATGATGCACAAGCTCAGCAGGGCGCCGCTGGCCTTACAGGGACTGAGCCGCTGCTTCATGACAGAGAAGCACTTATCCCCAGTAAAGATCACCAGGAGAGGACTTGTGTGTGCAAAACACGTGGGTGATGCCGGCGACAATGAGGTTTATGATGTCATTATATCTGGGGGAGGGATGGTTGGATCGACGATGGCATGTTCCCTAGGTGAGTGCTGCCCACCCAATATAGACTGACCTCATTTTGGTGTGTGACTAAGCTATTAAATGTCATACTTCTCTGGAAAGAGTCACAAAGCATAACAACGCCACACTCTGAGATCGACTGAAAATGAGCTTTTAGCTGTGGTCAAGTGTCTAAATTAAACCCTCGTGTCCTCATTACAAGCTCTTTAACAATACATGCTGACATGTTCCCCTCCCAGGAATGGATCCCAACTTGGAGGGAAAGAAGATTCTGCTGCTTGAAGCAGGCAACAAGAAAGTTCTGGACAAAGTCCCGGACACCTACAGCACCAGAGTGAGCTCCATCAGTCCTGGCTCTGCAACCCTCCTCAGTGGTACAGTATACACAAAGAAATAAGATTTATATGTATGTTTGTGATGGAAAGCTTTAAACATTTTAAAGGGCAGTTACACCAAACACACACACATACACACACACACAAAAAAACCAAAAACCTAGTGGAATAACATTGTCTCTGTGGTAAGTGTGCTGTGCTTTACAATTAAATGGGTCCCACAAGGTAAGCCAGGGATCAGACACTGGCCAGTCATCCAGGCTTAGCACAGATCATATCTCACCTCGGTTTCTCCTTAGGGTGATAGGTCACCTAGGGTTTTTTTTTTTGTTGTTGTTTTTATTTTCCTGACCCGCTTTTTCCTAATTGTTTTTAACACCACCCAAACTAAATCTCTCAGGGTTAAAGTTGTCCCAAAACAAAAAACATGAAAAAGGAGTCAGAGTCTGGAGACTGTATTTTCAGCTTGGCTGGATGAGCGTGTCTTTTAAAACGTGCACTTTGTCCTGAGTTGCCACCTCAGGTCTACAATATGTATATAAAAAAAGTAACTGAACGCAACAATCAGTTCAGACTCGTGCATTTTGTTATTGCATAGAATTACATGGACAGATACCATTTAGCTAAATTGACTTGATTGCTGGACGTGTAAATTCATCCCCATCTATCTCCAGTCAGATCTGCACGGATTACAACAATTATGTCTGCCTGCTACACCTTACATTCCAGTGTGGCATTATAACATGTTTAGTAACAACAATCTTTTTCATGATGCCAGTGGGAGACAGTAAGCCTATATCTGTGCCTCACATCCTGAAGGAAGTCTTCTGTTTGACTGGCAATTTACTGACTGAACTGTTTGAAACAGCTCATCTGATTACAGATTATATCTTGACCTTAAGAACTCAGTAGAGTGTAAAATTATGAGGTGGAGCAGAGTAATGCACATCATTAGCACCTGTACATAAAGTATACAGAGAACTTGTCCCGTGTTTGCATAACAAGCAGTCTTTGTCTGAGAATTGTGAACTAATATATATTCCTGCACTGACAAATGAACCTAATTTAAATTTGTGTCTATGTAATATGGCTGCTCCCCTTCCATTTTGAAGGTATCAGCTTTATTTTCCCAGTTTATTTTGTTCATGCTAACTTTACCCATCAAACATAACGGGTGAAGAACTGTGTAACATACTGCTTTTTATTAAGAGATATATTCACATTAAGCAAAGCTTAGTAAGACCTCTGGCTTAACCATTCACAACAGCTCTACAGTGGCTTTTAAAATTATTCATGCCCCCTGAACTTTTCCACATTCTGTTACATTAAAGCCACGAATGTATTTTATGTGACAGACTGACACAATGTGAAGTGGAAGGAAAATGATGCATGATTTTCAAACAGTTTTTACAAATAACTGAAATGTGTGGCATGCAGGAGTATTCCGCTCCCCCCTCAGTCAATACTTTCAGCTGCAATCACCGCCGTCGATCTTTCGGGGTTTGTCTCTACCAGCTTCTCCCATTTCGGAGCTGCAATTTCTGCCTTTTTCTTTTTGGTTTGTTTGTTTTTCGCAAAATAGCTCAGGCTCAGTCAGATTGGATGGAGAGCATTTGCGAACAGCAATTTTCAAGTCATGCCAGAGATTTTCAATTGGATGAAGCTCATCACACAATCCATCATCTCTGACAAGCCTCCCGCTCCCTCCTGATGAAAAGCAGCCCCACTGCATGATGCTGCCTCCGCCGTGTTTCACAGTGGGGATGGTGTGTACAGGGTGATGCGCAATGCTAGATATCTGCCACACATAGTGATTTGCATTTAGTCCAGAAAGTTCAGTTTTGGTGTCCTCTGACCAGAGCACCGTCCTCCGCAGGTTCGCTGCGTCTCCAACACGCCTTGGGGCGAACCGCAAACGGGACTTGTTCTGGCTTTGTTTCAACAGTGGCTTTCGTTTTGTCCCATTTGTGGAGGTCAGAGTGATAGTTGTCCTGTGGACAGATTGTGGATCTCTGCAGCTCCTCCACAATTACCACGGGCCTCTGGGCTGCTTCTGTGATCAAAGCTCTCCTTCCTGTCAGTTTAGGTGCACGGCCATGTCTTGGTAGGTTTGCAGTTGTGTCACACTCTTCCCATTGGGATTATGGATCAAACGGTGTTCTGTGAGGTTTTCTGAGCTCAGGATATTTAATAATAATAAAAGAAAAACTTAGCTCTTCTTTCGACTCCTCCACAACTTTCTCACTGATCTTTCAGGTTTGAATGTTCACGATTCCGTTGGTTGACAAATGTTCTATCGGAGTAAAGGGGGATCAATACTGTGGCATGCAACACTGTTCAGTCATTTGTTTGTAATAAAAATGTAAAAACGTTTATCATTTTCCTTCCACTTCACAATCATGCAGCATGTTGTGTAGGTCAATACAATCCCAATATAATACATCTACATTTGTGGTTGTAATGAGGTAAAGTTTAAGGGGTATGAATACTTTTGCAAGCCACTGTAGATTGTCATGTTTCATTTGGGGGAAAAAAATAAAAAATATTCTCACAACTCTGACTTACACTGTAATTTATATTTCCTTCTTGTTTAATTTTCTTCAAAAAAGATTGAAAACAAGCAGACATCCAGAGATAAATATGATCACATCGACTCTTTTGATGTCAGTTCAATACAACGTCTCCATTTTATTCTCAAGTAAACCATAACGCCTTTAAATTGACTGGATTTCGGTCGGTCTTGGGCGTACTCGTACGACCTTTTATTCATCTCTGACCAGTCCACATGAGCTCATTGTGAAACTGTGAATCACAGTTCATATGAAATTCAGTGGACACGAAGGGTAGCCAATGAGGTGGCGCCTGCTTGCTTGCTGGTAAGTGGCCCTCCGGGTCTGACCTAAAAACATTGGTCAGCTCAAACAACATGCTTTGAAACGGTAATTATTCAAGATGTTTATATAAAAGGGCCACTTGTTATACACATTTCCCCAGAAACTGACAGCTTTGATGCTTTATTATTCTCATTGTATTGTATTGTAAGATGAAACCTGTAAACATCCAATTTAATATGATGAGATACTTCTTGATATTAAGCAAAGGTGAGTTCAATATAAAGGTTATCCCTCCACAACAGCCCTAGTTTTTTGTTTGTTGGTTTAAATTGGTACGCTGAACTGAAAAATCCATTCACATTGATAGAGCTTCTTCTGTGCAAAATGTGAACACATGAAAACCATTCCTGCCTGATATTTTGTTTAAAAATTAAAGTTCAAACCAGAATATAATGAGGATGATCTCTGATACACATGTTTGCATGAGGCTAATTGTTTTTAATGTGCACATACAGGTATTGGAGCGTGGGAACAAATCGTTAACATGAGGTGTAAACCCTACAAAAAGATGCAGGTATGTGGCTCTTCCGTGTGTATAAAATGTAAACAAAGAAAAACTTATTTGATTTAATGAATTGCAGATCTCATTAACCCATTCACCTCACTATTTATCTTAAACGTGAAAAAAAACGCTGGAACATTTTACACATCCTCCCAACCTTTCTGTAACTGGAATTGCCTTCCCGTACGGCTCCGAGAAGTGTTTCAAGATGAAAATAGGCTTTTGCAACACTGAACATCTCCAAGAAATCTGCCGTTGTTCTCCGTATGTCCTCCAGGCTTTCTAATTTACTGGCATTCCGCATGTATTTCTGTCATCCATCCATCACGGCACCATACAATTTGTGGAAAGGAAAACCTGTGACGCTCAGCTTAATGAACAAGCAAGACAATGCCACATCATATAATCATGTATACAGTATGTAATTGTTCGCATTAAAATGGCAAACAGTGGTTTCATGTAACATGCATTTTGTTCATTCCTTTGCGCAATTTCAGCCTTTTCAGTAACTCTGTGGAAAAAACAAAATGCCAACAAACACAAGGTGTATTTAAAAAAAAAAAAAAAGGGTCACCACCCAGTGATGGCTTTCTACCCTTGCAAATATTTATTACAGCCCCATTTCTATAAAAACTGAATAATTTTCCAATCTGACCTGCTTCCCACCATCTCCTAATTATGACGATTCATGTGAGGAACGAGGAGAAGATGAAAGAATAACAGGGTGGTTGTTTGCTGCAAAGTGAAGCCGCTTTACGGCTGCGGGCGCAGGCTCCGTCCCTCTTGTAAGATGTGGCCGGCTTGTACCAAACACTCGACCGCAGGGTTTCTCTCTGGGCCCAAGATGTCATCATGCACTGCCTTCCAGTGATTATGGTAGTGTACCTCTCCCATTATACCTTCACTCAGCTCCCACTGTTTTGGCTTGTTTTCCCATTGGATCTCAGTCATTTACATCTCAGCCATAGCAATGGAAAGTATGTAGAGCAGATCGCCTCGAAATAGCAGGGTTCTTTTTTCCCCCTGCGGTGGGATATTCCTTCACCTGAAATGCCTACGAAGCATTTTGGCTTCAGATTTAAAGCAGAAGGCAGACAAAGCTTTTACTACCAAAGCCATTTTTTCCCCCCACATTTCTCCCCGTAAAGTTGTAACCAAGTATATTGTTTAAGTCTTTCACAAACTCATTCAACCCCGTGGCTGCTTCATTTCTCACCGCATTAAACAAAACCAAGCCAATCTTTGGGCTGCTCTCAGTAAATCTTTCCTCCCAACCACTTATCACAAGTTGCAAAGCCACTGCCATTAGTGGTTTTTCTGTGGGGTATATCCCCCTACTTTATGGCAAGTGGGGAAAAAAAGAAGTAGAGCAGCAGCATATTACTGCAGAATGAAGGGTTCTGTCTCCATAGTTACAACCCAGGAGAGGATTAACCTTGTACAAACACTTTTCACCCCCGCATGTTTAACTCCGACGGTGCTTCCAGGATTGACGTTTCAGCAGCCTGAAACTAATATCTCCTTCTGCCGCTTTGGGCTGTGGATAAATATTGACTCACTCTGTAATGTTCACAAACATGCCATTTGTTATTTGTGTTTCCTCAGAAATGTTCAGGGGGGGGAAGAAGAAGAAGAAAAAAAAAAAATCCACATTACAAATATGTTGCTTGGTACAACACCTCACAGAGCTCTATTGAACTGCAGGCAGCGTCCATCCAGAACAGCAGAATCCACATTTAGTGCAAAACAAATAACTGTCATATTTCTATTACACTGAGGCGCATAATGTGATTTAAGCACTTTTACAACCACTCTTACAAGTAAATCATGGCCACCACATCTCACATGTGAATAATATGTATAGTTTTCTTTAAATAACTGTAAATATGTATATTTTTCTCTACTTCAAGGTAATGCAAATATGTATATTTTCCCTTTTGGAAATGCGTTTGTAAGGGGAACATGTTTTTAATGCGAATTCTTATTGTATCATTCTCATGTTAATAATTCATATTTCAATACTTCATATTCATATTTTTATTTATCTTTTGTGTAATGCAGAGCTCCTCTGATGACTGAATTTCCCATGTGTAATGAGTAAAGTTATATTATGAAACTCACCCAATTACCTTTTTTAATCAGTAATGTTTGGCTGAATGCTGGACTTCTGGTAGTGAAAGTGAAATACATTAACAGTTATTGGGATTAGTAGGGAATTTAAAAAAAGAGATAAACCGTATGTGTCTTTAAATGAAGCTCCAGGGCTGTTGAAGCAGTTACACTGTCGGCTTTGTACTGGAGCTCGTTCCTCATACGCAATATGTTGTCATTACATTCAGTTGTAAAATGTGTCATTCGGGTTCACAGTATCTTTCCAGTGGTGGATCTTCAATGTGCACTACTAGTTTTACTCTCCACTTACTTCACTTAGTTATCATGTCGTCTCCCCTGAAGCTAAAAGAAAAGATTCACACTTGGAAAAGGCATTTCCCTCATCTATCAACTTTGTATGTCACTTTTTCCAAGTTTTCTCACGATTACCTGTCTCGTCATTACATATTACAGAGCAGTGATTCCCAAAGTCGCCCTGAAGGTCCTGAAGCTGAACCATAAGACATTTTTAATGAAATAGGAATGTTTTCAAAATGAAAAGTTTGGAATTACTAAAAAAAATCATACTCAGATGCATAGTTTGGTTCAAAAAAGCAAAAACACTAAAGTATAGCACACTTTCTTTTATCTGACCTACAGTATGTAAACGCTCTACACAGAGACACGTGCAGCTTGTCTCAACATTGAAGCTCCGTTTACTATTACCAATTGGAAGTTTGCATTTTTTTCTACAGTATTTTCTGTGTCGTTGATCTTTTGCTTTGGTACCAAATCTCAATCAGAAAATTGTCTTTATGTGTTGTTTTTGAATGTGAAATTAAATTTATTAGTGTTTGGTTTCTTGGATAAATTCAGGCGAGAATATGAGCACTTCACTCTTATGCATTTAAAAGGATCAAGTTGCAGCTTAGCTTCTCTTTGGACTCAGAACTTGTGAAATAACTTGAGATGAGACTATTTCTAACCACAGTAGGAGAAAAAAAGTTGTTAGGCGCCCTTAAAATTTTACACAATCTTAAATATTCTCAAGAAATATTTGTGGAAAAATCTTTTTTCTTTTCAATATTTAGGTGACCTGCCTTTATCACACAGTAGAGCTTTCACACTGTCACTTGGTAATCTTGTTCAATCCTTCTTGAATTACTACTTTTAATTCTTCTAAATTCTTTGATTTCCGCTTTGAAGCAGATTTGTTTGATAATCCACCACAGATTTTCAATGGGTTTCAAATCCAGGGATTACTGTGCTCCTGCACCCAACTTCTACTGCCCCTGGATGAGTTGCTACTCGCAAGAGGTATTATCTTGTGCAAACGTCCAGTTTCAACCCCAACAGAACAGTCCGCCTGCAGATGTGGGTTCCGAGAATGGTGCAGTACTTGGTAGGGTTCCGTGCGCCATCGCAGACGGTGAGATAACCAACACCAGCAGCGCTCATGCATCCCCAAACCATGATACTGCCTCCACCATGCTTGATGCGTGGCCTGGCCGTCTGCATATCGTCATATTAGCAAGAGGAAGATAAATCTGGAAACTGGACTCATCTGTCCACAGAATCTTCTCCTGTCTCATGGCTGTCCAGTTCTTGTGTGCTTGGGACCCGGCGGCGGCGGCACCGGGTTAACCTCTGCCTCTCATTGTTCCGTGGCTTCTTGGCAGCCTTGTAGGAACCTAAGCCGTAATCTAAAAGCCGACCACGTACAGTGCAGGTGGAACACTGGACACCAGTTTGGTTTGACCTGCACATGCGCATCAGGATGCAGTCATTTCTTGGTGAAGAAACCTTTAAACACCCAGACCTTGGTTTGTCTTTCAAGCTGTTGGTTCGTCTGTGTTTCTGCAGAGTGTATCCAACTGCTGAAGGACTGAATCTGCTCCTCCAGGCTATCTGGCGGCAGCTGTGCCCTTCCTGGCCGAGAATCTGTATCTCCAAGTGTGTTTCCTGCGTTAGGTTCCTTGTTTTAGCCGTTTTAGTCTCTGAAGAACTTTCAGATGTGCCGGCTATATATAGACACGAAGCACAGCAACAAAAAATGTCTTTTGATAAAAAGCACGACCTTCAGTAGTGGATCACTGGAACCAAAATGACTCTATGCTCCAAATTTTAAATTGCTTTTTTAGGATTTATTTAGTATTTTGGTTATGACCGTACTGAAAGGAAATTCTTCTTGAAGACCTAAGAGTGACTCCACTGTATATGAAGCGGTATCAATCTTCTTATTCAACTCTTATTGAGGAAGCACATCCTGGATTATCATTAACATTTTGAAGGGAGCAGAGCAAAGTTGTTCCACTAATTTAGCAAATTACCCAAATTATTGATATTTACGCCCTGAAATTGATCACTTCCCTTGGTTTATTTGTATGAATTCCAGAAATATATAATGTGTATATTAAGCCAAGTTGGTTTGCTATTGGTCGAAGTGACGCACAATGATCTAACAGCATTGTGATTTTGTTTCAAGCTATGTCATTATTTTTGTGTGCATCTAATAATATGCACTTTATTTCCATCAGTCCATGTAATTATTGACTTATTTCTGGAACAAATGTTTTAGGGAAGTCCATATCTTGATCAGATTGTGCATGTGAGGGTTGGCCGGGCCCCAGAAGATTTTCAGATAATGAAGTGGGCCGTGGCGTCCTGGAGTTCGGGAATAGCTGGTATAAAGCATATTGGCAGAAACCACTAAAACATCCCCCCTTTTGGTTTTTGGGGTGTAGGTGACCCTCGTGGCTCTGGTTTGATTCATGCACGCCACGCCAACCCCCAACAGTATTTAACAACTTTGATGTGTTCAGCTCAACGAAGCGGCGCAAATATGCCCGGCTATAAATAGAGACAGGGGATGCATTTAAGGATAGAGTCGTAGACCGCAGGCGTAATGAGTCTCTCATTTAGGTTTGGGACGCCTGCTCCGATGCCCTGATCACATTCGATAAGGAGAACCTGCAGAACGAGATGGCGTACATCGTGGAGAATGACATCGTTGTGGCCGCAGTCACCAAACAGCTGGACGGCCTCTCTGGTGAGTTTATGGTTCAAACACGAAGTCCCACACAGTAGCTTGATTTCTGTTCCATCTGCCTAATGGTTAGCGAGTCTGGCAGCTAATGCCGCCACTTTTGTTCCATCCTGTCCTCAGGTTTAGTTTATTTGTACACCCTCTCTCCCTGTGACTGCATTTAAAGACAAGTTCTTGGAGCCATCTGTGTTTTTCCTGTAATTTCAATCAGAAACCTCACAGTTTTTGGGAAGGCACCTTGTGAGGACACGTGGATTGGTCCAGTGACCTATTTAAAGCTGCCATGTGCTCCCGGACTTCACCACCTCTTAAGACACTGAGTCGCTGACAGTGTAAATTGCTGCAGCACTGTTGACATTAGACCAATTTTTGTGAGGTTCGCAAATAAAACTGAGCCCTGCACTGTGCTTGACAGTTAAAATGGCATATTTATAAACAGTTTTTAGCATTTTGCGCCAAACAACGGATGTGTGGTTGCAGCACGTTTTTCGCCTCATGTGCCTCCCATTGGTCCGCTCTCCTCTCTCTCCTCTCATTTTAGCTGTGGTGTTGTTCTGCTCAAGACGCAGTACATGAAAAGCGTGCGCCCCGGCAGCTGTTTTCAATGTAAACTGCACTCTCCAATCATCAGAAACCCATATTTGACATCGGTGTTCTAGGAACCAGTAGCCGATCTGTGGATGGGTCGCTGTCCAAGTCAGCATGAGGCAGCGTAGTTCAGGATCGTTTCAAGTGCAGGGTGTCCAGCTGCTGATATTTTAGGAAGAGGAGAGCAGATTTAGTACGAAATCTAACAAGCTGGCAGCAGTGCGGGAAGTGTGGAGTGGTGTGCTTGTAGATAAACACGATTAGCTGGTGAAACGTGGCAGGCCAATGTCATTAAAAACCCTGTCAAATATGAACTTTGGCAGCCACCACATGCCAACAAGGCAAACCAGAGCTGTTTTATGGGGGGATTTATAGATCTTCCACTGCTATTGCTGCTGGAAAACAGTAGTTTTAGAAAAAAGAACAAGTAGAAAAGTATGCATTTGTCATAACGCTAAAAAGCGAGAGGTCCATGCTGATTCCTTTTTTTTTTTTTGGTAGAAAACTCATACAAGATGCTATTTTATTTTAGTCACTTGTTTTCGGAGGTGGGAACAGCAGTGACAATTTGTAACCAAGAACTGTTGCATTGCTCAAATTGTATGCAATCACAAATAAAAGTACAGTGTTTAAATGAAATACACTTCTAAATGTACTACTAAAAAAATTGGTAACTTTTTAACTCTGTTTAATCCTCGTTAATTGATTTTACCTGAGTGAAACCTTTACTTATTTCACTAAATTGTATGAAAATGACATTATATTAACTAATTCTATTAAGAAATGTCGATGTAACACAGGAAATGTCTCGATTAAACGAATGAACTGGTTGGTTTCAACGTGCACACTGAGGTTTAACCTTTATTAAACGTAGTAACCTAGAATAAACGAGTGAAATGTAGTAAAAAGGGGTGTGACGTCTCCATCTAACATTGGGTGGAGAAGTCGTTTTGGCGCAGGTTTAAAGCTGTTACACTCTTTTCTTATCGGTTGGTATTTGGTATAACACATGGACATGTTAACCATGACGCGACTCATCCCGCTGATTGTAAAGTAATGTAATGATTTCCAGAGATGTATTTGTAGCTTTATGTTCCCAGACAACGTTCAAGTGAAGTACCGGTCAAAAGTAGTGAAGTACTCGTGGCCGATGCCGCACCAGACTGCAGACTCCATCCCCTGGGTGGAAGTCACGCTGGCCAACGGAGAGACTCTCCAGACGAAACTGCTGGTCAGTTTAACACCATCACATCAGATGTTTGCCTCTTTTGTCTTTGTAGTTGTTGCTGTTTACCGTCTCCTCCCCGTCTGTTCGGCAGATCGGTGCCGACGGCCCGAACTCGATGGTGAGGCGGGAGTTGGGGATACCGACCGTGAAGTGGAATTATGACCAGTCGGCTGTGGTTGCTGTGCTTCACCTCTCAGAGGTGAGAATCATACTGAAACCAGCGGGCTGCTGCTGTAGAGCTGCTGTCTCCCTCTGTCCTGCTCACTGATCCTCCTCTAGGCTCGAGCTTTAGCTGCCATGTGTTTATTGCCCTAAATAAACATTAGCTCACCTTATTTCATCCTGTTTGCTTCCGTCTGCATGTTTGTCATGTATCTCAGCTGTTCAGTCACAAGCTTCCTCTCAGGTCCGTTTTTTTTTTTTTTTTTTAAGTATAGATGATACGGTTTTTAAACTAGTAATTCCCAATCAAAAGTAGGTGAGTCAGCATTTCAATGATTTCTGTTAAAAGTGATTGAGTCCAAGCATTTACACTGATATTGTATCATCATCTTTCATGTATCGTTTGTGTATCGGCAAGTAGCTCGAGGTTAGTACTCTTTCTTTTAATAAAAAAAAAAGTGGTATCAGTGCATCTTTACCATCAAGCAAAAGGTTGGCAACCACTGGTCTTATCTACAATATTACAGCGACTTGCACACTAATTTGCCCAAGAATTTCTTTGAAAATGTTTAAATGTGTGTGTTGGCCAGCCCACGGAGAACAACGTTGCGTGGCAGAGGTTCCTCCCAACGGGACCCATCGCGATGTTACCGGTAATCCACCTTCTCGGTTCAACACTGTTTCTGTTTTGAAACGTTGAATTGTGACAGAATATTTTTCCATCTGCGCCGCAGCTGTCTGACAAGCAGAGTTCTCTGGTGTGGTCGACCAGCCATCAGCAGGCGGAGGAGCTGCTGGAGCTGGATGAGGAGAGCTTCGTCGACGCCATCAACTCGGCCTTCGTAAGTGCCCCCGACCATCAAACAGCTGACGTCGCGTTTGAAGTCAGCTTCCACATCTGTCCGGGAGACGTTGCACTACTCAACGTGTTTGTGTGCAGCGGGGCTTCTCCTTAGACTTCCACCGTGAGCCAAACAAACACTGCCGTCATTGTTTAGCTCAAACTGTATACAAGTGTAATATTTCACAGGAATGTTATACCTATCCATGTTTTTTTTTGTTTTTTTTGTTCCTGTTTTGAGAAACTCCTTTTTCCCAAGCTGGCTATTTTTACTGAGCCTGCTGATGGATGGGGTCACCACGGTTGAGTCACGTTTGGTTTCAGGCCTGGTTTGCTAATTAAACCTGTGGTCTCCCAGTGTCGACCATTACTGCATGGAATGTTTTTCAAACGGAGCTAATTCAACTGCATAGCCTGGCCGGCATCTTCTTTTAATTAGTGCAGCTCTGGAGGACCTGCCAAACCAGTTAGTTAGGGAGGGAAAAGCACTTTCGCTGTCCTGGACTTCAGCTTTGCTCTTATGTCAGCTAATTTCTTTGTCCACTCAAAAGGACAATGTCTGTTTTCTCTCTTCAGGCCTTTTTTTTTTTGTGTGTTTAATTCTGTGTGTGCCTGTCTTTTTTTCTTTCTTTTCTTTTTTTTGCCTGTCTATATACTCGCTGACAGTGGAGTAATGAGAACCAGTCGGAGCTCATTGAGACGGCTGGCTCGATGTTCCGCGGCGCCCTGTCCACCATCATGCCGTCCGCAGGTTCACCCAGACAGCTCCCGCCGAGTGTGGCCGGGATCGGCCCAAAGACCCGGGTCATGTTCCCCCTGGGTATGGGTCACGCGTCTGAATACGTCCGGCACCGAGTGGCTCTCATCGGGTAAGTCGACGGCGGTGCCGGCCGCCGTGCAAAACGAAACCAAGAGAAAGGCACACGTGGAGTGATTCACATTCATTCAACTCTATTTACAGACACCAACTTGCTTAACGTGTATTGTTCGGGGATGAGTAAGACACCTGGAATACCCTGAAAACACAGAATTAGCAAACACCGCATAGAAAGCCACAACAAGGTGGAAGGAGGTCAATTTAAAAGTGACCCAAACTTCATGTCATGCCAGAATTTAAATACTCGAAACATGAATCATAAAACCAAATAGGAAAAAGACTGTGCTCGCCCCTGCACTGGGCTGTCACATCTCCCCCCAACAAAAGATGAATCATTGAACTCGGCTGCTGCCAGTGACATTCATCCATCCATCTTCTATACCGCTTTAACCACTGCAGGGTCGCTGGAGTTGAACACATCTGACTGTGATGACAGGTTATAACTCGGACGGGCCGGCAGGTTACAGGGCAAACAGTCCGTCACACACACTCACTGAGTAACCTCAAGTCTGTCGTTGACTGGAGGAGGAAGCCAGCGTACCCTGAGGAGCCCCTCACTTCCACATGAGGCAGAGACAAACTTCACACGCTCTCAGTCAATCGATCACGAGGTCTTTTGTCCATAAGAAGAGAGAGCCACCCGCTGCTCCACATGTGGCCTGACTCTCTAACACGGGGGAGTCAAACATAAGGCTCGTGGGCCAAATCGGCCTGCAAAGAGGCTCCAATCCAGCCAAGCCACCAAGCAAATTGGAAAAAAAAATTTTTTTTAACCAATTTCTTAAGAGTAGCGACACAGCACAACACTGAAACCTGAGCTGAGATATCAGTGATGCTGCCATGACTGCTAACTACCTCGTTTCTATCAAACCAGCCTCAAACTAGCCCCACGCTGTCAGTGTGAGATTGTAAAAACACCCATAATGCAACAGCTATAGGAGAAGAATTTTGGGACATTTCACTGTATTTTGCCACAGAAGGTTTCATCACGTATACTTTGTGCCGCAACACCCCAAAAAACTTTTTAAAGTTTAAATTGAAAGGATATGATGGCAATATTTTACGACTCAGATGAAATTGGGCTGTATGTGGCCTCTGAACTAAAATGTGTTTGACATCCCTGCTCCAAAGCTTGATCTGTGGTGAGTTCTGCACTTGGTTTCAATTAAAGGAGATTTATTTAACTGGAATTAAACTTGGAGCAGCTGCGGCTGAGGCGGTTGAGCAGGTCCACTTCCAGTACAAATGCTGGCGCTGGTTCTTTCTGTCAAATGAGTTTTTACCTAAACAACACAATGCAGCTGCGCAGGACATCAAAACTGAGAGCAAAACGTCGTCACAAAGCAAAAATACTGTGAACACAATACCGTTTGCCATTTTGAAATAATTACAACAGCATGAATACAGAACGATGAAGAGGATGCAAACTGCAAATGTACTTTCTGATCCAGATCAAGAATCTATAGTGGAGCATACAACAGCTAGAGAGTCAGTAAAGCAGTAGCTTGTAACTAAGACGGTAATCTATTTCAGTCCATTTAAAAGTAACTCCACTTTTACAGTACTTTAAGCAGTAGCTATAACTGTAATCAGGCACTCATTTTTAGTTACAAGTAGATTAATTCCACTATGATGTAAAGCAGTGACTTGTAACTATAATGAATGCTAAGATTCAGTAACTTGCAAAGTAACTTACCTCTACAGTATTTAAAGCAGAACTGTGACTGAAGTACTAATTTGTTATTACTAGTCAAGTAACTTTACTATTACAGTATTTGATGCAGTAACTTGTAGCTATGGCTGTAATCAGGTACCTTTTTCAGTCACTTTTGAAGTACTCTGGTGCTTCAGAAGTAACTGTCTTTAATCAGGCACTCATTTGTAGTTACTTGTCAAATAATCCACTCTGATGTAAAGCTGTAACTGTAAATATTGAATATAAATAGATGTAAAGTAGCTTTACTTCTACACTATTTGAAGCCGTAACTCCGCAACTCCGGTACTTTAAACAGTAACTATAACTATAATCAGGCTCTCATTTTTAGTTAATAGTAAAGTAATTCTGCCATTATGCAATTACTGTAATCACATACTAATTTTCAGTTACTTGTAAAGTAACTTTATTTTTACACTATTTATAGCAGTATCTTACAACTAATCAGGTAGTAATTTCCAGCCACCTTTATAGTAACTCCACTACAACCATGTTTAAAGAAGTAATCCAGTACTTCAGTCCCTGTAGCATGTGTGACAAAGAGCCGGGTGTTTTTGCGAAGTTTCTCATCATTTGTACTGAAGCGGTCCTCACATTAACATTGTGTTTCAGCTACGATCCTTAAAAATCAGCTTCTCCGGCTCTGGCCTGAAAGGACAGGACATTTCAACGTCCCTGCAGAGCATGGAGTGTGTGACTGTTTGTGTTGTGGACGTGTTGTATGTCTGTGCAGGGATGCAGCCCATCGTGTCCATCCTCTGGCGGGTCAGGGAGCCAACCTGGGATTTGGGGATGTGGCTTGCCTCACACAGCTCCTGAGCCAGGCGGCCTTTAACGGGAAGGACATGGGTCAGTCAGAACTCCAAACAGTAACAAACGCAGCAAACATAGTCCGGTGGTTTCCCTAAGCTCTTTTCCATTGCCCCGGCTCAAACGCACGCTGTTGATCTGAACTATATAAAGCGGGAGCTTTTCCGGCAGCGTTTATTTGATGTTTTTTCTCCCAGGAACTGTATGTAAGCTTCTGCTCTTTAACAAAAAAAAGGAAATTCAGCGATGAGGTGTTTTATTTTTTTGCTCTATATTCAGAAGTTAATGTGTGCGTGTGTGGAAAACACAAGCCAGACGTATACAGGACGAATTTCTGTTTTCACAATCTAAGTTGTTTTTGCAGGAGCTATGCAGCACTTGTTAGAGTACGAAACTGAACGCCAGCGTCACAATCTGCCCATGATGGCCGCCATCGACCTCATGAAACGACTCTACTCCACCAACGCAGCCCCTGCGGTTCTACTACGCACCTTCGGCCTGCAGGCCACCAACATGCTCCCGACGCTCAAAGTAAGCTCCCTCGCCTCCGAGAACCTGACCGCCCCTCCGATAGCATCGGCCACCTGTCAAACCGAGGCCCCGCCTCCACCGTGACCCCACCCTCTGCCCTCTTTCCTGATTACACGGGGCTTTACTTTAGCAGTGTCTATAATTTTCAGGGTTCTGAACCTACTACTATGGCATCTAAGTTTAGCCCCAAATTTAGTGTTACCAAAAGTGTGTGGGTGGGGTGCGCGGCCGGCCCCGGGGCAGTGGACAGTGGTGTTGGCTTGTGTTTTCACACCCCTTTTATTACCGACCACTCATGTGAAATGGCTTTATTCCCTACTAAGTGATTCAACCCAACACAACTGCAACGGTTGTAAAAGGCATTTCACTATCGAGGCACAAATTTAAAAGTGACATTTTTTTCCATATTAAACGTTGAGTTCACTAGTTTACAGTTCTTACAGAGGTCTGCAGTGCCACTCACTAATACCAGGTTTTTTGTTTTGTGTTTTTCACTACACAGGAGCAGATTATGGCGTTTGCAAGCAAGTGATGCAGCTACAGTGAATCGGGAGTCATGGGACCACCGGTGGTTGCAAGCCTCGAAGGCCGTGAAAATAGTGAATGTATAAAGCCTCAATAAAGTTTTATTTTACTCTCATACCAATGTTTCTGCGCATTAATTTACCTCAGACCAGAAAGTGTTTTTTCATGTTTTATTAAAACATACATGTAAAGTATACACTTATCACACTGGTTTTAATTATTTTTTTTTTTTCAATGTACATGTCATCAGGCATTGCTTAGCAATTGTGCAGCTTAATGTTGTTTGATGTGAAAGCCGTTCACTAACTTTACAGTATGTATATACAGCAGTAGTTACTGATTATGTCGGATACTGAGGAGACATTATTTGCATGGCTTAGAGAGCAAATAGTTAAGAAATAATATTGGATAACTCAAATACTCTTACATAAACTTTCAGTTCTTTAAATATCTGTACAGTTCACAAGAAACATTACATACAGAAACCTCAGCCACACATGACAGAAAAAAAAGATTTTTGAACCTTTTTACATGATTTATGTCAACATTTTCACTGCATTTGAAAATGTTGTTGGGTGCCACTGCAATTTACACACACTTCATAAGATTTCTCCCACTCTGGATGAAACAACAGATGCTGAAACAAGTTGACATTGAGTCGACGCATAAAAGCTGTACAACACACTCTCGGTGAAAGGCGTCTCTCCCCAGCGCGCTCTCGTTGCCCCCCCTGAGTCCCGGTGAATATGTACAACTCTGTAGTTTACATCAAAGGAAGTCTTTGCTACAATATCTGCAGTTAAAGTGTTACGTGCAAAGAAAAAGAAGCTGTACAATGGTCAACTGCTTTCCATCGATGTCTCGTAGCCTGAGAGCAAATTAACTCGGGTCCTGTAAAATAATTTACTGCTAGAATATAAAAAAAGAGATTTGATTTACAGGCACGTTGGAGAACAACTATGGTTGCAAATTCCAGCAACTTCGTCTGTAATTTTTCTTCCACTGTGCTGTGTCGTGCACGCCAGGACCACGGGAAGTACCAAAACTCCCATGACTGCTTGTACTGCTTCGAAGCTACCCTCTCTACACTTTACAGGTGAGGTGAAAAAGACATTTCAGATCAGACACCCAGAAGGAATCAACAATGTAAACGTTTACAAAAATAAAGTCAGCCCACTAGTTATGAGCTCATCATACAGTAGAAATAGCTGGCCTTATAAAAAATATAGTGATTTCTTTTCAACAGTTCTTGAAGTGTCCGCGGGGTGCTGAGGTCGACGAAGAGACGAGGGGCCGATTGGGCGAGGAAGCGTGTTTGGGACTGGGTGTGTCAGTGAGGGGGGGTGGGGGCTGAGATGAGGGTGGATGGAGGAAGGGAAGCCCCACAGTGACAGACTGTCCCTCTCAGTGCCAGCCGCAGCTCCGGCGAGCTGCCCTCAGTGGATGTTGAAGTTCCTGAAGTAGTCGAACGTTGCCCCCAGGGCCCAGCTCGTCTCCACATTGTTCACCTTCTTAGCCAGCTGGAACACAGAAAAGATCTGCATCAAAACCCTGCTTCACTGTACTTTAAGCTCCCCACGGAGAAACAGTGAAGGCTTCATCATTTTCAAGTTGTAACTCCCACACGCGCTGCCCACAGAGGTCTGGCTGTGATTCACTCACCTGCAGCACAGTGTTGTCCTTGAAGCCAAAGCCCTCCTTTAGCAGGCAAGTGATATATGTCATATCCATGCAGAGGAAAGGGCTAATCGCGCGGTATTTGGTCATTTTGTTGCACACTGTAAACACAAAAAAGTCCCAAGTTTCACACATGAAATAGCACAAGACGTTTAACTCCTGTGCTGCAGAATTAGAAGATGGCCTTTTTGTTTTTGTACGGCTGAATAATCATGGAGGTGCCAGGAGTGCCACTGAGGGTCAGCGCAGGGCTGTGGGTGGGTGGCGGCGTTAAACAGCCCGGTGCACAGTCTGCATGTTTGAGAATGTGTCAGCGCCCAGGTGACGTGTGGCTGTCAGGTGCCCTCCTGCCGGGGCCGGACAGACGTCCTCAGCTCGGCTGCCAGAGACGGACCTGTTGCTGGAGACCACGTGACGGTGTGATCACAACACCAACAGTCTTGCATAACGCTCGAGAGAAATGCGGTTCTGCATGAACATCCCAACTGTCACTAACTGAAACATTTCAGTGGATCGTGAACAGATTTTCTTTCTGCAATAAACCGCTCTGTCTTCAGAACGCATTTTCTTGTATGTTACTGTTTGTATACAAGGCGTTGACGTTATCTGTGTTTTCATATGTACTTGTTTATGACCTGATGAGCTGTGCAAATTTGATGAACTTGTGCCAAGTGTTGGGCCATGTGTTTGCTGTTTGAATCACAGTTTTGTATGAAATCTCACTGGTTAAATGACCAATATAACCACAGCCTCCTGTTTTTCACAGCCATCTCTGTTTACTCCTTTGAGCCACTTATTTCTTTTATAGAGTGCAGTCTGCAATCACCAGGATGATGCCTTGTGTTGTACTGAAATCCCCCCAAAAATGTAATGATTTATAATGATTTGTAATTATTTACCCTCTCGTCGACGAAGGTTAAATAACTTGTAAGATTGTCAGTTTGCATAGAAATTGATCAAAGCGGAGGGACGAAAACATGCAGCTTTTACCTTCTTTGGCTCTCTTCTTGAAGTCCCTGACTTCAATCGCACCACCTCGACTGCCATCTGTGCAGAAAACAACAAACATGCAATTTAAATACCTATTTTGTGCAAATCATTGTAATTAGAATGAAATACACTGGCACTGAATGGCGACTCTTTGGTCTGTGCCCACTCACCGATGAGCCCAGACTCCACAGCTCGGTCGAAGTAGTAGGAGAAGGCGTAGAAGACGCTGCTGCCCTTCACTTCGTAGGGCTGGTGAACGATGCCCTTGATGACCTTCATGACCTCGTAGTAGCAGAGCTTGTAGCCCGCGTAACCTGGAGGAGGACAGAGGCGATGATGTAGTTTTGTTTGGACGGAGGCGAACTGGAAAAAGTGTCGTAATGGTAGCTGAAAGTGGCATGGAGGCAACAGCGGGCGGCATGAGCAGAGTTTGGAGAATCGTTCTGAGGTCAGACGGCGGTTTTAAGCCGTGGGTGGGGAGGGGGGGGGGTGTCATCAGATGAACAACAAGGGAAGCCCCACAAGGGCAGGTTTCACACAGTTGGCTCATTTGTGTGAGCAGAAACCAAGTGCTAACAGGAGCGGCACTTTGCGCGGCCCTGTTGTGCTGTCTATTTTTACCACGTAATTGTGAGCGAGCTGCTCGTTACACAAAAAAATAACAACTCAGGGACAAGCCCAGCATCTTTTGGCTACTTGACTGTGGTATGGGAGTGACTGGCTTATTTGTGAAGTTAACTGACAGTTTTCTTTTCGTTTAAATACAAGGTTGACTGCAGTATAATTGTTCGAGGGGGGAGGCGGGGAGGGAGAGGATGACAAAACATGGATTTGGCTCCAAGGTCAAAGGAACTGCAATGTTCTCATGAGAGACTGTATTATACTGTACTCTATTCTCTTCCACTGTGCGGAGAGGAATGCATGAATTGCTGCACACAAGACGCTGGGAAGCCCATCAAAACCTCAGAGTGCTTTTATCTTACCGTCTGGAATCCCGCTAACTTTATAGGTGGTTCCTCCAAAAGTCACATCTTCTCTGAACTTTTTCGGGAGGCAGGAACTTGTGAAGACTTTCCAGTCCAGGCCTGGGAAAACAAAAAGCAGGGATCAGTTCACCCTCATCCGATGAATACTGACATAAAGGGCATTTAGACAGTGATGAAAGGCATGGGATACACTACCATCTGCTCCCAAAGCCCCAAGAGTCGCCAGGCGAGCAGCATACAGTCCATTACCAAGGTAGCTATGGAATAATGATGAATATTACAATTATTAAAAACAATGCAAAGCGTATGTAAGCCTGTGTGTAACTGGAACTTACCTGTGTGTGTAGAGTTGATATGTGTTGTTGAACAGGTTGAATCGGGCGATGTAGCTGGGCGGAGCAGACTGAACGGTTTTCTGCCGGATTGATAACAAATGTTTAGCCGCATATTATTGATTAAGAGAAAGATTTTTTATTGTTTTTGATATAACTTACCTTTGACTTTGGAAGGAATGTGATTTGCGTAGATCCTCCCCCCAGATCCAGAATACCCACTGTCCTCCTCGTGTTGGAGTACAAGTGACCTTTGGCCAAAATGTTAATGAATCATTAGGAAAACAAATCTATTGTAAAATAGAAATTAATCATCTGGCATAATCTATTCTATTTATTTGACTGGATGACATCAGCCTTCAATCTATAAATATTTAATTTCAGGTTTGTGGTTGATGAAACTACATTTGATCTCATTGTATAAGTTAAAAAAAAACAAAAACACACACACACACAAAGAAATACAGCTTGTTTTTGCAACCTGTTTGGTTCCTGTGATTTAAACTCATAACCTCAGAGAGGAGACAAGAGTCTTTCACTGCCCGGCGTCTGTGTACACTGGAGCCTCAGATATGAGCCCTGCTGACCACTAACACCACCATAGCAAAACACAAGCAATGTCTTACCTGTAAGGAAGTTCACTGTGACCCAGGCGAGGACTCCTAAAACAACACATGGGTGAAAATGTCCGTGTTAGTCAAACCCTGATGAGTGATCGCCACTAAATTTACTCAAACATGTTCATGCACATGAACATGGCTTTTATTTCAACTGATATTTAAATAGCGGCGCTGGTCTGGTCCGTCGGCCTGCAGACCAGCCCAGGTAATTGTAGTTGTCTCAGAAGTAAAGTTATTGCGCTCGTAAAGTCCGGAGAACAAATAGTACATGCTCTATGATGAAACACGACACACTGAGGGTGTCCAAATGAGTGATGTGGACGTTCATAGTAAATTAGAGGGCGTGGGGCTACTCGCTCTCACACTGGCATATTTATTTGTCTCAGTGAGGAGTGAAAGGAATTACAGGAGCAGCATTGTTTAGACGCATCCTCTGAGAGTGAGGCTGCTCAAGCACCTGGTTAAAGATCCTCATAATCACCACTTTGGAGACAATATAAAGCTTTTGTTTGCAGCTTAAAGGGTGATGATGCTTCAAGACACAACCTACCTTCATTTGTTCCGTTCATGATAGTAACACTGTTGCTTGGCACAAAGAACGGCGACTCATCAAACACCTCCCGTACCTGTGGAAGAGATGTGTGATTACCCTGAGATCGGTGGAATTATGTCAGAAACGTGAGCCGAGGAGCTCAGACGCTGAACTGTTTTTATGATGCAGCCTGTAAAGCTTTCAGAAGACCGACTACATGTTCAGTTTTAGACTGACAGATAACTGAACCACAGGGATGGCTGGAACAGTAGCCTGGATAATACTTAAAATGACAAATATGGTTACTCTGCACAACCCCACAACAGCTGTTCTTTGCAACATGATAGCCACCAAATGGGCAGAGTTGCTGCCTCTTTTTTCAGTGACACTTGTAAGCACTTAGTGGTTTCTCATCCCGTTCCCCGGCGGGACGGCCGCTGTTTGTGCCAAACTGTCTGAGGGTAGAGAGAAGACGGGCCTCACCTCCCGCAGAAGAGCATGGGCCTTGTCTACAGGCAGCAGACGCAGACCCGCCGTGGCTTTCAGCACCACAGGGGTCCTGGGCCAGTCGTTCTCCGGCACTGTCTTCTTGGCAATCTTCAGCAGCTGGCGGACAGTGTTGCCCCCCTGCAGGAGAGATGGCAATCAAAGCAATTTACATTTCTGGGCAATTAGACAAAGACACATTTTAAGTTAGACATTTTTTTAGGGGGGGGGGGGGGCAGTTATTGTAAACATGGAGAAATCACAGGTAGGTAAATATAGCAGAATGGAGTGGGAGGCAATGACAGCATCAGCAGCAGGTATTTTTGTAATTACACAGTGTTGTCATCACATGAACCCAACCCAGAGAAAATCCCAGTTGTTTAGCAGTTTGCAGACAGTGAACACCTCCCCTAATATACCTGATGGCTGATAAGTGTCGGGGCATACCTCTTCAGGGTTGTCCTTATAAGCTGACAGGCCAGGTTTCACCGCATGGTACATTTCATTGTCCAGAACTGGCAGCTCAACTGCAAAAAAAGTCAGGACACAGATCAGAGAGGAGATGGATAGGAGAGAAAGTGGAGTAAAAGTAAATGCATGACTTTTCTTTTTCACCTACATCCAAGTTTTAAAGGTCTGCTTCCTACACAAGTTGAGTCACGGGCAAATTAAAAGTCCACCTCAGCTACTTTTAGCAGCCGGTGCTTGCTTGTTCTCACAGCACACAGCAAATGACCTAACAGCAAAGTGAGGGAAGCCGGCGGCATGTGCGCGTCCGCAGAGAGAGGTGTGCAGGGACGCACAGAAGCGCGCAGAGGCGCGCAGAGGCGCACAGAGGCGCAGACTTACCGGGGTCTTTCTGGATGAACTTATAGATGTGGATCCTGGTGCCTGTGCTCCCGGCGTCAAACATGATCCCATAGAAAATGCGGCTGATGTTGACAGGTAGGGGCGCGTGCGGTGCCGGGTGGTGCACCTGAGGAGGCTGGTACGGGTGAGGAGCGGGGTGCACCACTTCGGGCACCGGGTGGAAAGCCTCCGGGATGGGGTGCACGACTTCAGGCACCGGGTGGAAGACCTCAGGGATCCGAGGGTAGGTGGGCACGCCGGGCCGGATCACCCCCCGCCGCGGGTTGGACACCTCCGGGAGAAGGTTCTCGGTGTTGGCGGAGTGCTCCCGGTAGCGGTAGTGGGGGATGTAGCGGTGGTGCCGGTAGTACGTCGCCTCGGCCGGGAGGCTCCCGGTCAGGAGCCACACGGAGAGGAGGAGGAGGAGGAGGCTCGGGGTCGCCATGCTGTCAGAGTCGCAGAGGGAAGACAAAGAAGGCTGCAGGAGGATGGAGAGAGGCAGAGTGGATGCGATGCACACTCAGGACTGTCCGGTCATCTGTTTACAGTATATAAAGACATAAGGGCTTGGCATGGGGCCACACCGGGAGCAGCCATCCACCAATCCTGTGGCGGTCCATCCCAGCTCCATCAGCAGTCCCCCCTCCTGGGAGCTGAGCTGAACACTGACTACCTGCCTACCAACTGCATTTCCTTCTTTCTTTTTTTCTCCTTTCTTTTTTTTTTTTTTTTTTTTATGAGGAGGATTATTTCTGGCTGTGTTTTTCCCCTCCTCATCTTTACTGGTTATTCTGGAGCCAAAAAAAATCCCCTCAGGGAAAGAGAAAGGGGGTTTATAAAGAAGTCCAAATGAATGGTTGACACTGAAAAAAAAACAACCTCCAAAGACATGCTCTTGAAATACTTTTTTTATGAGTGTATTTGGGACTTCTATAGAAGCTTGTTTCAGAGATTCCATCAGCCTGCAACTGTGTAGACTTTCACAGCTTTGTAATCACTCAGATTTTGCTCCTGCCAGAAGTAGGGGTGATGTAAGTTTCTATTTTAAT
Source organism: Lipophrys pholis (assembly GCF_963383615.2). Classification (NCBI taxonomy): domain Eukaryota; kingdom Metazoa; phylum Chordata; class Actinopteri; order Blenniiformes; family Blenniidae; genus Lipophrys; species Lipophrys pholis. The sequence continues at coordinate 21,192,450 of NC_137633.1, forward strand.
GTTAATAAGCCGATCTAAACAGTTTCTATGTTGATTAGGACAGTTAATAAAAAACAGCTTATTTAACTTATTTTATGAGCCTTATCATTTCACATTTTTTTCAATCTTTGCACCATTTTGGGATACGTATTTCCTTCTTTTAATGTTTTTACTTTGTTTAAATTATGGAATACATTTATTTGGGACAAACAGTTTGAGTCATTCTAAGTAATAGGGAGACTGTTTTTATTACATGCTGCCACACAAAAACTGAATCATGCATGTACATGACAATAATAATAATAAAAAAGAAACTCTTCAACCGTCTCGTCATGATCCTACAGTAATCACCACATTAAATTCATTGCAGCTGTTTCACCAACCTTGAAAAAATGCAAATGTGACCTGCACTCCAGCTGGCATAAAAGTTAAAAGAATGTTAGCAATCATCTCACTCCCACTCATCCCTGTGTTAACCACAGGCTTTCCAAGGGAAAAATATTTGGGCTGCGAGGCACGTTTCACGAGAGAATGCATGAAAAGCATGAGTAGCGCTTTCTCCACTTTAGGTGGGTGTATTGGCATGGCATCACAAGCCATGCTGTAATGTATCAGCTAATGCTTTCTCGTGTAATGTTCCAAGTGACTGGTCATAAAGCAGGATGCAAGGATATCCCGCTGCAGTGGGGGCGCAGGAGCAAAGCAGCTCGCAAACCTCACATGAACTGAGATTTGTACCCGCCTGTGATATTTTTCACCCACTTTGCATCAACAGAAAGGAGACCGAGCTGTGAAAGAGTCCACCGACCAGCGCGTCTGACCCTGGAGAGCTGACCCCGTGTCAACCCTCCGCTTCCACCTCGTGAAACAACTGAGGCAGAAACCGAGCTGTTACTAGACCGGGCAGGAGGGTAAGGGGAGGGCAGAGGTGCTGCTGATGGGTACCGAGAAAGTGCAGGACGTCCATGGAGAGGACAATGTGGGGAGGGTGGGGCTTGGCACCAGCGTTCACCCATCATGCCATTCCACTCCCAAGACACTCGACTGTGCAAAGCACTGTTCCAACACTGTAATTTGAACTAAAAATATTGGACTTTCTTTCCTCCTTCCCTTTTTTCTAAATACTGTGGCCACTTCTTTCAATCCTGTGGCTCACCAGAATGGTCGTTTGCCCCTATCAAAGCATACATGTGCAAGACCTCTCACTGACTTGTGCCCAAAGACGTCTTGGTTGCATGTTAACAGTACGATATGGGATTTCATAAAAATGCATAAAAATTTTCTGGTAGTACATTAAAGGTGATTGATTTACTCGCTGCATGTTCATTCTACAACAGTCACTCTACAATCAGATCTGCAGAGCTCATACTGAGAAAACATAAGCAGCAAACGAGGTGTTGAAACTGAAGCATTTTACAGTTTGATGGAAAATGATGATATTTGCGGGCAGCAAAACATCTTACTGTTTACTATTGTGTAGCATCCCCACCTTAACAACAGTCTTTAAAAGTCTGAGGAGATTCATCTTGTGGTAAATATTGCCAAAAATGTGCAGAGTCTGCAATGTTGTAATCCACCTTAGGACACTGGATGATCTGCTGTGAATCAGAGAATCATTTAGTATTCAGCAAACTCCTAAAGTGAAGCAACAGGAGCCGCCTCAAGTCAAATTCCTCATCTGATTTTTCCACATTTCTAATTTGATATTTGTTCAAGTACATTTATCAGAATGCGTTTTCAAATGCTCTCAAGCTGAGACATAAATAAGATGTCTGACTACGAAGTGACACAGCATACTACAAACACACAAAGGAGGGGTAACTTCAATTCAAGGTTTGGTATTTTGTTTTAAGTTGGCTGAAACCGTAAAGCAAGAGACGGGACCCCAGCTTTGTAATCTACACCGCGCAATATGTCATTAATATGCTGCCGTGTTACCCTCAGGAATGCCATGTTTGTGGGTGTCCTACCCCAAAAGGTCCATTGAAGAGACCCGAACCTTGTCATTACAATTCCAGTGATAATGACAGCTTTGAAAAGCTCAGGGTTATTTCAGTTTTCTCTCTTCACTGTCATAGCAATTACCTATAAATTTAGTCTTCAATCTCTGTTCATAAAGGCAGAGCAGAGAGCACAGCCTATATGACCCAGTTCACAGCAGCTACACCCAGCATGTTTGTGATATCTAGTGATTTGTGTGATGAACAATCTCCACTGGACAATCTGGCTCCTGCTTGCACGGAGCCGAGCAAGTCGATTGCAGCAGACTCGATAGTTTGGAGCTTGAATTTCTTGATCCGTTCTCACTTTACATTGTTTCTTTTGGATGAGCTCCTCCGAAGATGTAAGCCAACTTGCATTTACGTTGATCTTAGCGGTTTTCCCATAACTCCGGCGAAAAAACAACTGCGGGGAGGGCTTGCAAGAAACACACAGTTCTGTCCAGAACAACATGAAGAGTACTGCTGACTGAGGCCAAACGCATCTCATGTCATCATGTGGGAGGAGATCATGTGCAAACAGATCCTGTTAGATAGAGCCCTGTGCTGCAGGGCTGTAATTACAAGAGACGTGACAACTAAAGCAATTCTGTGTCAGTCCAGAGGCCGTTTTGCAGAACAGACATGTGCATCCCATAATTTCCCGCAGAGATTGTCCCATTATTTCACTGATTGAATCTTTTATTTATAGGAGACGCTCAGCAGGAGTCGCTTGCAAAAGGAAGAAAGCACACAACTACAATCAAGAATAAATAAAAAAAACTAGACGGCCGTTTCACTTCAGATTTCTCAAAAACATCTATTTATATTTTATGGACTTAATCTAATCAACTTAATGATTCAAGATAGCATATGTTGGACACGTGTATTTTCTATTTTCCTTATACAGATTAATTCCTTTCTAAAATAAGATAAGAGCTTCACAAAAACGTCTTCAAATAGATAAGATAAGTATTTTTCTGAAATGGAATTGTTTTGGCTTTAAATACCTGCTATTTTGCATGGGAACTCAATCTAATGTAATATGCAGTAATAATTGTGAATTTTACCTGTTATTATTATTAGGGGAGTACAGTATCAGACTTTAAGGTGCATAATAAGATGGATAATGTATATTACTGTGACGACTGAAAAACATCTGATTTCTGACACAAAGATTAAAAACTGATCAACAACAGCAACATAGAATAAGAATAAGAAAAAGAATAAGACTACAAAGTAGATTATATGATGTAAAATATATTTAACAATCAGTAAATGCCACATTTGAAAAGTAATGAAATACTGTTGAAGTATCTCAAAATACTAAATACTAAATAACATTTTATAAATACTAATATTGGTAATTCACTCTTTTGTAAAACAATACTTTGAAGTAGTTGTAACTGTTTTGAGTGATGGTACATTGCATTAGATTACACAGGATTTACCCTTAGAGAGATAGGGTGATGAGCTCAGTCACCAGGGAAGAGCTCGGAGTAGAGCCGCTGCTCCTCCACATGGAGAGGAGCCAGCTGAGGTGGCTCGGGCTTCTGTTTCAGATGCCCCCCAAGGAGGTGTTCCGGGCATGTCCCTCCGGTAGGAGGCCCCGGGGCAGACCTAGGACACACTGGAGGGACTATGTCTCTCGGCTGGCCTGGGAACGCCTCGGGGTCCCACCAGAAGAGCTGGAGGAAGTGTCTGGGGTCAGGGTAGTCTGGGCATCCCTGCTTAGACTGCTGCCTCCAAGACCCGGCCCCGGATAAGCGGTGGACAATGGCTGGATGGATACACATGATTTCTCCCAATGGGAGGTGGGAAGATTTCCCACGTTTTGAAACTGTCACAATGGGAATTTACGAGATTGTCAGAATACATGTGAAGTTCTCCCAGTGAGAGGATTTCTCACTGTCTGGAAACGTTGCAGTGGAACTTTATCAGATTGTCATGGTCCATGTGTATTTCTCCCATTGGAGACATTTTCCTTTTTTTTTTTTTTTTTTATGGGGGGGGGGGGGCTGTCGCGGTGGGAATTTACGTAGATTGTCAAGATACATGTTAGTGTATTTTTCGTAGTGGAAAGTTGGAAGATTTCCACTTCCCATTGACACCTGAACGCACCATACAGGAAGTCACAGGGCAGCTGTATCACCATGGCAACGACCCTAACACACACAGACACACACACAGACACAGCAGGTCCTATCATGTGAACTCTTATCTAAGATTATTATAAGAGTTTTTCTTTGTTTTTTTGTTTGATTTTTATCTACCAACAGCGATGCCGACCAAAACGTCCAAAACAAAGAAGGTGAAAGCCGGGTAAGTGTCATGTTACGCACGTGTTGTGACTGAAAGAGACGCTCGAGCTCCATGTTGTGTGGTTTCATCACAGAAAAGGGAAGAAAGATGGAAAGCAGGAGTCGAAAACAGACAAGGATTCGGACGTGGAGAAGGCCAAAGACAACGCGGCGCTGTGGGAGCTGCGGTTGAAGGTGACCAACCAGTCTCTGACCGAGTACCAGAAGGCGCATCACCAGCTCGCGGTGACCTCCGAGCAGCTCACGAGCCAGCTGTACCGCGGCGAGCGGGACGTCCTGGACATGACGGGACACTGGCAGAGGCAGGCGGCGTCCAGGGACACCAAGGTGACAGAGCACGAGCTCACTTCCACAAAGGATCACACACTTCTCAACTCTGCACCACTTCAATAAAAATCTACTCCAGTGTCGGTTGAGCAGCTGCCACAGCATGGCGGAAATATTGAATGTCACTTACAATAGTAATCAAACAAATAAACAAATATAGTTTAATTTAAAATGTACATTTGGATCAGGGTATTTCCATTGGACCAAACACATATATATCTTTTTCATCAACTCTGAAAAGGGGTTGGAAGAATTAAAACCACGATGTTAAGGCAGTGATAAATGCACTATATAACTGACACTATTTTTCCCCACAAATGAACATTGCTCAAAAACAGATGCCCATAGCAGTTTGACACGGTTTAAATTATCTCTATGATTGTATGTTGTGCCTCCTGTTGCTTGTTGTACGGCACATCATATAGTTGGCTGATCATGAGCGCCTTGAAGTGAACAAAGCTCCTGTCTGGGAGCTTTTACCGATTATTCACTTCAGCTGAGCAATCTGCTGCTCTTCATGATCAGATGTGTGTTATGCACCCATTCTTTATACAAAAAGCAGATAGAAGGACTATAATTCCTTTCAAGGGTGGTATTTATGTCTGGAGTCTGGTAAAATGTACTTTTTCAATGTCAGCGAAGCTTTGTGTAAATTCTAAGGACTTGGCTGTCACTGAAAACAAAACTAAAACAACATATCCCTGGTTGAAGATGAAATATATTTCACCTATATTTTACACCAGATTATCCAGTTTCTCATTGTTGGTGCATCACAGAACAAACACATCTTTATCATGATCCTAATGTTGAACTGACACTGGCAGCACATCATTAGCAGGTTGAGACACAATGTTCACCATCCTGCTGCCTTTTCTTAACAGTGTGTTTTGTAACTGAGAAGGGATGCTGCTGAAGTTAAAACAAAAGGCTTTTCCCCCACCTTCCTGAATATCCTGTTTCAGTTGCAGTTCGTGTTCTCATGTTGTCCGATGTTTTTTTTATGATAGGTGACAGATCTGTAGATCGCTTGACTCTTTTACTGAGAGACCGTGCTGATTCAAAGCTGTGGTCTCTCATATTACCTCTAATGTGGATCTCCTCTTCAAAATATTACACTGAAGCCTCAGTCCTCCCAGTAAAGCATCACCAACAGCACACGCAGGAGGAGTTTACAACTTTAGAGTAGGGACAGTCTCAGGCCTCCCTGAGATCTCTCAGGAAACGTAGATTATTGCAGCTCTTTACCAACAGTACAACCGATGGTCTCGCTCCTTCTGAAGCTCAACATTTCCACTTGTGTCCATCATGAATGAATTCAGGCCTTAATACACTAAAAACCTCTTCACATCTTGTTTTATCTTGAATTTTGTTTTCAATGAGCGAAATGGGGGTGAAGATCACATTCAGTCCTGGTCTCGCTTTTCCAAACTTCCTGAATCTGTTTCGACAGAGTTCCGACTTATATGTACGTCTGAAAGCCTCAGCCTGTCTGCCATGTTCATTTTATACCCAATGGCATCATTAACCTGATTTTAATGATCCTCATAAACATTTGAATATTCTATAAGAGGTGAAATAAATGAAAGAGGCAGGTGTACATGGCGGAAGGATGGAGGTTGTTTTATAATGATTCACTTAGGCCAAAGGTCTGCAACCTGCAGCTCCAGAGCCACATGTGGCTCCTTCGTCCTTCTGTGGTGGCTTCCTCAACCTTTCACTAAATTATACATGAATAACATTTTTATCTTGTTTATATTTCATTTACACCCACAAAGTCATTTTCAAAAGGACCTTTAACTATGGGCTGAAAAGGGATTTTATATATTTTTTTTAACTAAACTAAAATGGGGGTAAAATAGCTAAAACCACAAGGGATGGGGTGAAAAAGAGCTAAAACAAACTAAAATGACTAAGATTTCTAAACAAAAAATAACTTCAAATTGGGTGGGGTGACTGCACAAAACAGCTAAACTATCAAAACTATCCCAAAATGCTGAAAAAGAAGGTTGAAACCTCTAAAATCAGGTTCACAAACAGCTGAAAATGTAATGAAATGTTTACCATTCTAAATTGTAATTGAAAGTTTATAAATGCAACGTAAGACAGTTTATGTTCATCCATCAGAATTAGATATGAAACTTTGAAAGAGTTAGAATTTGTCTCAGCCTCATTTCAAAGATTGAACTTGTTTTGTGGCTCTAGTTCATTTTGATTTAGTGGAAAGTGACAAAAAATGCCTCTTTTGGTCATAAAGATTGCAGATCTCTGACTTTAGGCTGTAGCCCTTTGTAATCATTACTTTTATATGACTGGTAGAGATGGATGGATAGATGGATGGCTGGATGGCTGGATGGATGGATGGATGGATGGATGGATGGATGGATGGATGGATGGATGGATGGATGGATGGATGGATGGATAGATAGATAGATAGATAGATAGATAGATAGATAGATAGATAGATAGATAGATAGATAGATAGATAGATAGATAGATAGATAGATAGATGGATGGATGGATGGATGGATGGATGGATGGATGGATGGATGGATGGACGGATGGACAGATGGATGGATTGTACATGATTGCATTAAGTTTTTTTATTCATCCAACCTTTTGGAGCTGAAGTTGTTAAAAAAAAAAAAAAAAAAAAAGCAAATATTTCCTTCAACATTTTAACAAACTGTCGTCTTCCTCAGATTCATATGCTTGAAGAATCCCTCAGAAGTCAAGAGGCACTTCACTGTGAAGAGAAAAGCAAACTGGTGAGTTCTGATGATGCACAAACACCAGAAAGAAAAAAAAAAACCCAAAACGTGTAGTTTTAGATTTATCTCCAAAACCTCACCGGCTTGCATGTTCATCGCGGAGCGCGGTGTTGTTTTAAGTTACTGTGCTCGTCCTGAACCTGCTGCGCCTCACAAACGTGGGCCGCGTCCTACCAGCTGTCATGTCTGTAATTATGTTGACTTTTATTGTGTAAAAAAACAACAAACAAAAACACCAGAAAACCAGGGAAAAAAACAAGCCCTCACATTCCACATGACATGTTATTTTGATCCATGTCAGTGGCCACACACACAAAAGAAAAAAAAAGTTGAAAAGTGCTTGGTTAAGAAATGGCAGTCACACTGCTCGTCTTGACGTGTTAACCATACCCCCTTGTCACACAGCTCTTTACTCTAAAACGCCATTTAAAGTTACATAATCTACACCAAAGGGACCCGTTTGGACTCCCGTCTGCACTGGCTATAACTGCCTGTTATAGTTAGGGTCAAACTATTAAACTTACACGACAGATTGAAGTTGCTTCTCAAAGCAAAAAAAAAGGGTATTTAAAAAAAAAAAAAAAAGATCTCTGTGCTGCCTTGGTGGCAGTTGTTTTCCATCTCCTCACTCTTACTCTATGGCGATGAAATAGTCCAATAAGCTTCTAAAGATGAAAAAGGAGGCCCGGTCGGGACCAACTTGAAACAACCCACTTTCAGACACGTATGGAGCTGTCACATATGTTTAGTTAGGCTGACAAATCCTGTGTGTGACTGCAGATGGTGACATCAAGAGGCGTCGTTTACTACAGTTGTCTTGTCAACAGGAGCGCAAACTCATAAGCCATAAACCTCCTGAACATTACAGTGTGTTGCTACAGAAGCAGGTCTCAAAGTATGAAGGTTTCTGAAAGATGGCTGGCATCAAGACGTTTGCAGCGGCTCCTTGAAGTCGAAGGACTCGTTTCCAACGGGCCCACATGACCCTTTTGCCAGCTCGCTGCGTTTGTCTTTTTTTTTACCAGTTTTGATAGATCCTGACCAAACATGCTGTAATATAACCCACCTACATGTGATATATCAGCTGATCTGTGCACGCCCCCTTTAATTCACAACAGCCACGATGAAATTGAACTGTTCGGCAAAAAGTGTTCAGCGTATTCTTCCAACACAATGAGTCAAGAGAGAGAGATGCAGGCAGACGACAAACTTCAAACTGGTTGATATTTCGGGAGCGGAGACCGTTTGATGGATGCAACCAGAAGAAAATTGCCGATGATGCAAACCAGCTTGTGTAAATCCTTGTTGGCTGGTGCTCCGCTGCAGACGGACGTACTGAAAGTTATCTGAAGAATAACCATTAGGTCTGAAGTTGTAATCAGATGGTTGATAACCTCTCATTTAGTCGTCATGTACATGTTTGTGGCCGAGCGTTTTTCTCGTCTCTCATGACTTTGGTCACTCTGTCACATTTTTTCGCTCAGACGTCTTCACGGTAGCACATTGAGGGATTTGGCATCTCGGCTCCTGTTTGTTTGCTGCTGATTAGTGCCTATGTGACCCTGTGAGGGAAAAGTACTTTGTTTGTGATTTTAGGCGTCACACATGACTTTGTGGGTCCAGCTCGTACAGTTACAGAAGATGTTGAATATTTTTATTCTGTTCCTCCAACATGTTGAAGATCAAGGACATTAGCACTGCCCGGGAAGAAATGGAGAGGATGAAGGAGATCGCAGAGCAACTGGAGCAAGAACTCAATGACGTAAACCTAAACAAAACAAAAAAAAAGATCAATTATCTTTAGTTTTAGCAATTTTACGGCGTAAACAATACTTATGGCTCATTTCTTTTACAGACCAAAGAGAACATGACTATTGCTGAAGCAGAGCACAACAAACACCTAAACAAAATGGAGAAGAGACACTTTGAAGAAAAGGTATGACGGGAAAAGCAACACTTAAAGAGTCACACTCCCAACCATGTGAATAATGTAAAATGATGGGAATTAAATGAGGGAATTAAATGGGATTTAAACACTCATCACATTCCAGTTGAGACTTGGCCAGCGATTGGAAGAGGACTGAACTCTTCCTCCAGTTACGCTGCTTGAATTGGAACAAAAATTACAAGTAAAGGTGCTGCTATTAAAATAATCAAGTGAAAGTACTTCTCTCAAAAATGACTTATTTCTTTTAAACTGTGTTTAATAGCAACATTAATAGCAGGGGTTCAACTCACTTCACTTGTGTAGAAAATGTACATTCACAGCACATTTCTCAAGCAAACTATATAAAGTATACAAAACTCGGTGTATGGTGATTTGTTTGGGAAACAAATACAAATCTGGAATTGTTTGAGTTAAATCAACTTTGTGGTTCAAATGAAGCATTTTAAATCAAATTGTGGACAACTTCTGCTTTTTATAGGCAGGCATCATCTCAAGAAACATGGAAATCTATTCTACCCAGAATGCATTTGGATACAATATTGGCTATTAATTAGTATAATTCATTCATCTAATGAACTGTAACTACCATCTTTCCTTGGTGGAGCAGTAGTGAGCGCTGTCATCTCACAAACATCAGTCTGGTCTTTCTGTGTAGAGTTTGCATGTTCCCCCCATTTCCTCCCACACTCTAAAAACATGCATATGAGGTTAATTGCTCCAGCACCCCCGCGACCCTCCCCAGCGTTAAGGGGTATGGATGGATGGATGACTGGATAACTTACCCATGAGTATGAAAATAAACATCCTACTCAAACCATGTAAATAATTAGTAGAACATGTATAAACTTGTTCACTGCAATCATGTGTGAGTATGTTGCCATTATATATTTGATTTATTATTGATTGAGATCAGTTATACAGTTCACATCCAGCCTAAAAGTCCTCAAAAGTATTAGTATTAATGTGTAAATTAATATTTATGTTACTTTCACTCCTGAAAATTGTTATTAGATATGACAGCACATAGTTATTAGAGGTAAATTGGTCCTGTTGCACTTTCAGGGATTAACTGTGATGACGTTACCTTAAGAAAATGAAAAGCTGTGTTAATGATACAAGCTGTGGGCTTTGATGGGGAAATGTTGACAGGAGCTTGACTGAGCTTGTTGGAGAGGGTGTTTCTTTGAGAGGTCTTTTGTTTGAGTATTTGATCAGAGAGTACTGAGCTCTTGTTCTCAAGTGTTACAACTGTTGCACTGCTTAAACTGTACTCAATTACAAATAAACTCACTGTTTGCAAATGACTTACTCACAGTCAGTGTGACGATATGTGACTTTCGGAAGATGGAAAGAGTTCAACTTGCATTGATATTGCCGGTGGAGGGAGTAAATCTGCTTCCTGAATCTCCCCGCAGGCTCGCCTGGAGAAGGAAATGACGGAACAATGTAATGAAAAGATAGCCGAAGTGGAGATGGACCACCGCGAAGCCACTGCGTGAGCGTCTTTCCACCGCCGCTCGACAAGCGCTCCTCACTTTATTCTCGACGCCGCACTGTCATGCAGAATGCAAAGGAAAAATAGCGTACTCACACAAGTGTTTATGTGCACAAATATATATATAACTACAACTCATGTTATCTTCCCCACCACACCGGTGCGTCACATTTGTGACAGTGTACATCAGCCAGGCCAACGATCACATCCTCAGCCATCCCAGAGAGCCAAGCGTTTATTACGTTTGAGGCTATAGGATGTATGCTCTGGCCCTGCTATGTTTAGTTATTTTTACAGCTCATAAAACGTCAACATTGATACTGGTGTGGTCCTGCCGGTTTGGTCTTAGTGGCGGTAATTGATTTAATTTTGAGCACACATCGGTTATCTTTTGATGTTGAGCACACCTACGCGGGTAATTCAACGTTTTTTCCACAAAGCCCCAAGTTAGAAAGTGTGATAAGTGCTACGTGGATGTATTTGAAACATTTAAAGCTAATAAACAGTCTAAAAATACTTTCGAAAAAGGAAAATTGCGGTGGGACTTTTGTTTTTCTTGTCAACTCTTCAGGCAATTGGAGGCCACGCTGCAAGCTGCGTTCAAGGACCGAGATCGTCTCATTGAAGCACTGAGATGTCACAAAAAGGAAGCGCAGGACCTGCAGAGGCTGTCAAATTCTTTAGCGGAGGAAAACATGGCATTGGCCCTGGACAAGGTGTGTTTGAGCCGGAGGACGGTAAACATCAGCGGTACTATTAGGCACCATTAGTCCTTGGGCAGAGGCCACTCATGTGCATAAAGTCGTTTTCAATCATGTTCTGTTATGAAACACTTGTCAGATCTGTGCAGAATATATTTCAGGTGGGTTTTTTGTTTTTTTTCCTCTGCAGTTGTTTACTTGTGCTGACCCTGTGTATTTTGCTTGTGGTCCCGCTCCCACCCCCCCACCCCCCACCTCACCTCACCCCTCCCCACCTCCTGACTACTATCCAGCCTCTCAGTGGTCAGTGGTTGTGGCGAGTTTCCACTGGTGTCTGGGTTCAAATTCAGTGGCTTATCCTTCTCCGTCTTCTGGCACTGATTCCTGAAGGAAAATAAATATTGGGCACATCAGTCTTCTCTCTAATGATGACAGTCAATCAAGCTTTGAGCCGTTCACTCAGCGGCTGCTGGCTGCAACACAATCCATTATCTGTCTGAGCTGTATATTGACATGAATGTTAAGGTATTCCTTCATGTCATTCACTTTGCGTCTCTGCTCACTCAGGACATGCTTGAGTTGACGGTGAAGGAGAACGCAGCTCACATGGAGGCCCAGAAAAAGAAGCAATGTGAGCTGAGGAGCAAGGTGACCTCCCTGGAGCAGGCGCTCCAGCAAAACGCTGCAGAACTCGAGCGACGGGAGGAGAAGGAGAAAACCAATCTGGTGGTCATCCAGGCCAGCCAGGTGGAGCTCGACAAACTGCAGAAGGTCCTCGCCATGCGCGAGAAGGAACTGGGGTGGATCACGCAGCTCGCGAGCATAGTGGACGAGAAGCACAGTGAACTGCAGGAGTTCTTCCACGAAGCGCTGTCTCAGGTCAGGCAGCAGATCGCCGCCAGCAGGGACCAGTACAAAAAAGAAGCAATGAAGGATTATCGTCTGAAGTTTAGAGAGGCCACAGCGGGGAAGCTGAAGTTCCCACCCGTCCGCACCTTCCATAAAAGTCCCCACAGCACCAACTCCGTCTATTCAGACATGGAGGCAGCCTCGACATGGTAGGCCGACTGACGTCTCATCCTTTCCATGACTTGTATCACCGTCTGTGTCATAGTCATGTTTATTAGTGCCACTTATTTACTTTTTCACAGTTCAACAAAACTGCTTGTGGTTCATCTTAATCCAGTTTTTACTGGACAAGTGTGCTGACCCCGATTCCATCTGCCTCTGTTAAAGGACTTATCCTCCAGGCAGCAAAGTCAAACTCTCAGATCTCACTTGGGAGCAGAAAGAACAAGTGCTTCAGCTTCTCTTTGCTAAAATGAACGGGCTGAAAGAAAGGTAATTAAATGTCCCAGCGACTGCTTTATTATGACTTTGTGAAGCTCTGATTCATTTGTTCATCACCCATCAGCTTCATCTCAGATAACACATTGAAGTCCATTTGCAATCCCCCAAAATGAAGCAAAGCTTCTGCATCAATTAAGCGAGGAGAACAAAGTGCAGTAACGCTGTGCAAGTTGCTCAGGCTCAGCTCCTGCTGACTCCTCCCTCTTTTTAATGTTTAAAACAGCCATTTTCTCAGCAGAAGAGGATACCATAAAACATCACTTAGGCTTCATCCAATTTTCTTTTCCATCCAGCTGCTTAAAAAGAATGAAGAAAGAGTCTGGGCACAATAGTAAAAATAGGCCCCGCCACAGAATCGTGTGCATGGAAACAAACATCTGGTCACGTCGATTTGCCTTCAGCCCATTGGCCCCTCTTCACGTGCACTGGCAGTTTATTTTGTTCTTTGAACACTTGTGGTCAGAGAGCAGCTGGTAACATGATTTTCAGTGAGGAGTGTGCAGGGGATCTGGATGTATGGGGGTAAGGCAGGCAGGAGAAGAAGTATATTCATGTTCACAGTGGTCTGGCACCTAGTCCGGCAGAATAACACAGAACATTTGGCAACTAGAGAGAGTCCGTTCGCAGCTCCCTGTTCCATGTGCACTGACCCAGGCTAACCCCGTTAAAAGACCGACAGCAGACTTAAGTGAAAAGACACCAGTGAGTCAAAACAGGCTTTTCACCGTGAGGTCCTGAGTTTGACTGACACTCCGCATTTCCCCCCCACCCCGATAGGAAACTCAACCAACCTCTGGCTTCACCCGTTTCCAGAGAAGAGCAGCCTGAAGAGTGAGACACTGAAGGAATGCACAGGAATAAAAATCATGCTTGCAATTAAGAAAGCTGTGCACATTTATTGGCACCACATTCCATGTCTAACTGAAGTGCAGTGGCTGCGAGAACATGCCTGCCTACGTGTGATGCATCAAGACAGTTGCCTTTTTAATGTTGTGTAATGACAAGGATGACTGTCTTCCAGAATGAGAGGCGTGCTATCTCCGTCGACCATCAGCACCCAGGCGCCCGAGTCCATCCTGCCCTCAAACCCAAACAGCCTGCCAGATATACACATCACATGACCGTCGTATGGCCTCCACAGTTCACATTACACCGTGGATTGTTTGCCTCTGCTTTGTATGCATCATAAGTATAGCAGAACACAGGATGTTTGCCTGTGTTTATTTAAAGCATCTTACCATGCACGTATATATAGGTTGTGGGTACTTTCTTTCATATATAAAGAATGTTTGAATTCTGTCACAACTCATTTAGGTGACTGCTGAACTGTGCAAGACCGTTGTCTGATGTCAAATTATATATGCAAGACAAGCTGAAATAAATATTGCATACTATGTGTCTATGGCAGCGGAACCCAGGTGAGTAGATACTTATATTTATCTATAACTGTCATATATTAACTTATTTTAATTAAATGCAGTGCACATACACCAATATACCAAAGGAAAGGACTCCCAGTCTGTTTTCTTCACAAATCCCACACCACATGTAGTCAAACTACCAGTCGCTTTTAATGTTTTTGTGTTTCAATGTATTTTATTCACAGTGTTCGAATGACAGTCCCTCACATTTAGACTTTTCCTCAGATTGAAAACAACATTGATGGAATATTTTTAATGTTGAGTTAACATTGTGTTATGTTTGTTTCACTATCTGGGTTATATATCAAAACGATGATGATATGTGGACGGACGTTTTCTGGTAATTCAGACCGATGAGCTGCACCTGGACGGAGTATTTTAACGTCCCATTGTCGGCATGGTGACTGCAGGGCTTTTTAAAGTGGCATCCTCGGCTTTCCATTGTGAGGTTACAGTTTTGATTTGTGTGTAGAACTGAACGCCCTGGACACAAGAAAAAAATAAAAACATTTATCTCACAACAGCTGGCAGTAGCAATCTGTGTGTAACAGTAGAGTTCTTTTGTTAGTCTTACTTGTTTTCCATAGAAGTTCATGTCCCCTCTGAAGGATCCCCTTGAACCAGTGAAGGAAAACATTGGCAGTGGCACAGGAATGGGAACATTGACTCCAACCTGCAGAAAACAAGTATTCCCCCATTCATTTCCACAATGTAAGCTTTGGAAAACCATCCAAGATCCTAAATAGCCAGGATCAGTAGGAAGCGACTGATGAGAGATGGCGGTGCATCCTCCCGACATGATCGCAACAAACAGAGCTCCAGGTTTAACTTATAGCCGATGTTTAGAAATACGAGAACACTCTTCTGAGAAAGAAAAACAAACTAAATGAAACATTTTGTCTGAGAGACAGTAGAGGCATCATCGGTTTAGTGTTTGAAACGGCAAGAATAAGTTTGGACACACTAAGGCCTTTTGGCAATTGTGCCTGAGAGGGGGGAAAAAAAAAAAAAAAAGAAACTTGATGTTTGTTGCGTGGAGGTTTGGAGCAGAGCACAGCACATGGCCTGCACAGCATTCCCCGACATGTGAACAGCAAACACAGGGCATAACCAGGCTCCGCAGGCAAACAAACAGGCTGCCCAAATCTATGCTTAACCGTTGAACACGACCCCCGGAATCCCTTTTGAGATTTAATTTAAGATTTCCCCTTCCTGAATACCACCTGGAAAAAAATGTTTCTATAACCCCCTGTTTTCATTTAACAGACGTGTGTTTGCTGTAGATATTTGTAGCCGTGACTGGCAGGGAAGTGGAGGGAAGGGGGTTGCCCGGGGTGTGTATTTTAGGGGCACAAGCAAACAAGAGTCTACTTGACATGGAAAATAATTGTGTTTTTTTTTTTTATTATGTATGCAAAGGTTTTCCTACAGAAATGTAATGTGTGCAGCCTGCTTGAGATGCTGTGTGGACATGACAGAGTGTTGTGAATGCCTCCTTTTCTCCCAAAACAGAGGAAGACATTTGGAGGCTGCAGCCACTCACCTGGCCCACGTCCACCTCGTGAGTGTATTTGCGTGCAGTGGCACCATTTGTGGTAAAGATCGCTGTGCCGTTGCCATAGGGGTTTCTGTTGACCAAACTTATGGCATCGTCCAGAGTGTCTGCCTCCAGGACAACCAGCACAGGCCCGAAGATCTCCTCAGTGTAGCACTTCATGTTGGGCTGGAGCAGCACAACACATCATGATGAGCAGGAGAGATCTTAATGCAACTCATATTTGCACGTACACAGAACTTTCGCCAGTTCAAAATGTTCATACGTACTGTGACATTGCCGATAATGGTAGGTCCCACAAAGTTGCCGTTCTCGTAACCCTTGACCTTCACATTTCGGCCATCCAGGAGCACCTTCGCTCCCTCGTCCGCGCCGCTCTGGATCAGACTACAGACTCGGTCTCTGGCCTGAGGAGAGATCAGAGGCCCCACGTCGGCTCCGGGCTGGTCTCCTAGAAGGGCCCCCAAAACAACCAGCTATAGGGTTACATGCCATGGCACATTATGGGCACTGACATTCAGAAAATTTCCTTGGCCACAAACATGCGAGAGCCAGGACGAGGGGCACCCTGAGGCACTCCCTCCAAAATGGATACTTGTGGGTTTCCTGTGCGCTACACAAATTAAGCCCCATATCAACTTTAAACAGGGGAAAATCGGTCTCCATTTTACTTCACATCAACTTCCCTTCTCAAAGGGATCTGATGCTCTAAACCGCCATTTAGGCCCGAGCCACAGATTTGGCCACAAATTTGCAGCATGGCTGACTCAACAAGCCATCTTTCTCCAGCTGACTCCAATGTCAAGTTACAACCGGGCATGAGGCGAGAGGTGAGGTTAGGGCGGCGTGGGTGGCCGCACAATGATTAAACTAAAAGCCTTTGGGCGAACGGGCAACGGAGGGACAGAGGTGAGGGGAGGGGTCACGGGGTGTGGCACCTGCATTCACGCGCAGACCCTTGGCACGCTGCACTAGCTCCGGCAGCCAGCTCCGGGCCTCGCCCACCAAAATGGCCGTGGACAAAGCCATGCAGCGCTGTCCCGCTGCCCCGAACGCTGCACCCACCAGCTGGTTCAGAGTGTTCTCCTTGTTGGCATCAGGCATCACCACACCATGGTTCTTGGCTCCCTGCAGGGCACAAAAAGTGGTTAGCCTTGCCCTGTTTGATCTCCACATCACAGCCACTGGTTAGTCACCAGCAGGCGTGTAATATCGGGCAATCATGAACAAACAACCTGCAAATTTTACGTGGTAAACTTGTTCCACACTTGTAGCTCGTGGGAGAGGACTGATGGACACAAGTCAGAATTAAAGAACAATTACAGCTCTGCTTTCAACAGAAATACAGTCTGCACTCTCCTCTGGGCACTTGGCACTCAGGAGGGGGTAGAAAAATGCATACAGGGATCTACTGGTAAAGGCTGCCACCTAGCGGACGTTTATAACACTTCTCACACATTACACGTGTGTTTTCATCTGGTACTTGCCATGTTGGACTGGACCCTCTTGCCATTTTTAGATCCCCTCTCATAGATATACTCTCCTGCTTGATTGGAACCAACGAAGCTGATTGCCTTGATCGCTGGATGGTCACAGATGAAATTCACAGCTATGGAAGAAAAAGAGTTTTAACTTGGTTTAAAACTTGCTGCAAAAATGAAGATATAGGAGTGAAGAGTGACAGGAAATGTGAAAATCTTCAGCTTTTAAACAGCAGTACTGAAAATAACATTTTGATTTCAAACTTTTTGGTGTCTGAAAAACAATCTCATATTAACAGTTAATCTCAACAAGTCTAAGTGGATTATTTGTAGTTTAGGGATGCAAAAATCTGCCTTAAAGTTAAAAAAAAAAAGTGAATATTGCCGATTATTGCTTCATCATGACACTTGTTAGTTTGCAAGACATATAATTGTCTTCAAAGTAGATGAATTAGAAGCAGAAGATTGTCCAACATTAAGATTTGAGGGAGTTTAAATCATTGTCAGAGCATCTCCAAAACTGCAGGACTTGTGTTGTCCTCCTCACATCTGTAATGCTGCATCTGTAGTTCAAAGATGGAAAAACAGATGGCCATGTCTCACTGATTCAGGTGGAGAGCAACAGATCAAACTGCTGCTGAAGTTAATGCTGGTTCTGACAGTGTCGGTTCATCACAGACAAAAGTGGGCCGACTCAACACTGGACTGGAAAGCAGCACCTTGCTCTGTCCTGGAATTACTTGTTGGATATTCATTATCATTAACATGGTCTACAACAACTGTTGGCTCATGGTCTCACCATCGTGCTGTCCGTGGATGATGTTGAGCGTCCCGTCTGGAGCGCCGGCGTCCTGCAGCATCTTCGCCAGCAGCATGGTGCAGCCCGGCACGCGCTCCGAAGGCTTCAGCAGGTACGTGTTCCCACACACCATGCCCATAGGGAACATCCACAGGGGGATCATGGCGGGGAAGTTAAAGGGGGCGATACCGGCACAAACCCCGATAGGCAGGCGGTAGGTGTACGTGTCCATGTCTTTGGTGATGGAGGGCAGCGTTTCACCCAGCATCAGAGAGGTGATGCTGCAGGTGTGCTCCACAACCTCTGTAAACACAACACACACACAATTATCATTTATAATCACATTCAGAGATAGAAGCAGAGTCATTCTATGACTGGAAGCCTTCAAGTTCAGCAAAGCTTCAGGTTTGTTTATTTTGATGAGGACTGATGATTTTCTGAAGTGTGAACTCAGCCTGATATGTTTTCAGATAAATCAGCACAATCTGAAGTAGAGAGCCTGTTGTTGCATTGTCAGCATGATTTCTCCAGGCTTCAGCATGTATGTTTCCACAAACTGACCCACATAGAATGAAGCTCCTGCTAATGTGATTTCAGTAATGTTCTAGCTTTCCTTCAGGTAATACTGATATCTGCTGTTTAATTCTGGGCTTCTGTTGTGTTATGTGCTCTTCTGAGAACATAACACGAACAATAAGTTGGTTATTACCAAGCGCTCCAGAAACTGTTGTGTTTACTTATCAATCAGATATTTTTCTGACTGGACAGACTAGATGCAGGATTTATAATAATAGGCATGCTGTGTGGTGAAACCAACGCAATCAGAGGTTGTCAAAGTGTGGAGCAAGCCTCCACTGGGGGGCGCCAGAGAGCTTCGGGGGGAGCAAAGTGAAAAGTAAAAGTCTCTGGGGGCAGGTGATAATTATGTTTCATCAGAAGAAATCACAATCAATCCAAATATATGGAGAGTGAAACTACAGTACATTCTATGAAAACACACTTTAGAGCAAATAGAAATCAAATAGATTGTAAAGCAAAACCGACAGGAGAGGAGTTGTATTGTATTTTATTTTTTACTTATAAATCTCAGTGGCTCTTTACAATATTAACGTATACTATGAAAAACATTAGGAAGTCTAGCATTCAACCAATTTCTTCTTTAAATACCATGTCTAGTTGTACTTGACACAGGTAATATAAATATTTTAAGTGCAGACAAATACACTTGGTAAGGGTTTGGGTTTTGCTGTACATGAAGTTGAAAGAATGGGATTTGAGTAATCATTAAATGTTCATTCATGAGGTGTCTCACCGTTCTGTTCCTTTGCAGAGTTATGTCATAACTTATTAACATTCCTCACAACTACAAAGTAAAAACACCACAACGCTGCAAATATTTAGCCAAGAGAGGCCCTTGGAAAAGGATTTCTGTGCACGTGTACATTCAGGTCAACTTACGCAATCCTCTGAATACATCTCCCTCTGCATCTGCGAGGGTCTTGCCCTGTTCCAGTGTGATCGACTTGGCCAGCTCTTTCTAAAACACACAAGCATATTCACATAAGAATGATATTTTATGATCAAATGAAAACTATTGTGCTGTGTCAACAGAGGAAATGTTGCAGGTAGAAGAAGAATACAAGGTGAACATAAAGTACTTGATAGTACTTTACGCCTCCTGACCCTTAAACTCACAATATTGTCCTTGATAAGCTGCTGATAGCGCAGAAACACCTGCTGCCGAGCCAAGATGGAGGTCTCAGACCAGGAGTGAAAGGCTCTGGAGCACGAGTCCGCAGCCGCCTGCATCTCCTCCTGAGTGGCTTTGGGGACGCGAGCAATCACCTCATTGGTGGCCTGCAGAGGGGCGACCAAACACCAGTCACCACCATGAGAGGAATTACACAAAAATCCTACCTAAAAAGTTATGGAATTACCTAAAAAGCAGCCGATTCTGCTTTTTTTGACTCATTGTTTTTGTCCAATTCAGAATTAAATAAGAGGTAGAAAGAATACTGAAATATACTATTGTTAATTATACTTAATTAACTGTTTTATTGCATTGCTCAAAGAAAGCATTCAGTTCAATAGACAGATATAAAATATATGCCTTCAAGGAATATATTGCAGACAAATCACTACTACATCATGCTAAACAAAAGTATTTTAAAAAACAATTGTTTTGCTATTTAAAAAATGTATGTACAGGACTGGCTGCAAAATGCTGATGAAAATGTTTGTTTAATAATTAAATCTGTGTGTGGACTCTGTACTGACAGATTGCATGGTGCAAACAGTACTGAAAACAATACAAGATAATTCCAGTAATGTGATAATTAGTTACTTCCAACCCTGAAAACAAGACGAGGAATGTCCTCATACAAAATATCCAAGACAATTTTTTCCACTTGTAATTATCCTAGAGGTCAAAATCCATATAATTAATTACCTCAAAGACCAGTTTGCACCAGTTGATGTACATTATGCAACCGGTTGAGCAACTCCAAAGTTAATGAAGCTCCAGCTACTGTACCAGTTTCTGTATGTACAATCTTTACCAAGCATGGTGAAATACTTACAGGATTGTGAATATCCAGCCATTCTGAAGACTTTGAATCAACAAATTTGCCATCAATGAATAGTTTAGTCGTGGGCTGTGTGGAGAGATAACACATCATATGTACATTTACTACACAAGTTATTATCTTTTTATTACACGAATCAGACCTGACAACCAGATTGGTGACTGCTTTGTTTCACACTCACCACTGAGGAGGAGTAGCACATGCGGCCAACTTTAAATGGGACCTGATAAAGAAACAATGAATGAAATAAATAGGAAAAAAAGCTTTACATATCCTGTCAAACATTAAAAGCACACAAGCAGATGCTCCCAGCTGAAACCTGCTGGCTGACAAGATTAATGAGCAACTCAGTGATGGGGACAAAGTCAAACTTCCTGGGGTTAACTGAAAGCATGAATCCAGTCCAGCCTGCTGGTGCAGTGAAATAGGCTTGATCAATTAACCAAATTACTACAACTTGATTCATGTTAAGAATCAAAAAGAGTTGTGCTTCATAAAGCAGGGTACGTGTAAGTCATCTGCAGATCTTTGAAAAGAAGAAGCATGAGTTGGAGAAATCTGTGAGGAATGAAGGAATGGGTGAAACACATTAATCCTGCAGCACATGACACTTAGTAAACAAACACCAGATCACTACTAAAGTGGCACACGGGCATGTAAACAACCTCTAAAGATCGTGATTTCTTACCTTCGTCCGCAGCACTGATTTTAATGCGGTTGAGGCCATGTTGGAGATGTGTGTGATTTGCTGGGTCGACCTGATTTGACTCTGCAGGTGAGGACGGCGGCCAGACAGCTCCAGCTCAGACCCTGGCAGATGTAGTGGCTGGAGGCGGGCTCTAAACAACCCCAGAACGCTGATTGGTTCAACGATCGCACTCCCTTGAATAACGCAACATGATTGGTTAGAATTACGTGAGGGCTGTCCAGACACCTATTAGATAGATGTGATTTAACCCGCCTATACGACGGAACTCGGCTCGCCATTGGCTCAACAGAATATCGTCCCGCCTTCTAAAAATAATGCCAGGACGTTATGCAATACGGAGCAGCTCTGTGAAAACAAAACAACTTCCAGCGTGTTCGGTTTCCTTAAAGACCCACTTAGACCGACTTGTTGTGGGGGACGAGAGGAATGAGCTGTGCAATGTGCGAGACCTAATTCAGTCTCTTTCCGGAGCATTTCTTCAGAATAAACGTGACAAGGTTACCACAGCCACAACAATGCACATGTCGATAGTTTGCCTCTCCAAGGTACTGTTTGAACTGTGTGTGTGTGTGTGTGTGTGTGTGTGTGTGTGTGTGTGTGTGTGTGTGTGTGTGTGTGTGTGTGTGTGTGTGTGTGTGTGTGTGTGTGTGTGTGTGTGTGTGTGTGTGTGTGTGTGTGATAATGTGAACCATATGAAGCCAAAATGGTGCTTAGTCATGGACCAAAGAGTAGGTAGGAGGGGGTTTAGGATCACATCCCATTGGCTGGAAAAAAGTTTGCAACAGTTGATTCAGTGCAGCAGAGAGAAAAATCAGCCAGAAAGCAATGGCCACTCAAACCAAGGTGAACTAAACCACTGGGTTGCAAAGGAGAGCTGGGATGTTTTTAAAATGACTCAAACTTTTCTGTGTTTTCTGTAACTTTCAGCCTGTACTTCATGGATACTTCAGAAGCTCCTGCTCCTGGAGGGTTCGCATCGGTGAGTCGCTTTACATGAGGCCCCTCTACTCTGCTGGTTCTTCAATTCGTGTGATATCAGAGGGATGACCGTTTGCTCTCTGTGCCCCAGCTTTTGCTCTCAAGGGCGTTGAATATGACCAGATCCCCGTCAACCTGATCCAGGATGGAGGTCAGCAGGTACAGTGTGCACATCTGGAGAATAAAGACAAATTATCAATTTCTGCATGTTGCTTCAAATAATATTTACTCTAATGCACATGATGTTGTTTCATATTGATCGAACAATTTAACATTGTGCAAAAACAAAGACTGATTGAAAGAGAGGAATCTCGTGGTACAACCTGTCCAAATGCAAAGCTGCAATCAGCTCAGTAAACGGGTAACTCTGAGGGAATATTAGAATGACGAGTAGCCACATATTTCGTATATTAATATCACTCATATTGGACAAAAGACATTTGTCGAGACAAACTACAGACACAGTAATGTAAATCATAAAGCTCCATCATATTGTTGAGAATGTTGTCTGATGATGGCTCATGGTGAAGCCACAGTCTCTGGGATTTAACATGACAGATGTCCCTGATGTCAAACGTATGATCTGTGGGCTATAAACAGGCCACCAGAGGTCCAATCTGGCCTGTCGGGTGACCGTGCAAAAAAGTGTAAAAGTGACAGGGGAAAGTAAACCTCACTGTCCACACAGAGCTTGAACTGAGCAGCAGATGGCAGCAGTGACTGTAGTATGTTTGTAAAGCTGTCGCCTGTATCACTAGGAAAATGGCTTTAGTTGAAAGAGAGATTATGGGGAATAAAAAGTATACAGCCAACTGGCTTGGTCGAGAAATACTGTTTCATATTGGATATCATATAGTCTTTGTTTAAAAATAAAAGTCAGGTTATTCATCTCAAGGTTTTTTCTTTTTTGTTTGTTTTACTGCTCCAGCTCTATTCTGATCAATCTGGGCTGTAATGTTGCTCTTCAACTAAAACGAATTTGACAGTTTGTGATGTTTCGTTCTGACCGAAACCATTCTGCAGGGAGCGATATAGTGAGGGGTTGTTATTGATGAAAATATGTATTTTAATTAAAGCCAACCTGCTTCTGCTTCTTAGTTTCCACTGTTCAGGAATAGAATGTTCCATTCTGCTACTTGGCCATCTACATCTCTTTAGTTAACTATCAGATGATAAAAGTACTTTGTGCATGCTTCATGTTGGCTATGCACACTTCTGGGTGTAAACTGACTCATGCAAACTAGTTACATTTATGTGTTCATGATTATTGTTTTTGATGGACTGGTCGATTAGGATAAGCTCCATCCCATTATGACTCCACTATGGATAATAAAGATGACTGGACAGCTGATTTCTCCTGTAAATAAATAGTTAGTGATTATAATAGTTATACAGTTAGGGGTGGTTCACTTTACACACAACCGAGTTATTTTAGCAGCCAGCTTAATGCTGCAATACTAGGATGATGTTGTATTGCTGTTGTCCAAAATAATGAAGTGATTCATGTACTCATCTAACAAAGCTTCTCCGTCTGGCTCAGTATACAGAAAAGTACAAAACATTGAATCCAATGCGACAAGTGCCTGCTGTGGAAATTGACGGCATCACCCTCAGTCAGTCAGTAAGTCCAAATCTTGCCTCGAATTCCCTCCCTGTGAATCACCATATGGAGTGATACCGACGGTGATTTTACTGACCCAGCTGGCGGTGATCCAGTACGTGGATGAGACCAGGCCAGGACCTCGTCTTCTTCCTTCCGACCCCAAGAAACGCGCCCAGGTCCGGGTGATAAGCGACCTCATTGCCTCGGGGATCCAGCCTCTGCAGGTGAGCCGAACACATCCAGAATGTAGTGCCCAAGATCAGCGTCTTCACAATGAGAATAATAATCTCTCTGCCTTTCAGAATTTATATGTGATCCAGAAAATTGGCGCTGACAAGATGCAATGGTCTCAGCATTTCATTGAGCGTGGTTTTCAGGGTTAGTGGAAGCTTATCGTTCTCACACAGCCGTGTGTTCGGTTATCAGCTTAATTAGAATTACTGATGTGCACATTTTGCCCTTCTGCAGCTCTTGAGCCAATTCTGAAGGAAACAGCAGGGAAGTATTGCGTTGGTGATGAGGTAAGAATGCAACTTGCATATAAAAAAAAAAAAGAGGAAGTGGGTGAAATACAGCTGAGCTTTCCACTCATCCTCTGCTTTATCTCAGATCTCCATGGCAGACATCTGCCTGGTCCCTCAAGTCTACAATGCAGAGAGGTATGGGGTCAAATGTTTCACAGAAACTTCACAATGTGATCACCACAAATCCATGTTTTGTAGCACATGCATTGTCTGTGCATATTCTCATTTGTCCACAAAGGAGGCATGCCAAGGCAAATTCCATCAGATCAAGTGGACTTGGTCAAATGTCTTGGAAGATGTTTCACTCCTGATTGAAGCGACTTCATCAGTTCATGAACTGATGAAGTCGCTTTGCATTGAGATGTATGCATCATTACTGCCTCGTGGATGTCCCTTTACATTTTTGAGATTTAAATTATTGTAATTTATAACCACAGGGACAACTCGTCACGTTAATTGTAATAAAATGTTTAATATATTAGCATAATTTATTTTTTAATGAAAAATACGTTTTTTTATTCCTATTTTCTCCAAAAATTCCATAATGACTTGACATGACTCCTATATAATTGCTTTCTATTTGATCAGTTTAAGAAAACGCAGTGGGTCAGGGGCTTTTCCTCAAGTTATTCTTCCAATATTTAAAAAATCATGCTTATAAAAAAAGAAATGTGCATCGTAAAACTATTTACTATAACACAAAAATTAAAACATATTTTAGTGTAATGGTAACAACAATTGCAGGCCTACTTCGAATTGAACACCCTTTTGCATTGGTGTCCAACCTAAGGCTCGCAGGTCATCTGTGGCCCAAGATCAATTTTTAATTGTCCTCAACATTTCCATAGAACAAACTGACCTACATTTGATTGAAACTGCTCAACCTTTCATTTATCTGGATGTAAAGTTTGCCCTGCCCTACAGTCTGAGGCCTGACTGTGTTTTCACCTCAACAGGTTCAAAGTGGACGTGGGGAAGTTTCCAACAATCGAGCGGTTAAATGAGACGTTACTTGAGCACGAAGCCTTCAGAGTGAGCCACCCGTCCTGCCAACCAGACACCCCCGCTGACCTGCGTCCATGAAACCACCAGCTCAGTACCGTTCTGTGTAAAGTCTTGAATAAAAAGCTCCGAGAGCAGTTACTTGTATGGTTTTTGCTTTAAAAAAAAAATGTTTATTAGCATTCCAATATATTTAATGTTGACATGCTTCTCAGTGTAGGAATCAAGGACAGGCGGCGAAGCACAGAATGTGTAAAACATGCAGATCAGAGATTTGTTAAGCAAAGTGGAAAACCTCTCAGTTCACACGCTGCCTCTCATGACTTTTGAGGCTGTGCAATGAGTCCCAGTGAAGAAACATACAATTATTATTCCTACAAATAAATACATCTCCCGTCATATCTAATGCGGTTTGAACATCACTTATCGCAAGGAATCTCCACTTTGCACTTGATCGTGTCGTCGTAGAAGGAACCGCAGCAGTCCGAGCCCCCGAACACCAGCAGGCTGCACTGGAGCGTAACGTTTCCACGCCGCCCGTGCTTCTCGGTGTCCGTCACCGCCACGCAGCCCAGGTTTATCAAGCTGTGTCCGGCACGAGGCTTCAGGCAGAGCAGTGGAGACTCCACTGAACTCCACATGTTGGTGTCTGAAGGAGAAACAAAGCCCAAAGTGAAGATTGGGTCCATCTCGAAGAAGTGCTGCAGAAAAGATCAGGTCTCGCTCACCGGTGTTGAAGACGTGCACATCCTGCAGTGCGCCGATCGCACTGCAACCTCCACTGATTAAAACCCTGTTGTCTGAAACCGGGAGTGCGGCGTGAAATCTGTCAACATGGACAAACTTTAATGTAGAACGGTCTTCGTTTATAGTCACATACACGCATGAAATGTACAGAAGAAAATGAGACGATCCTTTATAATGTGATTGTTTTGTCAAATATTTCTTCACTCATAATGGCTAAAGTGAAGAATTTGGAGATTTTGTGGCCTCCTGTTATGGAAAACACAAGAAAAACATCTATAATGTTTTAATATTTTGGGCTATGGATTTTTGAGTATCAATATAACATTTTAAAATAATTTTAATTTTTCAGTTCAACAAATTTAAAATGTGAGGTTTCACTAATATGCAGTGATAATGTAATGTTTACATTAGGGGTGTCACACAGTTCAGGTAAAATAGTGCCATAATGACATTTAAATTTAAGCTTTAATGTTTTTCTTTGTTGTGGCAAAGAGTGTACGTGATAAAAATGTATTTTCTCAAACCCAAACAATTACTATGAAAAATGACTACAACCTCAACATAAAGGCCAATTTTAATGATGCAAAATACAGTGAAATGTCTCAAAAACTTCTATAGCTCCTCCATTTTGCATATTTTACAAATTCACCCCGACAGCGAGACTTTGAGGCCAATTCCAGGTTTTCCATCTTTCAAGGCAGCATCACTGATATCTCAGCCCGGGTCTCGGTGTGGTGTTCGTGTCCACTACTCTTAAGAAATGTGTTAAATAATTTGTATTTTTTTTTTTTTAGCTTTTTACAATTTGCTGGGAGGTTTGGCTGGATTGGAGCGCCTTGCAGGCTTGTTTTGACCCACTGGCCGGATGTCTGACCGGGCACTAAACACACTAAAAATACTAAAAGGCGACGGCTCCATCGACATTCATCAAGGCTGATCAGCTCTGTACTCACCCTCGAGGCAGTGGCGGCATGTTTCCACACTTCACAGCTGCGTACTCCATGTATCCTTCAGTCAGAGAGGAAAATAAATCAGACTGGGAAGCCATATTGTCACTGAACATGAGCTTGAATCTTCCCCTCACCCAGATCTAAAACATGGACGTCATTCAGGTAGGTGGCCGTCTTCCGTCCACCGAATATGATAATTTTATTAGACAGGAGTGTTGCCGAGTGTCTGTTTAATGAAGAGCTCGGTTAGTACAAGTTAAAATGAGGACAGCACTCATGGTATAGTGTATGGAGGTTGCCATGGACAGACGTCTGACCCAAATCGAGACAGAGGCCGGTCTCCTTCCACGATGGGCTGATACCAGAGCTGGAACTCCGGGTTGAAGATGTACAGAGCATTCCTGCAGGTCTCCTCCCCTGAAGAGGAACTCGGCTGAACTCCACCAAATACAAACAGCTCTTTCTTGTAAAAGGCCGCAGAGTGATACGTCAAATTCGGAACGTTCCCCTTCGCCTTGGGGGAAAAATAAATAAATGAAGTGAACCCACAAATAAAACCAGAAATGAGAGTATTTCTTACAAGCGGGTCAGATGAACGTGTGCGTGGTCTTCAACAAACCCACAGTGACAAGCCTCCACTTCCAGGTCAGAGTGTCGAGGATGTACAGCTCGCTGGAGCGCTGACCCGCCCTCAGGCCGCCGTAAACATAGACGGTCTTGGAGTCTGGGTCGTAGGTCGCGGTGTGTCCTCGGGCGCACAGCGGTTCAGGTTCCGGAGCAGAGGAGTGTATCGGGAACCAGAAGTCATTGTCTAAAAGAAAATCAGGAAACATTTCCCATCCCCAGGATTTAAAACGGTATCTTCGATTCTCCTTTAGGGTTTTTATTATATATAGTAGAAGTGTACAGACCCAGCTCGAGCTTCCACAGGAAGTCTACGCAGCGGCCTCGGTCCGTTTCCCCTCCGATGAGGATGGCGGTGTCGGGGTCACTCAGACACATGGCGTGGCTCCACCGCTTTGACGGACACACTGAAACTGACCATCAGTTCTGGTTAAAGACCCGTCTGCGTGCTCGGACGTGACCACGGTGGACGTACAGTCCCAGTCTGACCTTCTCTGTCGTCAGTCTTGATGTGCACGGCCATGGCCTCCCGGCTGCTCAGTCTGGACAGTCTCCTCCTCTTGGGGGTTGAAGCTTGGTCCGTGTCCTCGGACAGACCGTCCATGTCCTCCGAGCTCCATGTCAGGTGGCCTCGCTTACTGATGACCGTGCGTTTGGGGGTTTTGTCCTTGCAGAGCACATGACAGATCAGTCCGGACGACTTTTGTATGCACACAAAAGACGCCATTGTCATTAAGAACACTGAACCGATGGAAATGATCTGTGCCGTACGTTTTGGCCTCCAGATACTTGACATGTTAAGTTTTGCTTGAACTTATTTAAACTCAGACATCTGCAGCCTTTCACTGCAATAGATTAATGATGCACATCGAGCAATACATTTTGGCTGAATTCTGCATTTTCTGTTATTTGAAATTGCAAAATAAATAAATTGTTCACAGCAGATCTTCTGCTCTATATCTAGTTTCAGCGACTGATGATGCAGTTCAAACTATATTTATAATAGTCTCACTTTTCCAATAAATTATGAAGTTATAAGGGTTTGTGTTTGAATCAAAAACATCTCTGCTTCAGGTCAATAAAAGACTGAAAATGACAATGTAATTTACTGCAGACACACTGACTGATCTCTGATCTCTGCTGGTTGAATTCTAGGTTTGTCAAGTCAAGGCAGGTTGGAAGTCAACATTTCTGCAGGTCTTAAATTTCAAAAACTTTGCTTTGGGTTGTTGTCCTGCTGCATGATAAATGTCCTCCCGGTTAGTTCAGATGCATTTCTTCATAAATTGACGGACAAAATCTTTCAGTACATTTCTGAATTTATTCTGTTTGCTGCCATCATCAGTGACTTCATCATTAAACATTGACGAGTCTGTTCCAGAAGCAGCCATGATGGTACCTCCACCATGCTTCACAGATGAGCTTGTATGCTTCGGATCATAAGCAGTTCCTTTCTTTCTCCACCCTCTGGCCTTCCATGACTTTCGTAGAGATTAATCTTGGCCTCAACCGTGTTCCACAACGTTTCCAACTCTTCTCTGAACTTCTTTGCAAATTCCACTCCGGCCTTCTGATTCTCACCGCTGATGGGAGTGGTTTGCATCTTGTCGTGTGGCCTTGATGGGGTTTTTAACTCTCGTCTCATACCTATCTTCTGATCTTAAACCCAAATGTCTCCGGTGATTAACGAAAACAAAGGAACTGGTCTTGTTGTTCCAATACTTTTGGAGGGAACTGTACGTCAATGACCTTGTTGCAGTGTCACTGCAGAACAAAACCTCACACGAGCTGCAGGTTTGGAGATGCTCTGAAGCAGTCCGCTCACATTAGTTTATCGCCACACTCAATAGTTTTTTAGCTCCCAACACATCAAATGTGACCCCGAAATGTTGACTTGCCGTTTATAATTTGTGCACTGGGAAGGTCACAACACAACACAGCTGGAACTGAACAGTACACAGCAACACTGAAGCCAAGAGATCAGGGAACACTCTCTATTAGCATCATACAATAACTTACAAATATATACAAGTTAAAGGCTGCAGAAATACGGTGCGCTGAGACGTGACAGCCTTTTGTCAACATCACTCTGAAGAGCCACTGTGGGTAAATAAGAATTCATATTGCACTTATATTTCTTAGAAAAAGTATATCAAATGTGAACAATTTCCCTATAAACTGTGTTTCTGCCCTAAAATGATTTTTTTGCAGCTGTCGGCATCTAAAAGGTGAGGAGGCCTTTTTTTTTTTTTTTTTAATTGTCTCATAAATTGGCCATAAACTGAGCTGTATGTGTAACAAGTTTGACACTCCTGTACCAACCACCAGTACGATGAAGATAGAACCAGTAGCTGCGTTTACACCGTCACGTTCTTGTCAATCTGATTGATTTGTCTGATTCTAGGATCAGATTGTCCCGTTTACATGAACACTGAATAAAGTAGTGGGAATGTTGTGCCGGTTTATATGAACCGAGATGTGACACGATTCATTTCAGTGGATCAATCCCACAATGCTTTGCACTGTGACGCTTGTGACATTCGCAATGGAATGGACTATGATGGGATCAGAAACCGGACTACACCACCCCCTACCATCCCATCGTACTTTCAATCAGACGGTGCAAATATAATCCGAATGAAGTGTTTATATGGTGCAAATTTAATTGGGTTGGCATTTAATCGGATTACTTTTAATCCATGTAACCACACTAGTGTTCCCTCACCTGTCAGAGTCTCAGTTCTCTGGCTGATTGATGGATATAAAAAGGTTTAATTCAGGGTTGTCATCATTTCAAATGGTCAATATATAACAAATAAGGCTCGTTAAGATTGTAGTTCGCTGCGCCGCTAAGTTGGGCTGAATTACATTAGTGCGTTTTTGATATTTAGGTTAGATCGTTAACTCCGAACTTGTCCGAACTTCTCAAACAAAACTTCAAATTAAGATCTTTGTTAAGGCAGATTCTATGACATGATGACTTAATGAAGTGGACGGTGAAGAGATCTTTAATAGTGACGCTCACCGTGGGCCACCCTGCGGGTTTACACTCCACTGCGTTGTCACTGGTGTTGCTTTTATTCTCCTGGAGCTCAGCGCTGCAAACACTCTCACCCAGGTGTGAGAAGCTGGGCGTTACCTGCGAGGACTTCACAATAAAAGCATTTTCAACGCGTGAACATTTAGAAGCAGTCCGTTTTAGGCCAGCTGATCTCACCACCTCGTTCACGGTGCTCTGGAGCATCGTGCTGGAGAGATGGCTCACATTCTCCTGCTCCGGAAACAAAGACTTCCTTTGAAGTGACGGAGTGCTGCTGAGGACACGGGTCGTTTCCTGAGGCCGGTCACGAGCCACCGCATGAAACAACAAGAGAAACGGTATCAACAACAAACTCCAGCCAACTAAAACCTCAAGAGAAGAAAAGTTCAGACTTAAAAAGTGTGAATGTCAATAATCATAGAGGACGACGAGGATAGTTTTCAGGAGTGGAACAATTACTCGTATTACTGTAATGTAGTGTTTTTTTTAAATATGTAATTTTAGTAAGTTAAGTACAATGTACACATGTAATCTACCAATCTACTGAGCATCAAACAAGAAAAACGGAGTTAAAAAATTGCTTCAAAACCACAAAATCAAGCTGATCTGCTTGATTGCAGATGCATAAAAAACAAACACGGCGGACTTGCATCTGATTAAAATTGTGTTCAAGAAGAGAAAGAGCCCTGTAAAGTATAAATCCCAAAGACAACATTATCACTGAAGTGTTTCAGAAACCATCACAATACATTATTACACGTCACAAGCTCAACTAAAAACATACAGCTTTAGCCTAACAAATACTGGAGTTTATTTCAAGGCGAATATCCAATAAACATGCAATCATGTTGTATTCTGATAATGTGTTTTGTGATTATGTGCTTTGAGAATTGTTCATCGACATAACAGTGCTCTTTCTCTTGCCACATCATGTGGATCCGGTTTGTTTCCATCACGTGTGTCGCCAGTTTCCACCAGCAGCATTTTAGAAATGGAACAGTTTGTTGATTTTCAGTAACTTTCCTCATTATTGTGCTTCTGATTTCTTCACACCAGGCTTTCAATTGAAATGATTTAGAATAGATTAGAATTCTTTAATAATCCCAGAAGGAAATTATCGTACAGCATTGCTCCATACAGTATATAATAAACGGAATTGAAATTTAAAAAAAAAATCTAGACAGGCTAAAAATGTAATATTAAATTTTTATGTGAATGAGGTTTAACAGTGACTAATAACAGCAGAAAAACACAAACATTACAATAAATTACTCAAATTGTTTTTCACCTTTATCTTTACCAGAAAAACCTCGATGATTTTAAATCTGTTTTTCCAGGTGTCCTGGCCAAGACAGGCAGCAGAACATTAACGTTTCGTAAACAGGTACACATAAAACATAAGAAAAATGTCAACACATTCAAAGACGTGCAAAAGAATTTAATAAATTCAAATTAAGTCAATTATTTACAACATCTGCAGACAGATGTGTCACTAAGCAACTTTTTTTTTTTAAAGAGTCCAGTGAAACCAAACGCACAATATTCGTTAATCATTTGAAATTATTGGCTCTTCTTTCGTGGAAGCATCTTTTTTCATATCTATATTGTGCAGCTCTCGTTTCTTTCCAACAGCAGCTTTATTTGTAACTGAATACAGTTGTTCTCAAGTGTAACTATACACCATTTTTCCACTTCTGGTTGTTTTTTATTGGTCCGAGGAACAGAAACCATGTTTTGGGTTTTTTAACCTTCATACCTGTCCACAGACTGTGAGTAAGATCTTTCCACAGCCTCCTCTCCTGCCTCTGCGTGCAGCCACTGTGACAATGTCAGAGTCCCAGTCTCCCTCCCAGGTGAGACACCTGAGTGCAGACAAACTGTCACTTCACATCGTCTTCACGTCTTTAAATGGGACCTTGTCTCCTTGACGTACCTGACTTGAGAGGTGAGGGTTCCTATCCTCTGGGCTGGTACTTCTGCACTGACTAGGACCTCCACTGAGATGGTCATCCCGCTGCAGGTCCAGTCTCCCAGGCCAAAGACGACCAGCTGGGAGGGCAGTGGCAGCGGCACGTGCACTTGGAAGCAGCTTCGGTTAGATTTACTGTGGACAGGTAATGTTTTAATGTTGATTCAAAGTTTAAAAAAAACAAAAACGTTTCATTTAAAAAAAGAAAAGAAACCAGCAAACCTGCTGAACTGACGCGGCGCGTCACGCAGAGACCACAGTGCGTAAAAGTTGAGTCTCCCCATGTTGCTTTTTGGAACACGTGGGAGAGCACGCGACAGGCTCCAGGCCAATTAAAAGGCGAGCACACAGGTGAGGAGGTCAGTTTCATATTAAAAAATAAATAAAAAATGTTGGTTCGTTTGTTTGTTGATGAACAATTACATGATTTTAATAGGTTGTGATGTAAAGTGGGCCGGTCTGAGGTAAGAAACTCCAGGACTGAAAATGAGTCCCACTCCGTCCCTGATATCATATATAACAAATCATGAGATCCCAGAGTTCAATCCAGGTAAGCTGCGAGCCTGAGAGGAAACACAGATGACAGTGAGGACCAGAACTGTAGATGTATAGAAAGAGAGGGAGAGGGAGAATAAGGCTGAGGAGAAATGTGAAAGAGAGCAAATGGAGGTCAAACTACTAATGTTGCAGCAAAAACTAGAAGAACATAGAGGTTTGTATTTCCAGAAGAAAATTCCAGTGTGAAGGCTGAACAAAGCTGATCTCCTTTGATCTGGGCGGCTCCAGTGCTGAGAGACGCCCACAGCATGTCACTCATCTCATGAACAAGCTGCACATTTTGATATTTGAACCGTTAGTCAGAAGAATAACAATAAAGATGAGATCACTAATGTGTGAACGCCTTCAGCATTTACACAATAAGAAGTGAAAGTATGAAAGAGAGAAATGATGGCCGACTATCTAAGTTTAGTGATGCACAGCTTAAAAGCATAAAGGTATTTGGGTTTATAAGCGTTGACTGTTGTTTTCTCTCCCAGACGGCGCAGCCGGCTCCACTGAGGAGGACCGTAGGAACATGGTGTGGTGTCCCCACCCTCAGCTCTCTGATGTGTGTGTTTTAATAATCTTATTGCCGCTCCACAACATACGATTTTCAGCCATCCCAGTCGAATGCTGAAAACTGCGGCGATATCTTTGGCGGCCGTTGTCATGACAACCTGCGATTAAAGATTAAAAAAATTCTCTGTCCCCCGTCGTCTTCTGACCTGTGGCTGCCTCGGGTTTCCGACTCTCGTCCTCTTCAGGCTCTGGACGTGTTGCTGTGGCACAAGCGCGACGTGGAGCGCTCGCTGGCCGACCTCGCCAACTGCACCCCGGTCCTGGACGTGGAGTGCACGGTGGAGGACAAAGTACGGTTTGAGCAGGTCTTCAGCCGCCACGGCAAGCGATTCCACCTCATCCAGCAGATGGTACGCCGTGGTCGGAAACACACACGGAAATGTTTCAGTGATGGGTGAAGCAGCAGCGTGTCACGTTGTTATGCTGAGTAGCTCCCAGACAAGCCGATCTCCAGCCTGGTGAAGTTTTACTCCCGCTGGAAGAAGACCCGGAGTAAGACCCCCGTCAAGGCCCGACGGGGCCGGAGGCAGGTGTGCCAAACTTCTAAGGTATTGGAACCTTTTATTTCTTTTCTTTCTTCACTCAAATCCCTCCAGTTATTCCCCTCTGTTGGGATTGAGATGAATCCTAATCCCCTCGTTGCTCTCCTGGTGTGGCCTGCTTCTCTCTGTCTCCCTCCCAGCCGGCCACAAAGAAGAACTCTGCCTGGACCACGGGTGAGCAGCTCCTGGGTGCAGGGTGAGTGAAAGGTTCCTCACATTGACTCCTCTTCCTCCTACCTCACCTTCATATTCCTGTTCTCTGCCTGTACAATGTGTGTTATCCAAGTCAGGCAGCACCTCTTGCTGCTATGGTTGGTTTGGATCCACGAGAGAAAAGTTGGCAATAAATATAAAAAGAAATTCAGCTCAAACCCAGAAATGACTTTCCAACCAGTATTGATATGAATTTATGGGGAAGATTTAAGCACATTTCAAGCAAATGTATTATTTTTAGAGCATGATCATTGTTTTCCGAGCAAGTCATTGAAAAAACAACCGATCAATCAGAAACGCATGAGCCGTTCAGGAGTGACCGACCATGTGTGCCTTTAAGAAACGAGACGGTTTCCCGGAGTTCAGCTGCGTCTGCGGCGGCAGAGAGAGCACTTTGAATGTTTGCAGGATGACGGCATGAAGCAGGTCAGCAGAGCACCAAGTGCACTGAACAGAAACCTGCAGCAACAAGCACACCCTCCTGTAGCTTCATTAAACCTGCCATTTCTTTTCCAGCGATTCGCCGCTACGGCAAAGACTTCGCCGTCATCGCTGAAGAGATCGGGACCAAAACACCGGCCATCGATTAAGAGTCGATTCCAGACCTGAGGGACTACTTTCAGCTGCGGATGTGTTGCTGCTGACCTGGTGACGTTTTAGGACATCATGACGACTCTCGTAACGTCTGATTCTTCCTTCTCCTTGAGATCAAAATGGAGGAGTCTCCCTGAGACACTGCTAGTGACTCCTCTCCTCCACCCTCCATCCAGATCCCCACCTCCTCTTCCTCCCTATCCCAGCCTTCCCCGCTGCTGCACCCCGCTCCTCGGTCAACCTTTCTCAGCCACCTCCACCCCAGACACACCCACTACAGAACCGCTCCCTAGAACACCACCCGCTGCACCTGCTCATTATGCCCGCCATCACCCCCACCCCCACCTCCATCGGGAGCTCCGGCCTCAGGGGATCTCCTTCTAGCTCCACCTCCTCTCCGTGGGCCAGATGCCGCCGTCACTGATACACATCATACACACCGTACCGATCATAGACTTAATATACGGAGACTTCCCATTGACGGGCGCTGCCAAATGGAGTTGATGTCGCAGCGCGACGCCATCTTGGATGGGGCACCCGTGCAACCACAGCGCATTTATTTCTATGGAGGAAGGTTAATTTCCAAATGCAGTCATCACAATTCTTGGAATTTTCACACATAATACGTGCTTGCATACTGAACTTTGCAATATGCTCTTGAACAAAAACAGATATAAGTTGTGGCATATTAATAAATGAATACATTTACATCTTAATTAAACTTTGATTTTTTTCATTTGAATTAATTTTTTTCACACGCGCACACACACAAATCATGACTCTTGTTTACAAACCAAAAACACTATAACTTCCGAACTTCTTCATATTTCTGTTTTGTGTACTGTGAATCTTACACTACGCTTCTCTTACAACTGGGGCTGTTGAGCTAAAACCCTTGGAAAAACAACCGTTTTACACAGCTTCTTGCTTTTCCTGGCGCTCTGTAACTCCAGAGCAGCCAATTTTGCAATGTGGGGCAACCTCACTTTGTGGAATACAGCGACAAGAAATGTTACAATCATGAAATGATGGTTCTGAAATCCAAA
The DNA here is from genome assembly GCF_963383615.2 of Lipophrys pholis. Taxonomy (NCBI): domain Eukaryota; kingdom Metazoa; phylum Chordata; class Actinopteri; order Blenniiformes; family Blenniidae; genus Lipophrys; species Lipophrys pholis. The sequence continues at coordinate 21,228,819 of NC_137633.1, forward strand.
TTGTGTGTCTGTAATGTGCTCCCCGAGAAAAAAAACCATCTTCGGAACCAATCTCAGATCAAACAAAATGGTCCACATAAGACACAATGACAACGTTTTCTGTGGAGTTTTGGCAAATCACTTGCTTGGCTGCTCTGATCACCTTCGCTCTTCCCTCTGAGGGGATCATCAGCCCCACCATTGTTTTTCAGTTCAAGCAGGCGGTAGCTCTGGTACAGCAGCTGTGACACGGCTTTGCCAGGCACACCTCACAGGGCAGTTTTTTTCAGAATTTGTCTGACAACAAACCCTGAATTGTAGACCGGGACACGTCTGCAGCTGATAGGAGCACAGGCTCATCTTTAGCTGCCACGCTCCCTGACCCACTTGGTGAGACACCCATCAGAATGTGCTCACTAACACAGATTTAGACAGATTTGTGAACAATATTTGAGAGAAATAGGTCTTTTGTGTATATAGAAAATGTTTGACATCTTTGAGTTCAGCTCATGAAAAATGGGAGCAAAAACAAAAGTGTTGCGTTTATATTTTGGTTCAGTGTATAAAACAGTTGTCCCCCACAGATCTGACCCACAGATTGACCTGACAGAATTGAAGAAAAGCTCCAGGTGACCCTGACGGAAGCGGTATGTGCAGACATAACGCTGGACTTGGAGCAGACCAGGAATCATCAACATTGTGTCCATGTTGATGCCAAAGCCCATGACTGGAAGATACCCTCAAAATATACGCTCATCATGTCTCCTCCCACCACACTGACTGAGAAACACTGACAACATCTGATTGTAGATTAGTTTGTAAACAAGCTTACAGTTTCAGAAGCTTTGGTTTAGGATCAGCATTTATGCATCAAAATAGGAGTTTTGTTGAGGTGTGTGTGTGTGTGTGTGTGAGAGAGAGAGAACCTACAAGTTTCCAACTTCATGATGTGAATATTTCTATTTCAAACATAACGGTCGTAGATTAGTAACATCTCTCCTGTTCACTGCCACTCATATTAAACACACACACACACACACACAAAGAAAGAATGTGGACCAGACTGTAGTAGTGTCAGGGTTCTGTGTGTGAAGTGAAACACCACTCTAACATCTTCACTCCTCCTGCCTTCCTGCTTCTCCTGCTGCTCTTAAGGTCAGAATCCATGAAGCTTCAGCAAGAGTGGAACATCTGGAGAAGAGAAGACTCCACCTACCTCAATCATTAAGTGATATGTTTCCCGTTTCTGTCCCAAAACAATGATCCAAGTCACACAAACATCAAGGCTCAAACTCCATTTAGTACTTTCTTTGACCTAATTTTAAATTTGTAGGTTGTAAAAATGTGTAATTGTATATCAAACAGATAGGGGGTAGCATAATACCTGTGAGCCATGTACATTATAGTACATGGTCCTCCAGATCATGTGACTCCCCAACCATCTGTAATATCTGGTCAGATATGACCTGAATGGCTGAACATCGTTGCATTTTGCTCTTGTGTGATTTGAAGAACGGTTACATTTATTTCACAAGCTGTGCTTTGAGCCTGACTTTGTGTTCATATGATAAAGTCCTGTTGAGCAGATTAGATTATTGGTTTTCAGTTTGAGTTTGTTGTCCGCCAGAGACCTCAAGGATGTGCAAATATTATCTTTTAATATTAAAAAGCCCAGAACTGGACACTTCTCAGAATCTAAATGAGATCAATCACTATTGCTAGCCTGGACAGTCTTGGTGTGTATCTGGGTGAATGGTTGTATGCAAACAAATGAATGTGATGACGTGAATGGCACAGATGGGTGGTGCAGTGGTTCACGCTCTTACCTCACAGTGAGTTCAAACACCCGCTGGGGCCTTTCTGTGTGGAGTCTGCATGTTCCCTCATGTGCACGGAGATAACAGACTGGTTAAAAATGAAGGTACTTCATTTAGGATATTGTAGTAGATCTGCACTGTTGACAGCATTTAATCATCTATGTTTATGTGAGTAAAGCAAAGCTTGTAGTCTCAAGCATCTCAAGCGTTACAGCGAAGCCTGATTGTGTTCGTTACTCCGCCTCCATCTTTGGCAGTCTGATGTTTTCAGTATTGGGAGCACAGATGATAAAAGGAGACTCCACAATATAAGTACTGCCCCATTTAAAGATTATACCTGGTGCATTTCTTTTTTTAAGAAAACAAGTGAAGCCTGATGGAGGCTCCTGTGAAAGTGAGGACTGTCACCGGCCTCCAGGGAGGGCTGAAAATAAAACCTGGTTTCATCAGCATCTCTGTAACAATTACATCAATCCCCCGGTGCAACAATTTAATAGAAACACCAGGGACCATCCTGGAGCGCACTTCTAATCCTGGACAGCCGCAGCCACGCTCTCATGAAATGAGGCACCTTGGATAAAAAGAAGGGATTAATCACACACAAAGCTAGATAATCTTCTCTTTATTGTGGAATATAAACTTCATGGTCATAACTTACAGTGGAGGTACAGCACAGCAAACATGGGAAGCTTGAAATCCGCTGCTTCAGATGGTCAGCAGCTAAATCTGTGAAGTCTTTGGGGGCATGCGGACGAGCGAGTGCGGTGAAAGCATCGATTGTGCACCGAAGGACGGATTGACGCTTTCCAACACACCCAAGATGATCAAAAACAGTGTACACAAAACACACTCGGGTGAAACATTACAGCTGGTCCCTTCTTCGAAAGCGGCTAATTAAGGGGGGGGGGGGCAATGTAAATATTGGATCTACATTACATAAGAAGAGCTTCGTGCGATAAGGGATGGCTTTTATTTGCGCCGTAAAGAGCACGCTCTGGAAACCTTTTGCTTCAGTACATTCAACCATAGACATCTTTCACCAACACGCCGCCGTTGCAGCAGATGACCACCCTGAATTTATATTCCACTCTGCTCAACGTGAGGAATACAGGAAACGACGACGCAACGCAACGGTCACAGTTATCAAAAAAATAAAAAGTGCACACGTACAACAGAAAACAGCTTCATTTCTTTAGAGCACAGCTGAATAAGCGCCTGGCCAGGTGAAGGAGATTCTCTGCAGGCGTTCCCTGATCACTGCTACCATAGAAATGCTACAGGGTGAAGACAGTGTGTGTGTGTGTGTGTGTGTGTGTGTGTGTGTGTGTGTGTGTGTGTGTGTGTGTGTGTGTGTGTGTGTGTGTGAGAATGAGCACTCCACCAAATAGCTGTATATATGAGATTATGGCACATTCGCGAGGCTTCTTCAAATACATATCAGCAAGACACTGAAGCAGGTGATGCATTCAAAACCATTATGCAGATATTCAACATGTGACAACACAAGCTGATAGATAAAAAATAGATATGCTTATATTTAATGTTGTTGTTTTTTTTTTTATATTAGAATTTCAAGTGTGGAATCAAAAATAGTTCATTGTTCTTAAGAGTAATATTTCTCTTTAAATTATACATTCATGAGCAACAGACGGGCATCTCAGGCACTGTAATAAACCCTGTAGTAGAGAGTTTTATTCCGCCACAGTGAGTAGGAGTTGTCGAACTTCAGGAGGTACGTGCCTTCACCGGGGAAGTCGTGGCTGCCGCCGTGCACGGACAGATGGCTGTCCTGACGGTACACGGGGAGGAGCTCCGCCAGGTTAGAGTTGGTGTGAGTTTTAGAGCCCTTCTCCACGTCCCCGTGACCGACCGGCCCTGGAATGGGAAACGCATAAAGCGAAGAGTCAACACGGCGCCTCGGACCGCAGCTGCACAAATCCACATAAAATCGTGGTAATGGGTTGTTTTATAGATGAAGAGCATCCAGTGTGTGTTTTTATAGATTCATCGCAGTGAGACTGACGCCCCGTTTTACACAACGACTCAAGTGAAAACGCATCATTTTTTTCATTTTCATTTCAGAAAGAGACACGGTCCTTGACACGGCAATGTTTTGAAAACGATGTAGTTCTCATGGTGGGCCACTAGTAGGTGGTGTTGGTTGTTTTTGTAATGAAACCACACACACATGCAGCAGAGAACAACACGCTATCAACAATTACAATGTGAGGACATTTGTACGGACAGACGACCAAGTTGGATTGTTATTACAGTCACTGTCAACTATATAAAACCACCAAGTCCCAGGAGAATATGCACTGGGAGTCATGACACTCCGGAGGCAAACGATGTTGTTATTGCCCTTCTACTGAGCATGTGCAGAATTGTTTACGATGGGTGTGGAGTGCATGCGTATCAACAGCGTTTCCATCGTCTACGCAGAAACTTTTCAAAAAGCTGCGTTTTCAGTGGCTCCAACACCGTAGTCGTGTAAACATAAACACAAAACGCAAGGAAAGTTTTGCATTTTCACTTTAAAACGCCGTGGTGTCAATGGGGCCCGGAGTCATTTCCTCCACGCCAAACCTCAACTCACCTTCCAGCTCCTCTTCTTCATCTTCGTCATCACTCGACTCGCTGATGTGCACCGTGATGGAGCGGCTCGTCACGGGCGTCCAGTCAAAATAAATGCCGAAGCCAATGTCGTAACCGTCCGTGGCGAACTCCCAGCACACTTTCTTGGCCTCGGGGACGGTGGGCACGTGAACCGTCATGATGTCGCCTCTGTACACCGTCACCATGCTGTCCTTCTCCGCTCGCAGCTTCGCCTTCAGCTCCTTCAGCGCGGCAGATGTCCAAGTCGTCGGGGGACTCAGGGGCGGCATCTGGGCTGCAGTTTGAGGAGGAGACAGGAGTGACTCGTTTACACCACAACGCTTCAAGTTTTTCTGTTTGTGGATATAGGCCTACATTTCTCCATCCAAGTATGCACTATTGAAAAAACATGCTTATCCCCCTTGTTTGAAAGCATTTTCAGTATTACTGTATTTCATTTGACAGACTGTAGCAACCTTTATTTAGGCGTCATAAACTGGGAACAATGAAAACTAGAAATCTACAAAGAAAGAAGATAGAACTATTGCTCATTTTGGGCATTTGCGTTACAAAAATACAGGAACCGCCTCCACCCATCCAACATTCACAACTATGCTCAATTTAGAGCCACTGATGAGCCTCAAGCCGGCACACACAGGGAAAATATGCAAACTATACACAGAGATGCCTGGACTCACTCTGGGGAGATTTTCATAATGGACAAGGCAGAAATACAAAACCACTACACCACCATGCCATTCTCACTCAGGGGTAACAGCAAAGCAGCAGATGAATGTTCTTGGACAAAAGATGGTTCGATAATACGCCTTAGAATATTCAAAATTTAAATCTAACTATTTCTTGTGATTTAGGAGAGACAAAATAGCCTAAGTCACAAGCTTTTATTTTATAAGAAGTGGTCAGCATCACCAAGAGCAGGCCAGCTACAACCTTATCAGAAGGCAGCCGTGGTTCAGTTGGTCATCTTTCAATCCCAAATTGGTGGTTTAATCTCTTAATGTCACAGAGGGAAGATAAAGGTTGAGGAAGACACTGAAGCCAAAGTATAAACACCTAGCTTGTACTGGTGTTTTGTGTGTCTGGTGCACTCAAATATGTGCAACCACATTTGGTATCATTATTGTTTTGAGTAATAGACTGAAGTTTATCCGATAAGCCCTTAGTGTGTGCAAATATACTCTGGTAATTAAGTGCCACTGTACTTCTTCCTCCAAGACGCTACCTTTAATTTACAGATAGTTCTTTTTGAGATTGTGGTCACCGTGCCTTGGACCAGTAACATGGATTGGACTGATCCTGTGAAGCATGCTCTGTAAAAACCGTCAACTTACTATTTTTCTGCCACATTAATACATTAATGAAAGCTGTAAATCGAAGCAGCAGCAGCATGATGGCAGACTCAGCAGGTCCTCACCTTTCATCTCAGCGGACATCTGACAGCTCCCAGAGCTCCTGTTGTCCTCGGCTCCGTCCCCCGGGGCCTGCTCAGCAGGGGCCTCCTCATTACCCTCAAAACACACACAAGGCTTATTATTGGAAATAAACATTACTTTGATTATGTGTCCTTGTTTATTGCCGCTTGTTGGCAAACATACTTGGGTAATTGTTACCTCAGAGGGCTGTCCTGACTTCTCCCCACTGTCATCCATGTCAGCCTGGCTTTGGGATGGAGTGACGCTCTCTGAAAGATTGGTGCTCTGCAGCCTGGAGAGGAGACAGAACAGCAGCAGCTGACATTATTGAGGTGATGAAGATGATGATGAAGGAGGAGGAGGAAGAAGAAGAAGAAGAAGCAGCAGCAGCAGCAGCATGAAGCAACAGGTTACCTGTTCAGCGGTCTGTTGTCGCACTGCTGGGATGTTATCCCGGGAAAAGAGGAGAAGGACAGGGATGACAGCCGCGACTGCAGCTCTGATGAAGCCTCTAATGTCTCCATGGCTGTCATGACAAGACAAAGTCTGCGATGCTGCAAGAGATGAGACCCCGCCCCTTGTAACCACACGGAGGGAACGAGAGAGAGAGAGAGAGAGAGAGAGAGAGAGAGAGAGAGAGAGAGAGAGAGAGAGAGAGAGAGAGAGAGAGAGAGAGAGAGAGAGAGAGAGAGAGAGAGAGAGAGAGACTGAGAGAGACTGGCAGCCCGGGTACACTAACCCAGCTGCCTCCCACAGTAACGCCAAGCCCAGCGGAGGTGTGTGAATGAAAAAGCAGCAGATTGTCCACACATGTGGTGTTTTCATGAACTCCGTCTCCGGAAACTCGTCAGCTAGCAGCAGGTTAGCAGCTGTTAGCTTCCCGCCGAGCGGGCAAAAGTGCCCAGACAGACACAACACCACACAAACACATCTTACCGCGAAGCAGCGCTGATAAACCCGACGTGGTTCTGGGTGTGATCCAGCTCAGGCCATTGAGAAAAACCGCCCCCGTGTCCGTGCAGTCATGTGACGGATGAATCCACCGTGGTCCTGCAGCCACACGGGGAAAAAACTGACGAGCGTCTTTGAGCCCGCCGAGTTTTCACGAGTGTTGACGAAAATCTACGAAACTGTTGTTGCGAGGGGAGAGGGCGGGGGGGGGACAAAAAAAACTAAAAACAGGCAAGAATCTTTGACTTCTGTGTGTTTCTTTTTAATTAAACATACAACAAAGGGGATAAACATCACATCAACTTCAAATATAACAGGGTTAAAAAATAAAAACATACGAGGGTTTTGAAATTTCCGTGTTTTCACGAGTTCCTACGAAAATTTACGAAGCTGCTGCCGAATCAAAACGAGATGGACGTGAAATAATTTTGAATTATTGATTTTGACATTCAGAAAACCACATCTATAACTACATCATTCATTTACATTTATATGAACAAAAAAATATTAAAAAAATATTTCTCTCACGAACTTTGAACCGGAAGTTTTTATTGTCACGAGGGGTGTTTGCGGAGGGGAGGGGGACTGTTCTTCTTCGTGGGTGTTGCGTTGAGCTCTTTGGTGGACGGAAACTTTAAAGTCATGTTTATGCCTTACACAGTGGAGTGAAAACACGTGCAGAGAAGATTCAAGGATCGTCTAATGTTGAGGTAAAACATTGCCGTCTTGGCTATCTCGAAAAATCTCAGCCTGCACTAATGAGAAGGAGATGGTAGAAGTAGTTATATCAGTGATAGGAGAAGCTCTCTGATGATAGTAAAGAGGATATGCGAAGTGTTAGCTGCTCGGTGTTTATGTTCTTTCTATCCTCGGTCCACGTGTTGGTTTATTAAAAAGTGTCATTTCATGGCGTGTGACAACTTGCTTCTCGATTTTTTGGTGTGTTAAGAAACTTATGTGCCGACATTGATTGACCCTTATCCGTAATCTATGTATACAACGTGCTTGGGACTTAATTGCCGTGTTTCAATGGCTGCATCCATCTAATAAAATGATTAATGGTTGTGATCTAGATGGATATCTAATACATAAAATGATGGAACGAATCATTTAGATGTTTGTCAGTTGATATTCATCAATAAGTGATCAGTAAGTTATTGCAAATATCAATGGTGATTGACTTTTTTTTGTTTTACAGATGCAGTCCTTGTCAGATGCACGCATATCAGTGCTTCGCGACCATTCATATAGTACACGTCCTCAAAAAGAATGGAGTGTCAACCGCATGGAACACGCTTACGCACATCCACCCACAGTGTATTTACGCAACGAGGACTCTTCCAAGACACCATCTCCTGTAGATGCCTCTGTGGTCACTGTAATGACTCCTATGGAGTCAGCCGACGCCTCAGTAGTCACTGTAGAGTCCCCAATAGAGTCAGCCAATGCTGCAGTAGTCATTGCAGAGTCTCCCGTAGAGTCACCCGATGCCTCTGTGGTCACAGTAGAATCTTCTCTGCCACTCTCGACTACAATCACGGACCATATCAATCCCTGTTGTTCCACAACTAATGAACAAGGCTACACTTTCCCACAGAAACCAAAAACTGTGAAACAGGAGAATTTACATGCAGAGTGTCCTCACTGCTTCATTGTGCTTTACAAAAAGAATTTGAAGTCACATATTCAGAGGAAACATGGGCTACCAAAAGACATCACAGCAGCACACCACCATCAAAGCATACTGATCGATAAAGACCGTGGGTTGTATGCTGTAAAAAAGAGCTTTAATGCCATCAGTCTCCCAGTACATGTGCAAAGGAAAACATGGGGCCAGGAACAAGCGACGAAATGTGAAGTGGAGGACTGTAGGCAGTATCACCTGCTTTGCCTGCGGAGTGGCCTTGCTCACAGTATGTGTGACCACATCCGTTCCATTGATTACTGCACCGAAACGGCAACCGAGGAACAGCCTCGACTCGACGTCCTTGAGGAAATGTTGACAAACAAGTTATTTGGTGAGGCCAAGGCAGCAACATGCAGGAAGAGGCACAGGGAAGCGGAGGAAGCACGATCCCCGTTGTGTGTGATGGTTGACTTTGATAGTTTCAAAACTAAATTGTGCTTCTCCGTTAACGAACCACACTTGCATTATTACAGCTATTTGGGCAGAGTCATAGTGACTTATAACATAGAAAAAAAGCTATGGCATTGTCCGTGTACAAAGGCATATCTGTCATGTCAACACAAAAGCATTGCCAAGTGGCACCTTTTTCAGACCCGCAGAGACCTTTTCATGGCTCCTTTTTTGACCACATCAACTCGTTCTGAGAGCGACCCCCACAATGCGCAGATCGGAAGATGTATAAGATACATTTATGAGAACAAGAAGTTGCCAACCACGCTTCCGAAGGAGATCACATCTTTCAGAGTCAAGACCGATTACCCACGTCAGTTAATTCCAACTGAGAAGACATGCAAGATGTGTCCCGGAAATCCTGAACTGGGGGAGGACATCCAAATCACAAATAATGCCAGAATAGTTGGCATGGATGGCGTAGTTCAAAGTGAGTTTGATTTTTCTTTTTCCACTACGTTACAGTTTTATTTAATGTCGTAATTGTTTGTATTTTATCTCCCATTTCAGATATCTCAACTTACAATCGGAAGTGTCCCCAGTGCAACGTGATGTACCGCTACCAGGAGTGGGAAGATGGTCTGCACAATTTCAATGACCACCTGATCCTCACGCTGCGGTTCTGTATGTACCTGAGACATAATGTCCAGGTGAGTAAACAATGCTTCTGAGAAGCCAAACAAAGTGCTCTGCTCATTTCTCCAAAATTTGTATACTCGATTTGACATTGTTCACAAAAGTGTTGCGAGACCCTCAACATGATATTTCTGTTTGCTTTGTCCATACTGAGGTTTCTATGGCATGTGTTGCATCGTATTCCTAATTTTGAGTGTATTTTTAACAATATTTTTCAGGCATGACGGTAGCGAGGACGGCTGTCACTCATTTGATATTGATCATTTTTGGTGTAATGAAATAATTCCGTTTCTTCTTCTTCTCTGTTTTCACAATAGTATCATGCGTGTGTTTCAAGAGTGATCGCTCCTCTGGAAGCTTTGTATCAGACAAAGTTTCCCAACGCTGAGAAGATTTTCAATGGATACTGTCATTTCGAAGCACTGTGCAGCACCCAGTACCAATACTGTTGTATCAAGTGTGGCTTCTATCCTCCTGTTGTGGTGATGGAACACCACCGGAAAGGCGTATTTAAATATGAGGGTATGCCTCTCTTTTCACTTCCAGCTGTAGTTGTCATATAAGATTCATTTAAGCATAGCATCATTAGTCCAAATGTATTATTTGAAATCTCGTGTGTTTATGACCATTTCAGTCAGTGAACTGCAACAAATGGAAGACGACTTCATCGGAGAGCAAAACATTGAGGCATTCTGGGAATCTGTTGAACTGCACATGATCAGCCAAGGATTTTTTGAAAGTGAGTATTTATTGATTTTTAATATTTAGCAGTTCTATCCAGTGGTTTTCTGTGCTCCTCTTCTGAATACACTCTATTTTAATGTGTGTGTTCCCCTGAAGCCTCCTCGCAGAACCCGTTTGTCGTGAAACCGACATACCAGAGCTGGGCTCCCTGGATCGGAAGGGACACTCGCAAAAGTGGAGTTGCTCTCAACACCGAGTTCAAAAAGGCGCCTTTGGAGTCGAACCCCGGTCAACCTCAGCTCGAAGATTTAACTGAGGATCGCCTTGAAGAGCTGCTGGACCAAGATGTACTGTCACTCATTGAGCTTTTGTTTGTGATCGTTATTAATGCAATGCACCAAAGGTGCACGTGGAGAATAAATTGCGTAGTATCTTAAATTCATATGGCAAACAAGCAAAGTTATGCATGATTATATTTGTAAGTCCAAAACTGTTAATTTGACGATAAAGTGAATGTTTTCACAGTATCCCTCATACTCGTATCTTCAATGTGTGTTATTAATTCTCATCCAGGTTGCCACTATCCGACAGCTCTGTAAATCTTACAACACGGATACAAGAGGATCCCGTATGGAGCTCATCGCCCGGCTGAGGAGGGAGATCAGGAGGAGGCAGGGCAATGACGACGTGTTTCAGTCCCTTTGGGGGACGTCTGGTAAGCATATCAATTCCTGTTTTTTTTTTTTTAAGGGGAAAGAAAGAAAAAGAAAACTACTTCAAAGAGGATTTTCCATATCTATCTTGTTCTTTTCACAGGAGGATGTTCTGTCATTATGTGCACGCATGGAATCGTTTACAGCTTGAAGTTTAACCTCCAGAGAACAGGGATCTCCCGGGATTTCACAGACCTGCTGCTGTCCTGGAAGCATTTCCCGAATGTCTGCATTTATGACTCTGGGCCTAAATTGGTGGCCCATGCTAACGCGAGGATTCCAGACGACCCACCATTCCGGCCTTTTGAAGGAAAGCTGGCCGAGCCCACGGAGGAGAATTGCGAGGGCGCGGTCAAAGGCACCTTCAAGGTTCCTCTGCCTTGGCTGCTGGACAGACTCGAACATCCAGAGCCAAACGGCCACCCCATGACCGGATCCAACCACCACTACGTCCTCCATGACGACTTCCAAAAGGCATTTTCAAAAGAGCCAGAAGACGCGCTGCGACGGATCACGGTGGTTCCAGAGATTCATGCAACTTTAGACAGCGAGATCACAGACCAGCTTCTGGCCTTTCTCAGAAGTAACAACTACTTTCTGAACCACATGGGGCCATCGGGACACGTCTTCTTGATGCGGAACATCATCGAACACAGAAACAACCTTCAAAATGCAGAACTGTTCAGACGTCAGTTCACATAAGTCCACCGGTTGCTCAGCATCACCCTGTTGGCGGTTAAAGGTGACACCCAATATTATGACATTCAGTGGAAACATTGTTTGTCGGCTTTAATAAAAAAAATAAGGAAAGTGTCATGGAGTTTCTGCGTTTGTATTGCGTCCCACAACAGTGGCAGCATCTCAACACCCCGGCAAACAGTCAGATGTTTCCTGATGCAGGTTTGTCTGTATCTTAGTCGGGGCTGGGCTTCATAAAATTAAGTGAAGGTTGTTTCATTTCAGTCTTCCAGCTCCGTAGCTTTAGAAGCCACATCAAAATAAACAATTGCCTTTAACTGTGACGAGCCACAAAATGCTCAAATGAAGGAATCCACTGTGTAAACATCACAAACTTGGACTCTGGTAACTCAGTGCTCAAGTGGTACATTTTCTAATTTTCCTTTTATGTATGTGCGTGAGGCTCATCATGAATGTAAATTTGAATTCATTGAGAGCATATTTAAAACATACCTAACATGATCTGACTGAGTTGATTAAACAATATATTGCAATTATGACGGCATGCATGTCGTTTTCCAACTATTAACAAAAGTAGTTTGGTTTTTTTCCAGCTTTGGAATGCCTGCCTTGAATTAATACAGATGATTGCTCTTTCTAACAAAGCTCAATAGTAGCTCAATAAAAGAACACAGCTTTTCATTGAGTTACTTCTAAACCTATTGGAATATCTGAAGTTTAAGATATTTTATTCATCCTGCATAGCAAAATAGTTGTATAGTTGTGTTTACTTCAAGTCTTTTAAAAAGAAATACAGACATTTGCATGTTGCATGTCCATTTTATTAACATAATTAAAGGGGTCATATTATGCAAAATGTACATTCTGATGTTTTTCCAGGAGTAATTATCATCTCCATACCTGGAATGATGCCCCAGAAGTGAAGAAAGTCTGTCCTCTCTTTCCCTGGCTTGTTTCAGTTTTTAAAAAGTGTGTTGCTCCAACCAGCCAATCAGAAATCAAACCCTATACAGTGTCATTGGGGGTTTAGCCAATCCCAATCAAGGTAGGTCCTCCCACAATGAGGCAGCTCTGCTCTGACACATGGCACCATGAGAGGAAGTACTTCCTCCTTCTCAAGATGGGCATGTGTGGGCGGAGCCAGTCCAGCTCACACAGACACAGCAGATTCTGAATGAAAATGGCTGAAAATCAAGCAAAAGCCAGATTTGGGGCAATAAACTGTGAAACAATGTTCCATTGGCCCAACGACTCACGAGTGTGGTGAAATTGTTGAAAAGCTCTATAATATGACCCCTTTCAGTTTGTTTAATGCTGACTCAGGTGAAGAACATCTCCACAGTGGATCTGTATCCCTCCCAGCTGGCTGCCACCTGTTGATACTGATCTCATGGCAAGCCTTTCAGTAAGTACACCTCATGTGTGGTCGATAGCGATGTTCACAAATTCATCTGAAATATCTGACTTGTCTTTTGGCTCAAATATTCCGTGGTGCATGAAGGAGCCAACCCCTTATTTTGTGACTCTTGAAGTTTCTCCTAAAACTCACTGTGAAGCACTGCAGCATTATGCAGATGTTCCTTGGTTGTCTAAAAACAAAAGTTGTCTTTCAGATCTTCAAGGCAGCTCAGAAAGACATCTTCTCTCTGGATTGTCTTCACTCACAGGATTTAGAGGCCAGCAGTAAAGTGATCATTCAGACTGTCACCAGCAATGTCGTGATGGAGGCGTTCAGACCCTCTGATAGAGAGATTACAAAGAAAGTGTCGCTCGGTTATAGGCATGTATGAGAGTGGCGGTGCCTGGCACAGCTGAGGTGACGGTGTACACGAGGCTCTGACAGATGAGAGCGGAGATCAGCATGGACGGGAGGGGACTGAGGGGGCAGAAAGCAGAGGACAGAACATCCATTCCTGCAGCCAAAGAAACACTTCCAGGAAATACTCCACTGACACGAACACAGGAATCGACATCACATCCTTTAACTTCAATGTGGTGTGTTTATGTGTGTGTATATATATTTATATATATAAATATATATGTATATGTGTATTTGAATATGTGAGTATATTAATGGCTTTGCAATAGTATGAGATTTCTTGCTGATAATCTTTATTCCAGCAAAGAAATTATACACATACAAGTACAAATTTTCTTACTTGTTGTGCAGTTTATGTGTGTATGTATTCATTCGTTTATACATTTGTATCTTTCTTTTCACCATCTGTCCATTCAGTTGGTATTATTCATCTGAACTCTATACTTGGCAATTCTGTTGACATTCAACTTGTTTAATTAAAACTAACAACTATTTAAAAAAAAAAAATAGAAGTGGCAGAACACACATTTTTCTAATAGAAAACACACTTTTTGCAGTTTACTATTAATATATGGTAATCAGGATGAGACAAGCCAGTTGTGACAACCGAAAAGAAAACTTTTAAGTTTTGGAATATGGTGTCATATTGATCAGATTGACACTTTCTAATAGATTTTTATTACATATAAATCACTAATAGTTAATTTTTTCTTAGATTGAATCTGTCTTCTTTGTGCTCCTTTTCAATTATGTGAACATACGATGGAAAGAGTTTCTTAAAACGTGAGGAAAAGTAAATAACATGATTGAAATAAATAAGAAGAAAGAAAAATTCACAAATTCTCAATTTCTAAGTATTTAAATGAGTGCCTTTTAAAGGGTTCATCAGATGATATATTAACTATTAGGTAGTATGCGTTTTGAGCATATTGATACACTATATTGCCAAAAGTATTTACTCGACTCTCCAAATCATTGAATTCTGATGTTCCAATCACTTCCACGGTCACAAGTGTATAAAAGCAGGCACATGCAGAGAATTCCTACAAACATTAGTGCACACTGGAACCAAGGCTCCTTAGTTCCAGTAAAAGAAACTCTGAAAGCTTCAGTGTACCAAGACGTTTTGGGCAATTTCATGCTCCCCAACTTTGTGGGAACAGTTTGGAGATGGCTCCTTCCTGTTCCAACATGTCTGCGCACCAGTGTAACATCAAGGTCCATAAAGACCTGGACGCTCCAGTTTGACTCCTGCACAGAGTCCTGACCTCAACCCAATAGAAAACCCGGAGCGGAGGCCTTCTCAACCCACATCAGAGTAAAAGATTCCCATAAACGTGCCTCTAAACCTTTTGGAAAGCCTTCATAGAAGAGTTGAAGCTGCCATTGCTACATAAGGCCGACCAACATCATGTCTAAAAACTATCAAAAAAGGACTGAAATGATTCAGTACAAGTATTTTTTTTTTTTATGGTTATAAATACACACAGTACAACTACAAATGAATGACCTCGGTACAGTGGAGCAGTGGTTTGCTCTCTCGCCTCATAGCCAGAACATCGTGGTTGTAAGTCCAAGCTGAGAGTTTGCATATCTGCCGAGTCTTTTGAGGTGAACTGGTGACCTTCGTCGTGTTAATACGAGTGTGGTTTTCTGTTTATTCTGGTCAGGGTGTAACCTGCCATCGTCTAGTATTAGCCGTCATCAGCTGCTACCTGCGTGTTTTTGGACTGTGGGGAGAAAACTGGAGGAACATGGAAGAAACCCACAGACTCTCTCTGGGAGAACATGGAAACTCCACACATCATCAAATGTAGTTTATTAGAACAGAATTGATCTTTGAAAATGACATCTTTCAGGATATCTGGCATCCAAGATCAATTTTCTACACGCTGTGATGCAAACAGGTGAAAGCTCTGCTTTCATTTTTAACATTTGTTTGTTCCACATTCTCACTCATATTTCTACAAGCACATTGCCTCCTGGTTATACCAGTGATGAACTACAGCGCATGACTTATAGTCAGAGATGGAAAGAGGACTAAAGAGTTCTAAAGAAATACTTTCACCTTCCTTAAACTGTACCTAATACGAGTGGAAGCACTATGGTTGTGACAAGATTCAGACTAAAGAGCAAAGCACTTTTCCACATCCAATTGTATCGCTACTAGCAGAGATGTGATGTAATAAAATATCTACAATCAAGCACATAACTCTTACAAAGTATAGAATAAGTTAAACAAATGTGTGTGTGTGTGTATAAAACACACATTTCTCTGAGAAAAGAAGGAACTTCTAAGAAATATAAGGGCAAAATATAGAACGTTTATTTGATATTGTGGGAGTACTTTGGAGCAACTTCTAGTTTTCAAAGATATTTGTTATAGAGGATCTTTATGAGTTTCAGAGACGACAATGCAAACTCAGGACACTTTGCGTTCAAATTGAACAGAGAAATAAACAATTCCACGTCAGCAAGCAAAGACGAAAGTGGAATGGGAAAACATCCTTTTATCAGAAAGAACCAAACTCCTTCTTCCTGCTTAAGCCACGAGGGTTAGAGGATAACAAGAGAGCGAAATAAAAGATGGAGAACTACAAAGAAACAAGCCAGTTAACTAATAAACACAATGTGGACTTGATGGGTTGAAGCACAAACTTCAGCTGAAGGTATAAACCTGGAACCCACGAGAAAGCAAAGACAGGAGTGAAGCCTCCGAGCAGCAGGACCTGGAGCAGCTGAACTATAAAACGCTTCATGGGAATTAGTTCTAACTGTGATGAACTGCACTGCGTGGCTCCGAGCCGCTTCAGAATGAAATAGCTCTTTATGGCCTTCTTTTAATCTGAATACTCTGTCAAGTCAGCCCTCTGTGGTATTTCTTCATGCTTTAACGTATTTAGTGGAAACATTTAATCGAAATATACTGGAGATGATAATGGAAATGATGGAAAACAAAAAGACTATTTGCAGAAATAGAAATCGTTGTTTAAAATGATTTGTTGATGTTTTTATTGGTTTCATCAGAATGATCCTCATTTTCAAAATATCTGTTTCGGAGAGTATATTTCATCACTTTTGTAAACAGTTGAAAACAAAAGAAGTTGCTTGAAAACTGTAGAAATGAGGTCTGACATGACAGAAATGCACCTTTTCAATTATTGACCTCAACCTGAAAAAACTCGTCTCTCCCAATGATTGAACCGTTGGCATCACCATGAAAAGAAACTGATGTATTTCTTCATGATACCATATCAGTATCTTGTCAAAGAGGTTTTATGTAAATAAAAATACAATCAGTTCTGATTGGGGAGATCACTTGTTTATCAAGGTATATCTGAGTGCATGTATTCTTTAAACCTTTCTTGGGCTTGAGGGAGACAGAAGGGAGGTACTACCTGCTGGTTAAGGAGCCCAAGAGGTTCAGAGAAGCTTCAGCGGACTACGAGGCGATCGGAGGCTCCATGGCCACGCCGAAAAATAGCAACACCAACCGGCTGATAGATACTCGGATACAAAATGTATATCAAAAACAAGGATTCACACTTAATCGTGATGAAATTAACCATTTTTATTTCCCTTT
The DNA here is from genome assembly GCF_963383615.2 of Lipophrys pholis. Lineage (NCBI taxonomy): Eukaryota > Metazoa > Chordata > Actinopteri > Blenniiformes > Blenniidae > Lipophrys > Lipophrys pholis. Next base: position 21,245,865 of record NC_137633.1, read on the forward strand.
CATGCTTTCAATACAAATTCTTGAATCAACTGTACAATGTATTTACAGGAAATACATAATCTCTTGCACGTTAACACGAATGTGGGCAAATCGAGCGTCTGCAGCACGGCATACCACATCGAACGTCACTATTCAAACATACAAAAAGTGGTGGAGCGGGGCTTTAAGACTTTGGGATTACACACACACTCCGTAGAGACGACGATTCCAAGCTGCGAGCGAGTGGTAGCGTGTGGAAACAGTTTAAAAAGCAGCTCATCGGAACAGCAGCTTCAGGTGAAAATTACACAAACACGCATCACGAGTCAAAATAAAACCGCAAGTCTTTACAAACGTGGGTAAATCAACCCAACTATAACTTATGTGGGCGAGAAACCCTTCAAGTCACTTCAATGTGCCGACTACAGAACTTAAAACAGCTTTTACACATTCAGTTCCTATACTCGTTAAGTGAATATTTGCATGAAATGTTACACATTACAGATATTTACAGTCAATAAAACCTGCTTAGAGTGCAAGCTGTACAAATGAAGGGTCGTTACACTTATATTATTAGTGCTGACACTAAGTAGGATAAGGGGACGTAACTGCACAATCTGTAAACAGAACCGTTTGAATATGAAGCAAATGACGAGCTATTTCCTCATTGTTTAAATATCCTCCACATTAAGACGATATGTGGCTCACAGAGTCGTTCCTCCTCGTACATCCCTTTGATTAAAAACGTACAGTCGGACATTGCTGATGACCATGAAGGCACTGTGAGGGAACTCGTAACGCCGACGAAAGCTGAATCACATTAGCTCAAACCGCCACGAGATGAATACTGTTCATTCACACCACAACTCCAGTTTCTCCTTTTTCAAAAAAGACAAAAAAACAAAAACACATTTACAGGTCGCAGCTGCTGCACAGTCCTGCTCTCCGTTACGCCATCACTCCTCGCCCTGCCTCCACTTCTGCGACTCCTCCTGACGTGCGTCCGGGTGAATCTGGTTCCTCATCCCTCCCAGCACGTTGGACGTGGCCTCGGTGGCCATGATGAGGGGTTTGACCACCGCCGGAGGCAGCTGGCGGAGGACGCCGCCCACGGCGCCCGTCATCCCGCGCTGCTCGTGCTCCCGAGTGGCCGTGTCGTAGATGGTCAGTGCCGTGTCCGTTATCCCCTGCAGGTGGGGACGCCACAAAGTTCTCATTAAGCTGACAGACGTCTCACGGTTCTATTAAAGAAATCAACAAGTGAAATCTAAAGATCCAATCAAAGGGCGAGAAATCAAAGTGAATGTACCTCTTTGACCACAGTGTAAGCTTTGGCTACACCTTCTCTCAGGTCAACCGGCTGATGAGCCATCCCATAGTGCGAGTAGCGCTTTATCCTCTTCGTGTTGCTTTCATCAGGCACTGGAGACACCATGTCGTAGGCCGTCTCCGCAGCAGCCTGAACAAAAAAATAAAAGCATTTAGTTCACTCTTTACAGGAAACACTAGCAGACTTTATTTTTTTAATTATAGAGGCATTTTAGTAGAGCAGAATATCATCCAAACATGTAAACAATGATGTTTCAAGCCTTTTCAAAATTGTAACTGGCGTATGGTTAAAATAAATAAAAAAATATTGTATTCATATTTTCTATTTTAATAATCCCTTAAATTTGTATTGCTCTCAAAGTGCTATTATTATCTTAAATCATATAGAATCCAACAAAAAGCTCAGTTTATGGATGATAAATCTAGATTATATGGAAACGATACAGTTTCATTAAGAGGAAAATTGGCAATTTTTCTTTTTTGGTACTCTGATTTTTGGAGACGTATTCAAAGTGACAGTCGAGTTTACCTGAATGGTGCGCACCATCCTGTTGGTGAGCTCCAGAGCAGCCATCGCGGTCGAGGTTCCGAAGGAGGCAGTTCCACGCTGAAACCCTCGGACGATACGACCGTCCTTCCTGTACTGCTCAATCGGGAGCCACACCAAGTCCCGGAGCCCGTGAACTGAAGAGAGCAGGTCAATCAGGACCAGGTGGACACGTAGAGCTTGTGGGTACAGCATCTGAATCTGTAAAACCTTTGACTTCCCAGTGAGGATCGTGTTGGGAACAGTTGTACTCACCCAGTTTCACCAGCGTGTGAATGGGCGCCACGCCACTCAGAAGTCCTTGAAGCTGGTTGGTCTTGATGTCGTTCAGCCACTCGTTTATTGCATAGGAAAACAGCTTGTCCACACCTAATAATCTGAAACACAGGCAAGAATTCATTTCCGGTGGAATTATTAGTTACCATTGAAAGTACATTGCTGTCTATGGCTCCGTATCAGGGGTGTCAAACACAAGGCCCGGGGGCCAAAGCCGGCCTGCAAGAGGTGTCAATGCAGCCAAACCAACTAACGGTAACAATTTAAGAAAATATAATTTTTTATCTTGACAACAAATTTTCTTAAGAGTAACAGACCAACACAACACTGAGACCCGAACAGAGATCAGTGATGCTGCCATTAAGAACAGCTTCCTTGTTGCTGTAAGAACTTAGTCTTTGTCACAACAAAGACTAAGTTTAAATTTAAAGGTTATGGGACTATTTTACTGGTCCGGCTCACTTAACATGAAGTTGGGCTGCAACTGAACTGAAATGTCTTTGACATACCTGGTACTATATATATATATATATATATATATATAAACCATATCCAGCATTACTGTATGCGACTGTACGTCATTGGTGCCGAATTTCTTTTCTCCAGATTGCGTTTAAGAAAAACCTCAATTTTTATTATATGATCTTCTAAAACAGTGACGACAAACTCTGGTGGACACTCGGCACCACACACGTACAGCTCCCCATGTGATTGCTGGAGATTCCAAAGCTCAGGTTGAGAACCACAGATGTAGAATAGTCTAAGATCAACGTACCCTTGTCGATAGCACAGCTGCCTCAGCTTCAACTCTGAACAATTGAGTTGTGTCAAGCCAAAAACAATCCCTGCAAAGGTTCCCTGAAACACAGTATTCACAAAGTTAATCATCAAGTACAAATAACACAGTTTAACCATTGGAGCCGTCAGGCTGTGTACCTGGTCCATCGACACGTGCTTCCCGTGGTAATCCAGACGAATTGGGACCTCAGAGGTAAAACGAAACTCCCTGTCAGGAAGAGGAAACATTACCTTACCAAAACAAGGACTGTGGAGACTTCAGAGGTTTCACATTCACTTTGATGCAACGGACCTAAAGAAGATTGGCTGGTCTGTGAAGGGAGAGGCCGACGCGTCGCCGTCGGTCACATCTTCCCTGCCGGAGGCGGAGAAGTCGTTGTGGCTCGGTCGCCTCTGAGCGGGCACAGAGATGATTGGCGCCGGGTCGAGGGGGGCGGACGCAGGCTTGGAGAAGCTGCAGGAGATCTCTGGAGCAGCTGCTTTCTTTGTAGCCACACAGACGGCTGTGTAGAAAACAAAGCAGGGCGAGGTTTAATGTCTGATCACAGCACGAGATATCTGTGTGAACCGTCAGTCGCACCTTCTGGAGCAGGTGGCGAGAAAAATTCCACTTCAGAAGTGAGACTGGTGAAGAAATCCTTCAAGAAGAAGAGTGCGTCCTTCAAAGAAAAACAAATATTAAAGACGCTCACAGTTCGACATTTCTTCCACCATCACCTGTAGCTGTTCTACCTGATCAATGTTGAGACGAAGAGGCATCAAGGAGACACGTAAACAGCACTCCGGAGGGGCCTGGCTCGACTCGGGACACATGTGCAGAGCTTTCACCGTCAACTGAGGACAGAAACCCTGGTGAGGTTACAACAGACTTGACGCCAGCTGATCCGAGCAGGGGACCTTCCTCACCATGTTGGAGTGGGCTTTCCGGGGCATTTCCTTGCTGGAGTACAAGTAGAGGAACTTGTTCATCTGGGAGGTCGCCAGTCTGTCCCGGATCTCCAGGTCCTGCACGATGAACACCTGTCGGGACACGGGCTGGTCCACAGCTGGACGAGACGTGTTCGGTGGGTACACCTCGTGCTGGAACCGCACCTGAGGAAACGGAAAAGAAGCCGATCGGTTTTATTTATTTTTTTAATTTCTTCGGAATTTTCATTGAAATATTTTTCCTTTGACGAACACAAGGAAGGTGCAGGACATGAACAAAAACAGAAACTTGTATTCACAATCAAACTACAATCATGCTCGTTTATAAATAAATACATAAACAAAGCTACATCCAGTTAGAGAAATACAAGAGGGCCAGTGTTTGAAATTGTGAGGATGAGAAGGAAGTACACTAGTCACACTAGTAGTTTTTGCCGATATCATTATTTGCATTATTCTGTGGTCGTTTGAGTATTATAAATTTCTTTTGGAAAATACTGCCGTATGTGTAAATTTCCAAATAATGTTGACCGTTCAGTGTCTGAAAATTGTGCAGTTTCTATTTTTAGTTCTTTTTTATTGTGCAGAAAGGAAGTTAAACCTTGATCAGTCCAGTATTTGAATCTGGAGTCGGGTTATTTGATTTTAACTCTGCGTTATATGTGATCCATTCAGGTTTCCTTCATCGTGTCCACAGATTTAACTTTTTAATTATATCAAACTAAGTCTAAAGTAAAAGTCTTCAGATGGTCAGCAACAGTTTTTAGTCTTCAATCAATCTTCAATTGGGATCGCTTTAGATTCCCTCTCTGGCCTCATCACTGCTGTCACATAATAGGTCCATTACATAGTCGAGCTGTGGAATCAAATGTTTTATATGATGACGGTATCAAGGAGAGCTTCACCTTGCTGAGTTGGATCTCCATGAGGACATCAGGGTTTCTTCCCTTTCCGCCAAGTGCTCGCCCTGAAGCCTTGGTTTGCCTGATCGGCGTTTGAGATGGAGAGCTGTGAGGCGTCGACCTGCAACACACACAAAAGTTAATTCTTTGAACAAATATAAAAGAGACTCAACAGGTGAAGAGCTCCCTGCTCACCCCAGACTTCGAGCAGGAGAGGCCGTGGACGTTACACAACCAAAGTCTTTTCCACCGTAAAGATGCCAGATGGCGGAGATCTCCTTGATGAGGTAGCGCACTTCTGGGACGGGAAAGTTCACGGCTCCACGGTTGGAGTCGCTCCCTTCCAGAGGCTGGCTGAAGTGGTTGTCTTTGATTTCCACCGGGTCAGAGGTGAGTTTTCTCACCACCGGCTCCTGATCTCGATCCTGAAACGAGAGAGGTGGGATTCAGAATATTAAAAAGAATGTGAGTTTATTTTTTGCAAGGTTAGTGCTGATCTACGTTTCCAGAAGCCGATCGTGATGACATGCACTACACAAGCTGCACTGTTACTGCAGGGAAAACACCTACAACACTGCTTCTTTAGTTCTACAGTAGGCCGTCTTGAGCAGGAAGGATGTATAAAATTACAAAAATATTGTACTATTGAAAAGCCTTGAAACTGCAGTATTTTTGCATGTTTTGAGTATTTGACTTGGATAAGGAGTTCCCAACCTCTCCTCTGGACCCGGGAGTCTCCAGGATGCAGAAGTCGTCCGTCTCCTGGGCGAGGCTCGGGATGGGTGTGATGAGAGGCGAGGCGAGCAGGGGGTAGGTGGGGCTTGACTCCTGGGTAAAATTCCCACTCTCGTCTGGGAATAGGAACAGGTCTGAGCGCGGCGGATCGAGGTCATGAATCTGCTCCTCGTGTGAACCTGCCGATGTGTGACGATTTATATATTGAATAAAAGTAACGAGCCGTGTGTAGCGCCCTGCGTTTTTGTCCCGTTAAAGCCTGTACCGTTCTGCTGCGGTCCTGCTGCGTTCTGCCCGTCCGTCTCCTCCATAGCTTCACTCATCAGATCCTGCAACATCTGCTGCTCAGTCTCAGCCAGCAGCGGCGTCTGAGACGGCGGCCGGCTTGGAGTCTCCGCCTGAACAAGAAAAGCTCCAAACTAAGAAGATCTGACCAGTAGAGCTTAAAGACTGCCGTGTAACCGGAGCACCGGCTCTTTAGAGGAGTCCCTGCTGACCTTGCTTTTTTGTGTGGCGCTGCTGCGTTTGGCTTCCGGTTCTGCTGGAGGCACCAAGTCTCCGTAGCTGGCGACGTACTGGATGAGGTTCATGAGGGCGGCACACGAGTCCGAACACGTCCTGATGTGAATCACATCACTGGAGCAGCGCAACTCGAACCTCGGCTCCGACTGTCAAAAACAAAAGTCCAATTGTGACCTTAATGCTTGATTGAGGAAGCGATGATATTTAAAGAACCGAACACTCATACCAGTTTCCCATCAATGGCAGGTTTGACAGCTGTGATCCTCAGCTCCAGTGTTCCCATGTCCACCACTTGGACATAGTCTGACAAAAACAAATGAAACTGCTCTCAAACATCTTCCAGATTAAGGCTTTGAGATAATCCCAGGTGATTTATGGGGGAAAGACAGGACACACACACCACAGAACTACTAACAGACATTTACAACCAAGGCCAATTTAGAATCACCAATAACGTCAAATGTGTTTCGGGACTGGAGGAGAAACTCGAACTTGTAGAAAAACCAGAGTGTGAACCACTACACAACCGTGCAGCCATCATAGTCACATCAAATACAATCTCACCTCGTGCTAGATTGACGGAGACGGCGTTACTCTTGTCTGACAGGAACAGAGCAGCTTCGTCCAAAATAATCCTGTAAAGAAAAAATAATGAACGAGCCAATTCGATAACTTGGGTTACATTTCAGAAGGTTTCATACCTGAGTGTTGATGACGAATGGTCCAGAGAGACGCTGCTGGAGATGCTAAAAGTTTCTACAACCACCAGCGATCTGAGCGGCAGGTACAGAGGTCTATCGAGACAAAAAGTAGCACATCAAGAGTCGTGCTAATTCACAGCCAAGAAACATTATTCAGTAAATGATCTGATGTTTTACCGATAGTCTAGAGAGCAGCTCCACAGGTGTAGATGTAGGGTGGTGACGGATGCAGGAGGGGCGTAGCCCAACACAGGTTCATCGGAAACATTCAGAAAGTCGACAAGCTGTTGAACGCAAATGAGCAATTTTGATGTCAAATTTCTTCAAATCAAATATTTAATGTGGCTGGAATGTGTTTTACTAAAAGTTAGTATGACTCACCTGGTCGTACCAGCCGAGGCTGGGAGGAACAACTCTGTGCTGCAGTGTGGCTCCTCTCACCCCAACAGCAACCAGAAACTCCTGCAGTCAAAACAAACTGGTTCAGCTGCAGGAGTCAAACTATAGGAAACACGTACAATTCCATCTGCTATCCTTTCCAGAATAGAACATTTACTTTACATCACATCACCCAGCACCGATACAGTCGAGTAAATGTTTTGACCTTGACGTTGCGCTCTGCGTTCTGCGACGAGACTTTGACCGCCACAGACACCATGCTGCGCGCCTCCAGACCGATGCCCTCCGACGGGGTTGAAGATCTCTCTGGCGGGGTCTCCGATTGGTAGATGGTCGGCTCCAGCCAGTGAGGGTGTGTCCTGCACGGGAGCTTGATGTCTGAGGCGAGAGCGCCACCATCTAGCAGACCTGTGTGGATCAACACATTCAGGATGTCAGCCATTTTATTTTATTTTTAAATGGTGTAGCACTAACTCCATGTACAGACTGTTTACCTTGGTGATACATGCCGACGCCGCTTGTATGAAAACAAATGTAGTGTTGGTCTTTGTACCCTTCGTACTGAGTGACGCTAAACAGAACTGCGTTTTTCACCTCCATCCAGAATTCGCCGTGCTTGTTTTTGATGATGGTTTTATCCTCCTTCTGAAACAAAAGAAAAAGGAAAACCCAACCTTATTAGCATGAGATAAAGATAAATGTGTTTATTTTGAAGGCGTGAGGAAAAAAGTGAATTAACCTTGGCATTTGTCTGTAAGGCCACCAGACCGTGATTGACATTGAGTATGACAGAGAAAAGGCTCTGGGAGGTCTTGCTGTGAGCTTTAGGCTTTTTCTTCTTCCGAGATCGGAGGCCGAGGTCAGAGGTCGGAGAGTAATAGTGCATGTTCTCCTCCTCCGAGCCGCTCGTCTCCTCTGCAACAACAGAGTTCAGGATGTTCGGTGAGAGGGAAAGATCAGTCAGTTAAAAACCCACAGAACAATTTTAAAACCTCCGTGTGGCGTCTCACCTTCAGGCCCGGTGGAGCGGAACTGGCTGAAGCTGTCTTTGGAATAAGTGTTGATCAACTGACTGGCAACGGAGAGTCCGACTCCATACGGCATGCTCTCGACGGTCTCCACCGGGGAGGGGGCGGTGGGCTCCCACAGCAGCAAGTCATTGTTTATTCTAAAGTGTGGAAAAGATGCACTTAACATAGCGAACAATCGTCCTTTTTAGAAAGAAAAGAAAGTATCTTGTCGAACCAAAGCTACCTGAATACAACATTAGCTGCATGTCAACACTGTTGAAAGATTAACCAACATTTTGTGGCGTCGGACTTCTGCTACTTTCAGTTGCATCAGGGTTGTTTCAGGAGTGCCGGAGTGGAAATATTAAAGATAAATCCCCTGTCGGTCGAGATCTCAGCTGTACAATCGACTTTAGTTTTCAACACGGCCGTTTGCATAAACAGTGTTTTCACAGTATGTCAGGGTTTTTCCCTCACCGTTTCATACTATTGATTAATTCATTCACAGTATTTATCCGGTCAGTTTTGACCCAGAATAGACAATATATTCAGAACACATTAACAAATGAATAATCCTGAATTAAACCTCTGGAGAAAGAAGATAGTGCAAGTGTTTGTTTTGGAACTTGCATCCATTTTTAGATGAAAACATCTGTTGTCACCCAATTGCATTTTAAATGAGAGATGAAGACGACGGTTGGCTGTCACATTGAATCACTGAACCACCATTTTCCTTAATCTGATGCAGGTTATAAAATCCATCTCAACATTTACAGGTCTGAACTGACCCACAATATCCATGTACAACAATTCACACTTATTTATTGAAGTTTTATTTAAAGTTGAGCTCCTTGAGATGCAACTTCAAAATTTTTAACTAAAAGTATTGAACATTTCTGTATTTTGGGTCACTTTAGGTAAACTCGTGGAATATTTATATCTTGGGGATTTTTACTGTTGTCAAATGATCAATTCTGACCCAAACAGTATGTTACAGTTTAAATACCAAGTTGCTCTGTTTGCTTTGAACTGCCAGCGACGTACCTGTTATGCAGTTTCTCATAAAAAGCCTTGTTGGGCAGCACTACTTGGACATTGGGGAAACACAACTCCAGGACAAAACGGGAGTTGTTCATGCTCTTTTCCTGGAACTCCGTCATCTCGGCAACATCACCCGGAATGACCATCTGGAAGGAAACAAATGTGTTGGTGAAAGCGGCCTTGCCACCCGTCAACAGGTTAGGCATGCAAAGTATAGAGCTTCTGTCAGGATTTGCATGATGAGACATGTTTTAAAGACTGAGAATAGCCTGGCTGCAAAATGCAAATTTATCCACTTAGAAAAAGTTCAGCAGCCTAAAAATAAAACCATCAAAACAATAGAAAGTCTTTAATTTTTCCAAATGAGCAGAAATATTAAAAAGGAAATGCGAGAATGATGTCAGATGGACAAAATTTAAAATTTTCTTGAACTTAAAGGAGACATATCATGCTTTTAAATCCTTCCTTTTTACATATAAATCATACAGTTGTGGTCTATACAACGCGAAACTGCAATGCTTGGGTCTGAATTCCTCATTATTAGAGCTCCACAGGCCCCTTTTCAACCCCTTTTCTGATGTGCTTCTGAGAGCAACTCGTTTTGGGGCGGTCTCTTCATACCCCGCCTCCTCTCCAGGTTGCAGAGGTGATACTCGGTTCAACGTCACCCTGTTCGGCCATCTTTGTAGTTTGATAGAACAGATACAATTATCTAGCGGCGCAGAAACTTTATATTCACACATTATTTACAAAATGTCAACAACGGAAGATTTGTCCATCCAGCCATACATGTTGGAGCCAGAGTCGGACCCGGCGGAGCCAGATGAAAATGACCATGATGCACCTTCAGAACAACGTCTTCATATGGATGTAACGCAATGGTGTGTTACTATATTTACACTAACATCTCCATCCATGCCCACTACTACAATACTGCCTGTATTACAACGACTATTTAACACAGAAGTTACATTCTAATCTAAAACGAGCACACAGCGCTAACATATGAAGACGGTGCAACTGCTAATGCTAACAAAACAATGACAGGGACGTCTTATCATCACACTTTTTAGCGTTATATACAGCTTACCGAAGTGCTCTGTTCGTCGTCTCCATAGATAGAAGGAACTGACCGCTCAATCAGACCAAGTCTTTCGGCAAATCCTTCTTTATACTGGCGGAGGTTGCTGAAGCAGTCGTCCTTAAAGTGATTCGCGCACACAAAAATGACCTTACCCACAGATGTGGGTACATTTCTGTGAAAAATAAAACTCAACCAGGCACTTCGAAAAGGTTCTGATGCTGGGAGACGGTGTAACGAAGCTTGTGGGTTACTACATCCAACAACCGAACATTTCGACTTATCCTCTCGTAACTTCGGTTGGACTACAAAATCGCAGCGAGAAACAAAAATGGCGGATTGCTCGAAACGTCGATGTCCTAATTTGGCAGTTCCGCTGAGAATACTGTGACGTCATTGTTCAAAAAACGTAATAGAGAATAGAAAAATCGAAACCGATCGCAAAATATGACCAAAACAGAATATAAAGATATCAACGGAGCACCTGAAGAGACTACTTTGAACTTTTCTGTACTTCTAAACACTCTAAATATACACCAAAATGCATTTAAGGGCTAAAAAAGTGGATTTAGCATGATATGTCCCCTTTAAGTTAAAAAATGTAATTACGTGTTGGCATAGAAACTGTGGTAAGCCACTGCTTGATGAGCCAAAACAGACCCAGAGAGACTAATTAGAATGAGCTTTGAAAGTTAAAGAAAGAAAAAAAGTTTCCTTAACAAAATTTAACCTCGTTATTGAAAAAGACAAATTACTTTTATGTTTGAAACACTTTGCTAAAGAGGAATTCAGTTACATATCAAATACTTCTAAAAAGGTTTAGTATAAAGGTGAATTAATAGTGAACATTTTCAGATTGTGCTGTATTTATAGGTTATTGCACCTTTAGACTGGTTTAGCTCGGTTGGTATTTATTTGGATATATGTGGCCACTGAACTATTAGTTTTACACCCTTTGATCCCCCCCCCACTGTATTCAGTGACGAACCTCTTCATTCTCATACATAACCCTCCGTGAAGAAAAAGGAGATGGCTCTGGCTTCCCAAAGTCACACACATCCTTCAACGAATGAGCAGCCCCTTCCTCCTCCTCTTCGAGGGAATGGTCCTCGGCGCCCTCGTCGTCTTCAGCGGTCGCACGCTCGAGGATTGAGTGGACTGCCGTGGGATTCATCTTCAGCACAACCCTGCTCAGAGAAAATGACCTCACTGAGAGACGCTGCTATGTGAACGGATGGGTTTGGAGTTCTTCTCGACAATTCAATTACCTCGGCCAATCAAATTTGACACTTTCAGACGTGGTCATGTCTCCGTCCAGGCTGTGTGACACCCTGAGGAACCGAGCAGCCGGATGATCCGGCTCCTCCTGGAACTTTCCTGTGCAAACGAGGAAAAGGAAAACACATTAACTTTCATATCCATATCCTGCGGACACTGAAAGGGTAGCACGCACCTCTCATCATTTAACTCAGACTATTTACAATAACTACAACTACCAGGCAAAAGTTTCAACACACCTTATTATTCAATGTTCTTTATTTCCGTGACTATTTGTTTTGTTTATTCTCACTGAAGGCACCAAAACTATGAATGAACACATATGGGATTATGTAGTAAACAGAAAGGTGCGAAATGAAATATTTCAAAACACGTTTTATATTTTAGATTCTTCAAATTAGTCACCTTTTGAATGAGAAGGTGTGTCCAAACTTTTGATTGGTAGTGTACAAGAAAGCAGAGATTTACACCCAAATACAGTACTAAAGGCCTTCCCGAGCTCTCGGCAAGGCTTATCTGCAGCCCCTGCGTAGGTGCGAACATGATTGTATCCATTCTACACTCTGGGTTCACTTCCGTCCACATTCCACAACGTAATGTATTGGCTTTTACATTGAATTCAATAATAATACTGAAGATGCTTTTGTGTTTATATGCATGGGCACCTTTACAGATATGTGCAGGACTGTACATAAAAAAAGCATCTTGAGTTGTGCTAAATCGTCTGGATTGATTGTCGACACTTATAAGGCCAGTCAATCAAAATAAATTAAACTAAATATCATTTCAGTCATAAGAGGGTGAAAGCCTGAAACATACCGGTAAGCTCCTTGAATGTGAGCTCCATCTTGGTTTGGTCTGGCGAGCTACCGCCCATGAATTCCGTTTTCACTTCCAGATCTTCCAGCTCCAGGAAGAGAACTTCCTTCTGCAGGGATTTCTTGAACCACGGACCTCTCTCCTGGTCCGAACGCAGGTCGGGGATGGGGAAGCGCACCGCGATGCCCAGCACCGGAGCGCTGACCGTGAGGGACACGTGACAGTTTCTGGGCGTGTGGGTGTCGTCAAGGAAAACCTCGGTGAACGCCTTGTGCTGGAAAATTCAAGTAAAGAGAGACAAAACATACATGTAGAGTTTACCGAGTTCTGTAAACAAGTGTCCGGATAGCAGCACGACAAGCTGCTTCACTAAGCTGACTGAGAAATTCATTAGAAAAAAAGTGACGTCTGGTTAGTAGTAAAATAAAATATTATTTTTCTACGTAACAAAGTGGAACCGGAGGTTTGGAAAAGTTTGGATATTTGCGTCATTTAGAAAGGCCAGATTAAACTTGGATAACATTTTTAACAGGCGGAGACTCAACAATAACATCAAATGTGATCTTCAGCAAACAAACAGCAACTGAAGCTTATCTCACCCTGTGTTTGGTTTCTTTAGAGGACTTTGGCCTGCGACACATCCAAGATTGAATCAAATTTCAACTGAACTGCACCAGAGTACTTTCAGAAGTGGACTGACTCCTGATTTTCCAACAGCTACCACAGTTGTGATTTTAGCCGTCGCACTTCTACAAATGTCCTAACTAACACAACAGTAGCAGCAGGAATCATTGAATCGAACCACATCTGACGAGTAGAAACAAACAGTTGCAACTTTCTGGGTTTTATGTTTTGAAAAGTACAACGAAGACAAAAACAGAACATGTGTCACAATAACTGCTAAGGAGGTGGAACTCTCACCAAGCTGACATGTTTGTTGTAAGATGTGTACATGTGGGAGGCCATCATCTCCGTGGTGGCGAGTTTCTGAGGCTGCAGGAGGGAATTCAGTCGGTCCACGATGCTGATGTCCAGCTCACAGCGCACAGGGCCCAGATCCACCTGGATCTCAGCCTTCCGTGGAATCGTACTAAGACGAACCTGGCCCCCCTGCATGACGGGGTAAAAGGGTTCATAGTTGAGATGCCAGAAAGCGTTACTGAGTTAAGGGTCAGCGTTATGGCTTGATGCAGTTACCTGAGGGCCTCTGCGCACAGCCTGTTTGTAAAGCAGGTGAAGGCAGGTGGTGAGCGGTGCGTCGGCATTGGCCGCGGTGTCAAATGTCAGGAGCTGAAGTGTGACAGAGTAACCACAGTGAAACACTCCCAATGTCAAGCCAGCTGCATCTTTCAGCCGTCCGCGTGTCGTGTTCAACCAAGCAAAGCTTAGAGCTGTGAAAAATGAGCTTGTCTCAGGCTTCAAGGTCTAACCTCTGTGTACTGAATTCCTCTTTGGGAACCACCAACAAGAGCCTCGGAGGGGAAGAGACACTCCAGAAACTCCATCTGGTTCAAGGAGATGTCAGTACTGAAGGTCCGCAGGCTGGCTCCCTGACAGTGCTCATAGTTTATCTTCAAACCCTGGGCAACAAACCTGCAAATACACACCCAGACCACACACACTTACATCACACAAAGGCAGAGCAAGAAGTGTGACCATGTCTGGAAGGAGCTGGCAGAAGCATACCTGAGGTGGTCATAGGGACAGGCCTGATTAAACACTCCCCGGGACTGAAGGAAGGCGGCAGGGGAGAGCTGTCCCGGGCCCACCATACTGAAGAAATGGCCAGCCATGGGGCCGAGGGGACTGGGAGCAGCATGCAGTGGAGGCAGCGGGTCAATGTGCAGTACAGAGACGGCCAGGCTGCTCAGCGTCAACTTCAACACCAACTCTGGCCGGGATTCATCACCGTGGGTTTTAGATGGATGGGCTGAAACATAAACTCGTTTACGACAAGAGCTGTAACCATGTGGGGGATTTCACGATGAGAGTCAATCACAGGAAGAAAACCAAAGAAACATCATCTTTTGGAATAAAAACGTGGAGTATATGCCATCACTGTGGTGCTTACAGGTTTGCCTCAGCAGTTTGTGAGGGAGCTGCGAGTCTCGTGACTGAGGAGGAGTTTCACTCGTCTGCTTCTCTCGTTGACGTGGTATGTCCATGTAGTCGTCCCACAGAGCCTGGAAACGCACAGACGAAGCCATTTTACAGCAGCGCACATCATTTGGAATAATGTCTCGACACAATGAAATACGCCCAAAATGGCGGCACTGAGAACTCCTGACTTTATAAGTGGATGAATAGAAGAGAATGGATTCATGGACAATAGTTAAAAGTGGGTCACAACGGTCTAAAGCCAAATCAGCAAACAAATGAATACTTGTTTTGCATATTCCCAGTCAAATCTCTGCAGCCGAGGTTGTTATCGATACATCAGTGCTTGATGCCTCGAGGGAAGACGATGCCTCAATCTGAGTGTCCTTGTTTTCACACAATGGGAGCTCCCCTCTGAGCAGAGCTGCTGAAACGGTTCATGACCAGAACATGTCGGGTTTTTAATGACGCCGATATAGCAATAGGTTGTGCAGGACGTCCTTTTTGTTTCACTCACAACCGTCTGTATTCCACAGTCACACTGCAGTAAAGGGCCGTGAATAGTATTTTTTTTTTTTTTACCCCCAGATGTTTTCTTTTCACAGGAAGTAGAGACTCTGTGGCGCAAAGCAGCTGGACCCGAGGGGTGGGCAATAGACCATGAACATGTGCTGCTTTCTTAGCTTCCCGTTATGACAATTTCCAGCACATTGTATTGATTTTAGTATTTCCCTGATTAAGCAGTCCACAGAGAGCTCTTATTCTCATGCACATCAGTTCTTAAAACTTACGGTTGCATTTCCTGACGGAGATTCTCCGGGTGAGGCAGAGTAGTTACTATTGAGAGACAAGTCCAGGTCAACGGTGGGAGGTTCACCAAGCGGAGGGAGAGACGACAAGCTGTGAGACATGTCCATGTCCGCCATGGAGAAGAACACATCGTCTACAGAGGAGACAAAAGAAGGACGGATTGCATTTTAATGGTTGAATTAATAATCAGTATCATACACATGGGTAGGAGCAGTGCGGCAGGCTCACCTCGACTTGATACCGTTCTGGTGTTCTGGCTCTCAAAGAGGTCCGAGTCGTGTCCCGCCACAGCCGTGTCCTTCTTCAGGCAGCGGTTCAGTTCCATGTGGAGACG
This sequence comes from Lipophrys pholis, assembly GCF_963383615.2. Classification (NCBI taxonomy): domain Eukaryota; kingdom Metazoa; phylum Chordata; class Actinopteri; order Blenniiformes; family Blenniidae; genus Lipophrys; species Lipophrys pholis. Next base: position 21,261,450 of record NC_137633.1, read on the forward strand.
ATACTCATCCTCTTGCTGTATGGGGCGACTTTTCCTGTCTTTGGTCCATTCCTGTGACCCTTCATGTGAGAAATAAACACTCTATAATCAAATTGTTCATTCAGAGCAGGGGCCTCAAACTTGGGGCACAGACACCGACATCTCTTTGGAGGGAAACTTCAGTGTTGAAGTAATAAAAATGCACACTGCAGGTAGTTCTACTCCCTATTGTTAAATATCTAGTACGTTGCAAATTAGTTTTTGAATATTGGAGATAAACTGGTTTTCCAAAACAAGATCTTCTGGCTCTTTAAGTGCTGTGTTGGCTTTTCTTTAGACACATTTTCTATAACTGAAATATGCATATTAAAAAATAAATAAAAAAAGGTTAATTGTGGCCAGAAAAACAAACATACAAAAAACAGAAGGATACTTTTTTTTTGCTTAAATTGGAAGGACTTTCGTTGGAAGTGCCCGGGAGTTTGAGACCCACGGATTGATTAAAAATCCTTCATATGTCCCACAATGGGAACATTTTCATTGTTGCAGCAGCAAGTGGACAATAGAAAAAACAATAGACTGAACAAAAATATAGATGCAACAGTAACAATATTCCAGAAATTTAAAAAAAAATTTACTACAACTGTGACCATATTTTATGATAATGTATTGATTGACTCTTGAGGCTCCGTTAACCCCTTCATGGCGTAACGATATGTTTTTATAGTTCAAAGAAGCAGCACTCACCTCCACCAGAAAATGCTCCGAACAAATCCAGAAGCAGATGAACTTGTCGAGGAGACAGAAGAACGATCAGTGTGTCAATATGTCCAACAACATCCAGCTGAAACACAAAGAAGATAACACGGTGGCATTCCGGACACTCGAAACATAAAACTGAAGAAACACGAGGGAGTTTTCTCTCCTGTTATGGGTCATTTACCTTTGCGCCAGGCATAGCTAGGTTGTTTTTCAGCGTGAGAGACAACTCTATTTTACCACTGAGGCTGCCGACTTGCACGGGTTCAAACGGAGTCGTGGAGGATAAAGGCTCAGTGAACTGAGGATGAGGCTCACAGATTATTTTAGGATTCCAGCTGGGGGAGAGCTTTGGCTCAGTTTCCTGGGGGTGGGGGGGGGAAGAGAGAGAAAAAAAATAAAAAAAGACACCAACGTTAAAAAGCAGGTTTAAGGTGAAATTCTCCTATATAAAACGCTCAGATACGTCTCACACTGACCGTTGGCGTGGGTGAAGATTTACAACCAGCGCGAGATGTGTCTGAGAACTCGTCCCAGAACACAGTGATGCCTTCCATCTGCACGTTTTTATGAGCGAATGTGGTCGGTTGATGTACATTTACACTTGAGCTGTCTTCATCCGTTTCATCACAGTAAACAATCCTGCCAGTCACAACAAAACTATCAGTTCAACACGAACTTGAAAACTTGTTCACTTCCGTTATATATATATATATATATATATCTCCCTCAAATCTGAAGGACTGATGGAGTGCACAAACGAGATTTTCTTAATCCAAAAACTTTCTTACTTGCTGATTCGAATCTCAAGAGCAATTCCAGTTTTAGAGTTTTCGGGGGTGTGTTCTACCCGGAGAACAGTGTCCAAAAATGTGACTTTGACTCGTCTCAGAACTGCAGAAAAAGAAATTCAAAAAATTACTTGAAAGAAGATTAGGCAAGTAAACAAGTAAAGTTCAATCGAGAGACAAAATACCTGTCTCTATTGTTTCTGCAAACTTCTCCAATCCTTCGAAAGGCTGGAAGCTCTCTCCCATATCGTCGGTGAGTTTCTGGCTCAGGCATTCTTTGGCGAGCTGCATGCTGCTTGTCATAAAACTAGACCAGTACATGGGCTCGGAACCGGATGCTGGAAAAATAACCAGTGGCAACACATTCACTTTTTATCTCCTTTCAAAACAAGACTTAAGACGCCACCCTGTTCCAATATATCTAAATCAAATGAATAGAGCATGACAGTGCTTGTTCATTTGAATCCAAACTGTCAAAGCAGGGAACAACTTAAAAGTGTAGCGTGGTGGCTATACAGGACCTCAGCTGAAGTTTACAGATCTTTAAACAAGATTGTGCTATACTTTGGAATATGCTTACCCACTCTTGGTCTTGGTCTGAGTACCATTTCCAAGCCCTTGACCTCAAGGGCACAGTTTTCCTGCAGTAGCGCCGCCCATGGAACGGTGAGGGAAATTGTCTGGATGAACCCTGCGATTACCTCGAAAGGGGCATCTGTTGTCTCGAGGAGCTCATTGAGTGACTGAAAAGCAGGAGACAATGCAGGATGTTCAGTTGGTTCAGGGGTGTCCACATCGGGTCCTCGAGGATCGCGGGCACCAGCATGCATGTTTTCCACGTCTCTCTGCTTCAGCACATCTGAATCAAATGACGATGTCATCAAGCTTGAAAAAAAAAAAAGAGGCCACTCATGAGATCTTCATTGCTATCAGGTGTGCTGCAACTGGGAGAGACCTACAAAGAGCAGTATGCCAACCCTTGAGGACCGAACTTGGACAATGCTGAGTTAGTTCATGCATGTTGAATATTATTATAAAGTATTGCTTCTGAATTTTCTTCCAACAACATACCCATTTATCCAGTGGCACCTGTGCGAGGGAACCCGTGCCTTGATAAAGGTCCAAACTGAGTTGATCTAAGCTCAGTTTCTCCTGCAGGAAGTTGCCCAGGTACCGATGCAGGAGATATCTGCAGGCCCGTTTCTTGATGGACTCCGAGAATGGCCAAGGCATCTTGGCTCAGTAGTTATGACAGTACACAGGCAATGAATGGAGTCCTGAGGCTCTGCTACTGAGATGTGAAAGCTTCCGAAACAGCGGTGAGGTAATCCGTGGTGTTACAGATCTGTCATCCCGTCGACTTGGAGACATGAAGAAACCGTGAGAACAAACATCCTTTGGATCCCAGGTTTAGGGACACATTGGGGGATGTGTTGACACTCAGTGATATGTGTGGGAAACAGTCCGACTCCAGTTTGCTGCGCCTACAACACATAAATGAACAAGTTCTCACAATTGAGCCACCACAGAATTGGTTTAAAACGGTTTAAAAGAGCTCCAGTTCAGTCTGGTTGGGTATTAGGCAATGTGTGTGTGTGATGCAAAGGCGAAGCGCACATTTGGATCTTCTTGAAAACCTCTGTAAATCTTACAAAATCCCTGTTTACAAGCCACAAACCTGTGCGTCACTATCCACTGGTTGCCGTGTTTGCTAAAACAGAGCTGTCACAGACCGACAGGAGCTGCTCTTTGATTGCTGGACAGACAATGGCATGTCATGGAGCTAACTAGCCGGCTAGCATGTGTGTGTGGTTAGCTTCCATAGCGTAGCCGGTGTTTCGTATTCACTGGTTACACTGTTAACTGATGTCCGATTTATTTTAGCGTCTCGTGTTGCTGCTATTAACAGCATGATGTTAAGATGAGACTCACAAAAGACAAGACACTTCGAAACTTCATTGTGAATGCGGTTGAACAGGTTTCTGTCAGGGGTTTAACACCTGCTGTTACTAGCAGCAACAACAGCCGTCAAAGGAAGTCTGTCACCAGTTAGCAGGGAAACAAGGTAATCCGAAACACCGGCTAAAGCTGTAGCAACGCTAGTTAGCATGAGGGCTAACACTAATATATTACAACATTTCTCTTGTTAGTTCACATTTGCACGTCAAAAGGTAGAGTGACGGAAACGCTACGGACATCTAAACCACGTCAGCATGCGGATGCGTGTATGCGTTAGTGAGTATTAGTGAAGATAATAGAGCAGCTCTTAAGTTACCTTGTTGAGTTGTTTACAAACACTTTCATGACTCCGCACCGGCTAGGCTAAAGGGGCAGGGCTATGCGGTGACGTCACAACATGGCGGCCCTGTTTGCTGCACGGGAAGACCGCTATATCAGATTATTTTAGACAAATGCAGAGAATTTAAACCTTCGACAAAGACTTCTCCTTACTGTCATTTTTCTGTTAAAAAAATCGGCATCGGAGAATACATTTAAAGCGTGAAAGGCCGGATTGACGACACCTTGTGGTGTCTAGAAGCTTGACGAAGACCGGAAGAGCACGAACAGGGACGAGGTGAGGAAAACGAACGCACTTTACTTAAAAATAATATTTTATGTCATAACAGCAAGTATTTAATGCCTGATCTCCCTTGAACGCTACACGAACCTTTATCTTGCAATAAAAGTTAAGTTTTGTCTGATCCACCGGCAGAGCAGTGGATTAAACCCGAGTTCAACTCAATGTAGCAGCTGTTAGCAGCTGTTAGCAGCTACAATAGCTCAAACTGAAGATCTCATAGATTCATACAAATCTTTGTTTCCATAAAAGTTGCATCCTGCTCCATATATGTCGGGTTTATGTATTTTAAACAGCTGCGGATAGCTTCTGTACAAAGTCCTCAAGATGTCGCCGTTCATCAACACTTTCCACTGTAAGCCTCAAACTGACCAGAGTCCACCAACAGTCCAGTTTAATCTGGATTAGGAATGATAATAGAGACTTTAGTCAGTAGTGGAGCTAAACAAGATTTAAAGCATCTTCAGAGTGACATGCTAAGATATTTCATGTGTGTTCCTGTAAAATATGGAATTCATGTTGTTGTTGGTGACAGACTGACACTGTTGTTTCACTGACATGCTCTGTGGTAATATTTGGTCACAGTTTTATTGGTTATCTCAGACAAAGTCGGCCAGACCAGTAAAATTTGTGTATTAAATGAAGAATAACGCTCAATGCTTTTCCTTTTGTTAGTCGGAGTATGTGGAAACATCAATATCCTTTTGAATTTTGACATTGGCACAAGTAGACATAGTTATAAATGGAACAAAGTGAATTATCAAATATTATGTTTCATTCAATGTTCTTGCATCAGGAAAGGCAACAAATGACTTGACTGACGTCCATGATCTAAATAAAGCAACTTTTACTGATTAAAACATTAAATAAATGACCTGTAGTAACTATAATTTTCTCAGTGACGTTATCAACTAGTCCGCTGGTTTCTGAAATCTGTCAGGTGAATAAAGTTGACCAAAGGTTTTGCCAAAAGATGCAATTAGTCGTTTTGATCAGTAAGCAAATAAAAAGGATCAACCAATATCTTTAACTCTTAACTTAATTGTGTGGTGATTGATGTGGTAATGTGTAAGAAATGTTCGAGTCGGCTTTGCAATAGAGCGTCTGTGAAAATAGGAGCGCAGCCAACAGGACAAGGGATGACGGGCACAGAACGTCACATGACATGCAGGAAATGTTTGTCTGATTCATGAAAATACCTCCGGCTATTACTGTGGCATGACTGTATTCAACAATGAGACACGCATATTGTCAACAGGTGGACGGGTGGGTGTATTTCCATTGACAACTGCTTATGATAATAGAACATTTAAAACAATCTCCTAGAGTAGTGATTCTCAACCTTTTTTCTTGACGGATCCAAAGCTTTCAGAGTTTGTTGAAAGGCGGCGACCTCTGTGCTCAATGCGCCTCGGCATCCGCTGACCTTGCGCTGGGATTTTTATTTTTATTTTTTTATGGCTGAGTTTCTGTGGTTACCAATCACTTCCACTTTGTTATCCTGCTACTAACAGCTGTGTGAACGTGGATTGGACTCATTGCACAAGTGGCATCCTATAACTGCACCATGCTGGAATTCAGGAAGTTGTTGAAGCTTTTCAAAGGTCACACGAGCAGACTAAAGGCAGATTTCTCAACCCTAGCGCTTTCTAATGCACAGACACTAAATTCAGAAGGTTGCTGACAAGTTGGAGACATCTGGGATGACTAAGAGAGAAGAAAAAGTGAACATGTGACCACAGGACCGTGAGATCAGGACTTGAATAAGATAAAAAAAAAGATTCTCTGACACTGATAAACATGGACACTGCAGTCAAGAGAGATTACCTGTCGTGAGGTACTCAGAGTGTGATTGGTCTTATTCGATGGAAGACAGAGGCCTCTACGTGTGTAACTGTAGTTTAATTTGGCAGGACACATGTTATTTGGCAGCAGTATTGAAGACTGCGATCCATCGCGCTGCAGCTATCAGCTTTCACTCAATTCTAGGAAAGTAAAACAAACACGGACCAGCCGACTCAGCAGCACCAAAAATAAATAAATAAATCAGCCTTTCTACTTTTACCTCGGTGCAGTTGTTGTGTTAACCTGTCTGCTCGGTTCAGGTATATATCTAAGCGCTGTGGTGAAGTTCTCATCAAGCTGCTGTGGCCTGCAGGGAGCTCCTCGTAGAGTAAAAATAGTCTGCTTTGCATTTCAAAAACAGAATTCATGGAACCGTCACATGCTGCTGTTTCACTTCTCTTTCTGACACACGTTGTGACGTCTCCAACCTGCTAATATCGCAGCACTGCAGACGGTTATACTTATGTGCATTTTCCACTGAAACATGCGTATGAATAGATAGAAGAATAAATAGATGTGCTTCCTTTATCTAAGATTCAGATATTTCCTGTTTTACTGCAGTGAAATACAACAAAGTATGAATACACCATCTACTGACTATACAATTATATTTTGTAAGACTATTTATTGTGATTTATTTTTTTCACAGTACAGGGATCAGGAGTGAAACTGAAATAAAACACTTGCAGGATAATGGGTGAACATGTGATTCATGAACACTGATAAGATAAGGAAAATGTCTCTGTGCTAATTGATTTTTATTGTGGTCGGTCGATTAAAGTCTTTACATTCAATAATTACACAGATTTTGTGAATCTGTTTTCTTTCTCGTTTGATGTAATTTGAATTGGTGGATTATAAATGAATAATACATAGTATTTCTTAAAAGATTGTTTTATACACCATATTCCCCAAACGTATTCATTCGCCTGCTTTCACACACACATGAACTTGAGTGACGTCCGACGGTCACGTGCTGGAAATCGCTGAACTCCTGAGAGCGACGCAGTCGTTCACTAACGTTTGTAGAAATAGTCTGCATGTCGAGGTGCTTGAGTTTCTACAGCTGTGGCCATAGAAGTGATTGTAACACCTGAAATCAAAGAGTTGGAGAGCTGCGTGAATACGTTTGGTGCAAGAGAGTTTTATTCAAAGAAAAAAATTTTGTATTTTACACATCTAGTAAGTCTTTATATATAGTGTGTGACCGTTGCACTGGTAGTTTTACACTATCATTGTGATTAGTCGCTTTTGGGTTTTCAATGAATTCCTTCCTAAAAATAAGTGTTTTAATGAAGTGATGAATAGTTTTACAATTCATTTGTTATTGTTTTTCCTCGAAATTAAAAAAAGGAGACGCCTGAGTTCACTGTTGCCGTTAACCTTCACCCCTCCGTACTGAACATACTGCATGTAATACTTAAGTATCTGACAATGAGTCTCAAATGTGTGTAACAGCGGTGAAGTTCTAAGCTGTGGAACAAAAAAATCATTCTGATCCCGTTATAAGAAATGTGCAGGAAGTTTATTATTCCCAAATAATGACTAATTAAAAAAATATCTATACATTTTTTATGTGTAGATAGAAAGTTTTTAGGCTGGGACCAGCTGTACTTTTCATCATATTTAGTGATTATTTCTGTAAATGTGTGTTTAACTCTTTCCGATGATTTTTGTTTCTATTGTTACGTCTCCATTAATCTACTTGAACTCTGCAACACTTGATAGAAATGTGGTTAAGATGATAAATGCCGGCTCATTCCTGCATGCCTGGCGACTGAAATGTACATGAGAAATGTTATCTGGTCGGAATTCAAGACATTTCAGCCGCAGACGGTTAAATACGACCGTGACTGAGTCAACACGCGCTGCGGTTTGCGATGCGTTGCAGGGGATGGAGGTCGACTGCCCGCCGGAGGAGTCCATGGTCTCTGCTTTCGGTGACGACTGCGTGGAGCTCGTGGAAGTCAAGGACATGAGGTTGGAGGCGGAGGCGGTGGTCAACGACGTCCTCTTCGCCGTGGCCGAGATGTTCGTTTCTCAGAGCCTCGGCAGCGCGTCGGACGTGGCCTACATCAACGTGGAGACCAGAGAGGGGAACCGGTACTGTCTGGAGCTCACAGAGGCCGGGCTGAGGGTGAGAAGTCAAAGAGCCGGTGTTAGACCTACGACCCGGACGATGTGTGACTCCAGGAAGTCGAGAAACGGCAGCCACTTCTTAATGACCGCTTGATAGAAACACTTTTAGTAGCATTGTCAGAATTTCCACAGTGGACTTGAACAGGTCCCTTCACTGACTGAGCAGACAAAAAGTTAATCAAGGGGAATATTCCTCCACAAAATGCTCAATTTTAAACAACTGGCACTTCATGTTTGTTTGTTTTTTATTCATTCCAGACATTCAAAAACATAAAATACAGATACATACAAAGAGAAAAAAGAATATTAATCTGGATATATATATATATATATATCCCTCATGAATAATCTTTCAATACTGGCTCAGTTCTATTGGTGCACAGAGGAAATCAAGGCTGAACTCGACCTGATCGACCCAAGACCAAACAGACCAAAGTCGGAGCCAGAAACCAAGTATGTGCTGCACAGGTGACCACAGTGAGACGACCCGACGGCACAATGCAGCAAGACGCTGCAGTATAAACGTACTTTTTCCACCTTTTTGTGAGTGAATTGGCGTCAAAGCCTTATATACATGTGAAAGCATGCAGAAGTCATGCAGTCTGGGAGGTAACAGGGTTCTGACATTTGAATGTGCAGTCACTTAAAAATCTAGTTAAAAACAGGTCTTAGAAATGAAAACATAATAATTTGAATAATTTACTGATGCTTTTTTGCACAGATTTTGTTTCGTTAAGTACAGGCCCCAAGGGCCATTGCATCATACAAACCGTAAATAATAAGTTTTATAATAACTAAAGCTCAATATATCCTTTTGACGATAGATGGATTTGATCGATGTATCATGTGTTTGACGCTTTGAACGCTTCCGTCGCGTTCAGAGCGGCCAAGCTTATTCTGTTCCTGCTTGTTACCACCGTAATGACAGTTCAGTCCCCCCCCCCCCCCCCCCCCCCCCCCAGGTGGTGGGCTACGCTTTCGACCACGTGGACGAGGACCTGAGCACCCAGTACCACGAGACGGTCTACTCGCTGCTGGACACGCTGAGCCCGGGCTACAGGGAAGCCTTCGGCAACGCGCTGCTGCAGCGGCTGGAGAGGCTCAAACAGAGCGGCCTGTGAGGCGACGGCGCACACGGGGAGCCGGGGCCCAACGTATCCGGATACGAGCCAGTGAACAAAAACCAAGTCTGTGACGCCCGCCGCCACGACGAGGGCTGCGCGGCTCCATCAAGCTGCTTCGCCCCGACCGCCATCGTGACTTCATCCTCTCACATCTCTGCCGCGGTCCCGCTGTGTTGTTGACATCTACCGCGGAACGATCTTCCAGTTTCTACGGGGTAAAAAAAAAAAAAAGATTTTTTTTTTTTTTTTTTTGTACCGGCGCACATTGTGAGGGAGTTGTGTACCTTTTTGTATCTGTCAGGATCCGGAGGCAGAAAGTTGTATTACGGGAGATGCTGCCGGCTCTGAAGCTGTGACCCGACGACCGGGATCCGCTCACGTGATCCCGGCTTTATTTAGCAGGCGTTTCCATGGCAAAGCCAAAGCTGTCGTGCTTTTGATGTTTATACCGCTTTGTTCACGGAGAAAAGTTCAGACGCTGACACTTTGACTCTTTTTGTAACGTGGATAAGAGGATTTTGTGGAGAAGTGGGTCAAAACATGTGTTATAAAAGCTGCGATTACCGCAAAATTAAGTTTTGTGTTTGTTGGTTTTCTCTTGCATCTCAAGCTTTTCTATCAAGTATGGCAGTGACAAAAAAGCTGTTTATAAAGGTTTTAAATCTATATTTTTTTCTGCAGGTTTTGCTCTTTTAGTCAAAATGGACAGTTGAGCTCTTCTGAAGCTGCTTTCTAGTACTGGTTTGCAGTTTGTGTGACCTGGTCCTGGTTCTGCTGCAGCGTCATGACGACTCATTCCCTCTCTGCACTCATACTGTCATTATAGCTGCTGCTGGCCTTTGCTCAAACCAATAAAATCTCAGAAGTGTGTCAGTCTGTCGCTTTATTTCACACGTGAAAGTCCAGAACGGTGGTGGAAGTTCACATGAAGACAGTTTTAAATTGTTATATTTCAATTTTAAATGTCAGAATATCACCTCATACGCAAACGCGACACAGCCAGTCTCCGACTTGGACGTCCACTGGGACAAATCTTTTTTTTTTTTACTTAAATATGCTAAATGACAAACATACTATTGTCATACAATTCTAGAAGTCATAATGATAAATGCATATTCAAAAAGCAGATGTATAATTAATTTACTCTCACGTCTGAATAAATTGGCAATAATATCTATTTCTAATATCTAATATCTAATCTATGATGAACGATGAACATTCCTACCTTAAATGGTCTTTAAAGCTCTGCTCACATATATTTTATATATTCCTTTCAAAATATCCTTTTGATGTGTTTTACAGCTTTTTTTCTTTTTTTTTTAATTCATCCAACATACAAACCAGCCTGATAATGATCTTGTTAGTCTATCTGGTATTTATAATTACTACATGCACAACTAATTCCTCTTTTATGGCTTCAAAAATACAATAAACCTGCGTCTGAAGATGCCTTTGTAGGAGTTGTGTGTTCTTTAGATGACAGCTAATAGAAGGCACTTAAAATAGAGTAGCGTTCTACTTTTCTTTTGAAGAATAAAGTTGTTCATATTATATAATCCCAGCAGATTTTCATCCCAATGAAGACAGTTTGTTTTCCGTTTTATCCACAAAATAATATTTTGCCTGAAAGTTCCACCTTCCTGATTCTGTATATTTTCCTATAAAAGATCATTATTTTCCTTCTATGTGATTTAAACCATAAAATAATTCAGTGTAAGTTTTATTGGTTGTGACTGTAAATCTACTGAGTTTAATCCTGATGACAAACATGAATAATTCCTCGACACCACTTCATTACTTTTTTTAATCTAATTCCATTCATACTTAAGTTCAAATCACAACATGTGGTCATATTTTACACTATCAGGATGGAGAACACCCACAATTTAAATCAACATTTAAACTAATCTGTATGTTTCTAGCTATTACGTTTATTTAACTGAGAAAATCCCTGCTTTATATGTACAGTTTTCAACCATATATATTTGTTGTTTTATGGACTTTTGAAGTAGATATTTATCAGTAAAAGTAAACTGAATTAAACTTCAACTATTTACAATGTAACTAAGTTACATTACAAACTTGTTTTGGTGAAAAGTTTTTTTCATAACACTCCCTCTGGTCACTTCTCTCTTCAGCTGAAATATTTGTAGTTTTTACAGTTTCAGTTCTTTGTTTTGTAAAGTTTCTTTTAGAGTCCAAACAGATTTCCAATCTTTACTTCAAAGATGAATTATATTCAGTAAAATACAGACTTTGGGAGGTTTGTCACAGTTTTTATGAATTTCTAGTTCTTCACCATTAAATTCTGTAAATATGTCTTTATGTTTAGGAAATAGAAAAATGTTCTATTTCATATTTGTCCATAAAAACACATCAGTTTCAGTGATGGAGGCTGACACAGTCTCTGCTTTTAAAGGTCAGGATTGAGACGTTGTGGTGAAGCTGCTGTGGGTTTAGACTGCTGGGAGACACTGAGCTTCTTTCCCTTCTTCATACTGTTCATTTCATCTCTATTTACCCACGCTCTACATCAAATCTCATCCTAGTTTATATCATCTTTCTTTACACCATATCGGGGGTCTGCGACCTGCAGCTCTGGAGCCACATGTGGCTCTTCAGCCCTTCTGTAGCGGCTCCTTGAAGCTTTCTCAAAATATGTAAACATTTGATCCTTTGGTTTTTCATTTTCACATCAGTCATTTTCAAAAGGACTCTTACGTCTTCGCTTTAAAAAATGGCACCCTAACTAAAATGAGAAAAATAATTAAAACCACAAGAAATGAGAAAAACTAAAACGGCTTAAAAAAAAAAAAAAAAACTAAAAATGACCAGAATTGTCCAAAGGTAAAAGTTATAAAACAAACAAAACAAAAAAAAAAAAAGCAAAACTGCTTAAAAACTAGCCAAAATGGTCTAAAAACAAAAGGTGAAACTGCTAAATCAGAAACGCAAAGTTAGATAGTTTTATTAAAACTCGTGAAACTTTACAAGCTATTTTGGCCTCATTTTAAAAGGTTTTGGTTCTATTTGACTTAGAAGAAATTGACAAATGGTTCTTTTGGTCATAAAGTTACAGAATTCCACACTCGAGGCACAGCGTTTTCTTCCGCCCATCTTATTTTGTTATTCTGATGAAGTGAAGTCAAATCTAAAGTTATCATCTCGTCCTTCCCGTTCAAAATACAACATAAAGTTTATCTTAGCTCTCCTGCACTTAAAGTCAACCTCATGATTTGGTCGATCATCCATTCACAGAAAAACTAAGTGGAATCGGCAACATCAATAAACCAAATCCTGTCCAGTAGTTTTTCTCACTTCAGGGTATGAAAATAAGAGTCTCCAACAATCGAGTCAGAGCTCGGCTTGTTTTAACTTGTCAGAGTAATTAAGTTCTTAAACTGGTGAGGTCTTTATTTCAATGCCTGCTTAAGCACCGTTCAGACATCACTTACAGAAACACCCAACATACTTATCTCACTTATTGTAACATAGGAAATACACAAATCAAGTTTCTTTTAAGAATTTACTTTTATTATTTGTTTACAGTATCAAATTCCATAAGAGTGGTTACACAAAATAAGAAATATAAAAAAAAAATAACAGTACAGCCTGCAGATCCTTTCTGACTACACAGCAGCCAGTAAGATTAGACATTAGCACTGATGGAATGCATTCACACAGCGGTTAACCAGATTTCACATCTTTAAAATGTGACATTAAAACATGTGCCTAATATTTCAGCAGGATTTAGGATGCATGTGCAGTCAAGTCATTAAGACCCATCTTAAAAACCAATTCCATTATTCAATAAAATAGAAACTAGTGACATTCTTTGAATTTCAGTTATGCAGTTAATTTCTCTTTTCTTTTTTTTTTTTTTTTTTAAAGAGAAATACTTGTCAGAGGTATTTGTGTGAATTTGTTGGCGTTACACAAGCTGAACTGGGAACTTGATGCAGAACAGATCCTTTTTGTCGTCGTCTCTCAGTTCCCACTCCACAACCAGCTTTAGCTGCAAAAACACAAGGAAGCGGTCAGTAAACAAAAAGCACATCCCTTTTCTTTTTTTTTTTTTTTAAATTCCAGGTTAGAAGAAGGTAAAGAAAAAAAGGCGAGAATGAAACTTGCAGGATCACCGGAGCAACTTACTGAAGGGTACTCGGACTTCACTGGTAGTGTGGTCTGATAGTAGTACGTCTGCTGTTTCTGGATGGGACACTGGATTCCAGACTTGCAGCCGTCCCCGTTGGGAATGCTGAAGGGGATGGGAATGCCGGCGACGATACCGTGGACCACGGCTGTGCTCGTCTGACTCGCCACACCTACGAGTAAATAAACAAAACATGATTACCACTCCAAATGCCGGCATGTGCTGTAGAATATGTTGAAAGTATTGCTGAAACATCCTCTCACCACTGCTGAACGTCACGTTGACACTGTATGCCTCTCCTTTGTGGAGCTGGCAGGGCTGACTGGGACAGGGGCTGATGTCCACCATGGTCACTTTACCAGAAGCGGATCCTGAAAACAAAAAAGATAAAAAGAAAAGTTTGCATTTACACATCAATAAACTACCCTGAGAAGTGTGCATGCGTTTAAAATGGGAACACCGACTCTTATCTGGCGGGGCAAAGCAGACTAATGTATGAATAAGCTGAACTTCTTCGGGGGTTGTTTGCTTTCCGTCAGTTTATCACAAGACAGATTGCTGCTCCTGCCATTTCCTTATTGATATTTCACGGACTTTCTCCCACATAGATTCCTTTTTTTCTCTTCAAAACTTGTGGAAATCAATGTCTTACTTCGCTGGATACAGAGGTGTGTGGCGTATGTGGAAAGTAAGAGTCAGACAAGTGCATTTGGGTGTTTTTAAATGTGAAGGCTTTGTCTCATGTCTAAATTAATGACAACAATTTTAGCAGAGCTAAATTCAGTGCTATTTGGAGATTTCTATCCCATTATAAATGTTGGGTAAACTCACTTTCAACAGCGTGTGATCAGTCTTTATACCTGCAAGGACGTTTCTGTGAAGAGGCTCGAGAACAGGTCTGACTCAAGAGATTTCACATGTTGTGAAATTACACGTTCAGCGATAAAAACTTACCACAATCAATGTATTTGACTGGAACAGCGCAGGTTAAACCCATCAAGCAGAGCACAACGACGAAACCGCTCCTGGCATCCATTTTTCCCTTTTTTTGTAAGACTTCCTTAAGAAAGGAAGAAAACAATCAACAAACACCAGGTAAATAACAAGAGCAAACCTGTAACCACTCAGGTGGCACTAAATACCACGGAAACAGATTTCAGCGTGACACCCGCGGAATCTCCTGAGCGTAGTAGTGATTCAAAAGTTTAACACAACGTTGAAAACCAGTCGCAAAGTCCCTGGTAATGTAGTGAACAGCTCAAGCACAGTGAGACATCTAAGAGTTAAAGTACGTACACGTATCAAAGCCCTGCGTGAACAGACTGTACCTTCGAAAGAATCCGCTCGCTTCTGAAACGCCAACAAAACAGCCTACTTTTATTTCCTTGTATCACGAGATCGAAGAAACGCCTATTTATCACCCGGCAAGGAATTCTCCGCCCAGTGTCAGTCCTTACAGGAAGAGACCTATTTTTTTTAAGCACCGCCTTCTCGTTGCAATTTGTTGAATAAATATGATGGAAGTGACGTCATCATTACAATGCAACGCCTGACAGCCATGACTGAGGTCATGGACTACAATATAATAGCCAATTAAAAGACAAGTTTCATCCAATATGGGCGTGTCTAATGGGAAAGACAGGCATTGCAGCCAATAGCAGCGCGGCATTTCGGTCGTTGAACCTCACGGACGTCTGTTATGGAAGATGTCAGCCGTAAGAGGAGCAATGATAGCTGCGTCAAAGTCAACAATACTCACCCTCGCTAGGTAAAGCTCTTCTGTTGTGTGTCACAACGCGTAAACCATCATTTTGTTGCTTGATATTGCTCAGTGTTTAGTCAGAAAGCTGGGATTCAGAGGGAGATTTAACTAACGCTATGCTAACTGGCTAGCAGGTGCGAGCAGTAACAGTGGCAGTCCCTGCGCGGTCATGTGACGTGATGTTGACAGATAGTTATTGTTTTGCAGGACGCCGGGTCTCCTGAAGAGTAGCAGTGTGTCTGAGCAGCTGCAGCGGCTCACTGCGACCCCCCAGCTCCGGTACACAGCGGGGCTCCGGGGCTACAGCAGCGCCGCCGTCCAGGAGAATGCAGGCGGCTCCTCCGAGGTCAATTTAACGGAGTCATGTGTGAAGGTCAGCCAGAATCCACCTGTGGTATAACCCTGATGTAGCAGAGGAGTCTCTCCTCTATAAATCTATATAAACATATTTGAATGAGGCTAAAACATTAATATGGGGTGTCATCTCACAAACAAACCTAACTAATGTCAGCCCAGTCTATTTACTTGTTAGTACAACTTTCCACCAGAAGATGGTGTATTGAGTCAGTGTTGGAGAATAGCTACCCAGGAATCTGATGGAAAAATTCTAAATGGAACAAAGATGGCAAATTTAGGGGAATCAATTAACCTTACATCCATGTTTTGGGGAGGCAATTGGAGTACCAAGAGGACACACACACACACACACACACACACACACACACACACACACACTACAGGAAGAACATGCAAAGAAAGGCAAAAAGCGATAACCACCGTGGCTGGGATTTAATTCCCCTCTGGGATTAATAATGTCTTTCTATTATATCCTGTGCTCTTTCACTGTGTTGTGCATAACAACATTTGGTGAATTAGATGAAGCCATATTTCACTTTAGGTACGGCTCAGTTTCTGAAACACTGCCGGTTTTAACTGCAGCTGCACATGTGATTTAAAACAAAAAAAAACACAAATGAGACCATTTCATCAGAGAAGAGAAAAAACCCACTGAATTGGAAGTAAAACTCCCAAAAGCACAATGACGTCAATATCTCATGCTTGGTGTTTATTATCTCAAGTTGCATGGCGTTCACTGTCCTTGACAAGCTCAAACCTAAATAAGCCCAGGGTTACTGTTTCATCATAAACAATATGCACATAAAGGATCGAAAGTTCGAAGACGAAACAAAAAGCAGCCTGACGCTTGTGTACACACATCCGCGACTACATTTCTAGTAAAAACGTCTCATCTTATCACGCTCACACCATCATGTGCCGCCACCAGAGATCATTTAGATTGAATCAACGAACTGATAGATCCACTCTTCCCCTGGAGCAGCCTGCCATTGTCCCTTATGAGCAGAAGAAGTGTTTATAAAAGTCCTTATCTGAAGTGAAGTCCAAGCCTGCTGGTAAATGATTGTGTGTGAAGTGTTGGTTCATTCATCACGCTTGTTTGATTCAGCGAATGAGGGAGATCATGGAGAAAGGCGAGTACCTGAGGATCCACGTGGAGGGAGGCGGCTGCTCTGGATTCCAGTACAAGTTCACTGTGGACAGCACCAGGAATGAAGACGACAGGTGAACTCCCACAGCGGTTTTGAGTTCACACTTGTTTTTCTTATCTTGTCTCTTAATCCGATCTGCTCGTTTGCCCCTCAGGGTGTTTGAGCAGGGCGGGGTCGGGGTGATCGTGGACCAGGACAGCCTGGAGTTTGTGAAAGGATCCACAGTGGACTTCAGTCAGGAGCTGATCCGCTCCACCTTCCAGGTGCTGAAGAATCCCCAGGCGGATCACGGCTGCTCGTGTGGCAGCTCCTTCTCTGTCAAACTATGATCCCCGACCGCCGCAGCAGCTTTCATTATCACGCAGACCTTTATAAGATAAACGGCATTATGATACAGTCAAAACACAAACATACACTGCTGTAGAACCTGTTGGATGAATCATCAGTTTTCTGCTTTTTTGGGGTGTTAAATTACATGAATGGATCATTAAACTCTGTTTTGATGTAAATCACCTGAAACGACTCACCTGAAGTGAGATTGAGATTATTCCGTGTTTAGATTTGCCTTTGCATGTAAGATATGTAAATAAGCTTTAAACTAAAGTTGTAAGGTATATATTTGTGTCATTTTGAATAAATTAAGTGAATTCAAGATATCCGTGTTGATGTGTTTGTAGGGTTCTGCTAATCTGTTTAATCCAGATTATGTTTACAAAATGGAGACTGCACCGCCCACCTTCAGCACTTTATTGTTGCTTAAGCTGCTGAAATATTAGGATTTGCACTGGAAAGGTCAATGAATTCACATATATGAGTCAATCAAGTAGGAGTATGATTCTATATAACAGTACTGGGCAGCACGGTGGTGTAGTGGTTAGCACTCTTATGTCACGGTGAGGTTCTCCAGGCAGAGTCCAACTAACAAACCACCATCATAAAGCGACATATAAACTTAATACTGACTCGTGACCGTCAGACACGTGTAGGTTTAACTACCTGAGGTGGAAAAGGAAGTGAAACATTACATACATGCTTCATTGTTACTTAATTACAACTAACAATGTTAAAAAATCTGTCGTATAAAATGACACTGCTGCAAAAGCTAATTTATGTTGCATTAATATAAAACAATATGAAACCGTTTTAGCCACTTTAGCTGGCGTAGCCCTCACAGCTGTTTCAGCTGAGTCAACTCAGACAATGGATCTGTTGTGTTTAAAAAGCCGTCGTTATTTCTGCAGTTTCAGCTGTTTTGGCAATGAGGGTGTTTTATCTTTACTCGTTTGGTGACACTGTCAGGAAGCTACAGGGAGCCGCAGGTTAAATTTATTAGCTCAAAATATCCGTATGTTAGAACACATTTCTCAAACGATAGAATGTATAACAATTAGACAGCAGTGAATGAATGTTCAGGTTGGGTCTTTCTGTGTGGGCTTTGCATACGCTCCCCATGTGTGCGTGGGTTTTCTGAAGAGAAGAAATTATTCTGTGTCAAGTCAGGCTTTTAATTTGGTGTTTTCAATCTGTGTGGTTAGAAATGTTATTTTTTTTATTTGTTTTTTGTTCGTTCTGTTAAAGTCTGCCTGTGGCGGGCCGAAACAATAATATTTAAAAAAAATGAATTCTTATTCGGGTTTAATATGGATTTATTCCATCAAATATGTAATTACGAGCGTAAAAGCCTCATTGAATATAATCAGTGTGCAATAATAATTCAATATTACCATCGTCATTTACCCAGTTCTTAAAATATACAGCAACTGTTATGGCATCAATATATTATAGAACCACCTCAAAACAGATTTTCTTTCACAAGGATTTTAATGATAATCTATAAATGTTGGATGAAGCAAAGTAGATGACATAATGCAGTTTGTTCGTGTGTGTTTGAGTGAAAACATGTGAGGAACAAAGATTCTCCTGAATCTCCACATTTATTTTCCTCTGAATCAAGAAAATTCTCTTTCCACAAATCCACTCCTTGACTGCATTGTTGAAATCAAGGCCTGGTCGTCCCTGAACTTTTTACATTTAAACAATGAGAAGACGGAGGTCATGTTGTTTGGGCCCAGTGGTTCCACCAAGGTACGTGATGATCTGGGTCCTTGAAGGCAACACTTAACGCACTCGGCTAAGAACCTCGGCGTCAGACTGGACTCGGATCTTAAATTCCATCTACAAATTAAATCAGTGGTCAGGTCCAGCTTTTTTCAGTTAAGACAACTCGCCAAAGTGAAACCTTTCCTGTCCTTGGATCATTTAAACATTTTAATCCCTGCTTTTATCACCACTCGTTCAGACTATAGCAATGAACTTTACGTTGGGCTCAGCCAGTCCTCACTCTCACGTCTTCAGCTGATCCAAAACGCCGCTGCTCGACTTCTAACAGGAACCAGAAAACACACCAGCACATCACACCAGTTTTAGCATCGGTTCACCGGCTCCCTGTTCGTTTTAGGATTGAACTTAAAATTCTTTTATTTGGTTTTAAATGTCTTCATGGCCTCGCCCCACATTATTTGTCTGTACACTCCCTCGCGCTCTCTCGGGTCAGCAGATCAGTCATTGTTGTTTGTCCCGAGGACCAAGAGGAAGCAGAGAGGTGATCCTGCCTTTTCAGTCGGAGCCCCAATATTGTGGAATGACTTTCCTCTGCACATCAAACAGGCCGACTCACTTCCTGTTTTTAAAACCTCTCTAAAGACACACTTTTTCTCTTCGGCTTTTAACTCAGTCTGAGAGGTTGACTTTTATTGTTTTTAACATTTTTACTTATTTTAATTTTTTTATTTTTATTGTTTTATATTGTTTTTATTGTCCTTGCACCTGTCTCTGTACAGCACTTTGGTCCACTGTGATGTTTTTTTAAAGTGCTCTATAAATAAAGCTGAGTTGAATCACAGTTATTGTGTTTGTTGCTTCCACTTTTACTAGGATGAAGACACAGTGAGAGCGCAGCCCGCATCGCCGCTTTGCATTTTGAGAGTTGTTCTTCCAAGTAACAGTGCTCTTTCTCTTTCCCCGCATTTCCACCCGATTGTGTTATTGGTAAACTGTTGACTTCTGTGGCCACCAGGTAAGAACTAATCAATGGATTAAAAGTTCTTGAATTTGCAGACCGTGAATACACGTTCCAGTTTGAAGCGGTAGCTCCTTTTATTTATAGTGTTTATTCCAAAAATGAAAAGTTTACTAATCAATAACTTAGATTATATCCATTGTACAGCCATCACAGAAAACTATACAATTGTTGTTGTTTTTTATTTGCTAAAAATGTACAATGTAATAGCATCCAGTGAAATATGATAAAACTGTGATGGAAACAGTTTGAGGTCGACGTGAAGAAAGACATCACTCAAAATGTCAACGTTCATGGTTGCCTTTTTTCTTTTTTATTAAAGTGGAATTTAAGAAACATCTCACAAAAATATACAAAAAGAATATCTACAAATGGTATTTACACTGGTTAAATGTAAATCAAAATATGCAGCAACATTTTTTTAGTTGTTAGTCTGAATACAAGGAGCAAAAGGTTTTGCACTTTTATTTTATTCTTGTCTTTTTTTTTTTTTAATATATTCTCCCCTCTGATAAACATTCCATTGAAGCAATATATCGTATTACACAAAACATCAACCCACTGTTGAAAATAGTCACACCGTTCATATTCATGAAAATGCAACAGTAATATATATTAGCAGCACACTAAAAAGTGATTGAAACGATTGCAACGGTGCGTTGAAATATCGATTTTACAGCCGTTCTTTTTGTTTTCTGAGGGATTCGGTCGGGACAGATTGTCTTCTGGTAAGCCATGCACACCCGGGAAAAACCACAAACCAATCCTCACACGAATACGCGCACACCAACACGTCATGACGGGGGGGGGGAACTTGAGGCCAAGCAGTCCACTACACAACCACAGAAACGAACCAGAAGTGAACCACCGGGGCGACACAGTGACCAGGTCAGGTGTACAGTGCATAGTATGCTTTGGCATGCTGACATCCAGAACATAACAGTGGATGTTACATTCATGGAGGAAGGCCACAGGATTTGGAATCACCAGTAAAAATAGAACAAATGACGACATGATCCAAAACTGTAAAACAAAATGATAGAAAAAGAAAAAAAGAACCCAAACCCTCAGAGACACTCAGATTAAGGCTAATTTCAGTTTGCTACATGGTTCATTTCAGATGAGGATGGCGTTAAGTCAGTAGCACGATTTCACAGGCCTCCCATTAGAGACGTGTACGCGGATAAAACAACCTTATAAAAATAATCCAAAAATGATATGCACGTAGTAGATTCTTTTCGTCCGGATGATGATGTGATGTCATGAGAGCAGAGCTGTACTCCGGTGTTCACAATCAGGACTGTGATACTGTGACGAACATGAGCCTTGCACACATGCATGCACCGAGTTTTTGAGGCAGTAAGTCGAACAACCACTTGAACTCATATACAAGCTGCCGGGTCCGTCCTCCTCCTCCTCCTCCTCCTCCTCCTCCTCCTCGTGTGTTCTTCTTCTCTGGAGGCGTTCTGATTCCAGGCGGTCAGTGCGGCGCGTGGACGCACCGCCACACAAACACGCTGCAGATCACAGGAGACAGACCGGATGCATCACCTCAGCTTTCATGCTATTTTGCAAACTACGCTCTGGTTCAGGCGTACCTTCTGTCGTCTCCGCCGGCGCTGACGACGAAGCGATCTCCGTTTGTGAAGCGGACATTCGTCAAGTGAGCCGAGTGGCCCAGGAAGCGTTTGTGTTTAGCCTGGAAACAAAACATCACCACCACGGTCCAAAAACAATTTGACTGTTTAGAGGACAGAGAAGTATTTTATAGAACGATAAAACCACCTTAAGTCTAACAGGTATGACGGTTGCAGGCCTTTTGTAGTTAGAAATACCACCTTATCTCCACCTTTGATATCAAAACATATAATAACCTGAAATTTACTGCATTTTTTTGTGATAGTTGAGTGATGATTTTAAAAAAGAACTATGTGTAAAAAGCTGCAGAATAAGTTTTCAAACACTAATTGTACTAAAAGTAAAAGTTTTTATCTCATTGAAGAAAGTCATTCCTTCACATGTTCACAGGGAATTCACAAAGAAATAAAGAAAATACATTAAAGCAAGGTGGTTAAGAATTTTATCTTAAGAGATTAAGATTATAAAAATTATTATGAATTTAATTAAATAAAGTTAAACCTTTATTAAGATAAAGGTAATAAAATAAGTGAGATCTATTGTTTAATAGAAAGCTTAAGCAAATAAAAATGTTTTTAAAAGAAGTGAGTGTGTGAGCAGGAAGTTTGTAGGAACTAAAAGCTGCTTCACCTTGTTTCTTCCGACTCTGGGAACATTTAATAAACCTCTTCCTGGAGGGTTTGTATTCTACCAGGAGTCTACTAGTAGTCTGTTGCTCTGTCCGATGCTTTTCTCTCTTTTTACGTTAAACCCACCTGCTCCAATAGAGTCATCCCATCATCAGGCAGGTTGTGTGAGTTTTACTAATAGATAATAGAAAACACAAACTACAAACATCAATATGCAACTGTACTTACAAACTTCTCTGGACAGGGGAAGTCAAACAGCTTCACCATTCCAAAATCATCTCCTGTGACGATGTTCAGGCCCGAGTGCGACACGCAGGCGCAGGTCACGTCCGCTTTGTCCGTGTTTCGGGACCAGATCCCGATCACCTCGTCTCCGAGGACACTGGGGACAAACAGAGAGGCCACATTCCCATCACTCTCCATCCCGTGTGACGACGCCGGGCGTCAGCCTCAGCAGGGCGACTCTCACCTCGTCCAGCTGGCCCAGGTGATCCTGTCGACCTGAGTCTGCTCCGTCACCTGCTTCCCGGACGGCGCCTCGTACACCAGACGTTTGTAAGCACCCGTGGAAATCTGTTGGAAGGCGTCACGGGTCAGAGCGGCAGACACACCGGCGAACGCTGACACCGGCGAACCTTCACGTACCTGGACGTAGTTGCTGTCGGCGGAGAAGTCCATCTGCATGACGAAGCTGGGGATGTCCCTGCAGCAGTTGATGCGGTTCAGCTGCGGCCCCAGCGTCAGGTCGTAGAAGTCGACGGCACATTCGGTGGAGCCCACGGCCAAATACCGAGAGTTTGGACTGAACCTGTGAAGGAAACCAGCCAGTGGCTGTCTTCAACCTGCTCTCTCGTAACACTAAATGGAATCACATAAATCAAAATCCTAAAATAACCTGCAGTACAAAACTACGGATGTATTAAATATGTAAGGGCCGACTCACATAACTAAACTAAACTTTTAAACTGATGAGATGTTTTCAATTAAAAAAAAGTGTAGCTGTGTTTTCTCATAATGCATTCTTTTTCTTTTACCACTTTGTACTGCTATAGTAATATTTATTTGTTCAAAACACACATTATAAGACTGAATGTAAATATAATATACTGTGGTGCACAAAGTACCAGATGTGTCATTTGCAGGTTTATATGCAAAGACTTCACCACATGTAAAGTAAAAACCTCTAATAAATAATTATTTAGCTCACGGATCACCGAAGCAAAGTGATTTTTCATTGTGAAAATCGTTAACTAATCTGACATAAACCAGAATTTCATACTTAGTGTGCAAAGATATCAAAGGAAAATCACTTTAGGTCTATAATAGAGCAAGAGAAGGACTTTGGCTTCTAAGGTTTGCAGATCGTATTATATATACGTTTTTGTAAAGTGAGCATTAAACTTGTTCATTTTCATGATTCACTAACATTGTTTTGCATTAAAACTAAGGAAAAACTGTGAGTTATCTGTTTTTAATGTTTCTACTAATGCGGCTCAAAATCAATCAATATGGCTGTTTGTGTTACATGAACTGAAATGAGTTTGACAGCGCTGCTCTATGAGGATGAATGAATTTAACAGTGATCAAGTTACTTTAATAATGACTAAATGCTTTGTCAGGGGTGCCAAACTCATTTTGGTTCAAGGGCCACACACACAGCTCAATTTCATCTTGAGTGGGCCAGACCAGTAAAAAAGGTCCACAAGAGCTTTAAAATATAAAATTGTAAAGTGTTTATTTGTTGAGGCGCAAAGTATACATGGTGATTATATTTTCACAAAACTAGTGAAATGTCCAAAACCTTCTATAGCTGTTGCATTATGGGTGTTTTTGCAATCTTGTCCCGGCAGCATGGCTTTGAGGCTAGTTTGATAGCAACAAGGTTGCCGGCTTTCATTTCAGCATCACCGATATCTCAGCTCAGGTCTCAGTGTTTTGTTTTGTCCACTAATCTTAAGAAATTTGTTTAAAAAATAAATGTTTTCTTTGAAATTTTGACCATTTTCATGGTTAGTTGGACCGAATTGGAGCCACCTTGTGGTCCGGTTATGGCCAACGGGCCTTATCTTTCACACCACTGTATGAAGATTTCCTGTATCTGTTTTAAAAATTCTTGCCAGGTTATGACCTGTTTTTTTTGTTTGTTTTGTTTTTAAATAAAAAAATAAAATCCAGTTTCTCACTGAAACCTATGAAACAACTTGAATCTGTGATGACTTCATATTCTTCTGCTCTCCTGACAGTTGGCAGCTTTACTTAAATTGGATGGTAAATTATAATTATTAGAGAGTTTTGTTTGGTCTGCTTATGAATCAGCAGGAAAAAACATTTCGATCATAAGGAGGATACTTTGACCACAGAGAGCCGCAGATCCTCCAACATCGCCGCAACCAAGTCGCATTTCCTCCCGATATCTTTACCTAATATCTTGAATCGGAGAGCGCCGGTCCCTTTTCTTGCCCCAGATTTTGAGTGAAGCCACCAGCAGGATGATGAACTCTCCATTCTTCATACCGATGGCCACCATGTCTCCCTCGGGACTGTAGCTGATGGTGCGTGCCGGGTGGCCCAGGTTCACCTTATTCAGCATCTTCTGTTTCCCCACAAGACAAGACCACATCAGCGCATTGTGACGACGAGAGACTCCCACAGCTCCTTTGATGAAACGAGACGCTGACCTTCTCCGGGATGTCCCACAGACGAACGGTGCCGTCCTCCGCCGCGGACAGGAACACATCTCTGGAGGGATGAGCACCCAAACCCCAGATGGGCCCGTCCATGTGTCCGTTCACCAGGATGTTGCACGCTGCGTTCTTCTCTCCCACCTCGATAATCTCGGCGTTCCTGGTTCCCACCAGGATCTTACCCTGGCACAAGCAGAACATGTGAGAATACACACAATGGAGATCCGTTATAAGAAGTTGTCAGTGGTGAACTACCTTTCCTCTGCACACGGAGCGAACGCAGTCTATGATCTGTCCGGTTTCCAGTCGAAAGGCTCGGCAGCGTTTCAGCTCCTGGTCCCAGAGTTTTAGAGCTCCGCCCTCCTTCGACCTGAGGAGGGAAATCAACTGCAGTGACTCAAAATCCCAAATATCTTTAAAAAATAATGTGCACTAAGGATCGTGATAATGATTTATATACATGAACTATGTTGTAGGGGTGATATAGAGTGAGCAACAGTCTGTGGCCTGACAGACACACTCCGCCCTCACACATGTCTTTGCTTGTGTTGTCTGATTACTCCTCTTGTTTCCTGACTGTGTGGGCAGGCACGGACTGACAGCTCCCTCCTCGTTTGGTTTCAAGCTGACAGCTCTGTTTTCTTGAACCCACACACTCAGGCAAACACTTCTCAAAGTTTTCTTTTTTTTGACAATTTTGACTTGTTGCAGCAACAAAAAACAACTTTAAAATGTTCCTAACTCAAACGCTGGTTGTGAAAAGATACAGCAGTTATTATTCCACGTCTGTATTTTCTGCTTTGAGGTCGTCACAATTAGATTTGCACATGATTTGAAATTACGAAGGCGTCTGCTGTCCAATGACATTTGTCTTCTTTGTAATATTTGGGTAAATTGAGGACAGGAAATGTTGTCTCACGTCTTTCCTAGAAGCAATCCGGCGGGGCTAAAGGTGAACAAATAGGCTGACAATCCCTGCTTTGATATATTACCCATCAGAAACTACATTTTCCAACATTATTTTTCACTTTTAAAATTAAAAATGACCTATTTGTTTGACAGTGATGTAGCAGCTCGGTGAGACTTGTTGCTTTTGTATGTCAGTGAGAGTGCGCGTCTCTACCAGATGATATATTAGACACAGGTAAGTTAAAGTATCAGCTTGCTCTTACTGATATGCAGAGTAACGTGGTGATGAAAAGCACTTACGGTCGTTCTTTGCCTCCTGTGACGATGAGGCCATCCCTCAGTGTGGTGTACATAGTGAACACGGGGCCCGTGTGAGCCTTGGCCACTATTCTTACTAGAATGTGTTCCTTCCATACACACACATCCCCACTTATGGTACCTGTAAATGTCAAGTTATTCTGAAAAGAAAACAAATCTGCACTAATCTAGTGGCCTAAGAAAGCAGAGCAAGCAATGCAACACCAGTTCACGGCACATTTAAGCAGACAGTTCGATTTCAACTTGGAAATATTAGCAGATTGAATTTTTGGCATCAAGATTTGAAATGTAAATAAGAACAAACAGACATTTTAAGCAGAGATGGAGGGTGTGAACGGTACAGGTGAGGCTGACTTACAGCTCCGAACGCCACAGAGAGCATCGTCTGCATCCGGGCGTCCTCAATGGTGCTCAGCACGCCTTTCTTGCTGAGCAAAGCTCGACCCGCCAGCGTCCAGAAACGCACGTGCTTGATGCCCACAGACACAAAGTGTGTGTCCGAGTCGGGACGAAACTCAGCCACGAAGATCCTCTGAGTGTGGCCGATCCGGCTGGCCACTTTGGCACCTTACAAGCAGGAGCAGAGCACGGTGGACACAAATTCTCAAATATGATGGAACCTTGAAGACTAAAAGAGGAGGAGGTTTCTTCTTCTCACCTTCTTGCCACTTCCAGATGGTGACGGTGTGTTCGGGGTCCAGGCCCACAGACAGCAGGAGTTTTCCTGTGGCACTGAAGCTGACGGAGCAAACGCCGCCGGAGTGGAAGCAGCGGAGCACCGACAGCGTCTGCTTGGTCATGGCGTCCCACACATGGATGGATGGAGACGTGGCTGGAGGGCCGAGGACAAAGACACACTTCAATGTCTAAATCTGACTTGTTTATAATCAAACACCCTGTAACAACTGATGTTGGAATAATGTTGACATTTAATGTTAATGCCCAGAACACAATAACATGCCAATAGTGTAATAACACGTAATGAGGTATTCTCTGATTGAAGTAGCAGTTACAAGATCCTTTCACAACGTGATAGCTTCAGACAATATTGTCAATAGAGCAGCTTTTCTTGGAAATTAAAGCTTTTTTGTTTGCGGGTTTTGGTTTGGGCAGTTTGCCTTTCAAAAATAGGTAGGGTGGATGACTAAAAATGTCTCTAGTATACAAAACGGAAGCTCACAATGTAAGCAGTGAGAGAAAAAAATTACGAATTGCTCAAGTGTCCTAAGAGATTAACATAGAATATGACTTCAATAAAGCAATACACAAAATTAGAGCTGAATTCATCCTTTTGTGGTGAAAAAGTTGAGAATGAACGATTGAAACTTGAAGCTGAAGCGGCTCCAGACCACCAACCACCCCAAGACGGAGTGTAAATCCAAAAGGTTTATCGTCAGAGAGACGGAGCTCATCGTTACAGGATATGACAAAGAAACGGTAATTTCACATATAGTGTGTTATACACCTAATTCTTCCTTATGACCAAATCAATTATGAAAAAAAGGGGATTATTTCGCTTACTAGAAATTGTAATTCTTTGACTGCACTGTTTATGTAATGATTCCTACTAATTCCCTGTGAAATATAACTATTTAAGTAGCTCTGACCACCAGGTGGCACTCACTTAACAGGCTTACCTGACATGTCACCAGTATCACCTGCAAAGCAAGAAAAACAGAAACAAAGTGTGGATTTTCAGTCTTGTCTGAGCAGCACTGATAAAATGTGACATTAACTTTTAAAAAAACATGTAAGTATTTAACGCACACTTTCAAAAGTTATGTGTATAAGTTATTTTTCTATCCAGGATTTTATTGAGCGCTGTCAAAGTTGAAATGAAAAGTAATCTGCGTGTATTATTTTCTCCCGTGCAGTGTGGGTTTGCAGGTAAGAGGAGGACGGCGGTGTCCGGCGATCCGTCTGCACGGGGAAGAAAAACAAGGCTGCTGCTCACACAGGAGGTCAACTTCGCACAAACATACCTACTTGGCCAGTTGCCACCACGTTGGGGAATTTGGGGTGTTGATTGATTGTCAGGCACAGAATGTCGTCACTGTGTTCTACATAGAAACTTTGGCAGGCTGTAAGGAGAGAACACACACACACACACACACACACACACACACACACACACACACACACACACACACACACACACACACACACACACACACACACACACACACACACACACACACACACACACACACGAAGTCAACCCGTGTCTGCGTTTCAGTGACTGAGCGGTAACGGTGACGGCGTCCTCCGTCCACTCACAGGTTGTCAAGTTGAGGACGATGCCAACTGAGGCCGTGTGGTAGATGATGTCCGCCCCCTCGTTCAAGTAGTGCACGTTGTTGCGGCAGTCGTTGCCACGGTAACCAAACACAAGGTCCAACACCAGGTCCTGCGGGAGAGTAGGAAGAAAAGACGGCAGGGACGTCAAAAAGGTTAGTGCCATGACAACTCAGTTGCTCAGAGCCGGCGGCCATCTGACGAACGTCACTATTTGATTATGGCGTCACGGCGGTCCCCGCGGAGAGACTGTCTGGGCAGAGGACGAGCAAGACAAGCGTCTCCAGTGGAAGTAATCCCATTAGGAACCAGCAGTTTGAATCATCCGCCTCGCTGATTGAGCCTCCCTCTGCCATCAGGAAATGCATCATGCGTGTCCTTGCCGGGGGTGTTTGGGAGAGCGTCTTACCTCGATGGGACGCTTCTTTTTGCCAACATTGTTGGTCTGCAACTTCTCTGGCTGTGGCAGCGCTCTGCTGACAGGAGGCCTGAAACAGACAGCTGGGATGAGGAGGCTGCCATGGAGCTGCTTCTCATGCTGATACCGAGGAGGAGGAGGATTACGACTGCAATGTTACATCGCTATTACACTGTTTACTTTTCTATTCAACAAAGTTTACATTTAGGACTGGTTCAGGCCAACGTGGACCTTTTTTTTTTTTTAATTGACGCTGCTGTAGATTTAGACTGCAGGAGGACTTCTCCATGTCACCCCAGCCAGAGCAGCAGAAAGTCTCCACCTCTGAGTCTGGTTCTGCAGGTTGTTAATAAGTATCTTTCAATGACTGTGTTATATTTGGAGCAATATTGCAAATTTCTCCACATGTGAGATAAATAAAGGATATCTTATCTTATCAATACAAATAAACTGAATTTAACTGAATACTGGTTCATCTTTGAGCTACAGTAAAATAAATCATGTTGGGAAATGCTTGTGTTCAGTTTCTAACAGGGAAAGTATTATCCTGGTTTGCTTCAGCGTGTTCTATTTTTAATAACTGGAAACAGACAACGCCTCAAGCTCGTCTCTATGATCTCTGGCGCTCCCTTGAGGGGGTCCCGAACCCCAAATACACCTCCCCTGAGACCCACCGACAAACTTCCTCAACAAAGTTAAACACTGTCTAAAGATTGAATCAATGATTAAACAGAAATAAGTGCTTTCCACTTGACTAACGAACTGAATGACGGCGTTCTGGGCCAAACACTTTTCAAGTGTCTGATTAAAACACGGTGGTATGAAAAACACTTAATAATGCATCGACTGTATGGAGAGGGCAAACAACAACCCTGACCTCGTTTCACACTGACACAGTGTGAAAGAAGAAACCATATCAGGTGTGTATAAGAGCTACACGGAGACACTTAACTCTTCGTAATTAAACTCTACATCTGTGAACAAGAACATCATCAGAATGAGAGACTTACCTCGACCCTCTTCATGGCAGCATGAACAAAGAAAAGCAAGAATTAAAAGAAAAGAAAGAAAAAAAAAAAGGTTTACCCAGAGATCACTGCTGCCTGGCGGAGACACACGTAACACAACACCTCAGACACTGAGGACATAAAATATAAGAGTCAGCGCCATCGGGTAACCATGGCAACCAAAGTCCATTTCTATGACAACTGCTATGAGAAGATGTAGCGAGGATACTTGCATCACTGTCAAAAAAACTGATCTGCAAATCAGTGAATGTGAAACTCTGAGAGGCTGTGGCGCACTTTAAATATATTGTAAAGGAGACAAAGTTATAAAACAAAAAATTTAAAACAGTATAATTAGAATAATGTAACAGGTTGAAAATCGAGGTGAGAACCTGAGACGGAATAAAACAATAGTACAACTTCAGATTCTGATGGTTTGACCGCTGTTGAATATACGTTTATGCTCACATCTCACATTTAGAACTACTAAAACCAATTTCAGCCTTTATGTTGTCAGGGATACGTGATGTCTGCTAATGTTAAATCTCATTGTCTGCTCTGTGATATCTTTTATCATGTCTGTCTGTTTTTCATGCTTTGATCATATCTTATTTCTGTGTGTTACCTTACTTTACGATGCCGTGTCATTTCATGGGTTCACATTTTGTTTCATGTCTGGTTGCTTATGAAAACTCCTTTCAGGTCTCGTCTGTGTTTATATTTAGACTCGGTCCATTTCCACTTTGCAACACTTTCCTACGATGCATAAATCTGTTAAGCTTTGCTATGAACCGAATAAACTCTCTGAGTCGTGGGTGTAAGTCCTGACCGGAACATAATGTCTAATACGAGGAAAAATGACCACCAAGAAAATTACTTCTTTTAAGGGTTAGTACAAATGCACCTCCAGAACGGACCTTTCATCACAGTTTTTCAAGATTTTAGAATTACACATGCTACATCCTATGCATCGCACGAAACTATAAAATGTTTTAACAAAGTCAGCGTATATAATCACAACAACTCACCTGACCACCCCTTGTCTTCAAGTGAAATTAAAGAGTGAAGCAGGAAAGTGACGTTTAAAGGAAAGAAGAGCAGAAAAGGCTGAGTTACTTCCAAAAGGCAGAAACAGGCAGGGAAAGAAAAGGTGGGTTTTTTTGTAAAGAAGGTTTTGTTTCAGCTCGATTATAAAGAGTTTCTTGAGTCGGAAAAGGTTTGAGAGAGAGAGAGACTCCACCTCTCGTCCACAGACGGCTCCTTCAGCTGCAGGTGGGGCTTCACCCCCGTCATTGGTCGCATGTTGGTGGATAAGGCCTTGATGGTGTAGTTGATCTCGTTTTCCCTCGTCACGTCGCTGTCGTAGCCTGGCGAGAGATATTCAGAATGATTTGAGGGGTTTACATTTTTAAAAAAGAAAGAAAAGGAGAGAGGTTAGTCACTTGCCTCCGTCATCCTCGCTCTCGATATCCGACTCCTCGCTGTCACACTGTTTGAACTCCCGATGGCCCTCCGGCTCGTGGGCCCAAATCATGAGGCACGTGTCACCCCCGCCGACCGTCACTAAGAGGCCGTCGTCATGGGTCCATCGCACATTGGTGACATGTGTGCTGTGAGCCACGTAGCGTTTGAACTTTGCATACTTTCCCTGGGGGAGGAGAGGCAACATTTATTTAACACTTGTGACATTAACACAGAATTAACATAACATTTGCATAAATTTCCAACCCGAGCCTGAAGTCATGAGATGTTCAGGAAAAGATAGCATGGGGAGTTCTGGCCCGGATCTCACCTTGACGGGGTATCTGAAGAGCTTGACGTATCCCAGGTCGTCTCCTGTTGCGAGCACCTTCCTGTCGTTACTAAGGCAGGCGGCGGTCACCTCGGTGACCTCACTGATCACAGGCCAGGTACCTTCAACAGACGGGCCAAGGACACACGTCCACGTGCTCCAGTCGATCTTCTCCACCTGGAACCAAGTCAGTAACTCAGCAATTAAGACTTTTTTAGACAACATTTTCCTCTAAAACCCCGTAACCACACAAACTCAGTGATGTGCCTGCCAAGTGACAACTGAAACTATTTATTGAACTCAAGTGACAATAAATTAAACGAGGCCACTGAGTAATGTGCCCCCCTGCACTTCCTCTTGATTGTAAGTGGGGCAGCAGCTTTTACAACCATCTGCACGGTGAGTTCCAGCTCACTGGCTTAGACAAGACTATAATGAATTACAATGAACTGCTGCGAAGGAAAAAGCTTTTCTCTGTAAAAAAGGTGAAATCGTTCTGACCTTGGAAGAATCAATATTTCCTACAGTGAAAACTTTTGCACATAGAATCAAAAGTTGAGTTATTTTTTATTTTAAATCCTATCCTGGCATTGAGGAGAGTTTTATAAATTCATGAAAATGTAAATTTTTCATTGTTCGACTATTGAACGAGTGTTGAAATCGACTGCTGCTTTGCACAGAACACTATGCTCGAAATGCTTAATACATTGGACAAATAGCTCGTATCCCTGTTGGATAAAAACATGCTGGAGTGCTGCTTTTTAGAGAAACTGAAGAAAAACTTTGACATTTACTGACAAAATGAGGCTGAGTGCTCGGACAGTAAGCAAACGGGAAAATACGTGTTGGTGTTGAAGGCTCACACGGACAAACAGTGAAGTTTAAGTGTAGATATTTTTAGTTTGGTCATTTATTATTTTTTGAGGCTTCTGTTATATTGTTAATATTACATTGAAAATACTGTCTGAGATGTTTTGGTGAAACTGTATTTTTTAAAATAAGAATTTTATATAATTTTTAAGATTAATAAGATTCATTTTTTTTTAATGATTCTGTGTCATTTACGTTCAGAAATTATTTAAGAATTTGATATTATAATTTTTGGGGGATAATAAATCACCTTGTGTAACTACAGAAAAGTCTGACTGTGTGTCTTTGCTTATAAAGAGATATTATTCTATTATATAACTGAATTTTCCAAGTTTTTCAAACAAGTGATAATTCCATCATGTACATCATGTAAATAAAAACACTAAAGTAAATTTGGTCAAAATCTCTCAGCACTGATATTTGTTTTTCCAAATAGCAGCAGTATTTTTGTCTGTCAGTTTGTTGACAGCACAATAATTGCGTATTAATTGTGATAAATATATAATGTACAGCAGTCTGTTTCAACCATGGTTGTGTGAAAGTGCTTTATAAATAAAGACAGCATGGTATGGTATGCTATATCACAAGTTCTTCAACCCAGATGTTATACTTAAATGCCAAACTGAAGGCCAAACTGCAGAGAATAAATAGAAAATGAAACTGGGCCAAGAGCAGAACCCTGAGGGACTGCATAGCACAAAGTATATACATCATCACCAGAAACAAGAGAAGATTTTCTGCATGATAAAAAAAACAATGAAACCATCCCAGAGTAAAAAGATTCAGACCAACTGAGAGTCTCGGCCTGTCAGCGTGAATCGTGTGATCGAATCCACAAAGAATAGTTTTCAGGAAGCGAAGGGAACGACTAAAATAATCAATCACATGACAATGAGAGGACATCTGATGCTCCACTGAGACAGGAGGAGCAGCATCTTTCATCTCTGACCCTCATTGTCTTGATGTGCCTCACAAAGTGGCTGAACGTCACAGTGTATTAAAGCGATGATGACAACGATCCCACTTGAAGTGATATTGGTGAAAAGTGGGCCGTCTTAATGCTTCACTGCCCTTCCCAGAGTCTCCTCCTATCCTGAGGGGCAAATGTGGGCCGATACACTGCCCCTGTGTCTTTTGTCTCCTCTTACCTCTGTGGCCGGGATGGTCTGCCTCTTGCCACGAGGAGCTTCGAAGAAATACTGCTCTTTAGCACCGGTGTTGACTTGAAGTAGTTTCCCTGTGAATGAGAGAGCCCAGCAGGCCAGCACACTTAGATGAAGTGTTTTTCTAAGGTGCATAATTAGCGCTTTAACAGCCATCTACAGGGATTTTACTGAGACAACAGCGTTTAAAGCAGCATGTTTACCTCTCTTGTCCCAGTCCAGATGGGTGATGTAGTTGAGGCACCCTTTGCACACTCCCACCCGTTTGCTGCTCATCACATTGTAAATATCCACAAAGCTGTCTCCCGATGCTACTGCAAGGTACTTCCCAACTCCTGAGTCAAAGAAGAAGAGGGAGTGAGGAAGTTTAACCCTTAATGTCAAACTCACTGAAATATACTTGAACCTACTTTAAAAAAAAAAACACCAATGAATGTAATTTATATATAACACGGTTAAAAAGTCTGAAACTGAAACTGAAACTGTTCTTAATTCCTAACAGTTAAAAGTGGCCATATATGGTAATTTGCCCTGTAAAGTGTTAAAATAAACAACCACCTCATCAGGCCATGTGAAAATATCGGTCAGTTGTGGATGAATCATAGTGATTCGATTTCGCGCCAGCCACCATCAGGAATAAATATTTCTGTAGGGAATGGTGTTAAGCAAGTTACTGTAAAGCAGGTTTTAGTTACAGAGTACAAGAGTACGTAGTTCTTGCTTCTCTTTAGTCTCCCCCATTGTCTTCTTATGGTGCACATAGTTGTGTTATCACAGTGATGCAGTGACACATTCTGAGCTGTCAGCTCTCTGTGGGTCCGTTTAATGACTGATTCTCTCATTAAGTTCAGCTGAAGTTACATCAGCAGTGAAAGTGTGGAGCACACAGATGAGTTTAGTCTGTTAGAGTCAATCAGACATTAATCAAGTTGGAATTTACAACTGGAGTCAACCCAGAGTCCGAAGATTGTATTGTGAATGTATTATTTCTATGTTGGATGTGTAGAGCGAGTCCGCTGTTTGCGAAAGTACCTGGGACAGCGTGATGTGTGGGGGTTCTCTGAGGAGAGGACCTAATATTTCTGTGTGATTTGGGATGCAAACTACCAATGTTTGAAAATCGCCAAGTAAAGTTGATCCAATGAAAAGGATGAGAGTGTGAGAGGTTTTAAAATATTTCATACTCTTAATCGCTTTATCATCTTAAATGCTCGCTTACATGTATTTCTTTTTTTTCTTTGTAAAGCTTTATTGTATATTTCTTATATTTCTCAGTAAAGCCCTGTGAACTGCCTTGTGCCCGAATGGTGCCATAAATCTGCCTTGTCAAACGTCTGAATTCCCGTCTTGTTTTATTTTTAGTTAAGAATAAAATCAATGACTAATTTGCTATGAAAACTGGACTTTTAAACCCTACAAAATATCATTTTTGGAGCAATTAACTTGGCTGTCTACTTAAGATATTTAGGCTACAAATGAGGAATTTAGAAAAAGACTTCACTCGAACCATCACGTCAATGTAAATTCCCACTCTGAGTCGTCCGCCCTTAGAAATTCACCAGTGTTGGGTGTGGAAACAGGATCCTTTGCATTGTGGATTAAGGTTAAGTGCCCAGGAGAAAGAGAGATTAGTTTCTTGCTCTCACTTCGTCCACCCCCACTGTTTCCCGTTCCTCTCTCGCTGTCTCTCTGTCTGGCCTTATTACACAAAGCTATTAATTTGGGTCAGGCCTGCAGCTATATCTCACAGCGGGAGAGAAATACGTATACCTGCTAAGACTCTGCACAGCATCCCACATACTCCACGCATCGGAGGGTTTCAGAGGTCTGTTTGATTTATTTAAGAAGAGTCTGGTGCTGTTGAGGAAATACTGAGGTGAACCACAGACCTGGAGAGAATCTGATATCAGAGATGATGTCTTTGCGGTGGTGGAAGGACACCAGGTCCTCCAGGGTGTCTGCGTTCACAATGAGGAAGCTGCCGTCGTTCAGGCCCACCGCTAAGGCTTTGCCGTCGGGGGAGAAGCAGCAGCAGCGGCCGCCTGCGGAGGGGAAGGTGTTTATTAGTTACCCGGGACCGGGGCACATCCGGTCGGAAAATAGACTGGGCTGTCTGCTGGGCTGTCTGCTGAGTTGTCGGCAATGACTCACCTTTCCTGAGTTTGCGCACAGCCAGCATGCAGTGGCTGGGTGAGAGGTCCCATATGCGCAAAGTTTTGTCATCACTGACGGTGGCACAGAGGGGGAGATGGGGGTGAGTGGCCAGGCCCCACACTTCACCCTCCATGTGACCCTGCATGTGCACAAAATGGCATGAATATTTCATTACAGCAGGTGATGGAGGAAAACAAGAGGTTAGGAGAATTATCCCCTCTCATATCTCATCTTCTCTTCAACTCACACATTACAGGTAATGTGATGCTTACATGCACACGTGTGTGAGAAACAAAACTGAGTAGAAGGTCACAGGTCAGTGACCTGGTCGTAAACAAGAGCGCACTCGTTCTGCCTGTTGAAGGATCGTATGTTCATCCCATGTTGAGATCTTCTCTTAGTCCCAAAGACTGATGCTGCATAAAATGTGGCTATTGTACCTCTTTCTATGGCCTGCTTTAGTTTTATCAATCATATGCAGCGGGTACGCTGCGAGGATTCCTCATAAAACGAAACAATTCGGAGTCTTTGCATTCATCTAACAACACTACCTCATTACCCTGTTACATAACAAACAGCTGAGAAAAACCTTCGGCTCCTGTCGTCTGTCAGTAATTGATTCCATCCATCACAATGTGCAATCTAAAGGGCGATCAATAACATTCACTCTTTCATCCTACAGTCAAACAAAGCCTTGGAGACACTCCAGAGCACTCAAGGAAATTAGCAATCTCTCACTGAGTGGCGGCAATTTATCAGCGCTTATGACAGTCTATGTAGTCTATGTAAGAACTGACGATTTTAAAGTACTAAACACATCAGTACAATACAAAAACAACATCATTGTACATTATTACTCTTTGCCAAGGTGCAGTTTTCAGGGATGAGCTTTCACCGGGCAAAACACATTCAATAAATGTATTTTAAACTCAATACATTTGCTCAAACAATAATAGTTTATTCATGATTGGCTATCTACAGCAGCGGTGGGCATTCTTGGTCCTCGAGGGCCGCAGTCCTGCATGTTTTCCACGTCTCCCTGCTCAAACACGCCTGAGTTGTCATGATGAGGCTCTGCAGAAAGCTTGATAACGAGCCAATAATTGCTGTCAGCTGTCTTGACGTGAGGACACATAGAAACCGTGCAGGACTGCGGCCCTCGAGGACCAGGAATGCCCACCCCTGATCTACAGTCACAGCACCAGCATATATCACATTTGTTTTTTGTTGCATAAAACATGGTCTAATTTGAGCATTTTAAAGTCTTATGTAACATTCAGTTGGTGCACTTGCACGCACCGCCAGAGCAGACGGATTTACAACATTCCTGCAGCTACACATCATGCACCCGAATGTCGGCGTTGGAATTCAGTTCCTCTCCAGCTTTTCATTTTGCCTTCACATCTCAGAAGGAGTTGACTCCCACTCCAGCTGTCAACACACAGACTCCCGGCTCACCGCGCTGCAGAGAAACCGGCTCCCTCATGAATATCCTGTCTGAGGCTGGGAAGTGTGACGTGTTGTTCCCTTCTCTTACCTGAACCAGCAGAGTGATGGGGCCGCTCTTATCCACCTCCAAGATCTCGCCGTTCTTGGTCCCCACGAGGATGTGGCCATGGCCGAGAGATATGGCACGTATGGAGGGATTATCCTCCAGGAGCAAACCTGCAGCGTTGATGAATGAAGTTCATTTCAGCTGAAACCGTGGAACGTTTGGGTGGCTTTGAGGACTCGAGGACGGCGGAGGACAATATAAACTGAAAAACCTTTTTACCTTTGGATCCTGGAGCTAACACTGCTCGCTTGATGGCGTAAGTCTTGAGGCATCTCTCAAAGGTATCGTCCCACAGAGCGACTATGCCATCCTTTCCTCCTGTCACAAATCCCTACGGGGAGGAAAGACAGTTAGAGCTGCAGAGATTCACTACTGATTGAATGAGAAAGTAAAACTACAAGTGTTCACTGTTATACTAAGTGGAAATATGACTGAAAGACAGGAATATATATATGTGTATATATATAATTCTTTATGGAATTGCAGTCTGTCAAATACCTTTTCTAAGGCGTGCATGCTGAAAACAGGGCCGTCGTGAGCTTTGACAGTCTTCATGAGGAACATGTCCCTCCATATGCAGATATCCCCCGTGCACGTTCCAGAGAACACCATCTCCTCTGACCAGCCGTACACGGCGCACATCATCGTCTCCGTCTTCCCCATGTTCCCCTTGCGCCCAATTAAACCGCCGCCTGGAAGGAAAAGCAGACCTTCAAGTGAGCCGTGTCCCAGCTCAGTACGACATGGATGAGTCTCTCAAGTCAACAAAACCAGACGGGGCTCCTCACCAGCTTTGTGCCAAAACTTCATGTGTTTCACACCGGCTGTGATGAGCTTGTCAGGCAGGTAGGGATTTACCTTGACCACAAATATCTTGTCCTTGCTTCCTCTGGAAAACAAAATAATATGAAAACACAACAGATTTGAACATTGTTACAATATCCAAGCAAACGCACGAGACAGTTGTATTAAATATCAAAACATAAGTAACATAAGAATCACGTGTGCAGTATATAGTTAATATCAGCACTCTTCCTATCACATTTTTCTGTCAAAATCAGCTGCTGGATAACAGAAATACACATTTAATGTAGCTCACATGCAATTTTCTTTCATTTAAAATTTAAAGAATTCCTAAGTTTGACCATTTTCAATGTCACTGCTATTTTGACGATACAAATAAAGTTAAGAATACATTTCGCCGCAAACTTTAAGGTAATTTTTAAATTCATTTAAAGTTTGTGAGTGGAATTTACTTTAATATATCTTCACAATTTGGTTAGCACTCTCGCCTCACAGCGAGAAGGACACGGGTTCACATACTGGCCGGGTCTTTCTGGGTGGAGTTTGCATGTTCTCCGTGTGTGTGTGTGTGTGTGTGTGTGTGTGTGTGTGTGTGTGTGTGTGTGTGTGTGTGTGTGTGTGTGTGTGTGTGTGTGTGTGTGTGTGTGTGTGTGTGTGTGTGTTTATGAACCCTGCTTCCCACCATGCACCCTCCGTCTCACACACACACTCCTCTGCCAGGAGAAGGCAAGGCGCCGGCGCGGCACAACCCAGCGTCTGTCAGGCCCCATTTCCCTCGGCCCACCTCACCGCCCGGCCCGCTGCAGAGGAGATTAGTGCTGCTCCGAGCCGTCCCCGGGCTGCAGGGAGAGCCTGGCACCCAACACGCAGGAAAGCAACCCAAAGCAGCAAGGGGGGGGGGGTTCACGAGAGTAGATACTAAATCTGAACATCAAGTAGGACGAGCAACAAAGCCAAAGCAGAAGATATTTTGGGATGCGGATGTTTTCCAGTTAGGTTCTTCTGGTTCCTGCCGGCTCTCAGCTAATATCGTTTTCCTCACTGCCAAGAAAACCTACAATGTGTTTAGGACAAACTGAAACCTCCTATGCTTTCAAGGAATTCATAATTCAGGTCTGGAAAGGTAATCCTCGTGCATCGAGTGCACAGTCGTTACGGGAGTGAAGCATATCTCGTCGCATGTATAATTTAGGTCTAATGCACACAGGCATCGTTTGCATTACCGCCTCCGGTTTGGAGCAAAGCATCAGTCAACAACTCCTGCTTGGTCTCTGAAGCACTTTAAAAAATCGGACAACTTATTTTCTGCTTTTATAGTGTGAAACTAAGGTTTTACTCGAATTCCAGAGCAGATCCAGAAGGTTTTTTGGGGGGTAAGAGGGACAAGAAGTGGTAAATACTAAAGCCTCCATCGACCTTTGTTGTTTTGTGAAAATCTAACTTTTTAATGATTAATTTGTGTATTTACTTCTTTATCTTGCATTTATTGGATCATGGAATTAATTCTCCTTTGAAAGAAGGCTGCATATGACTTTTAAATGTTTCTCCATTAACATTAATGCTTTAGTTTATAGGGCACTCATTCAAACACTCAGTTATGTCGCTGAAGGCTACTTTGACAGTTTAAAATTTGGAGCAATAAATGCCAATGTAAACCTCACTGAATACAGAAAAACTAAATGTTGTGCATCTTAAACACTGTAACTCTGTCCTCTGACGTGATGTGGTATTAGCAAAGCCTAAATGTCTTTGATTAGATGAATATCACCTACATCATGTACATGCATCTCAACATTTATAGAATTTGCGGTAAGAATAAAGCATTTTTCACTATTTTCTAAAATTCTCTCTCAAAGTTTCACACAGCTTTATAACCATGTTTTCTCACGGAGTTAGCCTGGAAGAAACCGAGAAATGTGGTCACTTTCCTAATAAAAGGTTAATATTAGGTTGGACATGTGTTCTTGTTTTCATTGTTTTCTTCAACATTTGCTTCTTCAGTGCTGTTAGTAAAGATATTCAACAGAATCTAAAGCAGCTTCAAAGGTGCAAAACAAGAATAACACTTATTTCACATGGTCTATTTTAGTTTTTTATTCACTGTGAAAAATCACATGGAAAAATAATGTGAACGTGAAAGACAGGACATTATATGTGTAGTAGTCCTATGCTTTCTGTTACTTACAACTTTGAGCTTTATTTCCTTTTATCAATACAATGATGGGTGTCCCATTTACACTGTGATTAACATCTAGAAGAGGCAATGCCAATATGGAGCTGTCTGACAATGTGCAGGAATAAAATTTGGGTTTTTTATGACATTTCAAAAACGTCTTGACCTTTCGACTCCGATGTACTGAGGGTTTCTAAATGAAATGAAAAGGTGGAATTGAATTGAATTGAACAAAAGTAACCCAGACACCTCCAGTGGCTCAAACTCAGCAGGTGAAGCTCCTGGCAGACAAATTTAATGCAATTCTTTTTAATTAGGAATCTGCAGCTGAGACCCTGGGGCACACTTGTTCTCTAAACGTTGAGACTCAGGCAGGGTTCAGTACGGCAGAGAGGAGAAGCCTCGTAATGTAAAAGGTAATTCCCTTCCCTTCCACTCCTCCATTAATCACACTGTCGGCCTGGCACGGCAAAGTGGCTTCAATTTAGCCCTCATAAATAAATGTCCATATTTAAAGTGAGAGTGCTCAAACAATCTGCGGAATTAGCTCTGCGGTTCCTCAGTCGTCTTCCTGGATGTGGGAGCAGCAGCTGCCGCATGCTGACAGGCCGACCTGGAGCCGTGCAAACAGTGTAATGGAACTGTACTCACCGCATGGCAGAGAGCTTCTCCCCCTTCCTCCAGTCCCACAGCACAATGGTGTGATTGTCGTCCAGGCCCACCGAGGCCAGCCGCTTGCCGTCCGCTGTGGAGGGAGAAGCCATTCAGCTCAGCACGAGTCGGAGCCAGCCTTCTCCAGCGAGGTTTGGCTCTTGTTAGCAACATGAAAGCATCCTGCGGGTTTGATCTGTGGCAGGTGATTCACTCACACTGACATACAGACCACCGCCGTGCCTCTGTCTGAGGCCAATTAAGAACATCTCTACCTCCACGCTGACAAGACAGATGGAATAGGCTTTTAGCTGTTTCTTTTGAACTGGACATCTTTGTGTGAATTTGCACCGATCCTTTCATGTGTGAACATTATGTTTCGCTCCTATGTGAAAATCACAGAATTTATCATTTACACACACAAAACATATGGCGTGTTGAACCCATCTGGATGATTTCTGTCGGGGGTCTGCAGCCTGTGGATACGGAGCTGGATATGCAGCTCTTCACCCAGTCTGTGATGACTCCCTGCAGTTCCACAATTTTACATTTAAAAATAGTTTTCAACATTAGATTCCTTTTATTTTTGTTTGTTTTCGCAAACCTAATCTTACATTGCAGTTTACAATGAAATAAACCACAGACCATTAAATAAATTCAAGTGTGAATATTCAAAAGTGCATGAATGGAATATTTAATTGAATTTATTTGAATCGTTGAATATGTTTTGCAGGTTCAGACACATTTTGGGAGAGTAGGGGGAGAAAGATGAGTCTTTTGAGGCATAAATGTTGCAGACGTCAGGGTTGGTTAAATGAAGGATGAATATGAAAACAGTGGATGATACCTGAAAAGTCCAGAGCGCACACTCCAAGCTGGTGAAAACCCTTCAACACAGACATGGGCTTTAATGTTTCTGTGTCCCATATGTGGATTGAGGACTCCCTGCCAACCTTGAAAGACCAAAAAAAAACAAAAACATTGATATGGACATCTTTTGCTAAGTCCACTCATTGTGAATGAGAATTCTGCTCAGATAAAACACAAAATATCAACCTAGGAGCTTGAAAGTCTTTGCATGTACCTGGCCTGTTGCTACAAAGTCCTTCAGAGGATGAATAGCCAGACAGAGGATGTCGTCATCATGGCCCATGTAGAAACGTTGGGTATTTTGTTGTCTATTGTAAACAATCCCCACGGCAGCAACATGATAGACTATCTCTCCGGTCTGCGTGTAGAACAGGTTGCTCCTGCAGTCGTAGCCTCGGTAGCTGCAAACAAAACAACAGATGTTATGACGTTTGGAAAGAGACAAACATTAAGAAATCACCGATCATAAAGAGGCTTGGGTTGATGTGAAGATGCTCTTTAGACTTTTTTTTTTAACATCTACCCATGAATAAAATGCAGCTTCACTCCACTTCCCGGCGCTCGTTCTCTCTTTTTCATGGCCGTCGCTCGGTGTTTCTCTTTGCACTGCTCTTTAAGCTGAGGTAGATCTTCTTTATAAACCTGTGTGCATGCAGAAGAACAATCATCAGATTATATGATTCCTGTTTGGATGAAAGGAAACGCATGAAATTAATCTTGTGCCATAAGAGGATCATTTGAAACTGAATTTTCTAGTTTTAAATTGAATCTTTCATTAGTGGGTCCCTTGGTGACTGAACTCATCTGTGCTGCACTCTTCAAATGATAGGTCGATATCCGCAAAATATACCTCGATGACTGCTGCTGTGAGAACTAGAAATGTCCCGTATAGATAAACTGTGTATAAAGGCACAAATACGACCCGGTGATTCAAGACACCAAATTGATTTCACTAGGAATTATGCCCCAAAATTAAAGTCATTGGTTGCATGACTCACATGAAACTAGTGCAACAACAACACATTACATTGTTTGACAGCAGTACTCCATAAAGTCCTTTACAAAAATCCTGGAAGGAATCTAACAATGTAGTTTGTTTATATAATAGAAGTGGTTGAATGTGTTTCATTTTGGTTAGTTTAACACTGTGAGAGAGATTTTATCACACAGAAATTGCTTTAATGGCTTTTATTGACTGAGTCCTTAAAGTAAAGGGGTTTTTTTTGGTTGTTTTTTTTTTCCTTAAAGTCCTTATCCTTCCTTTCTCTGTGGTTAAATACTTAATTTAATTTAAAGGCCCAATTAAGAGTTCAACTTGGAAACTAAACGTCTTTCAGGATTAAATGCACTTTCATATGAAATTATGTGAATTATGTCAATTTTAGTGTGAGATCAAATTTTACATCAGGTGAAATTGAGCATCAGACTAAGGAAACACATATCCAATCTCATGAATTCAATTTCAGATTATGTTCTTCCACATTCAGGTTGTGGTGGCTGGTGACTTGTTTTGTATTTCATCACCGACCTGTCGTCGGTACGTGAGCTGCGTCTCCTGCTCGATTTCCGAGTCCATCTCAGGCACATCCGACTGATCAGAGTCTGACTCCTCGCTGTTGGAGTCTGCCAAGGTCTCTGCAGGCAGAATCAAGGTTACATCACAGCTCGCAGGCAGGAGCCTCCCCTGCTTCTAAATCAGACAAACATCCCACCACACACACGGTAAATTCAAAAAAACTCCTAACTTTTATAGTGGGA
This sequence comes from Lipophrys pholis, assembly GCF_963383615.2. Classification (NCBI taxonomy): domain Eukaryota; kingdom Metazoa; phylum Chordata; class Actinopteri; order Blenniiformes; family Blenniidae; genus Lipophrys; species Lipophrys pholis. Next base: position 21,304,855 of record NC_137633.1, read on the forward strand.
GTGAGGGTGGATCATGTAATAATACTACCACCTCTTCTATTTATTGTGCTGCCGTGTCTCACTGTGACAACGCTTGTGACAAATGTATGAAAATGCTGACGCGGCACTGCGAAAGCCTCGCCAAGACGGGGCAATAACCAGAACTGGCAGCTAAAGGCGGCAACTCAGAAGATGCATTAGGAAAATTAAAAAGAAAGGCAGTTCGTATGTAGTTTAATTTCAGAAGGCACAAGTGCACCGTGTCAGAGGAGAAGAAATATGACTTGGAAATGACAACGCAATTATACTTTCCGAGCTTCATTTACTTTTATTGGATTTGTCTTAATTAATGCAAAGGCCGTTCCTCCATGCAACATCACAGACGTTATAGAAGGATGGAAATAAAGGAAATGGAGTTGATTGCTCTCTGCGGGTTCATCACATCGAGTTCACGAGGCCAGTAGGAGCAGCGTTATGTAACAGGAAGCGACATCCTTGAAAGCTTTCATCGGTAACAAAGAAACGTGATTTCTTTTCATGTGCTGACTTGAGCAGAGTAACAGAAGTTCTCCTCATACGGTGATACAGGAATATAGAAGGCAGCCATGTAATCCTTGTTTCAGTCATTCATACTCGCTCATGTGAAAGTCCTGTGGGGTGAGTTTGTTATGAATGGAGGAGCTGTATAAACTGCATAGCTTCCATAGTTTTTACTTTTAAATACTTTCTTATTGAAACAAATGTACAAATGTAGCCGGTAATCCCTGAAAAGATATTTAAGATTTTTGAACAATAATTTCTTCACGTAGAATATTAAGTAGACTTTTTATTTTTTTTTAATTAAAAGAAAACAACAAAAAACCTTCACTTAGCTTAATTAGATGTCTTGTTGGCAGGAGCCACAGATTTTGTGAAAAAAGTAATATCAGTAATGTAAGTCAACATCTCCACTAAGATGCAGCACTGCAATATTTCTAAATGGATGAATCAGTCGTACAACCTGCATTTTCGGAATCCTTACGTTACAGTAAGTCATGTGAAAAAACACGGATCAGACAATACATTATGAACACTGACAGATGAGATGAATAACATTCATTAGTCCTGTTTTGTGGAACCTGTGTGGGAGAAATGAACGAACAAATCCACATTTTGTCCTCAAATTTGAAGTTAGAAGAAAAAGACGGGATCTTTTAAGGAAGGAGTGTCAAACGCATTTTAGTTTAGGTGCCACAAAAGACACACTTTCATCTTGAGTGGGTTGGACCAGTATAATAATAATCTTTAAATCTAAACTTTTTCTTACGGGTGTTAAAAAACCTGGTGCCAGATATCACAGCACACCTTCAGAATCCTCTCGTCCATTGGTCAGGACTGTTGTGGAATCTACACAATGTTAAACAGTAGGGCTGCACAATATAATGCAAAATGATATCAAAACACAATATCCGTAACAGCAATGAATTATGTTTTACTACACTTTGCATTCATGCTCTGCATGTTGACATTTAACCGATCAGAAGGCGCCCTACTGCCCAAGATGCCATCCACTAAGTAGATGTGAAATCAAGAAAACAGCCCAATCATAACTGGTGTAAATTCGGCAAAAGAGAAAGAAGACATTAGCATCATCTGCCTAAGTGTCTGTATTTAACAGAGATCACCGTGTTCGCAATGCTCTATTATCACATATATCATGTCTACTTTGTGCTGTGTCGTAACAGCCAGGTAGTCCTAATGTTGTGGCTGAGCGGTGTAAGTACTGAAAGCGATTGGTCTCACCTTGTGGTGCTATGTGCAGAGCTTCTTTGGACTTTCTTTCAGGAACAAACTTCCACTGGAACACCGAGTGATCTGCACCACCGATGGTTATGACCCACTGGTAGTCATGTGACCATCTGGCGTTGGTTATGTGCGCTGAGTGACCTAAATACTTTTTAAATTTTGCACCTGAAATCAAGAGGAATTAAATCAAGGACACTTATCTTGATGTTCTTGAATGTCAGTCATTCACATTATTCGTTAAGGTCAACAATACCTTTTTTTACACACGGATATCGTAAAAGTTTGACTAATCCATAGTCGTCGGCTGTTACTAAGACTTGATTGTTGAAATTGGCATCCACGGAGTTGATGTCATTGATATCTGAGTATTTGGGCCATATTCCGTTAACCTCAGGGCCCAAGACGCACGTCCATGAAGCCCACTGCACCAGCTTCAGCTCCTCCCTGTTGGTCACCTCCTTCCCACCTCAACAAAGGACACAAACGTTTCATCTCACACATTTGATCCTGGAAATATCATTCATCTTTAGACACAGAGCAGATGCCTCTTTGCTTACTTGGCATCCGGTAGAAGAGCCTCCTGCCGCTGCCGTCGTTGGTCTGCAGGTACTTGCTGTCCGTGGACCAGTCCATGTGTGTGATGAAGCTGTTGGAGCCGATGCACTCGCCTACTTTCTTGTACCGTTGCACGACACCGTAGACGTCCACAGAGTTATCGTTTGAGCCGACGGCTAAGTGCCCCCCGTCAGGGGAGTACTTCAGCTCGTGGATGGCCTCTTTCCTGTCCTTGATGTGGACCACCTCAGTCATGTCTCTGGAGGGAAGCAGAGAAAGCACAGAATGATCGAGCCCTTCACTGCAGCCTCATTCCCCTTTTTTGAATTGTGTGCCCACCTGACTCTTAGAACGGTGAAGGATCCATCCTTCATTCCCAGCGCCAGGTGAATACCGTCAGTGCTCACAGCCGCACAGCGAATGGGCTCCTCCATGTTACAGCGAGCTATCAGGGCGTGATCTATAAGGCTCCATATCCTTTTGACACGGAAAAGAGAGAAGTGAAGCAGTGATAGAGATATATTTATTGGAAGAACAACGAACAAACAAGTCTACATGTCAAATAACAGGGAGCAATTATGTTTGTGGTCTGTTTAATGAGTTTGTTTTATGATCATATTGATCATGTAAAATGTATCATCATTTTTGTATAATGTAGTATAAGGAAACACAAATCTGCCATAAGAATATGACCACCGGTCTATAGTGGAGGTGCAACATACACAGCAAAATAAAAAGCAATACATAAATTTATGCATGGAAATATGGGTAGATGCTGTTTCTGTAAGATTTAGATTATTAAATAACCGTTGTCGGAGGACGGGTAGATTGGTCTTTGTTTAGTCCCTAATCTTTGACCTGTCTGGCAAGGCTGACCCTACCAGGACCTCAAGAGGTCTAGCAAGCAGAGCTCTCAGGCTCCTTGGGGCACACAAGCCTCCCCACAACATCAAGATGCCGATTTAATCGGGGAGCTACCCACATTTCACACTAAGAGCCTTCATTGAATTCTGCGCATCTTTTGGTCCCAAACCATTTCAAACAAAGAATCAGTGGCGACCATCTTAATGAGGCGCTGGAGGTGGACTGGGCTTGTCACCCTTCAAGAAACCTCCCTCGTTAAAAACTGTCTTACGCTGGACACCAGAAGGAAGCGAAGGAGGGGTCGTCTGGAGATCACATGGCGGCAGACGGTAGAGAAAGAAATGCAACAGATGGGAAAGACCCAGAGCAACGTTTCAGTCATGGTGAAGGACCAACAGAAGTGGAGGGATTATGTTGCTTCCCTGCCTGCCACTCGACACAATGGCCATGAGTGAGTAGGATATCCATGGAACATGGTTTTAATTTAATAAAAAAAAAACAACCTCACATTTTGGAGAATAAATTAGGATAAAAAAAAGTGTAAACAAAGAATCATGACAAATATTTGGATATTTGCTCCCTTAGAGCTTTTTGGTTCTATATCAATGTGAAATCGCCAAAGTTCCATGAAATGACAAAAATCTATTTAAAATACTGGTGGTCGCCAGCGAGAAAGCAATCAGGAGAAATTGGGGAAAAGAAGCACGATCGATAAAAGATCAGTAGCTAAAGATCATGGAAGAAATCTTCTTAATGGAAAAATTAAAACCCACACTCAGACTGCAAGAAGCACAACTGCAAAATAAAATGGATGAAATGGAGTGTACACAGGACTGAAAAGGACAGTATGGAATCATGAATAAAACTGTCTTTAATATGAAAGTTTTTCTCGTGACTTTGGTTCTTTGGTTTGTATCTATGTTTTATATGAATTATTTATTTTTTAAAGAAAGTTTTAAAAGTCCCATAATATCGAGTAATCACTACCAGAGGGAGTGGTTATTTCCCCGCATGACATCATGAAGGGAAAATGTCTGATTTGCCTATACGAGCACACATTTGCAAAAAAGTGGAGAAAGCAAGTGAAGGAGATGACAGACTTTCTTCACTTCTGGGGCCTTATGCACAGGCTATGGGGGCACATATTACTGTTGGAAAACCAGTAGAAAGGGAATTTTGCAGAATATGCAGACCTTTGAATGTAAAAAAAAAGAAGAAGAACAAAGAAAAACCCTGATACAGTTTAGAGCGGGCGTCACCTCACTGAGCGGTCGTCACTTCCTGTCATGGCCAGCGGCTTGGTGGGGTGAACGGCCAGCGCCCAGAGCTCGCCCTCACAGTGACCCTGCATTATGAGGAAAGGCTTGTTGCGGTCGTGGACCACCACCTCGAAGATCTCGCTGTCCTGTGTGCCCACTAAGATGTGATCTCCTCTCCAGCACACGCTGCGCACAGACAACCCTGTCAAACACACAAACACACACACACACACACACACACACAAAAGGTGAGGTACGCGATTAAAAAAATAACACAAGACAACAAAAATAACAGGCAAGCCTGAAAGCAGACAGATGTTTCTCACTTTAACAATCGTTTATAAAGACACGACAGGGATACTGAAGACAGGAGGTGATAATAGCCATCTGCAGGGTGGGGACGGAGATTTTAACAAGAAATACAAAGACGGCACATGTTTTCAAGCTGATCTGGAACTGACTTTTGGTAATACAAGATGTGATGCAGGATGCATGTGCTGTATACATACAGTGCCATGCAAAAGTCCGAGCCACCCCGTGGATTTGCAGCGGTACACAAGATGAATTACAAATATTCATATTACTATAACAAAGTTGGCCACTTACACTTTTATGAACATATTTTTAACGTGTGTCATTGAGCTCAAACTTAAGCATAGTTTAACAGAAAAATATCAGCTTTACATCCACATACTTTATTTTTATGTACTTTATTCTTTGGTTTTACTTGGGGAATGTGAGACACTTATTTAGAATTAATCAAATGGCAGGTATTGACAAGGAAATTGAATGGAATTGGAAAGAAACTAATACTTTCATTAGTTCATGAAAGGAATACTTGTACCTTTTTAACATAATTTATATTTTTCAATATTTTACAACAGTACTTTTTGAGTACTTTAAGCTTGAGTACATATCGTCAGTATGTTCCTATCTTAGTTCAGTCTCAGCAGATTTATTCTTTGGTTTAATGTTTTCATGAGGATAGTCTGTTTGATTCATTACAGTATTGCTATACTCTTGTAATTTGAATGATCAGATTTTTAAAAAAAATATACAGTCTGCAAGTATTTTGCAGTAAATTTAATTTCAAAGTTTCATCAATTTCCATGAAGTATGAATACATTAATTTCTTTTATTATTCTTGTAATAATATTTTTATCATCCAGGTATCTCCCTCCTGCATCCTTTTAATTGATGATAAATATCTTGAACATGAGTGCATGAACGCAATGTTAGAGTGGCTTCATATCAATTAGTAGTTTTTTGTGTTTGTGCACACAGATTGCATTAAACACTGAGAACCTTTGCACGGGACTGTAGGTAAAGAAAATGTTTGTATACGGCACGAGCTCACTAACAACAAGAGGAACAGCAGAACAATGTGGGGACTGCTACAAACAGACTGACATGGCTGATAACTCCGCCCTCCGTGACTTTACCCACCTCGGCTATTTTCACCTCTAGCTACTGTTAGGTCGGAGATTACAAGTTAAGAAGATGGAAAGAATAGAAAAGAAGAAGAAAATGTTAGTAAGATGAACAGAAAAGTTGTTTTGTACATCTGTACAGTGCTCACTGAGACTCAAGAAACCACAAGTCGGCCTGCAGAGAGTTTGGCATCACCTTTATATCCTTGGTCTGTTTCCCTGAGATCAATGACAGTAATTGGTTTGAAGTTGAGATCCCACAGCCGGACGCAGCCGTCCCGGCCCCCGGTAGCGAAGCCCTCTTCACAGGCATTCATGCTGAAAATCCCTGACTGGAGGAAACGACAGGCTGTCAGTGAGGATCTGCACAGTAAATGAGCAACGACAGGACAGAGCGCGGCTACATGCCGCACAGTGCTGCTGCTCAGCCAGGCATTTGTTTAACAAGGCTTTCACAATCACGGACCTGCTGCTGCATCCTCAAGATAAGGATGCAGAACGGAGGGTGTCATATTTGTTTGTATTATTACAGGGAAGTGCTAGTGATGGCTTCATTAGTCTAAGAGGTACAGTATGCACAGCGAGGGTTGCTTGTTAAAGCTCGAGTGAAACCCTGGCAGTACAAAAGCAGGAATGAACAAGTACTGTAGTTATTATCCCCTCCCCCATTCGCCTGTCCCCTCACCCAGCTGTTGATCCCATAGATATCATTTAATCCTGTGGAGCAAAGGCTTGATCCTTTCTCTACTGAGCAGAATCAAATGAAGCCAGCATGCGTCGCTTTGAAGAACTCTGTGATTTTCACTACATGCTTCCAGTGTAATTCTTCTGCATACAGTGTGGCAGGTGGGTTCTTAGCCAAGGAGCACAGACCATCCTAATCTTTTAAACTCACCCCATGAGCTCCTTGCACCGTCCTCATCAGGTTGATCCCCTTCCACACGTAGATGTCGCCGTTCAAGGCACCTGAATACGTGACTTCGTCCTTGGCGCAGGCGAGGCAGAGGATGGTTTGGAGATCCCCGGTTTTGCCGAAAACCCCACGTTTGGGCGTGAGAGCATTACCGCATAAGCTCCAAAACTGCAAACACAAACAGGAAGAGTCAAAGAGTATGGTGGCTAATAATCCCCCGTGTAATCCTGTCCTGAAAGAGCAAATAGACAATTAGGCAGCAGTAAGGATAAAGAGAGTGAAACATAATCAAGTCATTTATGGTGTGACACACATACAGACTGAGTTAGAAACAGCACACACAGAGACCTTCGGGAACAAAAAAAGAAGCAAAGTGAAATTCAACCCCCCCCCATTTTTTTTTCACGTGATACTGGGAACTCTTGCTGGGGGTCAGTGCTGTAACCACCTGATCAAAATGCACAGACACACATGCGCACGCACGCATACACACAGGCTCATTATTTATGAACAAGGTCATTGGGATGCACGAGCACGGCCTTGTCTGAGGGCAAAATCCATCAAACGGAGGAGGAGAGAGCGAAAAAGAGACGGTCTGTCTGCATGGAGATGAGATCACGGGGACAAAGCTCACGCATGGCGTCTCGAATGCTGGGACGCCGCCGTCGGCACGCGAAGCCGAGACACATTCCTCACTGGCAAGAAGCGAGAAGATGGCAGGCCATTTCTGGAGGATTTACCTTTACATTGTTTGATATTTGGTTCAATACAGGTCACAAAGCATATACCTCAGCTATGATACTGGAGGAGCATTATGTTCAATAACCCAAGTATATTTGTGCATTAGCTTCATAGACACCAACAGCACAAACAAATGAGCTTCTTGACAGCATCAGCCTGTCACACCATCACTAACACCTACCGCCCTGACTGATAGAGCGGCTGCTAACAGAAAGGATCGATTATCAGAGTCAGGCATCACAGGCTCAGATACAGCCCTGCCACCCAACATCTGAGTCCTGTACACACCTCCACAGGACAGGATTCCTCCAAACTAGATGTCTTGACTGAGATTTGAACGAGCATTTGCATGAGCTCCAGCTTACATACGGGGGTCGGGCTTGAAGGTTAAGCAGGGAACATCACAGGTGTGTGTGTGTGTGTGTGTGTGTGTGTGTGTGTGTGTGTGTGTGTGTGTGTGTGTGTGTGTGTGTGTGTGTGTGTGTGTGTGTGTGTGTGTGTGTGTGTGTGTGTGTGTGTGTGTGTGTGTGTGTGTGTGTGTGTGTAATCTGGGAAGGTGGATATGAAGGGTGAAGTCTGTCAAGAGCGAGGGTTGGTGAAAACAGCGGTGGGAGGGGGGCTTTTTGTGGCCCAGCCTGTTGCAGTGGCGGCGGGGATGGATGAGGCGTGACTGCACAGCCCTCCCTGCCCGCAACTGATAAGGCAGCGAGACATGGGCGCTGGCTAATCCCCACGCTGCTGAAATACTGAGAGGAGACGAGATGCTGGAGGGGTTTACGGTGAAGCCAGGAGCCGGAGAGAAAGGTGGAGACGACGCTGCTCTGAGACGAGCTGCTTATCAATGCCTCCCTCTCTGAATAACCTTTGCATTTCTTCACTGTCTTCCAGACATCCCTCAGCGCGGCGGAGGCTTCTCCTCTTAACGCTGGATTAGTGCTTTGTCATTAGCTCGGTTACCTCCACCGTCAAAAGCTTTTAGCTTTAATTAACTCAGAACGGGCCCGCGATGCATCAGCTACTGCACTGCAGCACACCACACAGCCCTCGTCTCACTCACGACATTCCTCCTCGTCAGACTGCACAGAGCCCGAACGGTGTCAGAGCGCTAACTGCTGCACGAGCAGAGGTCAAACGTTTGGCAGCCTGCAGAGCTGAAAACGAGACGAGGAGCCACTGGCTTTTCTGGAAGCAGATTCCCTCAAAGCTGCTGTCATCCATGTACAGCGTGTCAGACTGAGGCTCACCTCTGAGATAAAAATGGGCTTTGTAATGCACAAACACTCGAACAAGGCCTCCTTCTGGGGCACAAACAGCTCCATCCAGCTACATACCTACATCGTTGGCACATTTATGAGGTATTTGACAGAATATCTATCAATTTAGGATTAGGGGCATATTTGTTTTGCATAAAGTTTCCACCTCTGAGTCTAGTTCTGCAGGTTTCTTCCTGTTAAAGGAAGTTTTCTTTCCCCTGTCTCCTCTGTTTGCTCATGTGAAATTGGTTTTTCTCTGTCAAAGACCTTGAAATGGCTGTGTTGTATTCAGTGCTATTGAAATGGAATAAAATTGAATTGAATTACAACTCTGTTAGAGTGTTACCTGTTTATAAGCAGTTTAGCTGCTATCGTGATTGAAATTTGGTGCAAGATTTTATTTCTGCTGAGAAAAATATATCCCATAAACACCTGCTACTGGAAGCACCTATACTGTTTTCTGACTGGCAATATTGTGACGAAATGGAATGCTGCAATAATTGTTTTTCCAAAGAATTCAGTAATGGCAGTTTGAATTTGGAGGCAAACTGAATCAGTATAATGTTCCTTTCTTGTAAAATCAATAAGAAAACATAATGCAAGTGAAGCACTTTGTCGTCTTCCATACATCCATAGTAACTTGTAATAAAAATTTATTTTGTAACGAACCATGCAAGATACAATAGATTTTCCCAATTTGGTGCACCGGCATTAACAGTTATGATGACACATCAGCTCTAAAAAGCGTAACCGAGACATCAGCTAACTGGAAGTCATCTTTTTTGGTGTCTGGGAGCTGAAGTGACAAAAGACCCGCCCACCTGACACCCTGAAAACTGCCCTGAGTTTACCCTCAGGACACTGACCTGCTACTTCAACATGGCTGCTCTCAGAGTGACATGTATGAATCATACATGTAGATATGTTACAGTGCTTCTATGCATTTAAGTTACACTGGACACTCCTCTGAACGCAGCCATGGCGTTACCTGACTATCAGTAGAATGGTACAATCTGAATTACGAACGTGAATGAAAATAATATACCACATTTCCTTCACGACGACGGGATAACTTCATACACTGTAGCAGAGCTGTGTGTAATAGCCATTGAAGAGGATAAAAAAAACATCCTCAGTAAAACATTTCTTCTGTGAACATCTTTGAGCAGCCATGTTGAAGTAATAGTAGTAGGTCAGTACCCTGAGGGTAAACCTGGGGCAGCTTACAGTATCCTAACTTTACCCTCAGGATAGAGGGTGGGTAGGGGGTGCATGGGGGGGTGGGGGGTGGGGGGGTGGGTTCTACAGCACATAAACAGGCTCAGAATCACAAGTTCAGGGGCACCTGGCAGGCAGCATGAATGACCGGACATCACACACAGCTTTGTATCTGTGTCACCATATAGATAATTATAATTAAATACGAAACTCAGGCAAGTTGACTCTCACTGACCTGAAAACAAAGTGTGAGGACATCAACATGTCAAAGTAATAGCAAATGGTCACTATTTACTTTGTGAAGTTTGCATACTCTCCCTGCTCCAACGTCCACCCAGTCGTTTAAAAACATGCCTGTGAGAGAAAAAGAGGTTCTCTAAATTATTTCTAGGTTTAAATGTGTGTGTTAGAACTTTGATAGACTGGCGACATGTCCATTGTCTTAACCCAAATACAGAATATACTCCAGCCCCAATGGGCCAAACTTGGAGTATCTGTGTATAAAAGATGTATAAACTCTGTATTTTTACATATTTCTTCTGTGGTAGCTGGCAACCTTGAATTGAGGACCCCGGTGAAGATTTGGTAGATAAAAGGGTCAATGGATAATGGTTAATGAATATTTATATATTTATTACTTGGTCAGACTTTTGTCTAATAGAATAGAATATATTTGAATCTTGCATGTTTATTGTTATTGTACACAGTACAAGTACAATAGCAGGAAAGTAAACACACCTCATAAAGCTAATTGAAAAAGTATATAATTCCTTCCTTTTTTTAACACTGGCAAGTGACCATGAAAGTTCACTTCAAGATATTTAAAGTTTGGTTGAAAGAAGTCGATAGCAATTACAGAACATGTCACTTATTATTATTAAATGTATTTTCAGGATGGCACAAGAGCATTGGGAAAGCTTTTTGAAGACATCAAGTGAGAAATTTTGAGGTTTTTCTTTTTAACTGTATGTCAAATTTGTTCAGTTTTACACTTTACGACAGATTTTTAAAAATTTGATATTAATAATATTTGTCATGTTTTACAATACTGAATCCAAAAAGTCACGAATATATTCTTTAACAAAACCAACAACCGTCTTGAAAAATCTCTAATGTTGAATTTTTTCATTGATACCTTAAAGGGTTAATAGGGAAACACACACCTCATAGGTATTGCTAAATATCATTGAATAGCTGTAAAACAAAACTCGTAAGCTAAGGCTTTACACTGTTTATTTTCATTAAAAGTTCTGGACGTCCGTATTATTTCCAAGCATTGAGCTGCAGCACAGTTCTTCAATCAGCCTCCTATCATTAGACAGATGAAGGAGAGATGCAACATGTGTGTGTGTGTGTGTGTGTGTGTGTGTGTGTGTGTGTGTGTGTGTGTGTGTGTGTGTGTGTGTGTGTGTGTGTGTGTGTGTGTGTGTGTGTGTGTGTGTGTGTGTGTGTGTAGTCGCTGAAGAAGAGCAAACTAATGTCTGAGTGGAACGAATGAAAACACACACATGTCGTGAGGAGGGGAGCGCTCTCGTTGCGGGGGTTGTGTTTTCCTCAGCCTGCTAGTGAGTGGATTACTGGGGCTAAATCTCCTGCATGCTCTGAGTGCTATAATCGCTGAGCGAGCACAGGCCGGGGGAGCAGATGTCACATGGTCTGCAGGGTGAAGGCTGGGGAATTATGTGGGACAATTGCTGGATTGCCTTGGCATCAGAAAACCAGTAGCGGGTACGGAGAAGGAGGAGGTGGGGACGGATTGAGTCGGGGGCGGGGGTGCAGCGGGTTTCTGTGTCATGGCGGTTGGAGGAAGAGTTCAGGAGGGAATTACTACTGAAGAGGAGGCCGGTCAAGCTGGATTGAGATGAGGGAGTTGTCAGCGATCCGTTACGCTACAGAGAAATTCGTCCAGTCGGCTCGCCCGCCTCCGACTGCATCCAACCGATTTGAGCATGCTGCAATGTTTAGTCTCACTGGGCCTGGAGGCAAATTTCAGAGAACAATTCATTCCTCTTACAGTGTTTTGGAAAAAAGGGGTCTCCTCTGTGGCTCTGAACACTACTACATTTCCCAGGGGAAGGCTCGGTGAAGACACCCTGCATTAACTCATTGAAGATTTATGAGCACTACTCTTCTGTGAAAAGGACTGATAGAGATAGGCCTGGGAAGGGAAGCCAGCACAGCTGCAGTTGGTGCAGGAGCGGGGTTTTAAAAAGCTGAATGAAGAGAGCTGAAAGAGGGAGCTGAGAAACAGAGTCACAACAGCCACCCCCCCCCCCCCCCCCCCCCCCCCCCCCCCCCCCCCCCCCCCCCACCACCAACCACCCCGCAAAGAAGACCATTTTCCTCTCCGCGGTGCAGATTACTACAAATTTGAGAGCAGAAACTGAGTCATTGCCTGTCCTACTTATGTTAAGTGTCTAATAACCATGGACTCTGGAATAAAATAAATTTGCATAGATCTATTTTAAGGCTTCGATATGGCCGTGATGGGAGCCAGCAGTTTCTTCAAACTTTCTTCAAATCGTTATCTGTTTTCTAGTATCATGAAAATGAAGCACAAGAAATTCACTCTGCAGGGCCGACCGTAAAATACTGCTCGTGAAATACTCTTTATTTTCAATATTTATTGAGGGGAAGTGAGAGATATCCCTTCCCCCCTTCTTGTTGACACATAAACCATCATCTGGTTAAATTCAATTCAATTCAATTCAATTCATTTACACCTAATCAACAATTTAAAATCCATAAAGAGGAGCAGACAAGCTCAGACATAGACACAATTAGAATAAATCGGGCAATTATATACCTAGAACAATAAAAAAAGTCTAAAAAAGAAGATTAAAATAACTACAAAACATCATCTCACTGTGATTAAAGCTTTTTCACCAACAGACAAGTCATATAAATATGTATTAAAATCTGACTAACGCTGTGTGAACCACTAACATCACGCCGTTATCTCTCAAGTTGCAAATTCCTCTGGATTTTCACATTGACAGATTTTTGGCTGTTCGGATCTGCAGAGAATAGAAAACCTTACTGAGCCTTATGGAAGGTGTGGACATACTTATATATTAGCCTACAACTGTCATACCTGTTAGGCTTCATTTATCTGACAACGTGAAAATGCATTGTTTTTGTGTTGCATGCACAACGAAGAACACGCTATAAACATTAACAATTGGAGTACACGGACATTCTCGTGGACAGCCGACCAAGTTGGATTGTTGTTGTAGTCACTGTCAATTATAAAACTACCAAGTTCCTGGAGAACGTGGACTGGGAGTCATGACACTCTGGAGGCTGCCATGTTTCGTACTGTCCATCTACTGAGCATGTGCAGAAGAACTATGTCCTACGGCCGTGGTGGACATCCACAGTGGCAGCGTTTCGAGAAAAGGGGCGTTTTCCACCTTGAGAGCCATTTTCAAAAAGTTGTGTTTTCAGTGGCTCCGCACACCGTTGTTTACGGTTTAAACAGACACTCAAAATGCAACAAAACATTTGCGTTTTCGCTTGAAAATGATTGTTTCCTATTGCTTTTTAAAGAAAAATTATGTTAACGTTACATTTGTTTGGATTAAAAGAAATGGTTCAACCCCAAGTTATTCCTTTTTTTTTTTTAAATCATCATTTATTCAAATAACTACAAGTAATAAGTCTTATCCTTCTCTGTTTGTTGAGAGACACACACATACACGCCGACTGACAAGTTAAAGCAAGGGCGTCAACCGCAGGCCAAAACCAGCCCGCAAGAGACTCCAACTTGGACAAACCTTCAAGCAAATTGTCTAAATTTCAAAGAAACATTCCTTTTTTTTCAAACAAATTTCTGAAGAGTAGCGACACAAACCAAACACTGAGACCCGAGCTGAGATATCAGTGATGCTGCTATGAAAGAAAGCTACCTCGTTGCTTTCACACTAGCCTCAAAGCCGTGCTGCCAGGGGGAGTTAAAATAAAAAAATAAATAAATGCCTGATGCAACAGCTATAAGAGAAGTTTTTTGGGTATATCTAACTGTATTTTTGCACCAGAAGGTTTCATTAAATTTTACTTTATGTGGAGGTTATAGTCATTTGCAGTGGCAATTATATGGTTTTGTGAAAATATAGACATCGTTATCATGTATACTCTGCGCCATAACAAAGAAAAACTCTAAAGTAAAATTTTTAAGGTTACTATGGCACTTTCTTACCAGTCCGGCTCACCCAAGATGAAACTGGGTTGTAGGTGGCCTCTGAATTAGTGCCTACACTGATTTCGTGTAACAAATTAGCGTCGAACACATGATTTTCATCTGTAGCAGGTGGAGACATCCCACACATGCCCAGGAGGAACATGCAAACAGGTTCATAATCAGGATACTCTGTGAGGAAAACGTACCTTTATATGTTTGACACCACAGCTTACGAGCTTGCTCGGCTGGTACAAATCCCACGATATGTCGAATATCTGAGTGAAGGAAACATACAGGAGAATAGATATTAGAACTTGAGCAACATCACACGTAAAGACTTCTGATTAAATTTCTTACAATGAGAGGAAGTGTGCTCACACTTGCAGTGCAATGTGTGTGGGCAGAACTAGAAAACAACAGCTGCTTCTATTTCATCTTTAAAAACAAAAAAATATATTTTCCTTGGGTGTGCACCCTCCCAGACGGGCTCCGGAAGGCTCACAATCAATCAGGCCTAACTTGTTTGCGTCGCCCTTTGGGTGGCAGCTCCATTCTGGGGTTATAACTAATTGAAACGGTCGATACGCCGCCTGCGACGGCGACAGGGGAGGAAGAAAGTGTTTACCCTGTCTGTGTGGCCGGGGGCAGCCGCCAGGACCTTCCCTCTCCTCCAGTCCCACACACAGATTGTGTTTTTGGAGTCCAAACCCACAGACACCAGACACTGCGAAGAGAGCAAAGAAAATCGCAGATTGAAGCCACTCTGCTCTGTTGCACTAATCACCGCATAAAACAAGCCGAGCTACCTCCACAGTGGCATGAGGAGGCCACAATGAAGGGGCTAATAGCGGCCACGGAGCAGAAGTGAACAGTTGTCCAGCCCCTGGCCCTTCCAGTGAGCACATTAGAGAGCTTTTTTCGCTGGAGGAGCCTCCTATAGTTGGCTGAGTGAGTAGGCAGCAGCAGCAGTGGAGCAGAAGAGATGAGAGGAGCACTCATGGAAATCCTTCACCGCCGTGCAGCCTGCTTTTACAGGGACGAGGATGTCCTCTTTGATCCGCTGCTGATTCAGTCTGTGGCGATGCATAGAAGTCTCCGGTGGGGTGTTTGCAGTTTTGACTCAGTGTTTAAAAAGTAGGGTTTTTTTTAAGGGATGAGCAAAAAAAAAAAAAAAAAAGGCCCCGTGTGACGAAACCCAGTGAAATGGGGGCCTTGGAAAGTGCATCCAAACTTAAATAATTATTTTCACCGTGCCAGCAGTTTGGCTCTGGGGATGTTCTGTCCACTGGTCAATTGCAACTGCTGGATGGACTGGAAATGAATTTGTTAAACATTCATGGCCCCCTCAGGAAAACCCTTTCAACTTTCCTATAACGCAAAATATGAGCATTGATTGTAACAGTTATCTCTATTTTTTGCAGGGTTGGAAGTAATGGATTACAACTGATCCCCTTACTGTAATTAGAGAATGTTTGTTTATACTCTCTTACCGGTATTTACTTATTTATGCCATTTTACTCTAAGATAATTACAAGTTAAGGCATGTTAGACTCAGTTCATGGTTTCTTTTTTTCATTTTACATAGCAATCCTATTTTTTTTTTACATTTCCAGAGCTTTTAAAAAGTACAACAATAAATCAGCTCAAGCTTTTCATCTCAGACCATTAATATAGATTATCTCCCAAAAGTGAAACACATCTTTATTTGATATTTTACACGTTTTAAAAGGACACAACCCTCTTGAATAATAATGTCACTCCACGTAATACAATTTGTTTCTTTTAAAATCATGTCAGAATTGAGTACACCCTCAAATTCAAGTTAATTTTTAAACTGTTTTCTAAACAATTTTTTGATTTGAACGACAAGTTAACAGAACAGAAACTTTTACAATTTTGTTTTTCTTATTTCTGATGTCTAATTCTCAGTGTATGGAATGCCCTGTGTCAAAATCTCAGACTATACTGACAATTTGGTTCGTTTTTTGGGGCAAAATTCTTCAAATTATTAAAACTTTTTGAGCCACTAAGTTTACTCATTACTGCCTCATATCTACATCTATACTGTTGTAATGTACATTCAATTTATTTTCATGCTTGTCTAAGAAATGTGATTTGAATGCTTTTTGCAGTAAAACTGGATCTAACGCCTGCTGATGATAATACAAGAGAACATCCAAAAGATTACATGTATAAGTGATACTCTAGAGTAGTACTTCATTCACTTCCTATGAAACGCTTTTTTACAACAGTATTTTTAGTATATTTGATAAAACTTTAAGAATTCAACAGTAGTTGTATGCAAGTACAAATATTCAGAACTTTCTCCACCTTCCCTTTTTGTCAATTACTACACCTCATAATGAAATACCTAAAACAGATTCCTGAAACTTCTGTGTTTTTGTTTTTTTTTAATCTTTTTCATAGACAGACGGGGTCATGGCATCAGGGATTCCTCTGTATCCTTTGACTTCTGTTCCACAAATCGTGTGGGGGGGGGGGGGGGTAAATACAACCACTAAACTGAGAAGTGATGGAGTCTCCTCTGGCTTTAAACTCTGTCACTCTCCATCTAAATCCCCCGGCTCTCTACCCGAGCAGCAAAATAGCACAGGGTCATCTCCCTGTCTCTTTCTGCAAAATACAGGATGTGTAATTCAGCTCTGAAAGCTCCTACGGGAGGAAGAGCGAGACGTGGAAAGATAAAATAAAGTTAAAAAAAAAAAGCAGTAATGGCTCCGCACAGTATTGATTTTCATGGTCTAAATAAACACTGGGAGAGGCTGAAGTGTGCAAACATTAACTGTGGTGATTCTGCAGAGAGTTCGCTAAAGAGACAACATAAAAAGGCTAAAAAGGAGACTGTGTGTCAGTGCTTATAGATATGTGAATAACTAACAAAACGGTAAAACAGAATTAAATCCATTCAGTGGATTTAATTCTGTTTTACCGTTTTGTTAGTTTTGTTAGTTTTTATCTCCTTAAAGAACCAGTTGCTGCACCTTTTTTTTTTACCCAGCAAAATGTCGAAAACGTTTCCAGTCTCAATGTCGCCTTCCAGGTAATTTTGCTGTGTGTGTGTGTGTGTGTGTGTGTGTGTGTGTGTGTGTGTGTGTGTGTGTGTGTGTGTGTGTGTGTGTGTGTGTGGGTGTGTGTGTGTGTCTTTCAGAATCAGTTCAGCAGGTGAGTTGATACAAACTCAGTTCTGCTGTAGCACTCCTTCATTTCAGCTTTTCTGCATTCCCAGGAACTGATCGTTTCTGGCAGAACATTGAGAAAGAAAGTACAAAAATGTACACTGCTGTCGCACTTTAAAGTGATGCTCACATTTTCTACCTGTCATGTTAAATTAGTGTTAAATTAGTGTTGTTGTGTTTAACACCCTCACGTCAGCAGTACCACGACTGTGGTACAGATAATGATGCTCAGGCTCCGAAATATAGTTTTCAGGTGAATTTTGACTCAAATTGCTGTGAGTTGGTGGAACATTTGTGGATTAAACACAAGGTAGGAATTCAGTGAGATTCTAAATTGCTAATTTGCACATTTTCCTCATGTTTTTGTTTCTCCACCCAGCAGTGGGCCGGAGAAACAACTCATTCAGACAGTGGCTTCAGTGATATTGGTATTTTGTTTAACCAGAATCACAAAGTCTTTCAGTACCTGTCCCTCCAGGTCAAAGGCCAAGCAGGCGATGCCATGTGTGTGTACGTCCTTGAGGATGGACACGGTTTGCACAGTGTAGGAGTCCCACACACAGATGTAAGGCTCCTTGCCCACCTGTCCCGTGGCCACCAACACACGCTCGGGATGGAGTGCTAAACTGTACAGAGAGAAAAACCAGGACAGAAAACATCTGGTTAGCTTTTGCATGCTCGTGTGGAGTGTGTGTGTGTGTGTGTGTGTGTGTGTGTGTGTGTGTGTGTGTGTGTGTGTGTGTGTGTGTGTGTGTGTGTGTGTGTGTGTGTGTGTGTGTGTGTGTGCCGGGAGCGCACTAGGAGGGATTCACCCTCCCGGCAGAAACCACTGGGATGAGATGAACACATTAAGTCAGTGATGGCTCTGAACATGGAAGCAGAGGGGCAGCTTGACGAGGTGACATGGTTCAATTAACTCAGTCACGCTCAAAAGCGTGCACACACACACACACACACACACACACACACACACACACACACACACACACACACACACACACACACACACACACACACACACAGCCAGGCCTCATGCGTACCCACAGGCCGTTTCACCGAGAATGTAAAGCAACACTGGTGAATCTGTGAATTTCATCGCTCCTCTTTTATTATTTTCTAATTTCTCCTGCATTCCTTGAACTTCTCCCTGGCCTCCTCACCTCCTCTAATTCAAACAGGGTTTCCTCGCATCACCGGGCATACAGTATGTCTGTAACACTCTTACATAATCCCCCGTACTATTGCTCTTCCCTCCCCTCGGACCTCCCCCACCTACAATCTTTCCCACTCCACAGCTGAGCAACAGCCTGCTGCATAAAGCTGTCGCTCCCTCCCTCCCTCCCTCCCTCCCTCCCTCCCTCCCTCCACCACGCCATCCCTCCTCCTGATCCAGCCATCCTTTTAGCAAGCCCCGGTCACTCTTTCCCCTGCATCGTCTTGGCCTACATATTTCCTGTTGTGATGGAGCTCTCTCTATTAGAACCAGACAGCCCATTTTGCCAACTGCTCTGCAGTTTTGTTTTGTTTTTTTCTAAACCCGGTGTTTGTTTAGCCAGCAGCTTCACAAACAACCTGCTGAGTGAAAGCAGCTCACGACACGAGCGTTTTGTGTTCACTCTGCCACCTCTTCCCCTCGTCCTTCAAAGCTTCCAATGTCTGACCGGTGACACTTCATCCTCATTGGAGATGCACTGTCACCACACACTTGATGGGGCTCGGTGGCGTCGTGGGCAGAGGTGGGTTTGATGTGACAGGCTCTTCTCTCTCTCTCTCTCTCTCTCTCTCTCTCTCTCTCTCTCTCTCTCTCTCTCTCTCTCTCTCTCTGTTCTTCTGCTTCGCCACCTCCTCGGTCCAACCTCTCTCCAACCTGGCACATTTCTCATCTTACTTTTTATGAATTATATAATCAGAGCAAAGCAGCTAAAAATAGCATTCAGAGGAAGAGGGGAGGAAAAAAAAAATGATTGGAACACTTTGATATGCAGATAGACGCAGCAGGGAAAACTGCTCTGGCATGCTCAGGTACTGTGAAGCGAATGTGCTTCGACCCTGGAATGACACGAAACGTGATTACCGAGGAAAAAAACCAGCCTGAAAATACTCCCACAAATCGCTTTCACTTATTTCAATACGAGAGGTATGTCTCTGCCACATCAGCCTTAGAGCCAGCAACAACATGACCACTGTTTCACTCCGGTTTCTGTCAGCCGAAGAGCCCGCTAAATGCCATCACTAATGACTTCGCCTGCGGCGCGTTGCCTCGGCTCTCCTGTCTGATGCAGGCCGTTTGATGCGGCTGTCTTCCATCTGCCAAATGCTGTCGTACCAAACGGGCTACAGCAAACACTGCAAGCAATTAAACAGCCTGTTTTCTTGTAGATACGAGGCAAGTAAACAGCCTCAGGAGCCGATTTCTCGCGAAGGTGCAAAGACGCAGCACGTGGAGGTTGCACCAGATACGAATCTGTCATCGCAGAAGCACGAATGGAAGAAGAACTATCTTCGAACATTTAATGGTGTTAAGTGAACCTCTTCAAGACCAATCCTCCAGTTTTCCTTGTCTGATTTCTGCCCACAGTAGATTAAAAAGAAGCAAAGGATTAGCACATTTCTGAAGGTCCATACAGTGGAGGATATTTCCCAGGATACCACAAAGTGTTTTTAATCCAGCTGCCAGCTTCAAAAACTAAAAATAGGATCGCTGAAATGAAAGCAAGCAGCAGGTATGTATAATACAGTGCTGCTCTGCTTGATGGGATTGATGAAAGAGCAAAATGGGCCAAATCAAGTTGAGACGGGACATTGTGATGGTGCTGTCTTTCTGTTTGGAAGGGGAAATTCCTGTCTTTCACATGTACAGAGAGCTCTAACCAGATCCTGAAGGAGCAGCGTGGAGTCAGGATGTGACGTCCGGAGGCTTTTAACTTCAGTCAAGGATTCAAACCAGCAACCTTCCAGCTTGAATCACTGAAATCTAAGCTACCTCTGCTTATATTCTGTTCTGCTTTAACGCACACAAACTGAAACTACCTTTAAGGCTTCTGTTGAAAGATTATTTACTCTTATATTCTCATAATTCATCCAAAGTGGCGAGTAGGTTGACCCAATGATGGTTCATGGATTTAAAAAAAAAAAAAAGCTCTGATATATTTGAAAAGAGGAGGTTCTCTTGTTTAATTTGATGTGTAACATCACTCTATCTTTAACTGGTTAGAAAATTTTGATTGAGCCTCCCTTCTTTAATATTCTTAAATATCTAAGTTAATCTAAATAACTTACTCTCCAAAGTGTCAAACACATTTTTAGTTCAGAGGCCACACACAGTCCAATTTCATCTTGACTGGTAAGATAGCGCCATAATGAACTTTACATTTAAAATCTATAGTTTTTCTTTGCTGTGGCTTCGAGCGTAAGTGACGAAAATGTCTATATTTTCACAATTACTACGCACAAGGACCACGACCTCAACATAAAGACACTTTCAATGGTCTAATGTTGTGTTGTGTTGCTGCTCTTAAGAAATCTGTTTACAAAAAGTCACAGTTTTCTTTTTTTTTTTTTACTTCTGCCCTTGTCCTGTTCGGCAGCTTGGGCCAACAATATGATGTGATTGAGAGCCTTCGGAGTCAGAACAGATTTTGGTCTTGCAACAGGGAGAGACCTGGAGTCTCCTCCTGTTGCCTTCTCCGTCAGAAGATGGCATGGCTGCCGTACACGACCGGGGGGGAACGCTCAAAGAGAGAGAGAAGAGAAAAGAGAGAAAAAGGTTGAGGGAGGAGGGAGGAGGGGGGAGGGGGTAGGGGGATAACATACAATATCCTTGTTGTGCTCCATATATTATTTGCAGTTATCACACTGATCCAAATATTTTCCAACTGTTTTTGGATTAAACCAGCCTGAGCTGCTCTATCTAGACAGTAAAATGATTTCTTAGATTAACCAGCCTGAGCAGCTCTATCTAGCCAGTAACGTGAAGCAGGAACATGAATTAACAAAGAGGTGACAACAAAAGAGGAACATGATTTTTAAAGTTTGAGCAAATGATGATAGAGAACAAGCGACTTCAGAAGCACCTTTCGTGAGGAGTGGAAGTGTGTGTGTGTGTGTGTGTGTGTGTGTGTGTGTGTGTGTGTGTGTGTGTGTGTGTGTGTGTGTGGTTTGTCCACTGGGTGGGACCGGAACTGCTGTGGGGGGACCCGTGGCGAGACCCCGGGGTCCGAGGCCATCGGGCCCGGACACCGCCACCCCGGCAGACGGAAGCCCCCCAGGCCCGGGGAGACCCCAGCGAACCACCCCAGAGAGCCACGTCCCCGCCCAAAAAGCACCCGACGGAGAATGCAGAGAGGAATCCCCCCCAGGAAAGAGGGGCCCACAAGAGAAGGATAAAGGGCACAGGGCCCCAGGTCCCGACCCAAGCCGCCAAGCCGAGAAAAGGCCGGAGCAGGGCCCCCGGGCCGAGCGGGTCGAGAGCCCCCCCAACCCCGGCGGCGAGTCCCGCCGCACCCCCGGGAACAGCTGACAAGCGGCAGAACCCCGAAAGCGGCTTACCCCCTCAAGACCCTGCGTGACTAAGTGTGGTTAAAATTGTGGGTGGTGCAAAGTCGGGGGAGGACCCAGACCGCAGTTAAGTAGCCCGGACCCCCCACCTAGGCACCGCCCCACTGTTCCCTATTGTGGAGTAATATAAGGTGAGGTAAGGCAGGGAGGGTTCTGAGGGAGGGGGTCCCCCCGTCGCTAGGACCTTGGCCCAGCTGGACCCCCCGCGCTGCCCCACCCCACCCCCGAGCGGCCGGCCTAGGACCCGGGGAGCCACACCCCCCCCAAGTCACAGTTTTCTGAATATTTACAATATTTACAATTTGCTTGGTGGTTTGGATGGATTGGAGTCTTTCGAGTGCATCCTTGTGTCTACTTCTTATAGCATGTAAAGCACTTTGTGCTACATCTGTACGAAAAGTGCTATATAAATATGGTTAGATTTGATTACATTTGATTTAACTTAATCCACCTATGTTAAAGTCTGGTGCCATTTCCTTCATGCTTCCTGTTTTAATCATCTCAGTTCAGTGTTTTCCACGGTGTAGTGATCGGTTTCTGTTTTGGTTCATCAAAAACTCTGCAGTAACAGGAACCACTGTACTTCTTCGTTCCAGACTTTTGATACTTCACGAGAAATGCGAGGTCAGAACTGCAGTGAGGAGATGGAAAAAGAGTGATTGTGCGTGGCATATTCACTTTTCTGCATTAATCACGCCCACTTCATATTTCTGACAAATCTCAAAATAGTTGTCACACAAGAAAAAAACATCTGCCAAGATGATGTATTGAGAAAACAATGTCGGTATGTTTGTTTTCTCGCGCTCCACTTTTTAGATTTGTGGTTGCTTGTTTTTGTGCAGTTTGGACTTTTTATTTTATTTGTTTTGAGAAAACTTCAGTTGAATCCACCGGGTCTAAAAGTAATATGAGTGGTGCGTATATATTAAATCTTAAAAATCATTAGAGAACCAGGAATGTTTTTAAGATACTTACCTTGGTTAAAATTACCAAGATATTTGAGCATGTGTCGTCTCTTCTACTTCATCTGTGTAAAACGTTTATTAAAACACCACTCAAAATCATACAGGCTTTTTTTTTTTTTTCATCTCAGTGACAACAGTGCTGATTCATGCCTTTGTGCTAAGTAACTGTACTGAACTCTGGAGGATCCTAATTGGATAAGACAGATGTGCTCTTTAGAGACCAGGCTTCCTTTCACTGCGTCTCCTGCCAGCTACTCACAGTCAGAGCATTTACATGCACACTGGCATCCTCACTATGATTGGACTTTTGGAGTGTCCTGGTTATAAAGTATACTGCTCTTGCAACATCAGGATTAATGTCCCTGCTGCTTCTGAGAAGCCCGGCTGTGCAACCGGGGGCATCTGAGGTTAAAAAAAAAAAAAAGGAGATATTGTGAAAAACACAAATTGTACCACAATTTAATGCAAATGATGCCAAACATCCTTGTAAACAAGATATACTGACTCTCATCGAAAACTGACACGCGTGAACACATGCGTGTGCTTTATTTTTTTCTTTTTTTGCAATCTTCAACAGTGATGTGAACAAATTTCAATTTCCTTTTAATGCAGTTATGAGTGTCCGAAGTTTGACACTATAAATGTCTCTAAATGTCACTAAAGCATAATAACTGAAAATAGAATAGACGTAATGTTTTTGGGTACTTGTATGTCATTTTAGTCACACTGATGATTTATACCACATAGTTCAATATATGCCCACAAACCTCATTCAAACCTTTTGATCGGAATGTTTTGAGCAGGGTTTAAAAAGGAACAGATACTCTCTACATTTTGTTTAGTACAGGTGTTTAGTAGAGGTGTCAAGCATAAGGCCTGCAGGCCAAAACTGGCCCAAAAGATGCTCCAATCTGGTCAAGACACCAAGCAAATTCAAAACATTTCGAAGAAAACATTGATTTTCTTTTTCTTTTTAATTTTCTTAAGCATAGCCGACACAAAACTGCGAGCAAACAAGAATTAGCCTCAAAGCCATGCTGTTAGGGTGAGTTTGTAAAAACAACGATAATGGAAGAGCTATAGGAGAAGTGTTTTCCACATGTCACTGCATTTTGCATCAGAAGGTTTTATTGAAATCAGTTTTATGTTGTCATTGTACTCGTTTTTTGGTAGTAATTGGATATTGTTTTTTGACAAAAATACAGATATTTTAATCACGTATACTCTGCGCCGGAACAGAGAAAAACTTTCAAGTTTAAATTTAAAGGATATTATGGCACTTTTTTAGCGCTGCGGCCCACTCAAAGTGAAATTGGACTGTACGTGCGCCATGAACCAAAATGAGTTTGACACTTGTTTTAATCAGTAGTAATAAATACTCAGTACTCTTTCATCATATGGCAACAACTGACAAGCTGCGGATTATGATCAAGATGATATTAGAAGTGAAAAGCCCCCATAAACTCATTCGTCCATTGCAGCCGCTTGATCCAGGTTGGTGTTGCAACAGGAAAAACAATCTATGCACAGGGAGAACATGAAAACTGCACTAAGAAAGAACCTGACCTGGACTTGAACCGGCTTTTACTGGCTGTGCAGCGGCTGGCTGCTAACCACTACACCACCACCCCCATATGATTGAGTGAATCCACTTTATAGACAATACCAGATTCTGATGAAGACACGCTCACTTGCTGTTAACACACTGTCATACATCACAACATGCACATTATTTTCACATGAAAGGTGCAGCAGAAACCAAGCACTGCTCTAATATGTGCAATCATAACCGTGTGCAGCCTAAAGAATACTGCGGAGGATGCTCATCAAAAGCACAGAAATGACCTTGGAGAACTTAGTCGGGTGTTTTTTGTTACTTTTCAAAAGTGTGCGCTCGCACCTTCAGTTCATGACGTTCACAGAGTGAAACCTGCAAAGCTGCAAGCATCACACATTCACAGCGCAAACCTTCCAGCAGTAACATTAGAGATTCAATCCATGTCTCCAATGCTCGCTGCAACAAGACCAGGCTCGATCAGCCATCAAAATCAATACCTCTGGCTGTGGTCTATCGTGAAGATAATAAGGTGTCGTAGTAGAGACAGCGATGCCCATAACACCTTCTTTCTAAACCCTTTGTAAGTAAGACCCCCAATGAAATGTTTAGAATCTGAGTACCTCAGTACTCGATACCTACTGTATTCATGACTATTGAGAGGCAGCCTTAAAAAACACAATTAAATGTTGATTATATTCGATAGAAATCAATTGGAAAATGTGGAGTTGAATGTTTTGTGTGTGTGTGGATGAATGAATGAATGAATGAATGAATGAATGAATGGATGGATGGATGGACAGACGGATTCGTTCATAATGTTTTGGAAAATCAGAGATTGAAGAAGGGGTTCACAGTCTCTAATGAATAACAACATCTGCAAGGCCAAAGATTTTGAGCAAAGATCATATGCAATCACCAAAACTGCACATTGTTACTCGGTGGTCCTCAATTGACACTGTGTATTTGTGTATTCTGGATGTACTGTGTGCGCATAATGTAGCTTGCATGCGAGTGTGAGAGCAGAAAGGAAGGATGAAGCTTTGTGGAGTCGAAAAAAGTCTGCAGGGTTTGGAGCGGTAGCCTCGGGTTTCTTGAGTTTCTGACTGGAATTTAAACAGTCTGCAACACGAGCAGATACAAGAAACGAATAGCAAACAGCAGTTTTTACACCACTTAACTAAAATGCCTCACAGTCAACTGTGTCCTAAGTGTAGATTATTGACACTGTTCTTCGTTTATGCTGATGTTAGGCCGTGCCATTTTAGTACAGATTTTCAGTTAGAACACTGTGAGAAGCCTAACGGCCGGTGAAGGGAAGTCTAAAGTATTTTGCACTAATGGACAAGCGTAGCTCATTCTATTACAATGAGAGACCAGTTAAAAAAAGCTTTAGGGTGAATAAAACCAAGAGGGAGAAAACAGGGCGGCAATTAGTTCTCCAAGTAAAAGATTATTTAATAGGTAGTTCACAAACAAGATTAGGCTAAAACCAAAATAGCCTCAAAGAGAAATATTGAGTGTCTCTCTGAGGGGCTGCATCTATTCCACATGAGTTACAGGCAACGTGAGAGCACTTATTTATCACTGAATCTGCTGAGGATTGCTTCTGGTTGTTCCATACATGTCTGAGCCCGAGGCGGTGTTTATAACAGCTTCACAAGCACTCCTCTGAGGCCGCGCTTTAAAATGACGACGTGTTAACAGTAACAGACAGCTCTGAGATCTCTCCTGCGCGCACTGTATATATATGCTCATGTTATTTTAAACAACCAGGTGGCACTCCCAAAAAAAAAGAAAGAAAGAAAGAAAGAAAGAAAACCTTGTGGGTACGAAAGAAGGAGTGTCGCTTTAAATAAAGGGATGTATCTGAAGACATTACAGTTCAACTGCAGGTATGAGCAGCCTGATTCTTCATCAGTTCGCTGGACTTGTTTTCTAAACGTGTGCGTATTACGCTCAGTGACTCCTCCACCTAATTGCATGAACGCAGGCACTTCACCCACAGGGCAGCGGAGGGTTAGTGTCTCTATTGTCCTATTAATAATGGAGCAGGGGCCCAGCTGACTACCGACACAGTCTATAAAGCTACTCATCTCCAGGCCAACCCACGCACACATGTCAACACACACGCCGAAGCGTTGGACACAGCTCATCGCCGAGTGGTATACTGAGGAACAGACGAGCGACGCTGTTTACTTTTCTCTTCTTCTTTTTTTTTTTTCTTCCTTTATTTAATCAAAGGACAGGCACTTAAAGCTTTGTCGGGCCATTGAAAGATGAATTATCACCGCCCACGTCAAGCTTTCCAATCCGAGAGTTCCTCCAAGGACAGCTGTGTTGGAGTGCACCTCACAGGCTGCATATTAATATGACTTTTCTCCTCGTGTGGGAAAGATTTGACAAGTAGTCTGCTGAAGAGAAAAATGGTCCCCTAATCGACCAGACAATCTGCATTAATTTCACAGAGAAACGTTTCTCTAACCGAACATTGGAGTCATTTATTCATCAAAGTGGCACATATTTTCTCAGGACACATTCAAAAGTGAATACTTGGGGCTTTTAGTGTGGCGTTGCTTATATCAGATATATTTGTATTGTCACTTTAAGGCATTACACTTTCAGTTTTCTTTTGTATAATCTGCTAAATGAGGAAAAAAAAGCTGGATATTTTCATTACTTTTGAACCA
Source organism: Lipophrys pholis (assembly GCF_963383615.2). NCBI lineage: Eukaryota > Metazoa > Chordata > Actinopteri > Blenniiformes > Blenniidae > Lipophrys > Lipophrys pholis. Next base: position 21,331,996 of record NC_137633.1, read on the forward strand.
CATCTTCTCAAATCATTACTGTGGTTAAGTAGTATTATTATGGACATGGCAAGTATTAAATTTTCGTCATTGTTAAGTACAATTCAATCCATGTAATCTACTTTCGTTCCTCAAAATCACAAGTCACAACTTTGTACGCCCACAATTCAAATTCATGATCAAACCTGTTTGTCTTCAAGCTGGTTTTATTATTTTAACAGAGAAAACTGCTGCTTTGTATTACATTTATATTAGTTTACAACAAATACCATAGTGGGATTTTTATTCTTTTATTGATTGTTGAACCCCTACCTTTTCTTTCCTTCTATTCCCTCACCCCAACCGGAACATCACAAAGTCTCCACCTCTGACTCTGTTTCTGCAGGTTTCCTCCAGTTTAAAGGGAGTTTTCTTTTCCACTGTCTCCTCTGTTTGCTCATGCAGAATTGTTGGGGTTTTGTTAGTAAAAGTATCTTGAAAGGACTACGTTGTGTTAAGGGATACAGATATTAAATTGATTTGAATTGAATTGCCTGAAAAATGTGTTCTGAGCACAGTCCAGTAACTTTACAGGAATGTGCTTAAAAAGTGACTAATATCACCTTAAGTAGTCTTTCAGGAAAAGTACTGGAGTACCAATTAGGCAATGTAACAGGGGTAGAACTTGAATATAACATTTTCAGTATACATTCCATCTTTGAGCATTGCAACACAGATTATTTTAGGAGTGTCAGGCTTTGCACAAACAAATCCAAAAGTGGGCAATAAATACATTATTCTTCAGTAGGAAGGTTGCCACTTGATCTATATAACTTCTGAGCTGTACACATGTATAATGTTGTGTATTTCAGGGTTAATTTCCTTAAGTGATATATGAGTAGAATTTGCATGTTCTGCCCCCGTGTGTGTGTGTGTGTGTGTGTGTGTGTGTGTGTGTGTGTGTGTGTGTGTGTGTGTGTGTTTCCTCCAGGTACTCCAGTTTCTTCCCACAGTCTAAAAATATGCATGTGAGATTAACTGGTGATTCTAAATTGTCCCTAAGTGTGATTTTGAGTGTGTGTGGTTGTCTGTCTCAGTGTGTGTTTGCCCAGTGATGGACTGGTGTCCTAACGGATGGATGGATTGATGGATGGGTAGTGGGTCGGGACAGTCTATCCCTCCCAGAATAAAAAAAAAAAAAAAAAAAAAAGAATTTACAATTTCCGTCTGAATATTAATCAATATGAGTTATGTTAGTGAACTAACAGTGGAGAAGTGAAGTAACTATGAAAGACCTGAACCTGGATTTATTTCATGAGGCTCCTGGACATGAAGCCTCTTTCACAAACTGTGTGGATGCTGCTGAGTGGGTGTGTGCCTCCCGGAGCTGCTTCTGGAGCCAGGAAATATCATATTACATTATGACAAGGTGACACCAGCAGCCACGGCAGCAGACAGCAGCGCAGCACCGGCGCGTCTCGTGCCGCTGTCCGCGGTGCTGAACCGAACTGTCCGCGGTGCTGAAACCGGCATTTTGAAACCAGGTGTGTTATTGTGACTCTACCTGATTATGTCGTCGTTGTGTCCCAGGTAGAATTTCTGCTTGTGCTCCCGGGTGTTGTACACAACTCCCACACCGGCCACGAAATAGACTATCTCCTTGGCGGCGGTGTAGTACAGGTTGTTGCGGCACTGGTGTCCCCGGTATCCGTACACCCACTCCAGTCTCAGGTGGCAGTTGGGAGCAGTCCTGTCAGCCATGTCTGCACTTCCGTGTGTGTCTCTCTGTCGCGATCGCGTAGGCTTTCTGATGTAGTGTCATTCACCAAAAAGGATTTATTTCAAGCCCGCGCGTCCCATCACTTCCATCGGGTTTCAGGCAGTCGGAGGGGGGGAGCGCTGGATTCAGGCATTACTGGGGGTCATGTGGAGCGTCTGGGCGGAGGAAATACCTCAGAAGCGGGTTCCTATACGGCTGCTGTCATCGTGACGGTCTGTGTGGAGTTGGTGAGCTCCGGGTTTGCGCTCCTCTTCGGCTCAGGTCAAAGCTCCTGTCAAATCCTACAAAGATGGAGCTGCGCTGTTACTCCACAAGCTCCGCCCATAGCTGGTGACGATCGGCATGTCGTCCAATCAGATCCCGGGAAGTATGATGTCATCACGGCACGAGCGATAAAGTCAAGAGCGTGAGAATAATGAGTTTAAATAAAAGACGTCCCTGAAACCATCAAATCATCAAACCGTATCAAAAACCAATAATAATAATAATAATAATAATAATAATAATAATAATATTACTACTACTTCTACTACTACTTCTACTACTACTACTACTAGTAGTAGTAGGCATCCTTGCTATTAGGAGTAAGATAAAACATTCCCTTCTACTACCGTACATGTATCTTCTATACCACTTGGCACTAGAGTCAATCCCTGCTAAACATAGGCAGGGGCAAGATACACCTGAGGTCTCCAGTCCACCACAGGACAAACACACAGAGATAGAAAACCACACATACTCACATTCTCACCTCCCAACGAGAAGGTCAACAGCTTCTGATACTGCCTACGCCTGGAGGTGGCATGTTCTCCCTGTGTGTGTGTGTGTGTGTGTGTGTGTGTGTGTGTGTGTGTGTGTGTGTGTGTGTGTGTGTGTGTGTGTGTGTGTGTGTGTGTGTGTGTGTGTGTGTGTGTGTGTGTGTGTGTGTGTGTGTGTGTGTGTGCTAGCACTATCCCAGGTGTATTAGTTTCCTCACACAGTCAGAAACCATGCAGTGAGGTTAAATGGTGTTTATTGCCCTTGCCCTTAGTGAGCTCGGACTGGCTCCAGTGCCATATGACCCTGCACAGGACAAAACAAAATAGAAGATGGATGGGTTAACAAATGGGTTCCCACACTGAGGATAGATTCCCAGTGTGTGCATATGGTTGATGAGTTTAGCACTTTGATTTAACACTGTTTATGCTAATATAAGAAATACTTCAAAATACTACAAAATACAAAAGAAAAATCTCAATAATCACCTCAGGGTTTCTTCTAGTATTACCTTGAATGTACTGTCAGAAGAAAAATATAAGGACATGTAATTGCAACTTTTTTTTGCACTATTTCTTTTAGAGTCATGTTGTCCTGTATTTTTCATTATAATCCAATGAAAACACATTTTTTTTGTTTTTGTGTATTTCGTGTACTTTTATTTTCCATAACCGGATGTTTGTCATTCAAGCCCCGCCCCCTCCACTGTTGCCGAGCGACAGAGGAAGTTTGAAGCTTCTCTTCCGCCATCGTCCCGTTTGCGAACCGACTTTTCACTTATTGCATCGCTTTTCCCGGCAGCCATGGAGGTGACAATGGACCCTTTGTTCCTGGCGTGGAGCTACTCGAGGAGGCGGAAGCTCCACCAGTGTTCAGACATCTGTACGAAGATCTTACAGGACAATCCCTACGACCAGGTACTGTGGTGTAGTTAGCCTAGCATGCTAACGCAGCGAAGCCGCATAATCCAGATTAGAGTCCGTTTTGTGGATCATGTTTCCTTGTTTTAACCACTCGTTTCTTAATGTATGTTTCTTCGCACCTCTGCTTTGCGTTGCACCTTAACTTCCCTCCTCATCGTGTGTTATTGTCATCTTCCCACATTCCTCGTTTATTCTCATCTGTGTTCATCTTTAATTCCCTCTCACTAACCCACTGCATGCTATCTCCAGGAATCATCCTTGCTTATGTCGGAGGTAATCATCACTTCACTCTATTCCTGCCATCTTCATGCTTTTTCAAGGCTGAACCTGAGTCCTGGCTGTAACATGGGTATCTTTGGTTATTCCTGATGGTTATAACATGAATGTGTTGCAGGCTGCTTGGAGCTTGAAAACTCGTGCTTTGACAGAGATGGTGTACATTGATGAAATTGAAGTCGATCAGGAGGGGATTGCTGAGATTATGCTGGACGAGAGCGCTATTGCTCAGGTTGCACGTAAGTATTAACTCCCTCTCAAGCAAAATCATCTCAAATTGACCTTTTTTTTGATGACAAGACTGGACTTTCTTGCAGGACCTGGAACATCATTGAGACTTCCTGGAACAAGTCACGGTGGAGGTCCCACACCAGCTGTCAGGTACCTTATCCATCAACAAATTGAGATTGTCTTCAGGAAAGAACAAATGTCCTCTCAGTTGCTGTTTTTTTTCCTGTTTCGTAGGCCAATGACTCAGTCAGGGCGTCCCATCACTGGATTTGTGAGACCCAGCACACAGTCTGGGCGTCCCGGGACGATGGAGCAGGCCATCAAAACCCCGCGCACTGCAAGCACAGCTCGTCCCGTCACCAGTGCTTCTGGAAGATTCATTCGTTTGGGAACAGTGAGTGTTTACATTTCTAATGAAGGTCACATGTGAGTCATAATTATGGATTTATTGGCACATAAATCACAAATTTTTTTATGTTTATATGGTCTTTTGCACTCTCATACAAATATTTGATTAATCTAAGTCCCTTAATACATGGATTCCTGGATTTAATTTTGATTTAATGGCTGCAAAGTTGTCAGAAGTGGGCAACAAGTGAGTTTCATGGAGATAATCCTGGGCCTGTCATTATGGAAAGGTGTATTTTTCTTGTATTTTTGAAGTTTTTGCCTGTCATAAACAAGAGTGATAGAGACGAAAAGCACGTATGCCAAATGCAAGGCTTGAAGCTGAAGCATTCAACCTGATATTTTGTTTTTTATGTTTCTACAGGCTTCGATGTTAACTAACCCGGAAGGACCATTTATTAATTTGTCAAGACTAAATCTGGCCAAGTATTCTCAGAAACCCAATTTATCAAGAGTAAGTGTGAAACTCATCCATTCAAAAATACAAATTAGATTTTTTTTTCTTTCTTATGTGTACAATAATCACATTTTTATTTCCATAGACCCTGTTTGAGTATATCTTTCATCATGAAAATGACGTGAGAAATGTAGGTGCTGCATTACACCAAATAATATTCAGTATTATTGTCTGTGACTCGTGTAACGTTCATATTTCATTTTGGCTGCAGGCTTTAGATTTGGCTGCCCAGGCTACTGAACATGCACAGTTCAAAGACTGGTGGTGGAAAGTTCAGCTGGGTAAATGTTATTACAGGTAAGTTCCTCAGAAACATTCTTGCTCTTGAAGTTGGCATATGTAGAAGTTTCATTTGACTTTTGTGTGCTCTTCGCAGGCTTGGTTTATATAGAGAAGCAGAGAAACAATTTCGGTCGGCCCTCAACCAACAAGAGGTGGTCGATACATATCTCTACCTTTCAAAGGTAAAAATTTACGTAACGTGAATGCGAGTTTCTAATCTGTGTATATTCGGTGAGATAACATTATTTATGTATGCCGGCAGGTCTATCAGCGCATGGATCAACCAATTACAGCTCTCAACCTCTTCAAACAAGGCCTGGACCATTTCCCCGGTGAGGTCACCCTCCTGACGGGAATCGCTCGCATTCATGAGGTACATCGCGTCATCGTAGCGTTCGCTTGCTTCGCTCTCTCGGTGTAGCAGAACAAGGGAAGATAACAAATATGATGTCTCTGCATTAATATTGTCTCAGGAGATGAACAATATTTCATCGGCGACGGAGTACTACAAAGACGTCCTGAAGCAGGACAACACTCATGTGGAAGCGATCGCCTGCATAGGCAGCAACCACTTCTACACGGACCAGCCCGAGATCGCGCTCCGGTTTTACAGGTCTGTACACAATGTGTGAGGTCATGCAGAACGTTCAATATAATGATAGTTCTATAGTGACAAACACGACACAGTCATTTCAAGACACTTTGACAGAGAAAAACCATATGGGGGCATTGTTTGCAAAACTGTTTGTCAGTGCGATTGGAGAGTCTGGAGCTCAATCTGTATTAAGTCTGAAGAATTTGTCAATGCGAACTGGAATCTGCAAAAATTGGCTCAAAATCTGTATTTCTGTAATTCAGTTTTCAAATGTGTCAAAAAAAAAATCAGCTAATCTGTCTTGTAATTAATATATGTAATAAGAGTTGTCAATGGGTACAAAGATATTCATAGTGGAAAAGTCTACGTATTGGGCCTTTACGAGATCCAGACAGGCAACTCTCCGTACGAATGGACAAATAGTTTTGTTACACTAAAGCTCCCATAGTAATAATGATCCATCAGTCTTATATGGTGCTTATCAGGACACTCAAAGACGCTTTACATTGCATTATTCACTCTCTCTGTACTCGATGGTGGTAAGCTAAGGGACATATAGTCTAAACCGATAGAAGCTGGACTAGAAAATGGTCCAGGGTGTCGCTTTAACAAATAGAAAAGTCTTCTCCTTCATTCCACTTCCCACGAGATCATCATGGTTGCCACCACTTTGCGCATTTAAATCTTTCCGTAATGGCCAGCTTCAAATCTTCAAAGTTCAGACCAGTGTCTCTCACCATGCTGTCTGGATATGTCAAAGGTCTGTAACCTCACTTTTGGCAAGGTCGTCTCCACAGAATGGCGTCAGAATAATTTGGTCTTTAGCTCTTAAACGGTGTCCCACAAACCTGGCTATCCTCTGAGGAAGGCTTTTAGAGATTAGTAGAATTTCACCCTAAATATTTTTGTTTAAGTCTTCAAAGTCTTAATCCTAACCTTCAAAGTAGAGAGTGTGTCCGCCTCCATAACTGAAACTGGGAGCTGATTCTACCTGAGAGGAGCCTGAAAGCTGAAAGCTCTGCCTCCCTTTCTACTTTTAGAAAACCTAGGAACCTCCAGTAAGCAACACTCTGAGAACCAAGTGTTCTGCTTGGGTGATGTAGTAACAACAGCTCTTTAATATACGATGGAGTCTGCTTGTTAAGAGCTTTATAGGTTAAAAGAAGAGTATTCATGTGTGAAGGACCTCCAAACATACAGTTTCAGGTTGGTTTTTCATAAAATGTTATGCTTGAATTGATTAAATAATACATTTTATTTATCAGTGCCTTTCAGGACACCCAAGGTCACTGTACAATGTAATACTATGTAAAAATACAGTTAAAATCAAGTAAAAAAAAAAATCATTAATAGCAATAAAAAAAAAAAAAAAAAAAGCATTTGCAGCAGACCGACTAAACAAGTCTATGGAAGTTTGAATGACCCGATGATGAAGTTTCTTCCTCCTGTGACGCTCGTCTCTTTGGTAGACGGCTGCTCCAGATGGGTGTGTATAACTGCCAGCTGTACAACAACCTGGGCCTGTGCTGCTTTTACGCTCAGCAGTATGACATGACCCTGTCTTCGTTTGAGCGAGCCCTGGCTCTGGCAGCCAGCGACGAAGAGCAGTCCGATGTCTGGTACAACATCGGCCAAGTAGCCGTGGTGAGTTAGAACCGTCGCCGAGAGTTTCCCAGAATAACCCAGAACTGTATATGGTTTTCAGTTCAAATGAGTCTGTTTGATGTTTATAGGGCATAGGAGACCTGACGCTGGCCTACCAGGGTTTTAAACTGACTTTGGCTTTCAATAATGACCACGCTGAGGCCTACAACAACCTGGCTGTGCTGGAGCTGCGCAAAGGTCACATTGAGCAGGTGAGGACATTTTCCTGAGTCATAGCTTTTATTAAGACATTAAAAAAGCACGTATGACCTCATGATGGACTCACTGATATGATGTAGCACAGTAATAGAATGTAATTAATGACTGTTTAACATAGCCTGTGTTATCACAAGACATTTTCTAACTGCCCCCATTACAGTATTGATTCTTTTAAAGAGAATCTTTTGTCGTGGCACCAGTTAGGTGGTGCGATACAGTAAAAGCAGGTGTGTCTTTAAAACAGAAGATGCTGTGGGTTAATTTTGCCACAAAATGAAGAACGCACTTCTGCGTTTCTTTTAAACTATTGATTCCAATGATATAATACATGGTTTATTTGCTACACATTGGAATAAGAGATACGTTTGCCTCTACAATCATCTTCCTGACATCTGATTGGTGTATTTCACATCTTTTAGAAGCCTAACGCTTTTAGCAAGTCATATTTGATTTTGCAAATCACTTTCTTCAATAGAATAGAAACAATCTTACACACAAACTTAGAGACTCTAGAAGGTAGAAATGGTGAATTATCCCTGTTGGTCATGTGAATGGTACACAATGGCATTTACACAGACTTTAATGTATTTGAATATGCTCGGGTTTTGCTTTGTGTGATACTTCATTGAATGCCCTGGGTGATAAACACATTTTATTCAGGGGCCACAAACAGCCCGATTACATCTTGAGTGGGCCAGATCAATAGTGCCATGATAACCTTGAAATTCAGTTTTTCTGTGTTATAGCGTAGATTATATGTGATGATCAATTTTAATGAAACCTTCTGGTGTAAAATACAGTGAAATGTAAAAAAAAAATAATAATAATTCTCCTGTAGATGTTGCATTATTTATGTTTTTACAAACTCACCGTGACAGCATGACTGTGAGGCGTTTGATAGCAACGAGGTCGATTTCTTTCATGGCAGCATCAGTGATATCTCAGCTGGAGTCTCAGTGTTGTGTTTTGACCGCTACTCTTTAGAAATTGGTTAAAAAAAATAATCAATGTTTTCTTTGAAATCTTTACCATTTTCTTGGATTTCTTTGAATTGGAGCCTCTTGTGGGCCGGTTTTGGCCCACGGTCCACATGTTTGACACCCCGACTGTAAAATGTTGAAGAGAGCACCTGATTCCTGTACTTTTATGTTCTGCATTGTGAAAATACTGGGTTACAATGTTACCGCGGTAACAATTCTCGCGTGAACCTTCTGATGAAGTGTTCTCTCTGTTTCTCGAATGCAGTCCAAAGCTTTCCTGCAGACTGCGGCGTCGCTGTCCCCCCACATGTACGAACCACACTTCAATCTCTCAATTCTCTCCGACAAGGTAAATCCTTCCTGCTCAGTGAACGGTGCGTGAGGTGAGATCCCATCCATGACCGTGTGTCAGGGTGACGTTTGTTTCTCTGTTCAGATCGGGGACCTTCAGAGCAGCTACACGGCGGCCCAAAACTCCGAAGATGCTTTTCCAGAGCACGTCGACACTCAGCAGCTTCTTAAACAACTCCGGCAGCATTTCTCAGAGCTTTGAGGGTCAGAGTCGTATCAGATGTGGAATTATTGTTAGAACAGTGAAATCTTGTGGGGGTAGAGTCAACTAAAGGGAGGAAATGCTGTTTTGTCAATAGAGGCGCATTTATTCTAAAGTGCCGGGTAATGAGTACACTTCCAACATGAAGTATTTGCGTGTATTGTATCTCATAATTGGTCAGACTTCAGAGTTTTTGAATTCAGAATGTTTTACAGGTGTGCAGACAATTTGTAAACATCTTTGTTCTTTCCATACGTATAAATGAATTTCCTCTGAGGTTTGGAAAAAAAAAAGAAAAGAAAGAAGGTAATTCTCTGAGTAAAAATTTGTTGTTACCAATCATATGACACATATACATAGAAAAAGTGATGATTTGATAGGAAATAGTAAAAACAATTAGCGTACCCTTTGTATGAAGCAGATCTATTTTCATATCTGAACGTTTCTTGACGATTAAAACACTTCATAAAATGTGCCTGGGTTCATGAGGCAGACTCTTTTCAAGCTGAAGCCAAAACTTTGTGTTTTGAATACCACAATGACATTAACCTATAGATGTTGGCTCCCTTTCGCAAATCCACTTCAGGTTATAAGAGCACGGCGCGTCGTTCCATGATCTGAAGGGGTTTTCTGAGGGATACACGGCAGCGCAGTCTTCGTTCTGCTGGTTGTTGGGCTCTCCGACATGCCAGTACCTGTGGAAATAACAAACACACACATTATACACACACTTTAGATACAAAGGGATCATTATCTATATGGTGCGGAGGACTGAAAATGTGTAGTCAAGTAGAAGTACTGTGTTTAGTTTGTACTCACTTAAGTAAAGTACTTTGATCACTGGATTCAATCTAACTGAGAGGTACTTTTAATAATAATGACTATAGTAGCTTCAACAATGCGGGTTAAGAGTTTTGAATCTTACTTTAAATTGTGCATGTACTCAATAGCAACATTTTAAAAGCAGCTGATTAGATTATATAGTATAATCTGTAAGTAAAACAACCTGAAAATACTCTCATATTAAATGACTTGGTTAGTGGTAATCTGTTACTTCCAACTATCCAGGTGAAATGTATTTTTTTAGATACCCGTCAGACAGTCTGGTCCCATCGACCCATTTCCAGACTCCTTCGTCCTCCATGTCAGTCAGTCCAATCCAGAAACCATTCTGGTGGTATGTTAACGACGTGTCGTGATACTGAGCTATGAAATTAATTATTGCCAGCTGAAAACACATGGAAGGTCCACACAACCAAACACACACCACACACACGTATGTTAATATCTTTAGTCTCATTGTAGCACAGATATTTTTACTGAAATGCTTCTGACCCACTATGACCTCAGGCCTGCCGCCATGTTGGCTCTTACTTGTTTCTGTCGGCTCTTAATGACAATCAAATCGGCGTTGCGCTTCTGGCAGAACTGCCGGGCGGAGAGCCACGACCGGATCGAAAGACTCTCGGAGATGGCAAAGAAGTAGCAGGTGGAGTCTATGAAGCTCCACCCGGGTAAGCAGTGCCTGCAGCCTTCCTCTGTGGACACAGAAAACAAGAGGACACTCGTTCTGCCGGCTGCAGAACAATAATAATGCTTCTGCACGGACTCACTGAGGAGAGGCAGGTGAGATGTCAGCCTGGAAACCTCCACCTGAATTTGGTCAATCTGCTTCTGGTAGTCTTTTCTTCTGGTAATCTGGTGTTCCAGCTCCCACTTGGTGAGTTGGTGGTCGCTCCGCTCTTTCACCAGCTGCATCTGGGCTTCCTGTTTGCTCTGGACCGCCTGGTCGTACGCTGTCTGCAGCTTTGCCATCTCTCCGCTGATGTCCCTCAATAAGTAGCCTCCGGTAAGTTTTCTATCTGGAGGTGGTGAAGACATCATGCTGCATGGACACTGAAAGCACCACCTACATTCACGTTTCACATTTATTATTTAATTAATGTAAAACTGTTTCCTTTGGAAAACGGAACATTGCATGATTGGTTTGTTTGTATCTCACATACATTTGCACACGCATGCATATCTTACAATATCTACACTTTCACTTTATTTACTGATTTGTTTTTAAGGTGTTTCAATGGGACTATAATGCATATACAGTGTATGAACATGGATAGAGAAGTTGATTATAATACAAAATATACAATGTATGAGATTTCTTTATGGATTGGAAAACAACTAGAAATAAGATTCTATTTTTGAGATCTGTAGAAATGATTTATATTAATATTTGTTTGAGCCTTATTTAAACAGTTTTTAACCATTGTTGTTTATCTGTTTAGTAGCTATATTTCCAGATTTGAAATGAGTCTTGAATGAAAACTACTATTTTCAATTTGTTAACAGCGTGTTTGGATTTATTCAGAGTTGGAAAAGCCAATAAGACGTGTTCATGTAGCACCAGGAGAGACAATATAGAGAGAATAAAGAGCCACATGCAGTCTGACCCACAGGATGATCATGCAAAACAATTATCAGTGTCTTAAGGGTTTGTGATAACTCACAATAAACTCCCAGACCAATATTGACTGTCAGGAGAATGACAGCGAGCACTGCCAGGCTGATCACAAGCAGTTTGTACTGATTCACAGAGGATTCAGGTCTGATGGAGGACACCGTCACTGCACAGAGAAATGGAGGATCGGTATCAGAACAGCACAGCGTACAGTGACGACTCAGTTCAAAGTGATGATGCATAAATACACTGGTAAAGAAAGAAATTAAGTTTTACATTTTTATACTGGATACTTTTATATTTAAAGGCCTACCAAATTTTGATTGTCATTTAAAAGCCTTCAAGTAGCACAAGAAAATGTACGTCTTATTAAATATGACTGTTTTACATCTCAGCAGAGGTTAAGAGTTTGTGGGAACTGGGGATTGCAATGTGGACCCATCCTGCACTTGGAGAACCCCCTGGATGAAAAAACACAGCATGTCAATTTCATTGCTTATCAAAACCTTAGCGATCCCAGCACTAATTTAGAAGTGGAAGTTGAAAGGTGTGGATTTCAGGTTATTTTCGTTTAAATACTTGTGGTCATAAAACTAGAAAAAAAGTAAAGAGTCTTTTTGCACCATTTAGGTTAATAGTAGAAGAGCAAAAACTTGCTTGATCTTGAGTTTCAGTAAGTGCAGTACCAACCCCCCTGAGACTACTGGGCTGTTAAATGTGGCTTCTGAACTAAGAAGATATTTTGACAAATTATGACAATAACTGCAATTTATTTACTTGACCACAGGGGGCGCACTTTAGTTTGTATTCAGTTCAGATGACCAGGACACAGATGTAGAAATGTGTCAATATTAAAGATAATTTCTAGAATTTAACAAGTTATTCTGATGACCATATCAACTAACCAACTATGTATCTGACTTGCAGCTACATGTGGACAAATGTTTTCTGCATTTGAAGATGTAAATAGTTTCATAAAAAATTCCCTGTCACTGTACGTTGTAAAAGACATGCTGAACTGAAGCATAATATGTTAAAAACTACAGTTAATTCATTCAAATTTCAGCTTTGTCATGTGTTAAAGGTTATTAAATGTGAACATAGTAATGCGTTATTACTTTGTTGCACTAAAATACACAGATTTTGGATTGTAGTTATTTATTCATATATCATAATGCTATTATTTACCGGCTCTGCCCATTTCAGATCGAATTGTGCTGCATCTGGCCCCTGAAGTAAAATGACTTTGACATTTTCATTTACCATAACACTGATTTACACATTTTGATATTTTCTGGACGGACTATTTATAAAATCAGAGACCCAAAGTCAAGAAACATTAAGAGCTGAAAAGTGATCTTCAGTTTTACAGCACAGATCCTTTGAAATCACCGAGGAGCGTTGAGATTTCACTCTGTCACCTACCGTGTTGCTTCTCCTGCTCTGCGTAGACGGGCTGCTCATCGATACCAGATTCCTCTTGAAACTCCAGTCTGTCATACGTGTCATTGGGAACTCGATTGAATATTTTCCTGTTGTCCATGTTTGCTGTTAAGATGAGTACTCGTTTACCAGGATTGCATCTGAAGAGGGTTTTTTTTTCCTCCTCTGGTCATTGACCTGTGTGTGTATTTGAGTTTGGGAGAGTGTGTACCTTTACAAACTGAAGTTCATGTGTTAATTATTCACAGGGGACGTAGGTCAGTTGAAGGGAGATCGCATAAACAACGTGATTCCCACTTAATTGAACAATAATGAGTGACAAGGATTTTTATCTTAAAGGTTCTTTTTATTCATTTAGTTACTACAACAGTTATTCAGTCATGGTTAAAGGCTTGAATAGTAAAAAAAAAAAGATTATATTCATGTTTGGAATGATCGTGAGTGGCTGTGATCCAGGGGCTAAAATACATTTTAATGCTGTCCTGCTTGAGAAACTAGAAAGTTTCTGATCGCTCACACCCACTACTGGGATCTCACTCAACCCAAGAATAATCTGTTATAAACCTGTTTTTTTTTTGTTTTTTTTTGAATGATGAAAAACAACCAGATCTCTTTATTTTAGCATATGCAACCATTTACTAGATAACAGCAGCATTTACATACATGGAGAAATCAAGTCTGTACACAGCAAAGACTGTATTCATTGTTTCCAAGTCCCAAGGGCTGATATACCTGAAAAATAAGTAATATCACAGTGGTTTTCATGGAGGCTTCACGTCCTCCTCCGCTCCATCTCACAGATCCAGTTCAAGACCTGCTGCTGGCAGTTTGCATTATACAACGTCTTCAGTCGATCAATATTGTAGTAAAAAGCCCCACAGTTCTCTCTCTGAATTCCACTTTGGTTGGGCTGACCACTTCTCCATTGTCTTTGGTTTAAAGAAAAAGCAAATAAAAAAATCAAAGACAAATTTATCTTCAACCAGAACAATTATTTGTTGATAACGAAATGTCCAAGTGTGAGTGTGCACAGTCTTACGTTGAATTCACCCTTTTCCCGTTGTTAATCCAGGCCCACGTCTCGTCTGCCGGCGAGCCTGTGGCCCCGACCCAGAATCCGTTATGCCACCAAGCCGAGCTGAAGCGCCTCACGAAGTTCTCGTTCAAGAGTTGCTGTGTGAGTTCAGACACGTTTCCAGTCACATCGAGTATCAACAAACCGTGCAAGTAGTGAAACCACTCTTTCAGTTCAGTCTCATTATCATCCATATAGTCATGTTATCTTTTTCCAAAAAATGTTTTGTTATGCATCTAAATACAGATATTTCACCTGGAAAACTCAAGACTTCTAGAGACAGAAACGGTATTGATGAACTCCAGGATGTGGATGTTATGATCAGCTCTGTTTAACCTGAGAATATCTCAACAGCCATGTGTAATCTTGAATTCCCAAGTGTCTGAATTAAAAGGGCATGAACAGATTGAAAAAGTAAGCCTCTCACATGGTTTTACTTGTGTTAAGAAACAAATCCTTACCATGAAGATGGTTCACTTCCCCCACATTGAGGCTCAAAAACGGAACCATAATTCAGTTTCAATCACACCTGAAGCTCAGATTGTGGAGTTGTGTTCAGCACTGTCATGTTACTTTGAGAAGCTCTCTCATGTCCACTTTAGAAATCATTAATCATTAATATTTGCTAATTTTCTGATGTCATCGTTAGAAGTAGGGCTCTTAAAATGAACTGGTACTCACGTAAAGTGTACAATAAAGAAAAAAGAAAAATCATCCATTAAAATATCATACATTATTAAATCTATTGCTTATTTGTTTCTTCTTTTAATACTTTTTCCACTAATACATTAAAACAAAGAAAATATTATTATTACAGTTTATGGCATATGGTATTTTGTTTGTTAATTAGATTTTTGGATTGTTTCAAATTCATTTAAATCATTATACAATATAATCAAATAATAACCCCTGACGTGTCATTTTGTTTGTGGAATTTTAGAAAACAAATCAACCGCAACTGGAATTGGTGAGAGTTTCCTGTGTAAAAGAGCCATGAAGTGATTGTGTTGTCCTCGGTGCTATTGAAATGTAATAGAATAGAATTGGTCAAATGGGTTAAATGCTCACAAACTTATTTGAATTATTTTGGGAAAAAATGGATTAAAAAGTAACTTATGATTTTTGACATCAAGTTGTAATGTGGGCCGGGAGTTTAAGGCTCCTGATCTAATAAACTCTGTCACGTTCCAAGAACCTGGATTTCATTGAACCGACCTGCTCCTCTAAGTCGTCGATCACGACCAGGTCGCTCCCACGACTGATGCAGTCTGCTCGGCTGTCGTTCCAGTTCTTTTTCAGGGAAGGGGCGTGGTTTGTAAAATAATAGCAGCTTGACTTCAGAAGATGCCACCCAGGAAGACACCAGCCACAGTTCCCCTCTGTTACGAGAAGACAAACACTTCCTGTCATGGACATTTTTTACCTCTTCTTGTCGGGGGTCGGGGGGGGGGGGGGGGGGGCGAAAGCTGCTGCAGCTCTGTCTTACCTAGAGCGGTTTTATTAGCCTGGAGCATTTGCTTCTCCTGTTCCAGAGTTTCAATGTTCCTCTGAAGGGCGTCTGTCACAGCCAACTTCTCCTGGATTTGCGTCTTGAGCTGCTGATGAGCGGCTTGCTCTCTCGCCAGAGCCGCCTGGGCCTCTTCTTTAGCTTGGATGACCTCACCGTTGTTACGGAGATGGTTCATCTCAACAATAAGAGGCGCGACATCTGAGTCAGGAATCTGAAAGTCGTTTGCTTTTGCACCTGAAAAATAATGACATTCAAAACACAAAACAGAAGGAGAATGAGGCGACATGGCCAAAGCGTGTGAGGTCAAACCCCCTGCAGCATTTCAGTTCAACACTTATCTCAACAACCACTCGGTGGATCACCATGAGACCGCCAGTAGATATTTTGAACACAGATAAACATTCCCTTGAAAATCCACAAAGCTAAAACCCCATTTAGGTGATAATGTTTTCACGGGTGGCCCAGGCTACGAGGTTTTCAAGTGAAAGAAAAAACTGTTGGGATAACGCAACTTGTTAAAAATGCCCCGACCCTGTCTCCGGGCAAATGCAACTGTTTGAAAATGTTTTCAAGGAAACTGGGGAAAACACTACGACCGCGAATGCGCACCACAGTGGTAGTAAATAGTTCTTCTGCACATGTGCAAGTAGAAGGACAATAACAACAATGTTTTCCTCCAGAGCGTCATGACTCCCAGTCCATGTTCTCCTGGACTGGATAGTTTCATAGTTGAGAGTCTGAAGTAAGAACAATCAATCCAAACCTGGTCGGGTGTCCATACCAATGTTGGTAAACAGGCCATTGTTAATGTTTATAGCTTATTGTTCTCTGCGTACATGTGTGTGTGGTTTCATTAATATAACAAACAACAGCACCCACTAGAGGCCAAACATGCCAGCTACATTGGTTTCAGTGTTTCTGGTGTTGCCGTGGAAACTGACACTGTTTTCAAAACGTTGCCATGTAATCGCAAAACTTTTCTGAAATGAAAACATAAAAAACATGCGTTTTAACTTCAAATGTTGTTGTGTAAACAGGGCCTGAAGTAAACAATCTCTCAAAGAGACTCAAGGTGACAAAAGTAACATTAGAATAGATTCAATGATTTATCAAATGAAATATGCTTCATATTCCTGCTGCCTGTCGATGCAGCTGATAAATGTTGAGTTTTCTACTCATAGGCGTTCTCAAACTATTAGAGATTTTCCCGGTGGACAGATTCAGTTACTTTTACTGCTAATGATGCTTGTTTACGTCTACATTTGACAGGCAGAGAGAAATGATCAAGCACTAAACAGCTAATATCTGGAAAAAGAGTGAAACAACAATTCTACAGTTCTCAAATAAAAAAATGTAAAATTCATACATGGAATACGAGAGGATTTGGTAACTATAGCCAATTTCTTTATAGGTACATCTTTATAAGCTGTCAAAGATGTTTTGAGGTTCAGGATTAATTTTACTCTGGAAATTTGGCAAAAAGCACTTTTACAGTCTTTAGTGTTCTTGTAGCGTCTTATCAGTATAAACAGAACCAGGAATGTAGTGTCACTTTGCTGCTTGCGTGGCAGGAGTCTTCGTCCCACAATTTGACTCTTTTAACGTCCAGTTATATAATCTGAGCTGCCGGTACTGCCAAGATCCTTGGAATCACGGAGTAATCAGCACACACATTGTCAACGACTTCATCTTAGTGTGTTTTCTACAAGCCTCACAAAACTACATTTGGGCCGACCAAAATCATGTTATTGCGAAACTTTGAAAACAAAAAATGATACTTTCTAATTGTGTAGGCTTAATCATTCTCCTGTATTAATCCACAAATCAGTGCCAACATCAAATAGCTATGAGAAAATGAGTTGACAGTAAATTTCTCCAACTTGGGAATATAATCATTTTCTATTTTTATACTTTGTATTGTAAGTTTAGCCTTCTGATCAAATCCTTCAAAACACATAGCAAGCATCTGATAAATAAAATGAGCTGTCTCCTGTGAGCTCCCATACTTACAGTAAATCCCAATGACAGCAGCAGCTAACACCAGGACAACATTGAGCAGGCCCAGAGTCAGTACGACCAGTCGGTGGGGTGGACACATGGACCTCCTCTCTGCAAACAGGCCCGAAAGAATATTCTCTTCAGGTAATATTTCACTTTCAACATGTTCTGAGGCTCCAGAGTGACCTCTTAGTTAATTAGTTTGTCATCAGCCTGTAGATTAAATGGGTTTGTGTTACACCAACTTTCGCTATCACCACCAAGCGAGCAACAAGTAAACAAAGAGAATGAACTCAAGGAGTTTGGAAAATAAACCATACCTTGTCCAGACGGGTGACTGCCAAAGAGTGAATGGGCATTTCTGCTGAAATGTTGAGAAATCCTGCGTTTGAGCGACATCTCGTCCTCTGATCATGAGCGTGACTGTTCTCTATTACACTGCAGCAAGTCCAGCAGATTGATCTGGTTGTCCCTCCTGTTTACATTGGCGATAAAGCGTGTGTGTGTGTGTGCGTGCGTGCGTGCGTGCGTGCGTGCGTGCGTGTGTGCGTGCGTGTGTGTGTGCGTGTGTGTGTGTGTATGTGTGTGTGTGTGCCCGCGCAGTGACTCAGTAACTTAAAATTGGATCATCATTGGGGAAAAAAAACATCATCCAGTTTAGACTTTCATTGGGTTAATTTAAGAAAAACGTCCTTGTAAGGCGTCTCTGAGTGTGTGTGTTTATATTTCTCTATCCAAGGGGGCACCTCCACCCAGAGATGGGGACTCGATTCGCTGTATTGATGTCTTGTGACTTGACTTGAAAACAAATGAAAGACTTGAGATTCAACTTGGACTTGACTTAAGACACAAGGACTTCAATGACTTGAGTGTTGTTGATTTAGCGTTTTCAGTTTTAATATAAGAATAAAAATAATATCGATGATATGAGCGCAGGCTGAGAATGGCGTTGTCATGACGAGACCAGTCATGGCCTCTGCATGCTACAACCAATCACATGACAGGATTTTATCCCACAGCCAATCAGAGGAGATGAAGGCGTGTTAGTAAACCAGGAAATGTGACAATACGGCACATGATGGGTACGTCCGAATTGTCCCTCCTATCTCCTTATATATCGACTTTTCCTTAATCCCGGAAGTCTTTTGTGGCGGCCATGATAAGGACTGTCCGAATTTCTCAATAAGCAAAGGGAAGGAGGCTCGTTGCTTCCTTTAGAGCCTCCTTTAGCATAGGAGCCACTGATGCATCCTTTATCAACGGAGAGAGGCTGTCAGTGGGGAATCCAAGATGGGCGGGGGTGTGGCTCTCTGGGGCCTCCCTGGGTCTGGGGGGGGGGGGGGTTCCAACCACCAGGGTGACAGTGTCCGGGCCCAATGGCCTCCGGCCCCAGGGTGTCACTACAGGCTCCCCCACAACAGTTCCAACCACACACACACACACACACACACACACACACACACACACACACACACACACACACACACACACACACACACACACATCAATGAGATGTGTTGCTGCCGTCATTCGTTCAACTATCAAAATCCTGTTCTTCTTTTGTTGTTGCTTCATTGTGAATTTATGTTCCTGCTTGAAAATCCTGTTACTGTCTAGGTAGAGCTGCTTAGGCTCCTTTAATCAAGTTAGATTTCACAGGAGCCACCTGATCCAGAATTTTTACACAGTGATTGTTGAAACAGTGAATGAGATCATCCACATCGATACCATCCATGACTGAAAGAGGGTCAAACATATCAGAAAATCTATCTGCAGTATTAGCAGCGATAACGCACCTCTGAGACCTGACTCCTGAAGGCTTGGGCTCAGGACTAAAGTGCAGATGTAACAAAACGTGACTATGATCACTCATATGGACATCATTTACAGATATGTTTAACATGTCTAGGCCAAGCGTAAAAACTAAGTCTAAAATATGGCCGATGGTGAGTGGGCTCAGAAACATGCTGCTCAAAATGAAAAGCTTCAGTCAATGTTAAAAGTTCCATTGCGAAGCGAGATGAGCTGTCATCAACACGAGGGTTAAAAATCAGCCAAGGATCAAAACAGATTCCAACTTTATTATAGAGGACAAGAAGTCACTAAAATCCTTTAGAAAGACAGCAGCGGGGCCAGGAGGACGGGAGATCAACACACAGTATAAAGGGGATGAGAACTCCACATTGACCATCTGTGATTCAAAAGAAGAGAATTCTTGGGACTGGATCACTTTGCATTTGTAGTCATCCCTGTGCCCAATTGCCAGACCACCACCACGGCGACAGGGGCGGGGCTTCCCAACAGCAGAGCAACCAGCTGGGCAGAGTTCATTTAAATGAATAAACTCTTCCTCTCTCTGCCAAGTCTCCGAAAGACACATGATATCCAACTTTTCTCTTGAAAAAAGATTGTTTAATGAATGAGATTTATTTGCAGTTGAACAAGCATTCAACAGGCCAGCGTGGATTGTATTGTAACATCTATGTTGCTGGTCCATGTGGGAAAAGCCGGCACAAACACGGAAGTACACGATGGCCACAACTCCAGCGCTGTGAATGGTCCAGGACACTCGTTGTAGCCCGAGCCGGGGGTGGCGTGGACACGTGACCGTGAGCCTCTTTTCCTGGATCTCCTGCAGACCTTGCCCTGCGCCCGACACAGCAGCAAGTAGTCAGGTGAGTCGGGATCGATTGTAAAAGGAGGAGGAAACGCTTGTTTGTACCTGTCCTGTTTATCTAACAGGCCCTCCATCGACTCTTTGATGAGAAACAAAGAGTCCCCATCATAAGTCCGTAAAGCCAAGAGACACCCTTTTGTTATTTGGGCTGATATGATCACATATGTTGAAAAGATGGGCATTAATAATCTACATAGCAGGAGACGAGCCATGGCACCCCCAGTCACAGGCGCCATCTTTTTTTTTGTAGAATGACCATCCAATTGAGTTCATTCAAGCTGCTCTTCATACTTTTGCCCACTAGATGGCACCAAAGAGGACCATGTTAAAAAGCTTCAAGTGTTGAAACATTTTTCTATACAAGCTTCAGTGCTTCAGAAGGCTTCAATTGGCCATCACCACTTTATTGATCCTTTTTTTTTTTTTTACTTTATTTTCAGTTTTTCAGTTTAATGTACATACATACCGTGCCAACCAGTGGCACACAAATGGATCCAACTATGCATATAAACACACAGTCACACTTAGAACACCCCCCCCCCCCCCCCGAAAATAAATAAATAAATAAATGAAATAAACCAAAAAGCTGCAGTGTACCCTTAACTTGTAGGCACCAACACAAGTTTTATGGCTATAGAAGCAGCCATTTAAAGTCAGACATCAGCAAATGGCAACTTCTCCACAAATTCAATCAAAGATGACCGTTTTATGATATTGACTTAGAGACCCTTGTAAACTGTATCTTTTTTTTTCTTTCTTTTTATTGAACTTTAAAGCAAACATTCTGCAAACAACTGGTACACAATGGATTACCGGTCTTACAGAAAAAGTTAAATAAATCAACACACTTCAACTTCTATAGCTATGAACAAGGGGGCTATACACAATATATAAATCAGATAAAGTCTAGTCTAATTTGTTTAATATATTCAACCCAGTTTTTCCATTTTTTTTAATTGCTCCGCCCCTGTCAGATATATCTGCACCGAATCTTATCCCATTCGATGAATTCCTTACCCGTTGCCTCCACTGGCAGAGTCTGGAACCGGTACAGAAGCCTTTGGCAGCACGTTCATTTTAATCACCTCCACTCTTTGTGTGATACTGGTATAAGGTATCAGATTCCATTTGTTGATATCGGTTTTAATTCTAGAGAGCAATGGATCATAATTAATGGATTTTAATTGTCCTAAATCTTGAGGTAAATTGACCCCCAAATATTTCATTGATTTTGATCCCAAGTTGATCTTGTATTTCTACCTAATGGCTTGGTCTGTTCTATAACTGAGTTTTTTCTATGTTTATTTTCTAGCCTGATAAATGACCATAGTCTGTGAGGGTTGCCATCAGTGCAGGGACGGATGTGTTTGGGCTTGATAAATACAGTAATAAAGGAATAGGGGAATCATTTGGAAAAGATACATGAATCTGGGCAAAACTACCATTTTAATTGTGTTAACCCGCCCAGCCAGAGAGATGGGGAGCACTGACCAACGTGCCAAATTTAATCAAATTTTCTCTAATAGGGGGGCAAAATTATGCTTAAAAAGATCTTTAAAAGTACAGGTAACCTGAATGCCCAAATACATAAATGACGAAAACTCAGTTTTCAATGAAAATTTAGAATAATCCAGCTCCTTCGCTGGTTGATAACTGGGAAAGAGTATGCTTTTGCCCAAATTCAATCTGGAACCAGAGAAACGCCTGTAGGATCTGAGGAGCTCCAAAGCTGAAGGAATAGATGTCTCCAGGTCTGTAATATATAAAAGAAGATCATCCGCATACAAAGAACATTTGTGAATAAAGTTATCCTGGGTGATCCCCTGAACTCTTGGGTCTGCTCTGAGCGCAGCTGCCAACGGCTCTATTGCAAGATTGAACAGCAGAGGGCTAAAGGGGGCAGCCCTGTCAAGTGCCTCTATATAAAAGGAAAATAATCAGAAGTAATATTATCGATGCGGACAGAGGATAGCGGCAACGAATACAAAGTCTTAATCCAGGATGGGAAATTGGGGCCAAAAGCAAATTTGCTCAGGACAGAAAACAGGTATGGCCACTCAATACAATCAAAAATATTCTCGGCGTCGAGTGAAACTATCACCTCAGAGTGATCGGATGAACGGTCAGAGTACAAAACATTAAACAGGTGTGGGGCATTAAAATATGACTGATTGTTGACTATAAAGCCCGTCTGATCTTCATGGATTATGGCTGGTGCCACCTTTTCCAGGCAAAGTGCAAGAGCATTAGTTAGAATCTTATAATCCATGTTTGACAGGCTAATCGGTCGATAGGATCCACATTTTTGAGGATCTTTGTCTTTTTTCAATATTACTGAAAATGTGACTCGGGATAGCGTTTGAGGCAAAGTAGTTGTATGTATTTCTAAAAAGACCTCACCAAGCAGAGACTAACTTGCCAGCAAATACCTTGTAAAAAAATCACATGAAAAACCATCCGGGCCAGGTGCTTTACCAATTTGCAAGGAATTGATTGCTTGTACTATTTCCCCCGTTTTAATGGGTCTTTCGAGTAGGTCATGTTGCTCTGGGTTAATAACTGAGATGTTTACCCTGTCTAGGAAGGAGTCCAAGTCAACCTGTGAGTAATTAGCTTGGGATGTACAGAGATCCTGATAGAACTGCTTGAAAACCACGTTAATCTCTTGAGGGTCTGAAGCCACCTGACCTGAATCTAACTTTATATCTGATATTAATTGGTGTGAAATAGACTGACGAAGCTGATGGGAGAGAAGACTTCCTGATTTTTCCCCGTGTTCATATACATGGTTTCTTGTTCTGAGTAAGAGTTTCTCTGTTTCTTTGATCGAAAGTGTCTGAAATTCGGACTGTGATAAGACCTTCTGTTTATATAAATCTGCAGATGGGTTGTTTGCATATTGTGCATCGAGGTTTGCTATATGCTCTGTCAGTTTCCGAAGTCTCTCATCTCGCTTTTTCTTTTTTTGGGCAGAGAAGGAAATTATTTGGGCCCCAACGACATGCCTTGATCGATTCCCAAATTGTACATTTTGAAACATCTGGAATGTTGTTCACCTCGAGAAAAAACTTCATATAAAATGTGATAAATTTACAAAAGTCCTCATCTGACAGTAATGTAGAGTCAAATCTCCAAGAGCGCTGCGTGGGACTGACGTTTGGAAATAAAATATTAACCTGTACAGGTGCATGATGGGAGATCAGAATTGTATGGTATTTACACATGGTAACATTTTGGATAAGAGTATTGTCCAAAAGAAAATACTCAATTCTCGAGTACGAATGATGTACAGGAGAGAAAAAAGAGTAGTATTTCGCAGTGGGTTCAGAGACACGCAGTGGGTCAGAGATACCATAGCTTTGAAGGAACGTGGTAAGCACTAATGCTGACTTGGAAACCTCAGCAGACTGATGTGGTTTGGACCTATCGAGATTAGAATCAAATACCAAATTCATGTCCCCACCAAAAATCAAGTAGTGCGTAGTTAAGTCTGGCAACATGCCAGTCAGGCTCGTGAAAAATTGTGGATTGTCCCAAGGTGGAGCATAGACGTTCACCAAAATGACTGGAGTGTCATACAGTTTACCGGTAACTATTACAAAGTGACCATTGACATCACTTTTTACACTAGAGGAAACAAAAGGAACATTTTTCTTGATAAGGATGGCAACCCCCCCGTGCTTTCGAGTTAAATCCAGAATGATAGACCTGGGGAAGCCAACTTTGTATCAACCTGTTACTGTGTGTTGAGCTCAAATGTGTCTGTTGTAGAAAAACAATGTCCAGTTTTAGGGTTGACAAATGACTAAATTTTCTTTTGTCCTTAACCAAATTGTTTAGTCCTTTCACATTCCAAGAAATAAAAGTAGTAGAGCGGATCCAGGAGTAGCAGTCTGCATCAAACTAGAGGTGGCCATGTTCACACTTGAAAACAATCAGGAAAAATATGCAACAATATAATAGCATGGAATGCAAACAACACTGCAGCTGTGAAAGACAAAAACAAAACAAAAAGAAAACCAAACGAACAAAAAAAAATTAAAACAAAACAACAACAAAAAGCCCTTAAACTTCTCTCCCCCCAAAATGGAGATGACCTCACCCTCCCCCCAAAAGAGCACACCAGTAACCTGTAAAACTTCTTAGGTCAGGTCAGGTTCTGAGATTGGAGCCTCAGATTATTAACAAAGTGACAAAGCAAGACCATGAGAAATAATTAGGTGTAACGTATGCCCAGCATTGTGTGTTGGTCCGTCAACACAGGGAAGTTGTATTACACATCCATACATAAAGTGTCTTCACTTTTAAAAAGATGTTTACCCTCATAACAACGTGCTTTAAATCACTGACTACAAACTGTTACATGAATCTCTGCCAAAGTGGTTGAAACTATTATTTGTGTTGTGTCTGAGTTGTATTACTAACCATGTCATTTTCATCATGGGCCTGAAACAGTGGCGCCCCCAGGAGCATTTCTGCAGCGATGCACCCAACTGACCACACATCAATAGAGTGGGTCAAAGGAGCTCCTAACAGAACCTCAGGTGCTCTCAAAAAGACAAACACAGGAAGGTGATGATGAGGTGGTCTGATAAAGAAACTGAGAAGTCAGCTCACAGTGCAGATCCAAATGTGTTCCAGGTGTGCAGAACAAGTTTACATACCTGTACCACAGACTCTGAAAAACGCATCCTGTCCAAAGTTCAGGATTGCGCTGCGCCAAAAAGCAAAGTCAATTATTTTAAGTTTCAGCGCCTCCCGACAGCGGTCCACCAGCATTATATTGTCTGGCTTCAGGTCGGAGTGAAAAACCCCTGCATTCTGCAAGAAACACAAGCCTACAGCAATCTGAAACAAAAGACATAATTCAAATACTTTACTCTAGAGTTCGTCCTTTCTTTTCACTTACTTTAAAATGGAAACTATCTTATAATGGAGGTATTTAGTAAAACAAAGCATGGAATCAAGAGATATAAACACAATGAAAAGAACAAAAGAGAATGAACAGAAGAAGGTGAAACCTGTTGGATAAATGGGCGAATCTCTTGCAGTCGTAGAACCCCCTGGTCTCTGATGTAATCTGACAGACTGATGTCCAGCTTGTCAAACTCCAGGCACAAATGTCCATCAAGCATGAAGGCCTCATTGCAGCTGATGATGTTGAATCGGGTGGGGCCCAAAGCTTTCAGGGAGTCCAGGATATTCAACTAGAGTCACACAAGATAACATGGAATCTAATGGTTTACACACACACACACACACACACACACACACACACACACACACACACACACACACACACACACACACACACACACATATGGTGAAATGGTAATGAGTGTTTTTTCATGTCACCTCCTCCATTGCTGCTCCGATGGAGCCACTGTCTTTGATGATTTTCAACGCCACAGTTTTATTGGACGCTTTTTTCCTACACTGAACCATGACTCCATAGACGCCACCGCCCAGTGTACCCTGCACCTCGTAATCTGGACCGGACGCGCAGGTTGCCTGGTTGACCGAGATTTTCAAGGGCTCGACCTGAGAGTTCCCAAAATAATGAGACATGCAATGTCAAGTCTGGTCTGATACAGCCAGGGAGCCAGAAACCAAGAATATTTGAAAAAGTATCATGCAAAGGTCTGAATCAGAAGGCCTTATTAAGATCATCTATGACTTTAAAATTCAGCCCAAATACTACGTTTACAGATGAATCCACATGAAGTAAAAGTCAACTTGCTCTGAGTAAGGAAATCTTAAACATGAAAACCTAAAAGTTTGCATGAAAATTCAAATGTGAGTAATGACTGATTCTTCTGTAATCATGCCTACATTGCTGCTTATCAATAAGTGCACCAAGTGAAGTTGACTTCAGGAAATTCACAGCTCAGTGATACAATTTTGACTGTGGAAACACTTGAAATGGTTTTGATAGTGTGAAAACTATCTGCCTCTGTTGACAGACTGAATCTCAATCCAATACGAGGTCAAATAGGGTTTTATGTTCTTATGGTGAATACATTTTTCATGAAAGTTTGAAATCACTTAACAGGACAGTGTGAACTAGTTCTTTGCTAAACCAAGGGTTAAGGATAATCTTAATGTAGATTAAGGTGTCTTTGAGGTGAATTTATCCTCAATCAAGCTGAAAGATGAACTGATCAATTTCAAGTGAAGCCTCCTCTCACGCCTCATCACCAGTAAAACAAACGTAATTGAGAAGTGGCTTCTTTCCACTGAGTTTTAAATTTAAATCTTAACATAAATGTAATAATTCACTCAGTGGTCTGATTTATTATCACAGCAATTTGGAATAAAATAATGACTAATATTTATCAGACCAAAACTCACATCATGTGTGTTCAGTACTGATGACACACATTTACAGATACTATAAACTTTTTCATCTTACTAGATCCCCAGCAGCTTCTTCATTTACCTCTTCAGTGGTAAGACAGTCCGATGCCTCAGCATCTGTGAAGAGAGAGAGAGAAAGTTGTGTATCTGTCAATGTGTGTTGGAAGATATCCTTCTGTAAACTCATTGTGTCAACAATCACCTTCTCGTCTTTGTTGGGCATTGTGACCTTGGATTTCTCACATTGGGAACGCCTACAGCGTGACCTAATTAGACGTTCCTATTACATTCTGCCAGCCATTATTGCCTGGAATCAAGTGTGTCAGTGTCCAGGGGGCGGAGTCTCTCCCTCAACAAGAGGGCTTGACACTGGCGCTGTCAGTCATTCAAAAAATGGACACCTCTTTTTGCTACGAATGAGCAAGGAGGGTAGTCTGGTGAGATACTCACTGATGCTACTCAGAGGACCGGGGTTACTCTAGTAAGGAAATCCTGACTCCCAGTTTGTTGGGCAGATGTTACCCTCTGGTCAGCTGGCTTAAAACCAGCCTTACTGGGACTCAGCCACACTAAGCACCGAATGGACTAATGTAGGAGCTGTAACATCAAGCCTGTGGTGAAGTTGTGTGAAGTTGTTGAGTCCAGCTTGCAGCAGGACATAGGGGGAGAGACCCCGCCCCCTGGACACTGATGCACTTGATTCCAGTCCTGCCTATGCCTGATTGCACTCAAACCTATGAGGATTTATGTTTCTGTGCAACGAACATGCTTGAAGTTCAGGACATGATAAGAGTTCCATTAAAGCTATAGTTCAACCAGTTAATGAGCAGTTCTGGATGAGTTTAGTGTAAGTTGGCAGAATTGTCCCCACAAGGCATGGAAACAAAGCATCTGTGTGTTTATCTATTTTGTACAAATGTACAAACCTAAACCTGACACCAAAAATCTGCATCTAGTAAAAGTAAACTACAGTTTTTCTGGATTTCTTCACTTTTCACAATGGTCAGTTTGATAAACTTTCAAAAAGACAATAACATTTGTGGGGTACTCACTTTACCGTTGAGTTCGCCTCATTACTCATAAAACAATCATAGTTCATCCTTTGGGCATGTTGATCAAAAAGTTATACATGCAATCTCTTTAACATATTGTTACGCATGCATTTTAGTCGCTTATTGTAGCAAAGATATGAGTAAGATGGTTTTCAGATGAATACAACATACTTCATGGAGCTTAAATAACATTTTCTGTCATACATAAGCAAGCAGAAGATTAAGAAGCATTTATACATCAATCAAATTTTATTAACAAAGACCTTTTTTCATAACATGTGATATTAATTTATGTATCTGTCCACAACTATAACAATCATGACGAGGAAACGATTGCATTATAAAATAAAGAATGTTTATCTTTGCATGCAAAGTTACACATGATTGTGTGTATAACTACAACTGGGCACTACTTATATAAGCAAAGCAGGACATTTGAAGCACTGGTTATATATAATGATGTGTGTAGAGACATTTGTATAAGTATAACATGCACATGTTTACACTATGTGAGATCACGCCACTCATCTTCACAGAATAGTAGCTGGTGTTTTTTCACAAATCCATTTCCTATTAATTGAACAACCGCTATCCTTCCAAGTCTTGAAGAAGTTATCTTTGGGATGCAGGGAAGCACAGTAATTGTTATTGTCGCCATCGGGTTCTCCAGTATCCCAGTACCTGTCAGGAAATGACACATTCATCTTTAAAGTCACAATATCATGTCTGTTTTGCATTAATTTAGTGATGTGCTCTTGATGAGAAGGCAAGCGAATCAGTGTCAACATCAAAACAATGCAATTAGCTTTATCTAATCTCTGGGCAATATGGACTGAGAGGAGAGAAAAAATTTCAGAATCCAGGATGAAAAAACTAAAAACCTAAAAATCACTTATTGGTCCTTATATGTCCTCTTCTACTAAAAAAATCTACAATTTATGAAATAATATACATATTTTTTCAGATCATTCCGATAACATTGTTATCAATTCCAGGATGCACTATTATATCAAATTCAGAGTTGATGACATCAGGTAATTTGTAGCTTTACTTCTATACTCTATACTCTATACATTTTTGAGTCACAAAGGCAACACGGTCAGTGATTCAGGTCATCACAGCTTCACCAGAGATATCAGCAGCAGAAAGTAGCTTTTTCCTGCAGGATCGAGGCTCCAGTGCTATTCAGCCTGTTATCGCTGCAAACTATTACGAGCAATAATTAACGTTGCTATTGTTAATGCTGGTACAGAAACGAAAGAGGGCTCCTGATAAAAACATTTATATTTCTGTGTTACCAATTCTGTTATGGAAAAATCTTTTTTGACAGAGTGATAAGGCAAGATATGTTATGTGCAATTAAAAATAAATCCCAAGCTTGTCATATGTTGTAGCTATTGAACTTAACAACTTACCCATAGTCCAATTACTCTTGCAATACAACCTTTCACCACAAGGTGACCACTCTTTCCAGAACCACTTGGCATTAACATATAGTGAACAGCTAAACGTGTGTTAAAGTCCCGTTGCTTCAATCTGGCTCACTGTGTCTTCAAGATACCATACTGCAGTGATGGGCCGCAAGCACCAACTACTGGGCGGCAAAAAACTTAGTTGTGCTCCTGTGGTCTGTGAAGGCTGCGGAACCACAATGCTGCTGCCTACCACTTGGGGCAGTGATGCGTCATTCAGTTGTTGAACACGCTCCAATAGGCAGCAGAAGTCGGGTGTAAACTTTTGACTGTAGTGATGGAGAAGTTTTTAAAGAAAAACATTTTTTTTTATGTGATGCCACCCCCTCCTCAAAGGCGAAATATGTTCGCAAGTACAACCCTGAATTTATCAAGTTTGGCTTTGTCAACAGAGATAGCGATACTCTATATAGAGTATATATTATATGAAACACTTACCCTTCAACAAGCACCGATCCATCCAACCACTTCCAGATCCCATCTTTCTGAACAACTTTCAGTCCAAACCAGAAGCCATTCGAGGTTGTTTGATGTTGATTTAGCAAGTATGTAACAGTTGCATTCTCAAGAAAATAAGAATAACAAAAATTCAAAGTTTAATAACATTTCCCATGAACATGGTTGTTTAATAATATGAACTCACCTCTTTGTCTTTGCTGTCTATGACTGCAAGATCTCCTCCATACAGCTGACAGAACTCTCTGGATTTTTGCCATGATTTGACCACAGTGCTCTCCGAAGGGGGGAGGTAGAAACACATTGAGTTCAACAAAATCCATCCTGCTGGACAGTATTTGCACCCAGCTCCTGATGTTAAAAGAAATAAAGCAGTTATACCAGCACACGACACATCAGTTTTAGGTGTTTGTAATAGCTGAATCTTACCTATCAGTGGTAAATGAGGCCTTAGTTTTGCAATTTCTTTTGTTATTTTGTCCAACTGCATTTGGTAGTCTTGACCTCTTTCAGTCTGGTGTTCAAACTCCCACTGGGTTTGTTTCTGACGTTTCATCTCCATGTTTTGCTTCTCCTTTACTTTATTCAGGTTTTCAAATGCGGCGTGGTAAGTGTCTTTAAGTGTGGATATCTTAGCGGTGATTTCTTTTGTGTCATCAAGCGAGAGGTGAGTATCTGTGAGACTCTTGTCTATAAGTGAAAATAAGAAGAAGAATTGAAATGTCTTCTTAATTTTTGAACTGCTCACAGTACATGATAAATACTGACTTACAGTAGACTCCCAGGCCGATATTCACCATGAGTAGAATGGCAGCGAGAAGCACCAGGAGCAATGCAGCCGGCCTGAAAGATCTTGGAAGGTTCATACTGAATGTGGACGCTACATAGAGGGATAATCAATTCTTGGATTTAGTAACACTCAACATCTTAAAAAATCTTTTTACAGAGGTGCACCAATAAATGTTTGTCTCCTTTTACCTTGTTGCTTGTCATGGCTGAATCTGTGGTAAGTAACCTGCTCCTCATCGTCCAAGTCCTCTTCACAAATCGGCGTGTTAAATCCATTATCTGAATAAAAACTTTGTTGTTGCCGTTTCCCCTCCATCTTCACTGCTCAGCAGAGTTTAGCTCTGTGCCGTGATCTGCCAGGACATTGTCCCGCGGTGGCACAACAGCTAATATTGCAGCAATAGTTCCATCATTATTCAGTTGTGGGTGAAACTGCAGCTTGAGAAAAGAGGGAAGTGAGATTGTTGCTTGTAATTTCTAGGATGCAACATGTACGTTCCTCAATGGATCCCACAGCCACAGGATGTGAATATGCTGACTTTTCTGAAAGCAATATTTGTGGTGACACCCAAGAAGGTGAATCAAAACATGAGACACAAACAAAAATCAGGAGGGCAACATGAGGGTTCGTACCCTCCTTAGAAATGGAAAAAGATGCACAGTTGACAAAAGACAAGACAAGGTGACATTATTTGTACGGCAGGGCTCATATATAGAATTTTAGTATTTAGAGTTTTTAGATTAATGATGATGGAACAATTTAATCAAATATGGACTGTTAAATATCCAATCACCTTTGTCCAAAACTTTACGAGTAAATCATTTCATAACTGATCAGGAATTTGAGTTATTTACTTGCACTGACACCTATTTACAGATGGATGAATATCCATCCATCCATCCATCCATCCATCCATCCATCCATCCATCCATCCATCCATCCATCCATTTATTGACATTGTTTCAGTTTTTATCTTTCTGTTATTGGTGGAAAGCACTTTGTGAACGTTGTCTGTGAGAGGTGCTTTATAAATCAACTTTACTCACCTACGTTCTCACCCTGGATAGAGTGGTGGTTCACGACTGTTGGCTCCGCGCACAGGGCACCACTTATGCAGGGATTTCTTACCTCATAAAGATCATTTTGTGAGTTTAGCAGTTTGGCTATTGATAATTATTAATAATTATCAAAGATAGTTCTTCATTATTTCATTGAAACTTCAATGTGATCTGTTTCAGATACCTCAGGAGCACCACCTGTTAAAAAGGAAATGATAGCAAATTCATTTCATCAGTCTCATAACATTTACTAAACTATTAATTGGGAATTTGAATTGATAATTAAATTAATTACAATTACCAGAATTAACAGTAAAACTTGAAGGATTTTGGAGTTCTTGACATAGAAGAGGCCGACATTTCATTCACCTTTGTGCACATTGATGAAACATAAATCATACACAAGTACGATTCCAAAAATTCTATTTAGTTAGAATGAAAACAAATAAAACACAGATTCTAACTTCCTATATACAACTTGGTGTGTGTGTGTGTGTGTGTGTGTGTGTGTGTGTGTGTGTGTGTGTGTGTGTGTGTGTGTGTGTGTGTGTGTGTGTGTGTGTGTGTGTGTGTGTGTGTGTGTGTGTGTGTGTGTGTGTGTGTGTGTGTGTGAGTGTGAGAGACCTGGGACAGAACTACAAAGACGGCGGATCACAATAAACTCCATTCAGAATGGTGGTTATCAGAGAGGCAGGGAAGCGGTCCTCGGTCTCGACCATTCCCTGGTTGATCAGACGCTGGGTGCTGGCCTCCGGTTCCGGGGAATCTCTGACCCTCGTGGAGTTGAGACCTTCACTTGCAAGCCTCTGGTGTTAGCAGAATGCTAACGGCTGGGCTGAAATGAGCTCTTATCTCCTCTGTTGAAGAGCAGAAGCAAAGAAGGGTGAGATGAATCTCTTCACAGGCTTTTGATAAGATGGGGGGGATTGGAAGGAGTCAAATCCTGGGGGCCCCAACCAATCCTCGACAGGCCAAGAGCATGGGGCCAGTCAGTGTCCCTTGAGCAGGAAGGGGGTAGGATTTCCATGGGGCTGCAGCCGCTGCAGGACCCCCTGCTGGGTGTGGCCTTCAGGCCGAATCCTGAGAGTCCACATGTCATAACCTTCGATCTTCATTTGTCCTGATATGAAGGTCGTCTTTCCTTAGAAATGAACCAATTTTCTGTGGTCTGCTGAGATCCCAACACAAGTATGTTTCACTGATATTCTGTCTTTGTCTTGTAGTTTGTGCTCTTGCTTTCCCTCTCTCTCTCTCTCTCTCTCTCTCTCTCTCTCACTCTCACTACCTGGTCACCAGTTCCATTGTCCGGCCTGTAAAACCCAGAGAAGGAGAAAGCGAATTTTGTCCCCAATGCTTTTTCCCTCCTGAATGTCAAGAGATTACAATAACTTATCTTCTCGTGTGCAATTTTACTTTAACTTTACAGTTACTCATTCATTCATTCATTCATTTTCTTCCGCTTATCCGTTTCCGGGTCGCAGGGGTGACAGTCTGAGCACTGTCACCCAGATCACAACGCACCGATTGAGAGCCTTCCTGCAGGTGGTGAGCCCACGGGAAGGTGACGCCCGGCGTGGGACACGAACCCACTACCCCTGAGATTGTGAGTCTCATGCTCTACCAACTGAGCTAGCCGGGACGCCCCCTTTACAGTTACTATAAAAAAAAA
This sequence comes from Lipophrys pholis, assembly GCF_963383615.2. Classification (NCBI taxonomy): domain Eukaryota; kingdom Metazoa; phylum Chordata; class Actinopteri; order Blenniiformes; family Blenniidae; genus Lipophrys; species Lipophrys pholis. Next base: position 21,365,073 of record NC_137633.1, read on the forward strand.
AAAAAATGTAATATTACCATTCTGGTGGTTTTTTTTTTTTAATATACTTGCTGTTTTATGTAGCTAATACTGCCTTTACAACCGTTTCAGCAACTCCTCACATTGTTACTGGCAGTAGGCCTGTCACTGTACATAATCCACTACTTTCGCCCACCCACCTTTTTGTGTCTTGTTTTTTTTTTTCTTCTTACTTTTCTTTTTAATATGCTGCTCTTTGTCCACTAAACCTTGTTTCTTACTCGGGGTCCTCTATTGGCAAAATGCACTGGCAAACTGAAACTGTGGATCGGAAGTGATTGTGATTGTCAGCCATGATCGCATCACTGTGGTCGTTGAGGAGATTGTGGAGCTCATCAAGGAGCCTTGCCGCAGATGGATGGGAAACTTGAAGGGAGCCCTGCTTTATTTTGCTACCTGTGCATGTAACAGTGATGAACACATTTCTCTTAATACAACCTGTTTTCACAGCTTCGGCAGTCTTGACATTAGTCACATTCACCCATTTACACACTCACAACCTGCAAAGTGCTTGACGGTGATTGGGAGAAACTGGGTTAAACAAGGACACTTGAACACGTGAACAGGATTGAAACAGCTGCTCTACCACCTGGGCCATGCACAACTAATATTTGTGTCAATGATGTACCATACCGATTCAATCTGTTCTGGGTGAAGGGGTCCTGGGCTAATTTTCACTAACTATAAGGGTCAAGGCAGGGTCCACTCTGAACAGGTCAAGAGTTCATCACAGGACAAACACAGACAGACACTCACATTCACAATCATAGGAAATTTATGGTCACCAATTAACCCCACATGTAGGATTATTGACACAAATGGAAACGCTATACATATAAAAAAACAAAATAATGTGACAATAAGGCTTAATATGAGAAAAACTCAAATTTGACTTCAATTTGATTTGAGTTTGATTTAATGACAAACACAAGATAATACTGATAACCACAGAAATAAAACTGAAATAGTACATTAGCTTTGCTTCAGTTCACCCCCAAACATTTTTCAAGATCTTGTGGTTAATGTTTTGTGAAATTTGTCTGCTCAGCAACATAACTGAAAGCTCACAAAATAGGGAAATGAAACTTTCATAATCACAGTTTATTCTGCCAACAACTGTGGATTTCAACAGCACCACGTTCAACACTCCCAGAGGCAGCAGCAGCAGACTGTGACTATGTTTTCATACTTACGGCATATTTAGTATCGCCTGCAGTTTAGTAAATAGTGAAAAATGAGTGGCGGTTTATTTTTAAGTTTATATTAAAAACTACAAATGATTAAATCATTTAGAAACACAAACTGGATTATATTGTCAGTCCACATAGTCATACCAAACACCTCAAAAGTCACCAGGAATCAACACATATATGTTTTAAAAAAAAAAAAAATCTCAATGCATTAGTGTAAAATTTTTGCTTCACATCGTTGATGACTATGGTGCATTTGTTTATACTGTTTGCACAGAAAGTGTCCTATTCAGTTCTGCACATATATACATATATATACATGGGAAGATTTATTCTGATAATATGACATTTCAAATTTAACTTTGATTGAAGTATTACACTCGCAGCATTCTTACAGTAAAATGTGCTTGTTGTGGATATACGTATAAGAGAAGAGGAGGCAGACACATCAGTGGGCAGTACCAGCAGCACTGCAGCTATGGACGATCCACCAAGACGGACAAACAACTACAAAAATGGTAATTTCCAACATAAAGTATCTGGACAAGGTGGGGTTTAGTTCAAAACTCACTGATTTATTCTCAAAGTTTTACTTAAGGTTATCTTATTGTTGGTAGTACTGAATCCACTGTTACCATTGCGAGTGGGTCAAAGTGGAAAATTGTTTCTGATGCTTGTTGCTGTGTGAAAGACTGTGTGACCTCAGCTTTGTGATTTACAGGCTAGACGATTGTGAGATGTTTGACTATGTTTCAAAATTATGGAAATCATTTTTTCTTCTGTTTACAAACTTAAATCAATCGACTAATGATTTCTCAGTTTTCATTACAGAGACATCCAGCAGGAGATAACAAATATGCAGGAAATATGAAAACAAAAGTCATTTTTTTATTCAACTTCCAACATTTAATTGATCTATTGTTTTTCTCCAATATTCTCAGGTGGTTCCACAAATTTAAAGTACCGACTGCTGCTGCTGGGTTTGGGACTGTTGAATGTGGTGCTGCTTATATCCGCAGCGGTTATTGGAATAAACTGTGAGTATAACGGGTTCACTTTCATTTCCCTCTTTTGATAGATTTCAATTACATTGCTCAGCAGATAAAGTTTCCCCCAAAAAATTAATCACGAGATCCTGAAAAATGTCAACATCTTTTTGCAGTGAACAGAAAAAAAAACAACACGTGGAGGTTTTCTACATGTGATTAAACTCAAATCAAACTTTCACAGAGTTTTGCACATTCAGAGTTCATAGAAAGCTCTAATGAATTTGTAAATTTGAGTCCACAATCATGTACAACCCTTCAACTCTGCGTATAACTTCAAGACTGCTGAAGTGTGTCTGTCCATGTGCAGGTACCAAAATAAAGCAGGGCTCCCTCCATTATCAACACCCAGCTGCGGTACAGCTCCTCACTGAGCTCCGCGATCTCTTCAACAACCACAGTGATATGTTCATGGCCGAGGAGGACGCCAACAGAGCTTTAGAGACCACAGTCAAAAACCACGCCATGCTACAAGACCAGCTCAAGCAAAAAAATTTCATCAATGACGGCTATCTAAAACAGCTTGAGGACCTGCAGACTGAGAGGACAACCCTGAGCAATAATATTTCATCTTTGGGTGAGACGGTGCTGTATCTCAGTTCATGAGCTGTTTTAATTAAATCTGCTGACTTTCAATACAGGAAGACTGACAAGAAATCCTCTGTTCCTCTCAGAGTCGTCTTGTGGGAAATGCCCCCTCGGATTCATTTATTTCAACTCGTCCTGCTACTTTTTTTCGTACTCTGAGTCCTCCACGGTGAAAATGAACTGGCACAACAGCAGAGCAGACTGTATCAACCGTGGATCAGACCTGGTTGTGATCGACAGCCCAGAGGAGCAGGTGACGTAATGACAAGTCCCAAAATACAAAGCAAAACAACGTTAATATTCACACATTGGAAGGACAGAGCTGGGTGTTTTAAAATGTGAACTCTTTATGTGATTGTACAGGCATTTGTGAGTAACAGCATCAGGAGAATTATCACTGATCCTACAAGCTGGGAGACTGGTTCCTGGGTGGGTCTCACTGACATGGACATAGAGGGCGACTGGGTGTGGATTAATAATGTCACAGAGGTGGAGACAAGGTGAGAGCTGCAGAAAAATCTCATGGAAAAATGAATTACAGACTAATGAAAATTTTTATTATTGACAGATTAATATGTATCAAAATTAATGAATTAGTCATTTGGATTATTTTCAGGTACTGGGAGGATGGAGAACCAAACAACCGTGGGTCAGGGGGTGAGGACTGTGCAAGTGTACATCACAGCCCCTCGAACCCTTGGAAGACCCGCAATGATGTAAACTGCCGGAAACACAAGTTATACTGGATATGTGAGAAGATGGCAAGATAAAGCCAATGATTTTATTGACATGTTGATTCAACATTCTTGAATAAAATACCTTCAAAATATGTCTTTAACTCAAATACCTTCTGTCGTCTTTAATTCATGTTATTGTCAGACTTTCATCTAGCGTCACTTTATAATAAAATACAGAGGATTACACTTATAGTTACTGGGGGGACAGCTATCTCTTCAGAGGTGGGAAAGTAATTAAGCCCTTTGTTACTGTATTTGATCTCATATTTCCTGTCCACTTGTTACTTTTGCTCCCTACATTGAAAGACACATTAATTTACTTTCAACTCATTGCTTTCTTCAGTTTGGCTCCTTAATTGTTGTTACGTCTCTGAATGCCAACTTGATATAAGACGTAACCCCGAGACAGGGAACGGAGTACCAGTAGCTGGCCTTTCTGGCTCATCTGGTGCAGTGTGTTGGTGGTGGTAAAAAAAAAAGTAGTTCTTGTCAAACTGTGGAGAGTAGAATGCCAGGGCCAGGAAACTGTGTAGTTTCCCAACACTTTGAATGACAGGGCATTCTCTGTGGACACCCCAACTGTACTGGCAATATTCAATTCAACTTTAATTATGTAGCACTGAATACAACAAAATTTCAGGGCACTTTTACGGAGAAAATGCAACAAATCCATGTGAACAAACACAAGTGACCGTGGAAAGGAAGAGAGCGAGAGAGAGAGAGAGAGAGAGAGAGAGAGAGAGAGAGAGAGAGAGAAAAGAGCACAGACTGAGAGAGAGGCAAACATTAGTGACATGCAATATGTACTAGTGAGACACATGGTGAGTAAGAAATGAAAGAAGTTTAGTGTAGGTCCTCCAGAAGTCTTAACCTATAGCAGCCTCACTAGAAAATGGTCCAGTTTGTACCTGTACCATACTAAACTGTAAGTTTTGTTTTTTTTAAAGAGAAAAGTCTTAAGCCTAAACTTCAAAGTAGAGACTGTGTCTACTTCTTTTATTTTTTTATTTTTTTAAACAAAACTTTTTATTATTTTAAATATACAAAAACATACGGAAAATATTGCAAAAGCAAACGCACAAAACAACAACAACAACAAAGAAAAAAAAAAGGGCGTCTCCTTAACTGGAACTGGGCGCCGGTTCCACGTGAGAGGAGCCTGAAAGCTGAAAGCTCTGCCTCCCATTCTACTGTTAAAAAACTTAGGAACCTCCAGTAAGCCAGCACTCTGAAAACCAAGTGTTCATCTGGGGTGATATGGGACTACCACTCACGAGAAAAAAATCTGACAGTAATATGAGTTTAGAGATGACAGAAACATCACACATATTTTGAAGATATTTTATTCAAGATTGTTGGACCAACATGTCAAAAGAAACATTGGCTTTATCTTGCCTCCATCTCACATAGCCAGTATAACTCATGCTCCCGGCACTTTGCATCATAGCGGGTCTTCCAAGGGTTCGCAGAAGTGTGAACTATGACTGCACAGTCTTCTCCGCCTTGGTTTCCATGGTTGTTTGGTTCTCCATCAGCCCAGTACCTGAAAACAATGCAAATGATTAACCAATGATTTAGATTAAAATTAACCTGGTCAAATGAAAGTGTTAATTTTTTGGTCTGTAATTCTTTTTTCCATGAGATTTTTCTGCAGCTCTCACCTTGTCTCCACCTCTGTGACATTATTAATCCACACCCAGTCGCCCTCTATGTCCATGTCAGTGAGACCCACCCAGGAACCAGTCTCCCAGGTCATACGACCAGTGATCATTTTCCTGATGTTGTTACTCACAAATGCCTGTACAATCACATAAAGAGTTCACATTTTAAAACACCCAGCTCTGTCCTTCCAATGTGTGAATATTAACGTTGTTTTGCTTTGTATTTTGGGACTTGTCATTACGTCACCTGCTCCTCTGGGCTGTCGATCACAACCAGGTCTGATCCACGGTGGATACAGTCTGCTCTGCTGTTGTGCCAGTTCATTTTCACCGTGGAGGACTCAGAGTACGAAAAAAAGTAGCAGGACGAGTTGAAATAAATGAATCCGCGGGGGCATTTCCCACAAGACGACTCTGAGAGGAACAGAGGATTTCTTGTCAGTCTTCCTGTATTGAAAGTCAGCAGATTTAATTAAAACAGCTCATGAACTGAGATACAGCACCGTCTCACCCAAAGATGAAATATTATTTCTCAGGGTTGTCCTCTCAGTCCGCAGGTCCTCAAGCTGTTTTAGATAGCCGTCATTGATGATCTTTTTTTGCTTGAGCTGGTCTTGTAGCATGGCGTGGTTTTTGACTGTGGTCTCTAAAGCTTTGTTGGCGTCCTCCTCGGCCATGAACATATCACTGTGGTTGTTGAAGAGATCGCGGAGCTCAGTGAGGAGCTGTACCGCAGCTGGGTGTTGATAATGGAGGGAGCCCTGCTTTATTTTGGTACCTGCACATGGAACAGTAATAAATGACAGACGCACGCTTCACTTAATACGAGCTGTTTTCACTTTATCGGCAGTCTCAAAGGTAGTGACTTTCACTTGTCATTTTATCACACACTCACACAAATATACCAATAGGTTCCATACAAAGTGTTTGACCTTCATCCGGAGCAGCTGGCTTGACCAGGGACACTTGATCACTTGAGCCACCAACCTTATCATGGGAAGATGACCGTTCAACCAGCTCAGCCAGTTTCAGGAGTTCTCAATAGATGAACTCGATATTAAAGCTTTCTATGAGGCTCTGAATGTTTGGAGGTTTCTGACAGTCTGATTTGAGTGTGAGTTAATGACAAACGAAAGAAGATACTGATAATCATAGAAATTGAACTGTATGAGGAGCTACATTTGTTTCTGTCTATTGTTTGTGCTCAGCTGACCCCAAAATATGTTGCAGATGTTTTTTCTCTGGTCAGCAATGTTGCGTAATTCAAATCACACAAAAGTGGGAAATGAAACTGAACTGGCATACTCACAGTTTATTCCGATAACAAGTGCGGATATAAACAGCACCACGTTCAACAGTCCCAACCCCAGCAGCAGCAGTCGGTGCTTTGGAATTGTGCAACCACCTGAGAATATTGAAGAAAATCAATTTATCGATGAAATGTTGGAAGTTGAACAAAACATTTTTTTTCATATTTCATGCATAGATAGTATCTCCTGCTGCAATATAAAGTGACACATTGCTGAAAATGCCGGCAGATAAAGATTACTTAAAAAAAATTTAATAGTTGACATTCTAAACAGTTTTGGCCGGGCTATCTGGCTATAAACTTAATTTACAAAAGAGTGAACTACTCCCTGTGAATGCTTCAGCCAGAGCCCTCTCACTAACAGCCTTCCCCTTTAAAATAGCCGTGGACGGCTTTAAATACTTAGGGATATTTATTTCCACTTCCTTTAAAAGCCTTTTTATTAAGAATTTCCAACCGCAACTAGAAAGGTGCAAACTAGATATCTCCCGGTGGGCTTCACTCCCTTTGTCAGTCGCTGGTCGCATCAATCTAATTAAAATGGTAGTGTTGCCCAAATTTCTGTATCTCTTTAAACATGTTCCTGTCCTAATTAACAAAGCCTTCTTTACTAAACTGGATAAAATACTTGGTGCCTTTATTTGGGGTGGCAGGCCTGCTCCTATTAAGAGATCGACGCTTCAGTTAGCTAAATTAGAAGGTGGCTTTGCCCTGCCAAATTTTCGTACATTTTACTGGGCCTGCAATATTATGAAACTGCCAATTTGGTTAAGCTGTTTCTCCGCTCCTGATTCCCCAGCATGGGCCCAAATGGAAGCTTCTTCACTCAGGTGCTCTCCCGCCTCAGTGGTCTGCTCACAATTACCCACCCCGACCTCCAACACTGCTGACAATCCAGTGGCCTTACACACCATTAAGATTTGGCTCCAATTTCGTAAGCACTATGGCCTACACAGAGCCTCGTTGCATATACCTATTCTGAATAACTCTTCATTTCCCCCATCTCTTACAGACTCTGTTTACCGTGTTTGGTCAACTAAAGGCCTTGTAGCCCTTGATGATTTGTATGAAGATGGGATCTTCCTTTCCTTCTCTTCACTCGCCGCTAAATTTAGCTTACCCAACAGCCACCTTTTTCGTTATTTCCAAATTAGACATTTCGTACAGGGGTTGTTCCCCCATTTCCCCAATCGACCCCCCGAATCTGAAATGGACCAGTTTCTTCTACTTTCACCAAACCACAAGCGAATCATCTCGGTCATCTCAGGCAGAATTAACTCTCTGAACCCTCCACCTGTAATCTCTCTTAAAGAGTCCTGGGGGAACGACCTGGGTATTTCCATTTTAGCTGAGCAGTTGAACAAGATTCTCCAACTAACACACTCCTCGTCTATCTGTGCCAGACATGGCTTATTACAATGTAAGGTCCTTCACAAAGCACACTACACCAATGAGAAGCTGGCTAAGATATTCCCAGGTAAAAGCGGTGCATGCAATAGATGCAACCAATCCCCAGCCAATCACGTACACATGTTTTGGACCTGTCCCCGGCTCACCAAATTCTGGTCTGACATATTTGAAACCCTCAGCCAAATTCTCACTACCCCTGTCCCCCCGGACCCACTGACTGCACTTTTTGGCCTGTCACAGGGTCATGGCTTGTCCTCTGCAGCAAAACGTCTTGTAGCCTTTACCACTCTCCTGGCCAGACGTGCCATTCTTCTTAAATGGAAGCAAGCCGCCCCTCCATCACACAATAGATGGGTCCAGGAGGTCCTAGCCTGTGTCTGTCTGGAGAAACTGCGATATTCTTTGAAGGGATCTCTCGGAACCTTTCGGGAGATCTGGAATCCCCTGCTGAGTCATGTGAAAAATATTGACCTAACCCCTGAAGTTAGTGATGTAACCCCTTGAGGTGTCTCTCTCCGCTCTGTTTACCATTACTATTATTGTTATTATTTTTTCTGTCTTTCTCTCGTTTTATTTGTGTTCTTTTACTATTATTATTATTATTATTATTTTTTAATTATTATTTAAAAAAATTTAATTTTTTAATTTTTTTATTTTAATTTAAATTATTATATATTTTTATTTATTTATTAATTTTTATGTGTGTGCGTTCGTGCGAATGTGTGACGTGCTGTGTTCTGGTGGCTAATAATGGGTGGGGAGGGGGGTGGAGGGTTGGGGCTCAGGGGGATTAAACTACAGACACTTTACCTTATTTTATAGACATTGTGTCAGGCTGCCATGTTCTGCTCATATCTATGTATCCTTTCTACCTCAATTCCTGTGAACTAGTTCTGCACCAACTGTAAATGTGTTTTTTTTTGCTGTTGTGATGCCTACTGTTTGTCTGTCGAAAAACCTAATAAACAGATTTATAAAAAAAAAAAATGTAAAAGTGCACTTGTGTCAAATTTAGTCCATATCGTCAAACCAAACATCTCTGGTCTCACTCATCTGGCTTGTGAATCACAAATCTGCAGCCACACGCTGATTTTCACACAACAAGAAGCAACAGAAACACCTGTCGAGGTACATTTTGGAAGTAATGTTCCTTTTTCACACGCATAATGGTAACAGCAGAGTCAGTAACACCCCCAATAAAGTCAAACTTGAGAATAAGTTGATAAATCATAAACCAAACCTTGTCCAAATACTTTATGCGAAAGTTGGAAATGATCATTGTTGTAGTTGTATGTCCGCCTCGATGGATCGTCCATCGCTGCAGTGTTGCTGGTACTGCCCACCGATGTGTCTGCCCAATCTTCTCTTATACATCCACAACAAGCAGATCTCACTGAAGGAGCGCTGTGGGTGTATTAGCATCAGGATTCACTTCTGCTTTACAACATATTCACTTGAGATCAAAAATGATTCAAGTAAACTTGAAGAGTGAACGAACAGACAATAATACCAGGGAGATGCTAGATTAGAATCATTTCACTGCAAATTATTTTTCATTTCTCTTGGAGAATTAGGGATCTGAGAAAAGGTTTCAGTCCTCTCAGTTGTATTCCACGACAGTTAAACCTACAAATAAAGCCAGTATCCTGGTGTAGTCCTGGACTATAGTCACATAAAGATGCAATCATAGCAAGAATTAAAAGAACTCTGTCATATGTGTCTTCATTTCCAATGCAAAAGCTAATTTATCACTCATAATTACATTACATTACTTTGTAAATACCACAAATAAGCCATTTTTTAAACAAGATAACATGACCAACACAGTACATTTAAGGGTCCTCTCCATCCTCCTGCCATCACATTATTTACCAACATCCAAGCATATTGAATATTTGAAAGTCTAATCAAGACTCCCACATCCGCCGCTGCCTCAGTTTGTAGCTTTGATTGGGTTTGAGCAGGTACTCAAAAACATTACCCTTAGTGAACACAAAGTGAAGACCATTACATTTCATATAACAAAAAGCCCTTCAAAGGCCTTCTTGATGAACAGAAGAAAAGTGAATACTTACAAATGAGGTAAAGGCATAATGAACCCAATTGAACTACGGCTGGTGCATTTCCATTTTTGGCCTCCAGTTATTGTCGCCAGCTTTAAACTGAAGCTGTAGATTAAGCCAAGGACTTCATCTTCTACCTGCTCCCATCAAGACTAAACTGAGGCTTTTTTGTATTTGAATATTCGTTTCTATAAATAGTTTTAAAAGTCATCAAAGTGGTTTGTCGGTGCATGAAGTCCTTTGCGTTTATAATGTTTTCCTCTGTGCAATGTTTTACAAGTGCTATTTCTAGAGTTGAGCGTTAGTTTGAGCTACCCTGAAGCCTTTTGTGACTGCTATCATCTGAATGTGCCGAATGTCTCAGGACCGCAGCAGTTGTTGCCTTGTCATGCCAGGCAGTGGGAAAAGAGGGGCGTCACTTTCATGCCGTGTTATGATTCACCCTCAGGCTGGAGCGTAACGGAGCAATATGGAATATACTGATATAGCTGCAGCCACAACAAACGGATTCATCTCAGCAGTGGATTAAATGTAGTGTTGGTTACCATCCTGTTTACTCTCCTCTTACTAACCTACTCCACTACTATCCTCCTTGAAATCCCTCCAGTGGTGGAGACCACATTTTGTTCTTTGCGACTCTAAATCCCAAAATAAGGCTTCTGTCTCACTGGGATGCTTCAAGCTGGAGACACAAAGACGAGTGAAAATACACAAATTAGCAAGTTCTTCTACCTATACTGACTTGGTACTTTTTGAATGTTGCACGAGTATTGCACAGAATCCACTGCTGTCAACATTCACCAAGAGTTTGAAGGCATGTCGCACGCTGATTTTTGATCAAGTGACAGCTCTGCGAGTCAATAGAGAATTCTTGACGATATAAATATGGGTCTTGTTCCCTGTCGTTCAATCATTTTGGCTTTCAGGACCTCAACCTGGACCAGACTGACACACTGAAGGCTCAGCTCTCCATCTTTTCAATTCTCTGAAACAAATCAAGAGTGCTTCAAGATTGATTTAAGACACGTCGGTCAAACACATTTTAGTTCAGAGGTCACAATACAGGCCAATTGTATCTTGAGTGGGCCAGACCAGTAAAATAGGGCCATTCTAAACTTTAATTTTAAACTTAAAGTTTTTCTTTGTTGTGGTGCTGAATATACATTATGCAATGGAAATGTCTCTAGTTTCATAAAATCAAACAATTACAATGCAAGATTGCTCCAATCTCAACATAAAGCAATTTTAATGAAAAGAAAATGCAAAGTAAAGTGAAATGTCAAAAACCCTTCTACTATGATTGTTGCATTATGGGTGTATTACAAACTCACCCTGACAGCATGGCATTGAGGAAAATGTAAGATATTCTTGATTATGAGATTATGAGACGTTTTTTTTTTTACACCGCTCTATCCAAGGTCCCGGCACACTGAGGCTGATTTAGTTGACCTCCCCACACTGTGTGATTTAGAAAAAATTTTTAGGGACCAATTGATACACGTACGCATGAAAACCCCAAGTTTGGACTTACAGATATCCTCATGGTACGGTGAGCGAATTCACTACCACTCTACCTTGTGATGCAAAACACAGACTATTCTGTGGACGAGACAAAAAAAGTGACAGAAGCAACAATATTGTTTGTGTTATTTGGCCTCACAAACACTTAATGTGTGAAGATGTTTTGGAACCGAGAGAGGAGAGGGGTGTCAAACATAAGGCCCATGGACTGAGAAAAAGCTCCATTCCAGACAAAACCACCAAACAAACTGTAAAAATTTCAAAGAAAACATTGATTTTATTTTTGACAATAGTAGTGGACGCAGTGCAGCACTAAATCCAGTGCTGGGATACTGATGATGCTGCCATGAAGGCATGCTACCTCGCTGCTATCAAACTTCTTGACTTTCCTCCTCTTACAAAGGATTTGTATTAAAAACAAAAAAAAGAATTATAAAAAGGTAATCGAACCCACCTTCTATTCCGTTATCAATCGCAGCCGAGTTCAGCCTCGCGGCCGATGCTGTCCGCTCTGCTTTCTGTCCAGCTCTTCAACTGATTGAATTTAGAATGGAAATAACAAGACGTGCCTGATAAAAAAGCTTCCTGGCAGACATCTTTCAGAATTTTCTGCTGTTCAGAGAAGAAAAACAGTTGTAGCCACGTCGACAAGAGATGCTTTGATTCCATCTTCTGAGTAATAAATGAAACAACCTGATAAACAACAGATACTTGTGACTTCAGTGTTGCTCGGTCCACTTGTCGGATCACAATCAGCTTGTGAAAGCGAACAGAGACCGTCTCATTTGTGTTTTAGTAGCTGATGGCTCCTGTTCTTTCCCTGTTGAGCTTTATCAACTTCCTTCTGTGTAACCAGAAGCTGTTTTTCCTCCACAATGAGTGTTTCTGTATTTGAGGTGAAGGAAGGTCATCATTCACTATACCACATTCGATTAGAAGACTGAAAGCCGCATTTTAAATGTTTTAACTTAACATGAAGTTAAGAAAGTGTTTTTTCTTTAAAAATGTGCTTTTCATAAAAAAGTCAACTTATAAGTGATTCTGTTCAGTTTATCTACAGCTTGGCCGTCTAATTTAGCCTAAACATGTGAATTACATCCACCGTGTGCCATTTTTTCTCATCGACAACAGCAGTTAACAGCAGAGATGCGTTCAGGTTTTGATGGTTTTCTATCTGTGCTGTGGTCCTCTTTCAAAGTCATCATGCCTAAATATTCTCTGGATTTAGCACAGAAACCCCCCCCCCAAGCAGCATGTCACTTTATCTGTGCCAGGCAGCTGCACTGTCAGCATTACAAAACTAGTCATGTATGCACTGAACGCTCCTTTGCCCTTCTCTTGTGTGAAAAATTCTTAAACATTTTTGGCCCATTCCAGCCAGCATTCACATGTGTGGCTGACTGTGCTCTTTCATATATAATAAATAATAACAATAATAAAAGTATCCATGTTAATGAGAACTGTGTGAATTACACCCAGGTAAGATGGCTCACTATCAACTTTAACCCTGTCATTTGTTATTCACGGAGGCCATGTTACCCAGTTGTTTGGAGCTCACTGTGTATGTGCATGTGTGTGTGTGTGTGTGTGTGTGTGTGTGTGTGGCTGGGGGGGGGTGATAGAAGCACAATTAAAATGCATATTAATCTCATAAGACCAAACAAAAGGGAACAAAGTTCTCCACAAAGATCCAAAGATTCAGTAGCCTGATGGCTGAAGGAAGAAAGAAGAAAGGACTTAACGAGACGATCTGTCCTCATTGACGGATCGGAAAACCAGCAGGAAAGGATTTGATCCTGTTAAATTTTTAGTCAAACGCAGTCGGTTTTTAAGTATTTCTGTGTTTAAACTACCAACTTCTACACGCTATAATAGCGGTTGGCTTTGATTTTCTGTGGTTTCTTGTAAAATCAAAAATAAAAGTTGAGAAAAGCTCACCAGGGAGCTGTGTTCCTGAAAAGACCATTGGCTTCAAAATAAAAAAAAGGGATGTCAGAACTGAAAATGTTGAGCTTGAGCTTGTGGGATCATGGCCCTAACCCTAACCCCCCAAAAAACACAACTACTTTCATGCTAGTAATCTTTATGTTCCTTTTTAAACTTTTGCTGGAAAAAGCTTTTTCCTAAGCTTTAGCTCACACTGTTGCTCCCTCCATGAAGCTCTCTGGTGCCCTCCAGTGGCGGTCTGCAGCACACTTCAGCAGTCTGAGAACAGAAAAAACCAAAAACAGCAATGGAACGCTCTTTATATGTAGACATTCTGATAAACTGTGCTTGGATCTAGGACAGAGGATCACGGTCAGCAGCGATAGTAAGACCATGACAATACAAAGCAAATAACACTTAGGCCTGAATGTACTTTCAGTCCTTTATGTGGATGAGTATTCAGTGACGTGCGGTCAGGGGAGTGCCTCACCTGCCATCACGAGTAAAAATAAAATAAAATACATAAAATAAATATTAACATTTTCCACTGATTTGTGTTAAAGATGCATTTTCAGTATGACGCTACACATTTTTGAAATTTTATTAAGTAGAAATTTCCGAAATACTCGAATACGGCAATTTTTACTTAATAAAATGTCAAAAATGTGTAGAGTCATACTGAAAATTTTTCGATTTTCGATATATATATATATATATATATATATATATATATATATATATATATATCGAGAGTCCAAGACATCAATGACAGAACCTCGAAAGTGTAACTTATCTATTTTATGGTTGCTCATACAGTAGAGCATTTTGGAAAGAACGGGAGAACTATATGCTGTACAAAACATCACATAAATTGTTATTACTTATTTTGAATCTAATAATAAGAAACTTGCACTATTGATTATTATCTAGAGTCCCTTAAGTTGACTACAAATAAAAAATGCACGTCAATGATTAGTATCTACACTAAGATATGCATAAACTGTCACTTATATAACTCTCAAGTTACACAAAATATCACAACTACCAAGTCTGCCACACAGATTTATTCTTCTTCTTTTATTATGTTATTTATTCTTCCTTTATCTCTGCCACTTTACTGTCATAATCTTTGTTGTAAACTTTGTTTCTGCTGTTGCAGTTAAGATTTGTGAATTGGAACGACTGATCTGTTTGTACACCACAAATTTTAAATAAAGTTTATTTAAAAAAAAAATTAAATAAATAAATAAATAAATAAATAATAAATAAAAGAAAAAAGAAAAGGACCGCTCCAAGGAACTCTGATAAATCCTTAAACTGATGCAACAAAACGCTCCGACATACTGATGCACGATGCCTGGACCTGGAAACGGGAATAAGGACAAAACAAAGACAACTTGGTGTCGATGATTATCAGTGAAGCTGAAGCTGCTGAAGCTAACGCAGCTAGCAAGCAGCCTATCGCGTGCACGCGGCCACGCGCCACGTGGCCTGTGTTCCAGGGGGTGAAGGAGGGTGTGGGGACACCTGTGGATTTCTGGAATGAATCTGGAATAAATGATGCACTTGACCGGAACACATATTTGCTTATTGAGAGGGATGCACACATTGGGCCAAAGAGAAATCTGGTCCGCTTCTGGACAAACGTACTGGGAAGATATCGCTGGGCAAGCTGGGGCTTTTGGACAGCAGTGTGCTGGTGCTGCTCGAGCTTTGGCCTCCGAGACACTCCTGCTGCTGGACAGCCTGAACATTAGAGACACCCATTTAATCTTCTCCCACAGCGTGGCAGGTTGGTGCAAATATCAGGCTTGTTCTACTTTTCACGCACTAAATATCCTTTTCTATTTGCATCAGCTATCAGTAGTTGAAATAGACTGAAAGGCCTTTAGGTGTTCAAGCTGAGCCGCTAACATTAGCTTAGCTGGCCTGATTGTCCGCACTTCCCGCCTAAATCTTTCTTTAGCTCTTTTTCTTCTGTGAGTGAAACGATTTTTTTAACTGTTTGATTAAACCCTGAATGTAAGTAGAAGCATATTATTTGTGATTTGGACACAATTTGAAAACAAATTATTGTTTAGCAATTTTCTTGATGCAAAATAACAGAATAAAATCGGTATTTTTCTTAAATAGAAACCTGTCTCTCGTCATAGAATAACAATACAAACTGTGTGTATTACAATTACAACAGAATAAGCAAAATTGTAGAAATTAACAGAAACCAATAAAAAGTATAACATCCCTGAAATAATGTACAGTTGGTGCAAACAACAAGCCTTTGGAAAAGTTATAAACAGAGAATATTTGTACCTCAAAGAGAATGACTGTACTGTAGGCTACAGTTAAAGTAAAAAAATGAAAAATGTTTGTTTCTTTCGAGCTCTTGCTGCAGTAAGGAGTCGATTGCCGTCATCAACCATCACCACTGTGATGTGTTCGATCCTGGCGAGGTAAACAGCGTTATTCAGCTAAAAGGCATACTAATAATATTAGATCTTACAAATTGTCATTCCATGCCGTAACTTACCACTGATCTTTTTCTATGAAGCACACCATGATGGTCGCTGGCCCAGAGAACCTGCTGAAAGCTCCAACTACTGTCGGCAAACCCACCAATAAACCGGTGTTATTTAAGGGTGTTGGGTAAGCACCACCAACATGTTTCAAACAGCAATAGCCACATTCTGCCTTCCCTCATATACCACTAAATGACCTGTGAATACAAGAGGATGCTGGTATGAATGCAGAGAGACTGTTTGTGATAAATATGATGATTTATCTTCATTTAAAAGTATATGCCTGTAGCAAAACTTTGGAATTTCCTTGTTTTCTGCATTAATTGGCCATAAACACGGACAGCTCAATCTAATTCTAGATGAACAATTATACTTTTAATGCTATTATTGAACATATCAGTCAAAACAAGCGCAATGCTTGTGGAAAAAGTATGAGATTTCTTGCCTACACTTACTGGTTGAGAGGGTCCACATAGTTTTTCTAGTGTTTTCCAATCTATTATGCATCTGTGTTAGAAGATTTGATGAGCGATGCTTCTTCTCGTCAGTAATGTTCAAGAATAGATGCATTACTCATCCGAGTAAATCTGAATGCTTTTATAAGCCACTGCCTTCCTCTTCTCTTCTAGGATGGTTGCAGACCCAGGCAAGTTTTGGAGAAGCAGAGGTGCTCAAATCGGCAAGTATCTACATGTGGAAGTAGAATCTAGTGGTATGAAACACGCACACAGCGCTGTGTGTACAAGCGTCGTCCGCCTACGAGAGAGAGAGAGAATATTTTATCGGTTATTTTATGATTCTGAGGAGGAAGATTTCTCAGTCACGGCGTCCAGCAGGGCGACTTGACATGATGCACCTGAACGCATCACTCATGGCCGTTCCAGACCATGGAAAGCAGCAAAAAACGAGGTCACGAAGTGCAGAAATCGGACTTTTAAGGCATGTTTTGGAGAACCAGAGGTGCTCAAAACCACATGTTCTACATGCAGAAGTAGAATCTGGCGGCATGAACACCTTTAACCCGCATAATTCCTTGAATTAGCCTCATCATATAAGCTGCAGGGTTCAAAGCGTGTGAAAAAGATAGCGGCTTATAGTCTGGAAATTACGGTAACACTTGTATTTCCATATTAAAAAATAATTGTATATCACTCTTTATGCATTTTAAAAGGAGAGATAAACAACAGTAGAATTCAGTAACATCAGTTCAATGTTAAAAGAGGAAAACATTTTTAAAGTAGACTAAAACAAATGAGATTATAAAATGAACAATCATTTGAAGAAAATAATCATAATTTAAAAATAAAGCCGAAATACATCAAATCATAACTCCCAAAAAAAAAAATTGTGGATGCACCTGGTCCTACGTTTTGATCGCTTATAGTGTTTTGTGTGTCATGAAAAGTTTGATATTCAGCTGTCATGGCGTCGCACATATAATGGCGGCGTCTTTTTATTATTTTTTTTTTGATGTTGCAAAGTAATAGAAGTCCAAACACCTAAATTTTTCACAATGCTGGATCCCCAATGTGTATGATTACTGGAAATTCTCACTATTGGTTGTATTCATCCTCCACTGTGGTGTGTTTGAGAAATATTTCTATTGAAGGATCTTGCATTCAAACTTGTAATTGTGGAAACATTTCCAATAACTGAGCTAATTTTCACCAAGGGTTGGATTCTTCAGTTGAACCTCATAAAGGTTCTATTTAAGGTGGTAGTTGAAGTATTTCTCTCCTCGTTGTTTTCTTCCCAGGCACAAGCAGACAGGGAACATGGAGCTGGCGGAGGCTTTGTCTCACTGGGTTTTTAAAGAGGGAGATGTTCGCCACCATCCCGTGGAAGAGGCCACGCCCCCTGCAGCATATACCATCATATACTCTGACCTTGCGGTGAGTTAAATCCCCATCTCGCTGTGGATTTTTATTCAATTCAGCTGAAGCAGACGTGTATCTCATATAGTTTTTATGACTTCACCGTGCAGGAGTTTGGCACTGTAATCGAGATGTTATCTTGCGGGTCGCTGGGTCCATGGAGATGACGTTCTGCTGGAGTTTTAGGATTGATCCCTTCATCACGCCTTACCATTAAGAAAAATGGTATGTGATGATTTTGATGATTATACATTTGGTTTGTTATTGGGACCTGAATATAGAAAAGTCACTTGTATTTAAATTGTATTCAGTCTAAATGAAGAACTCTTTCTTCTAGGAGGTAGATACAGTGTCCAGTTCAAACTTCCTGATGGTTACGGAGTCTTCCAGCTCAAGGTAGTCTACAACACACTGGGATACACTAATCTCTACTCCTCAACTCGGGCAAGTGTTTAAAGCTCACCCTATGAAGCAAACGTACTGCTGTAGTTGCTGCGCAATATTTTATTTACCACAGCCCAAGGGTATAGGAATGAGTTAAACATTGTGGGGGACGACACATATTGGAAACCTGACAGATCCATAAATAGTTAAAGCAGAAAAGTAAAAAATGAACTACATCGCAAACCACTCAGAAAAAACGCTTCCCCGTCTTTCTCCAGAACAAAATGGCTTGAGTCTTAAACAAAGCATAATGATTATGTCTTCACAGGACTGTACACTTACTAGCAAGCTAAATATTTCAGTTGAACAAAGACATATTTCGTAGAGCACACATTTTCATATGTTGGTCAAAATCCATTTGATTGTGGTAAAAAATGCATTTACTGAGGTTGTCTGACAATTGAACTGGTTCTTTCAGTAACAACTTTCTGACATGAAATAAACAACACAAATAATGTGACAAGAATGATTCACTTTTGAATATCAGATGATTAAAATGAAAAAATGTTAAGTTTCAATATTATAATGTTAATGTTATGCCTCTTATTAAAACTTTAACTAAAATGATAGATGGCAAAATAAACCTACTCCGCTTGAAACTCAATACAGCAAATTTGGCCAGTAAAATTTAAGTCTAATAAATACACAAGATTTTTTATTTTCCAACAACTCAAAAATTAATAAAGGTGATGCCTCTCACATCAAATAGACAAGCTTAGGGCCTCAGTGACACTCAGTGTGCTCCTGCACACTTTACACAGGATGTCCCCAGGGTCTTAAAAAGTATTAAAAGTTGATAAATCAATTGTGGGAAAATTAAGGCCCTTAGAAGTATTAAAATTAGCCCTGCTTTTAATAATCTGCATATCTTAGGATTTCTTCCGTGTCAAACATGAGCCATGACGCACAAAAACCTGAAAAACACTGGTGTAAACCAAAGAGAATCAATGTTTCTTTCCTCCTGTCATTTGCAGCCATAAATTGCTCACATATTGACTTTTTGTCACACATAATATCTAATATAAAGTCATACATTAGTGATCATAAAAACACTTCAAGGTCATGAAAGTTCATCCAGATTTAGCACTTTGATGATTCGTTAACCTTGATTATTAAAAGGTATTGTATCGGATCAGTTTACTGGCCCTGTATTTACTTGGTATTGGATCGACACTAAATCTTTTAAGTATTGCACCCCACTACTGTTTGGTGTGCTGTCATCTTTGTTGAATCTGTGCCTTAAAAATCAAAGTTTGGTTGCTTTTGAAGTTCAGTAAAAGAGGAAAAGAGGCAGTGTTTATAACCAACCTTTTTTCTTTTTTTTTTTAATTTTAAATTTTTTTACTAAAACAGTGCATCTCCACAGCAGGAAACAGCCTGCAGTGCAACTTTAGTGTGACGATTGGAAAATGCTAATCATGTGAGCCTGAAAGCACCACTGAACAAACTGCTGCTGGATCGTTATGTGCTGCTCATCATTATTCAGATTCTTTGCTGGACTTCCAATTAACAGCACTTAACAAAGACATTTGTTTCTTTTCGCAACAGAATTCAGAAGAATTTTCATCAAAAGATGTATATATTGACTTGGGATGAACTGATCCACAATTTTTCACTTCCGATCTGATTCCGATACCTGAATTTGGATATCTGCCGATACCAACACTATTCCAATACCAGAACTCTGTTTGCTTTAATATTATTAGGGACCGAGCTCATCAAGGGCCAAGACCCTATTGCATTTGTAATGTTTCTTATTATTAGGGACCGAGTACAAAAGTCCAGGACTCTATTTATAATGTTTCTTTTTTTTTCGTTCTTCTTTGTTTTTGGACTCCTGACGCCTCTCTGAGCCCATATTTGACCCACTAAACATGCTCAAATATGGACCAAATTTGGTACGCTCATCAAGACTGGGGAAAATTATAAGGAAATGTAAAACTTAACCCACAGAGTGCCAAAGTGTGCTCTCTAGCGCCACCTTAAAACACTAAAATGGCCACCACAGCATGTAGGAATGTCGTAGAGAGATCAAACCAAAACTCAATTGTTCGTCTCATCAAAAACTAAAAATACTGATACCCCAGACCTAAATCCAATAGGAAGTCCGCAATTTGCATTTCAAAATAAGATTTGCTAACGCTATCTCCTCTGAGAGCCAATATGGTATTGGCTTCAAAACATGACAGAGGATGACAGAGGAGACTCTCCTGCTCAATAATTCTGTTCTACTTTTTGATTAATCAAGCCCCCCCCCCCTTTTTTTTTTTTTAAACATCAAATGTCATCATCTCATTCAAGTACATGGGAAAACCAAAATGTCTCCTCAAAAACAGCCGTTTATGAGGAGACATTTTGGACACCCCGAACAAGTGGCAACTGTGGCTAAACCGTGACTCTGAGCGACAAAGCAAGCAGATCAGAAGCGCGACCAGAACCTGCCGAACAAGACGATGTAACGCGTGGGGCAAATTCCATAAAACATGACCTTTTTGATGAGAGAACAATGCTGTCGTGTTTGCTAGTTTTCACATTCAAAGATAAACAATCATTACACTCAACAGCTTGCAAAAGCACAATGATGTTGAATAACTGTACAAACACTTAGCAGCTATTATATTGGTCTGTTTGTTCATCAGAGAGATAAGGTTTGGACAAAAACCTGTTGACAGACTGAATGGTTCAACTCCTCCAACTGCCTTTCATTAGGTGAACCCTTTGCTCTTCTAATGAAGACTTGTTGCACTGAGGGCTCCTCCTCACTGTTTCCAGAATGTTACATTTTCAGCAATTTTCAGCAAATCTGCAGCAATGCATCCTAACGACCATACATCAATAACATGGTTAAAAGAAGCCAAACCAAAGTCAATGACTTGAACTTTAAGTGGCTTAAGCTGAAAGAAGGAAATCAACGAGATGTGGTCAGATACAGAGGACAGAAATGGAGGAGAAGACGGGAGGAAACAGGTAGAGGATGGAGGATCAATGTGAAAGAAAATGAAGGAAGGGGAATGGAAAGACTCCAAATGGCACAGTTGCAGCAGGAGTTCAGAAATATACTATAATTTATTTAAGGGGGTATGAAATGTTCATTTAAGCATTCATAATACTGGTCTAGAGTCTGCCTCGACTTAACATACCCTTCATAAATTGTATTTCCAGGTAATTTTTCAAATTCTAAATGGCACTTACCTGTGGAACATTGTACTGTGGAACAGAGTACTCTTCAGGATCTGGGACGCAGTACTCTGCAGGTTGTGGGACGCAGTACTCTGCAGACTGTGGGACCCAATACTCTGCAGACTGTGGGACCCAGTAGTCTGCAGACTGTGGGACGCAGTAGTCTGCAGACTGTGGGACCCAGTACTTTGCAGGTTGTGGGACGCAGTACTCTGCAGACAAAAAAACGTATATCACTGATATAAATAATTAGTTTATTTTAAACGCACAAAAATGGTTAATGAAGACTTGTTGCACTGAGGGCTCCTCCTCACTGTTTCCAGAATGTTACATTTTCAGCATGTTGATTTCATGGGTGGAGGTTCTGCAGGTCCTGCAGGAGGGCCGCTGAGCAATTTTCCCTGCATCAACGAACTGACTGTTGTAGGCATTCATGTATTTGATTGAAGATTTGACACTGGAAGATAAACAATCATTAAGCTCAACAACTTTTTTTGCACGATGACGTGGAATACTTGTACACACGCTTACTAGCTGCTGTTGCTTTGTGGCTCGAGATGGCTCAAAGTATTGAATGGATGCGAAAGGATGTCTTCTGGTGTGAACCTTTTGACAGAATCCAGGTGGAGCATCTTTGCCACCAAATCAGTGAGAATAACCCGTCCCACTCAAAAGCTTGGTCATCTTTTGTTTGGACTGAAGCAGGGGTCTTGAGGGACAGAAAAATCAAGCAAAAGCAATTTAGCAAAATAACTAAACTTGTTCAGTTACACAAATGTTTTCTGGAAGATTTCACAATCCGTTACAAGATCAAGCAGTTTCCTGGGCATGCCCTCGGTACATTCTGTGGAAGACATTTGAGGACGACTTTCACCTGGTGACTGAAGAGAGGAATGAATTGATTAGATCAACAGATTCAGAAGACAATAGAAAATACACAACTTTCACTGATCACTCAATAGAGAGACAGCGAATAGTTCCTTTAAAGTCCAACCCAGGGGCTGCTGTCCTGAAGTTCTTTTATTGAAGAAATTCTCAGTATAGACGCCACTGTCCAACAACCTATCCGATGGCGGTCCCATAAGGCAGTGGTCCCCAACCATTTTATCACCACGGACCGGTCAACGCTTGATAATTTTACTGCGGCCCGGGGGGGGGGGGGGGGGTTGCCAGTTTGAACCGTCAGCCGAACACTCGCTGACTCTGGTCGCTATGTCAACGTTTCCAAATCTGATACAGATACACCACAAAAACAAACATAGAGTGAAAGAAAATTTTAACTCACCATAACGCCAAATCTTGAGCAGTGGATCATCGCACAAAGAACGAGTGGGAGAAGCGTTTCGACGGTCACCATTCGACTAAAAGCAGTGACGCTAGCAGAAGAAATGAAAATTGAACATTTCCGCTGGACATCGGTGTGAACCGGCCGTTCAAAGTAAGGTTAAACTTTGGCGCTCAAGTGACTGAGACGTAACCGAGAGAATCCGGTCATTTTTCAAAATAAAAGATCGTTTTGACACAGATGATACGTAAAACGGAAGTACTTATTTATTTCTTGTGCGGCCCGGTACCAATTGATCCACGGACCGGTACCGGTCCGCGGCCCGGGGGTTGGGGACCACTGCCATAAGGGATATGATGAGTCGCATCTGTGGACACAACACAGTGTTGGAGCATGATTTCAAAAAGACACACGAATATTGCTCTATGCATTATGTACTATTTCCAGATGTACTAATTTCAGTAAAAGATGCATTACACATCTATGCACAAAGTGTCTTGACTTTTGAAAAGATGAATCACTTCTTACAACTCTGTCAAAGAGGTTGGAATGATTATTTGTTCTGTCTGAATTCTATTACTGACCAGTTCATTTTCATCATGGGCGTGAAACTGGAGCTCCCATGAGCATTTCTGCAGCAATGCATCCTAACGACCATACATCAATAACGTTGTTAAAAGGAGCTCCCAGCAGAACCTCTGGAGACCTGAAATAGACACAAACACAGGAAGGTGATGAAGTGGTCGTCTGATGAAGAAACTGAGAAGTCAAGTCACAGTGTGGCTCTGGATGTGTTCCAGAGATTTGGTTCATATACCTGTATGTAACGCTTAATATAATTATATAATTAGGTTAGGACTTAGTATTGCAATGGAATGTATTTGACTGAACAGAAGAAACCTTATCTGAAAACAAGGTCAGGAAAAATCCCATAAGTTTCACAAAATTCCTCAATTACTAATAACAGTTCATGATCATCAATACTTAAAAAATTTGTTTCTTTCCAAAAATAAATACATGTATCAAAACAGTTGCGCAACATAATCAAAACAATATTCTTCATTCATTGTATAAGCTAACAGGACTCTATGTATTTCAATGGGCCATTAGCATTTGGTTAGCATATGCATGCATGCACCTTACATCTTAACAACAAACGGTATCAGCAAACGGCCAATATAGCAAACAATACAGAGTTTCTACTTGAGGTAGGTATAGGAAACCCACTGCATTTGAATGCATAGATAAAGATATACACACTTAAAACAGCTATATCAGAGAAAGGCGGCTCCTGCGAACCCGGAAGTAGTGATTATCATAAAAATAACTTTTAACAGCTACTATCGGACATTTGGCACACTGGTTCAATGGAGAACGGGCTTCGGTAACTCACCGTCAAATACCACGAATTGTAGTTCAGTGGTCACCAAGTTATCGTAGGTTTGTTTGTAAGTTTGTCAGTGTGCGGTCACAGCGGAAGCATCGACTTGCTGACGGGAAGTGACAGCCGTCGGGCACGTTTATAACTGCTCCGCTTGTGGCGGAGGGCTGTGGTGACATCTCGGCAGTTTAGGAGACGTGGGTTACAGGTGTAGCACAAAGCCTGAAAACCTTCCGCCGTCCATTTTTCAGGATTGTGGATCGCCAAACCAAAGTCAATGACTTGAGCTTTAAGTGGCTGTTTAACGGTCTATCAGCATAATATTGTCTGGCTTTAAGTCCGTGTGAACAACTCCTGTGGGCTTCAGGGTAAGCAGAGCAGCAGTTGCCTGAACCAAAAGACATAACACTAAAAATGAGATGCATTTCAAAAGCCTCAATATTTTAACTATAATTTTGAAGAACTAAAGTTACACAAGTCTACAACCCCTAAACACAGTGCAAATAATTTACTGTGGATATCAAGCTTTCTCTTCTTATACTTTAAAATAGAAGCTATGTTATGGAAGCTGCAGCTGGGATTTTTTAGTGAACCAAAACATGGAATCAAGACATAAAACAAGAAGGAAAAAAAAGGGGAACAGAAGATAAAACCTGTTGTAAAATTGGTTGAATCTTGTTCAGTGTAGGAAACTTAGAATCACTGAAGTGTAACAGACTGGTATCGAGCAACTTGAACTCCACACAGAACTGGCCGTCAAATATGAAGGAACCATTACAGCTCACAATGATGAAGTCTTCAGAGCCCAAAGCTTTCAAGTAGTCTATTATATCCACCTAGAATCACACAATATCACATAATTTAGGTTGGCTGGCTGCTGGGGAGGAACCCCCACCCCAGCCAGGGGTTCTTGCTTTTCCTCAGAAAATTTGTTTGTGTAAGATATGTTGTTGTGAATTTAAACATAAATTACTTAAAATAAGTGTTTGTTTTTTGTTTTTGTTTTTTAAATTTTTTTATCAAAAGGTCTTGGGGTGGGGTATGGAGGATGAAGTGGAGGGGGGTGAGGAGGTGGAGGTGGTGGAGGGCCTTATTGCACTCTATAGGCAAGCTGCTGCTGGAGCTGGTCCATGTGGTTTGATTGTTCTCCAAGGTCGATTCAACTTCCTGCAGGGGAACACAAAGCAAGAGATGATCGAACAGCTGAGCTGACCACTGACAAGACCAGCTTTAATTAATGAATGTGTCTGAATTCATTCAGCAACCACCCTCAGGTGTCTATCCTCGTCAATTTTCTGCATGATTTATGGAAATGGATTTTTACCACCTCCTCCTTTTGAGATGCGTCTCCAGCAGACAGCCCTTCTTCTTGGGCTTCTCATCTGCTCTTTCTGCTTCTCTATGCTCGGCCAGCTGAGGCTGCGTATGCTGCGGCTGCAACACGTGGTCAGGAGTCTGGCTACTGATTAACTGCTGCTGCAATTGGAGGTAGAAAATGAGAGGATAATGAGGATGTGGCCATAAAAAGTTGTAACACAGAAAGTCAGGAACAGAGATGGAGGCAACACACCAACAAATAAACAAGCCCAAAATGCAGGATTAAGCTGAAAGAAAGAAACCGACATGTGGTCAGATACAGAGGTATGAAATCTTAATTTAAGCATTCATAATACTGTTCTAGATTCTGCCTAGATTTAACATAAATTGTATTTCCAGGTATTTATTCAAATCTAATTTTTTGAAATGGCACTTACCTGTGGAACATTGTACTGCATTGCATTGCACTTCAGGTTGTGGTATGCAGTTCTCTGTAGACTGTGGGATGCAGTACTCTGCAGGCCATTGGTAAGGCAAAGACATAGGTTCCGTTGCGTCATGGTTCGTTGATTAGTTGGAAAGATGACGGTGGTTGGAATCTGAACCAGACTGTTTGGAGGGTGTGTTGTCAGAATTGTGCCGTCATATATTACAAAACCTGGTAGAGGATTGCTGATATCATTAATTAATAATCCACTTATTGTTTATTAGTTTTGTGAATATGTTATCTATTAATACTGCCTGATAAGAAGTGATTCTATTGGGTTTAGTAATTTTAGGGTAAAGGGTCAGACTGTCTATTGCGTCGATCAACTCTTTTGCTGGTTTTTGATTATTTAGGTTCAGCAGATCAACTTTAAAATCCCCACAGATAAACAAGACCTGTGTTGAAGTTGTATTTTCCTCAAACCACTCCCTGAAGATTTCTAAGTTAGAACCTGGTGTTCTATTGATGCAACTTCCGATTACATTCTTTTTTTCCCATATACAATTTTACACATATTCAAATACATCAAATCATTACTATTGTCATATTACCGCCACTTTGTACTTCAGGTTCATGTCCACATACACCACTACCCCTCTGCCGGTCGTTTCCTCTCTGTTCAAGTAACTTTGAGGGAGTAACATGTTTTTCTACAGAGTTCAGTGGAGTCGAGGTGGAAGGCTCCAAGGACCTTGAGACTTTTGTATTGTTTCACATGACTGGAGAGGGGAGGGAGATCAGTAACAAGTGAAGCAAAAGATGATTCACACCACTTATAGAGACACTGAAACATCACGTCCAATTTCATCTAGTCCCCACTTCTTCAAGAAGCTCGTACGATGGCTTTTCAACTTGTTCTCTTCAGCTTTCACACTTAATTTGTTTTTTTTTGTTGTTTTTTTTATTGATTGATTGATTTCAACTATGTCAAAAACATACAAAATACAGATATATACAAAAGGAAAAAGATCAATTAATACAAATTTGAATATACATTCATATCTCTAAGTAAGGAATTTATACAAAATTACAATTTCATTTCATAAAGACATATATCTATGCAGTGTCCACGATAAAAAATGTTTAATTCTCCAAAGTGACTAGTGGTGAACGGTGTGGAGAGCCGAGTGTCTGCTGTTTAGTGTGGGAGGCTGGGGGGCCTTGGATGAAAAGCCCAGGAAGCCGACAGCCTCACACAGAGGGTCTGGTAGGCCGGCAGTCACTCCTGCAGACTTTGGGAGTGCGGGTGTCGTCGTCGTCCTCCTCTCTGTTTTTCCGTTCGTGCACTGAACAAAAACATCTGAAACTTAAGAAGTGGTGACCTATATTAGCGGTGATTGTTTGATCACTTGTAGTGTTGCTGTGTGAACATGCATGAGCGGCATTTTGGCAGAGTGTACATACAGAATCGAAACCGGTGGACCGCTCTGGGTGTTACTGAGCCTGGAGCCTCGCCTGTCTTTGACTCATCAAAATATTTGGCCTGCTGCTTGTTGGACAATTGCTTCCACTGTGGAATCATAACAACAATCTGTCAGCACACAAACTGGTGCACAACTACAAGCCAGCTGAACAATGAAATGAAATTAAGTTGGAAACAAACCAATTTTGATGAACTTGCGACCGAGAGGAGAAAAATTCTACAGGTATACAACTCACGGTACACAACTACATAAAAATTAAGCCAATACTACCTCCATACAAATGTTTTTAGTACGGGGTGAAACCGAAGAGTGCATATTGGCATTTTGATATGGTTTTACTAAATGACGGTAATTTTAGAAAATGTTTTGGCCTCTTTTGGCAGCAGTGGACGTCTCGAAAACCTCAGTTTTCCTCCTTGCAGCAGTGGAGAGACATCAGGAAAGTGCAAATTCAGCAGTTCTGTATCCAATATAATTTCAATGTCACAAGAGAGATCATACAATCATTTAAAATTCTAGAGACCTATATAGTGGAGCTCAAAGTTTTATGTGGCTTCACAGGAGATCGAGGCCATTTTCAGGCCTTCAAAGCCAAAAAGAAACCTTTAGCAGATCTGCTGGGGATTAGAGCACAGGGAGCGCTCGTTCAATCACGGTTCCAAAGTATGGCTGAAATGGACGCTCTATCAAAGTTCTTCTTTTCCCTTGAGAAGAAGAATGGTCAACGGCAACTAATCCACTGCCTGAGATCAGCTGATGGGAGGGACCTGACTGATCCAGCTGACATCAGGAGGACAGCTGTGGACTTCTTCTCGGGGCTGTGTGGCAGTGAACATGAAGAGGATCTGGTGACATTGGAGTACTTCTCGACAACCTGCCACAAGTGTCAGCACAAGACAACTCAGACCTAGAGCGTCCACTGACATCACAATAACTGCATGTGGTGCTCAACGGCATGGAGAACGGCAAGGCTCCAGGCCTCAAAGGTCTCCCTGTGGCCTTTTATAAAGCCTTTTGGTCCACGCTCGATGAGGATCTCCTGGAAGTCCTCAGAGACAGTTTGTGTGGAGGGAAAGTACCTCTCAGCTCTCTGAGAGCAATCCTCACCTCCCTACCTCAGAGAGGGGACCTCTCTGAAAACAAGAACTGGAGGCCATGAGCCTGTTGTGTGCTGAAGATGAAATCTTCTCCAGAGTGCTGTCACATCGGCTCAGGAGGGTGATGGAGCTGGTTGTTCATATTGATCAGTCATATTGCATCCCTGGTAGATCAATAAGGGATAACATATCCCTAATTCAAGATTATTTGGAAGTCTCTGGATTATTGGATTTAAAATCTGGTCTGATTTCTGTGGACCAAGAAAAGGCTTTTGACAAGGTGGAGCACCAGTACCTCCGGGATACTTTCCAGGCATTTGGTTTCTCCTCCAGTTTCATAGCCATGATTAAGACTCTCTACTGTGACATTGAAAGTGTATTGAAGGTCAACGGTGGTTTATGTTCTATTTTCTCTGTTGAGAGGGGCTTTAGGCAGGGGTGTGCAATGTCTGACATGCTATACTCTTTAGCTATTGAACCAATGTTGATTAAAGTCAGAAGAGAATTGAGGACTGCGCTCCTGCAGGACTGGTTCAATGGACAAATAACACCCGATATTTCTGACTCGTTTTCCAGGTTAATGATAAAAAACCAAACCGTCCAGAATGTGTCAGGATGGAGCCTCTGCTTGGTGGCGCTGTGTGGATGTCACTGGGCTCTGTGAATGAGAAAGGTCTAAACTAGGGGTGTGTAAAGGCCTTAAATAAAGAAAAGCTAAAAGACAGAACAGACATACCATAGAGGGCCTTTCTGAAAGTGAAGCCGGAGGTAAAAGCAGCTTGGGGTGTATATAAACCACCATTGACAAAAAATATTTAGAGATTTGAACTGGAGTGTTTTACATGGAATTTTAGCAGTAAATACTTAGTGTCACTTATTAACAACACTGCTTCTAATAGTTGTCCTTCTGTTCCATGAGAGAAACTGTTTATCATTGCTTTGCTCACTGTTCCAGATTGACGCCACTGTTCAGAGCACTCGGCACTTTAGTCTTTTCAAGAAACACTTTACAGAACAAATGTTTATTTCTAGTTTTTTATATCAAGAAAAATGGAAGGTTTCTGAATTTTATCTTTCACTAGGAAATAATGACAATCTACCTGAGTAGAAAGAAAAAGATTAATAGGGAACAAAGATGTGATGCCTTACTGCTGTTTAAGAGTCTTATGAGGCTCAGATTCTCATCCAGCAAAGGTATTATTCCCCAATGGAGGTCATGGATGCTTTAAAAATGTTTGGGACTATAACAATGCACTTTAAATTTCAAAAATCATATTTATGGATGTGCTGTTGTAACTGTAGTGGATGTTTGGTTGTTTTTATCCTGGTTTTTTTTTCTCTGGTTTCATGTTGTTTGAATTGAAGATAATGAATGGTTGTTTATAATAAATGTTTGTTCAAAAACTTTTAAAAAATAACTCTCTCTCTCTCACACACACACACAAATATACTTTTGTGTATGGAATGGGTGCACAGGAAGAGTTGAGCATCAGAATGTATTCATCTCTTCTTGACGTAAGACTTTATTCATCACTGGCAGCAAAAGCATTCAGTGGTAACTTCAACAGAATAGTCAGGAGTGCAAAAAACCAAACCAATATTCAACCACTGTCAATCATCACATGTAACATTTATTTAGCTTTTTTAAACAATAATAAACATTGAAATTCACCACGTGAAATCAATGACACACTAACTTTTCCTCAGTGGCAGATTTTGCTATGGGCGAAGTGGGCAGCCGCCGAGCCCATAGACATTATAAATAGTATATTGTTTGATATTTTTTTATTACGTCTCACACTGATATAAGACAATTGGTTAGACCACACACTGCACAAGGTGCCATTTTCTTTCACTGAGCCCCTGCAACCCAAAATGTCTTGTGTTCTTGATTTCACTTTGATAATTTGTTTTACTACTATGAAAAGCTCAACTGTTGCTCAATGATTTCCTAACTGCACAGCAAAAACATATGTTAAATAGACAACTAGAACCAAGTGGACATTGTAATGCAAATTGTTCAATGTTTCCAGTGTCCAGTTATTGTCATTACTGAATAAAGCCAACTTAGGCCTTCACCTCCCTTTGACCTATGCCCTCTACGAATGCAACTTGTGTGCAATTACCGCCACCAAGTGTCCAAATAATGCAACAACCAATATCTAAATAATCTAAATAACGGGCCTACAATAAGTATCAATGGCTCCTATTATAGTCAATTTAATATTACTGGTAATGTTGGAAGAGGAAGATGAAGTTATATGCACCCTTTTCTTAGATAGAAATAATTAGCTGCACTATAAGAACAAGTTACAGAAATATATCTATTATCTGAACAAGTAAGACGTTTATCTAAACTCAAGAGTCTAAAAAGATAGATATCAGCTGTTAATACCCTTTAGTGGAATGTTCGCCCAGCACCCCCAAAATCAGTGGATCTGCCCTGGAAAGTCAATGTCAATATTTCTCGACTTTCATTTTTAAGTAACAGTTTAATTTTTAGTAACAATTTAAAAATAAAATAATGCTTCATAAACGCCCCATTACAAATAAATCTGTTGTAACGTCACAAAGTTATGAGATCGAAATGAAAATCATGAATAATAAATTTTAAAATTTTATTCTGATCTGTGCAAGCAAAGTTGTATTCTCAAACTTTATATAGGCTCTGATCCTATAATGTATTGGTTGGAAATCAAGGAGGATAAATATTGAAACTTATGTTGAAAGTGCAGCAGGAGAGTTTGACATGTTTCGGTGTTTCGGATTAACTGGTTCTCGCGGTAACTGGTGACAGTCGTCCTGGAGTATCCGTTGTTGCTGCCGCCAGCAAAAGCAGATTTTTAAAGACTTGACAGAAATGCGTAGCTGTCCTGTCGATCGCCCTTTAACCGCATTCACAATAAAGTTTCGAAGTGTCAGATTTTGTGAGTCTTTTTTTTAACAGCTGTTTCTGTTACTAGCGGCTACGGAAAGGAAATCTGTCACCAGTAAACAGGGAAACAAGTCGACCCGAAACATCAAACCTGCCCGAGGAAAGGATGGAGGAGTAATCGGTGTGTTTTCGTCTGTTAAACCGTTGTCATCCCGCTTTAAACACTTATGAACTCATGTATTTCTCATACAGACGAATTGAGATCTTGCACTGGATACAACTACGCCACAATTCAGGATTTGACTGCCTTAAGTGATTTTGTGCGTACGTTGCTAACTCATTAGCTATGTAAAGCTAACATTGATGTGGCTGTCAAAGAGACCGGAAATGCGCTTTTCTCACGTTCACAGTAAAATCCATCAAAACAGGTATAAGCTGGAGGCTTTTATATTGAAATGTGAAAGAAAAGTTTGTCGAACTTCTTCGTTTTTAATGACTCCTTGCTTCACTTTAGCGCAACTACAGGAGTTGCGCGTAGTTTGCACGGTCTTTTTTTTTTAATGTCTGACGTTGCGAATGAGTTGAAGTTTCGAGGTTTTTTTGGTGGTCGCTCGTGTTTGGACCGCGTTTCCTGTCTGCGTGCAAGGACGTGCGCGCGGCTTTGTGGGACACTTTCTTCGAGAGTCGCGGTCGGGCCTATTCTAGTTATTACCATCACTGCCTCTGGCTTACCAGTCCCTAAACAGATATGTCACTGGAGGACTACGAGAGACATTTCGACTCGCTAAATTCGGATTTGGGCGGCGGGTCGGTGGTGAGCGAGCGCTCCGCCGCGAGCACGTTTAATGGCGAAGAGGAGAAGCTGCATTACATTCCGATCCGGATCCTGGGGAGGGGGGCGTTTGGAGAAGCCACTCTGTACAGAAGGACAGAGGTAAGTTTCACCTGTAACAACACGCCGAAGAAGAAGTAACGCGTTACAAACACTCAACGATACTCAAACATGGGTCACACCATGTGACCTACCTTTAAATTCACAAATCACTACTAAAGCTTATCGATTGTCACGATATTGACATGCACATTATCGTGACTGAAATTCAGTAAACAACATAGTTTTAAGTATTGTATACAAACACATGACATCAGGGGTGTGAAACACGTTTCAGTTTATTGGCAACAGACAGAAAAATGTCATCCCGAGTGAAATACTTCCATAATAACCTTTAGATTTAAACTTTAAAGTTTTTTGTTGTTGTGGCGGCGCAGAGTATATGTGATGGAAATGTTTTTCCAAACAATTACTATGGGAAATGACTACAGTCTCAACATGAAGCCAGTTTTAATGATAATTTATGGTTCAAAATTAAATCATAGTTAAAATATCCCCCCAAAAAACTCCTATAGCTGTTGCATTATGCTAATTTGCATTTTCCAAATTAGGCCTTGTTTACTCGAGCCAAAAACAGTGGGGGGTTCTCCCTGTCGTTCTTAAAAAGTTTTCCATCTATATGAAAACATCACATGATACCATGAAAGCTACTCAAAATACCTTAGTACATATGCCAGGCCTATAAGTGGCGCTGCAACTCTGCCACAGAAATACACCGAAAATGGAGAAATCAACAAATTCGCCATCAGAAACCAAATGCATCAGTAGCTTCTCCTGCATAACCTGGAGCATGAAGTCAGCCATTGTTGTTAAGTGAGGTCGCGGAGAGGATGCATTGAGGTTATCGGGTCAAGAAGTGGGGCAATGACATCGTCACTTTTAGCAAAGGTGTCTTGCCCATCCATGTCAAACCCAAGGTGGCATTTAGAAATACCTTCACTAAAAACAATGCGGTTCCATTAAACAGTGTTGTTGTGCGGACACGTCCTGAGGTTACTAGTTTTCACGGCAACATAACCAATATCTCAGTTCAGGTCTTGGTGTTGTGTCTGCTACTCTTAAGACATTTTTTTTGAAAGCAAATCATTGTTTTCTTGAAAGATTTTCCCAACTTGTTTGATGGTTCATGTGGTTAGAGCTTCTTGTGGGCCAGTTTTGACCGACGGGCCTTATCTTTGACACCCCTGCATTAGACCATAAAGATAGAAACCGGCTGCCGCAGATTGTGTTGATGGATCAGGTTTCACCACATTTTCTTTTCAGCATTACTTCATGTCTGGTGGAAATTAGTCGCTAAAATCAGGAAATTGCAAAAAAGAACAAACTATTACAGCAACACTTCACGAAAACAAAAAAACAAATGCATTGGATTAAAGTAGGAGGTCAAACATGAGCCCCATGAGGCAAAACCAGCCCCCAAGAGGTTCCAGTCTGGCCTGCCAAACCACAAAGCAAATAAAAAAAGATTTCAACTAATTATTTTAAAGTAGTGAACACAACACTGAGACCTGATCTGAGATATCGGTGATGCTGCCACGAAAGCTAGTGACCTTGTTGCTATCAAACTGGCTTCAAAGCCATGCTGTCAGGGGGAGTTTGTGAAAACAGGCTTAATGCAACAGCTGTGTGAGTTATTTGGGACATTTCACTGTATTTTGCATCAGAGGGTTTCATTAAAATTGGCTTTATGTTGAAATTGTAGTCATTTTTCTGAGTAAATGTTTGGTTTTGTGAAAATAATTGACATTTTCATCCGGTATACTCTGCACCGCAATAGTAAAAAAGTTCAAATTTAAATAATCGCTCTCTTTTACCGGCCCGACTCACTCATGATCAAATTGGGCCGCATGTGACCCCTGAACTAAGAGTTTGACACCTCTGGTTTGACGTTTGTCCATGAAACATAACATGACAACTCTATCACATCTCTAAGATCTTGCAGCTCTGGTCTCTACTGAGTACATCAACAATTTAAAATAATAATCCAATAGTTTCATCCCCATATTTGTAGGCAATACGTTTCTTGTTTTAACCAAGTAAATTATAACGTCTACGTTTGTTTATGAAGCAAATTACCGTAGTGTACCTAATAGTTTATCCATGAAATGTGTTCAGAACGTTCACGAAGTAAATTGATTATAATCCCAGCGAGCGACAGTGCAAATAAATTTCGATTAAAAGTAAGAAAATAACTTTATTTACTTGAATTTAAGTACAATTTTAGCGTTGTATAAGTAATGGGGTGGTGGTAGGTTCAAGTTTGGGTCAGACCTTTCTGTGTGCAATTTGCGAGTTCTTCTGGAGTTTGCATGTATTCTTTTCCTGGGTACTCGGGTTTCCTCCCAAGGTTCTAAAAGATGCATGTCCGGTAAATTGGTAGCCATCATCTCCTGCCGTCCATTTACATTGTCACAACATTTATATTGTCTAATTCAACACCTGTATAATAACACCATTTGAAAGACATTTCTCAAACAGACACTAATGACACAATGTGAGCCATGCAGGTTTATAGCAGTATTATTTATTGATTATTTGATATACGTTTCACTTTGTTTTTATTGCCGGTTTCTTATCTCACTTCCGTACCAGAGTCTGTCCTCTTAATCTGGATCACCGTCGTCACTTTGTCTGCTTTGTCCTGGGTTGATGTTGCTCACTGCAAACTCAGTTTACCGACAGGTGCAAACACGGTAACTTAACCTGACTGTTCCACGTAAATAATTTGGAAAACAGTATGTGTGTGGGCTTACTGGGACACTCACTGTCGCTGTGTTTTCACATCCTTGTTGTTTCTCACACAGCCACTGTGAGGAATTCTTGAGCAAGAACAAGACGAATGACTGTCCCATGCACTGCTTCTTTGTTTCTCATTGGAACTGTCTGCAGGCTCGAGCACAGCGGTGTCAAACATACGGCCTGTGGACTAAAAGATGGCCAACAGAAGGGTTGAATCCCTTCTGCTTCTATTTGTAACAAGCAGGATTGGAAGTTGTGTGTATTAATTGAAGTCATTCCACTGTATTTTTTTCAGGTTTGAGTCAGTTTGAGGAAATCTGAAGTGTGTCCGAGGGCCCATTTAAACATTTTCAAGTGAAAACAGAAAACCTTTCAAAAACAAATACGATGCGTTTAAACTTGGCGTAAAAACGGGGCCTGAGTCTGTGCATCAGCTGTATTGAATGAGACCTGTGCTTTGGCCTCCCAAGGACAACTCTCTGGTGGTATGGAAGGAAGTGGACCTGAACTCGCTCTCCGAGAAGGAGCGCAGAGACGTCACGAACGAGATCAGCATCCTCTCCATCCTGGAGCACAAGAACATCATAGCCTACTTCAATCACTTCATGGACAAGAACACTCTGCTCATTGAGTTGGAGTACTGCAATGGTGAGAAACTCTTCCCGGTCTTCCCTCCCAGGTTTTGGATCGAGATTCGTTGGGATGATTTTTGAATGACTTTGTTCTCACAGGGGGGAACCTGTATGATAAAATCCTCCAGCAGAAGGGGAAACTTTTCAGTGAAGAGGTACGAGCCTGCCATGACTGAACATATTATGAAGTGTCTCGCGACCTCCACTGTCCACCAGTCACTATACACTTCTTTAGTCAGTGTATCATTCAGCTCCATGAATCCCACCAACTGTTGTCAAGTCTCTTTGCAAGAAGTTTTTTAGACCAGTTCGGCACAGGCTTGAGAAGCTTTATGACAGGGGTGTCAAATGTAGAACCTGTGGACACTCTGGAGGTAAAACGTTGTTATTCTCCATCTATTTGTGTATGCAGAAGAGCTGTTTATTACAGCCGTGGTGAGCATGACCAGTATCAGCGACATATATACATCCTTAGCAATTCTTTCAATTCTAGCAACACAACAAAATTCAAAATGCACTAGAAATATTTCAAACTACTCTTTTACAATCTACCGGTTTTTACTTTTGTTTCAAATTCTCATCGTCTTCAGGAAAACAAATGGATTGTTACAGCATCCGACTGCCTTCTTCGATCACCCCTTCACTTTCACAATGTTTCCATTAATCTTAGTCTCTCTGTGTCTCTGCTGGAAACTCTTTTCATCCCAACATGGCCGCAGCCTTCCAACACTGCCATCACATGGCTGCTACCAAAAGTGTCGCCTCCTTAATCCAACTGATGTTCAGTCGATAATTCATGTACCAGACTGTATGACTGTTGAATATGTGGACAGTGTGTGGGTGTTTGATGCCGGTGTGGCGTCACACTGCCACTTTGGAAGCATTCATAACAGAATGATCTTAATTTTCCCTTCAAATTCTGAGTTTAGTTCTTTGGAGCGTGACTCTCAGCCTGACCTTTACATGTTGGTGCCACACGTGAACAGAATCACGCTCACAAAACACGTGATTCCGAAAATCTCAATAGATATGACTGCCACAAGTCATAACTGCAGAAACTGCCTTTATTTGTTTTAATCAAACTTTCGTTCTCAGGTGGCGGTCTGGTATCTGTACCAGATCGCCTCCGCTGTGGCTCACATTCACAAAGCCGGGATCCTACACAGGTAAACACTAAATTATCCTGCAGGACACACTCATTTCTCCAGAATACCAGATGACTATAACACAGATAATCTGATACTTGGTGTTGTAACGTTTTTTTGTTTTTTTCTTGCAGAGATATTAAAACCCTCAACATTTTCCTAACCAAGACAGACCTCATTAAGCTGGGTGACTACGGCCTGGCGAAGAAGCTCGACTCTGAGTTTTCAATGGCTGAAACTGTGAGTTACTTCTGAATTCTGCAACATTTTAAATGAGTAGGTTATAATTGACTTCTGATTTGGTCATGGACTCTTTTGGGTCATATATGAACCATTTAACTTCAGTTAATTCTTCAGTTTCCTGAAAAACTTTGGTGCATAAGTAACTTTGTTTGGATTGTGGTTTTAAAAGTGTGCCATGTACTTCCTGTAGGGGGCAGCAGAGAGAATAAGGGGGAAGAAGCATTAGAATGAATGTGAGGATCAGGAGACTCCTTCGAGCAGGATTTTTCTTCTTCATTGAGGAAAAGTCGGGACGTACTGTACACATAGGGCAGTGCGTAGTGGAAGTGGTTAGGGCTCTTGCCTCATCACGAGGCGGTCAAGGGTTCGAATCCTTTCTGTATGGAGTTTGCATGTTTTCTCATGATTTGATCAGATGATCAATCTTTACATTGTCTTCCTTTGGTTTGTGCAGTGTGTGGGAACGCCGTATTACATGTCACCTGAACTGTGCCAGGGAGCAAAGTACAACTTCAAATCCGACATCTGGGCCATGGGCTGTGTACTCTCCGAAGTCTTAACTCTGACAAGAACGTTTGATGCTACGGTGCGTTTGCTCATTTTCTCCCCATCGGTGCGATCGGTGAATGAATCGGCTCGACGGCATCAGGCTGAGTTTACTGATTGTGTTTGTACAGAACCCGCTGAACCTCTGTGTGAAAATAGTCCAGGGCAACTGGACGATGGAAGTGAACTCGGACGTCTATGAATCCGCTCTGATCAAGCTGGTGTACGAATGTCTGGATCAAGTAAGTGGGCGTGATTTCAGGAGGGCGCTTTAAACATTTGTGGTGCGGCGTCTTTGTCCAGACCAAAGTTAGAAAATAAAAGAGACGAGTTCCCTGAACTTGTTTCTGTTTGTGCTGCAGGATCCTGCAAAAAGGCCCACAGCTGATCAAATCCTGGAGCTTCCAATTATCTCCTGTTGCCGACAGTAAGAAAAAGATTCTCGAGCACGTTCATTCTCAAGAGAGTCTTCAACTGTAATTCTTTGACACTTTCGCTCTCTGGCAGGGAGCTCGAAGAGCGAGTCACCTTGCTGAATTTGGCGATGAAGAAACCCAAGTAAGTTGAACAGGCCCTTGTTCGTTTTGCAGGATTTAATGTGACGATACGACGGGACGTGACTTCTTTATTAAAACAGGCTGAGCACGGTGACGGAGACCCCCGTGGCTGTGGTGACCACACGCTCCAGGGAGGTGTATTTCTGGGGCGGAGGGAAGTTCACCCCTCAGAAAATGGACGCCTTCAAAGGAGGCAGCAGCGCCCAGCATGTGTGTGCAGGGGAGAGTCACTTTGCGGTGGTGACGGTGGAAAAGGAGCTGTACACATGGGCGGTGAGTAATAATGCACTGATACATTTAACACCTTACATATGGGCTGGAAATATGCTGAACACTTTTAAGTACGATTACATGCAGCACTAACTGGTTAACAGGGTAAAAACAAAACAGGAAGTCAAAATATGATGCGTACCTCGCGAGTCCCTTATAAAGTCTCTTTATGACTCTAAGAAAAGGCAGGTGTCCCTCGTTATGTTGGTGAAAGAGTTGAAAATCCATTTGATCAATATGATGTTCCAACTTATTGAAAGGAAATTGTATAGTTTTCCAAACAATGCAAACATATAACATAAAGTCGTCATAAAGTTCAAGCATTTTTACTGAACTAACATGAGTCTGTTTCTCCCAGAAAGAGGAGAACATGTTCAGTGTCTTGCTCTGACATGACTGGCTGCTGCTCAAGGAAACTCTGGTCAACGGTTTGTAGCTGTTGTTTCCGTCGCAGTACAGAGCGAAAGCTGCGTTTTCCCTAAAGAGAATGCGTCAGTCTGAGTTTCTGTTTTTCCAACTTTCCAAAGAAATGATGGAAAAAGAACATGGACGTCGGTGCTCAGAGGTCTGCAGAGACACGCTGCCTTATAGCGGCCTGGGTAGACGCTACCGAGCCCTGGAGTGCAAGTGCTGTAGAGGAAGTAACACAATCTAATCTGAAGTGGTTAGACCAAGACGTACGCTACAGACTGCATCAGGACTCGCCACATGTGATCTGATCACCCGAAATGCATGTTAATGAGTCAGTGATTCACAACCAGGACAAAAGAATCCTGAGATGTTGTGAAGCCCTCCTGATTTTAATCAGGATAACCTTTTTTTTCGGTTTTTAAAAGTAAGTGTGTCAGCAATTAATTAATTTATGTTACAAAACTACTTAGATTAAGTGTTAACATTAAAAGCATAAGCAGAGGGAGAAAGATGGGCGGAGCGTCGGGCTGAACCGAGAGATGAATCGGTCAAACAAAGAAAAAAAACCCGCATAGAATATGGCTTCATAGAAACAATGGACTAAATTTGAGCTGAATGCATCTTTTGTGGTGGAAAAAGAGGCAACTCAAAGTTTGAAACCGTTCAAGCTGAAGCGGCTCCAGTCCATCAAACACCCTGAGACGGAGTGCGAACCCAAAGAGGTTATCCTCGGAGAGGTCATGTGATCTTTGTTAAACTTTTTGAATAATTGCACAGAGTTGGGGTTCATTTGAGTCTCTCAAGAAAAAGTTGGGGAACTACTGCTGTAAGTGATGTATTATTCAAGTTTATTCTTAAAACCTGAAAGAACAGAAACAGACAAAAAACACATAGAATTAAAAGTTGTTGGTTTAGTATAAGCAGACGAGTGTGTTAAAGTGACAGTCCAGTGGATGGAGCAGAGGAAGATGATGGAGATGAAGATGGTCGGGATGAGCGGCGTCATTTTGCCTTCCAGCAGACCAAACAGTTTTTTTTTAAGTGCTCTTGTGTTAAATCAAATTGACCTTTCTCTACTATCAGAATGTCCAGGGCGGAGCCAAGATGGTGGGCCAGCTGGGACACGGCGACCAGTCCTCGTACCGGCAGCCCAAGAAGGTGGAGAAGCTCCAGGGGAAGGCCATCCAGCAGGTGGCCTGCGGGGCCGACTTCACAGCCTGTATTACTGGTGAGTGAGCAGATGGTCCTGGTCGTACGGAGACTGGGTGTCCGTGAAGCCACGCCTCCTCCTGAGACGCCGCCGCTTGTTTTTGCAGACGAGGGCCAGATGTACATGTTCGGGTCGGACTATTACGGCTGCATCGGCGTGGAGGACTCTATGGGCGTGGAGATTTTGGAGCCGGTGCTTCTGGAGTTCTTCGAGGAGCGGCCCGTCCGCCAGGTTTCGTGTGGAGACAATCACGTGGCGGTGCTGATGCAGAACGGGGAAATGTACTCGTGGGGCTGCGGAGAGTACGGTACGTATGCAGCCGCGTGTACTGACGTTTGTGAGAGTGTGTTTAGGTTCATCGCCAGCAGAGGGAGATGTTTCCCACTTTATTAAGCAGCTGTAACTGTTCTCTTCTCAAATCCTCCTCAATTTGTTTTTGTTTGTTTTGTTTTGTTTGGTAATGACTGTTTATTCCTGCTGCAGGGCGACTTGGCCTGGAATGTGAGGACAACTTTTCTTCTCCCATGATGGTAAGACTCTTAAATATTGATTGAAAAGCCTTGCAGGGGACTGTACTGGTGCTTTCCACAATCTTAGTGTGAACTTGTGTATGTAGCTGAAAATGTAAATCAGTTATTGATCATTTCTCCACAAACAGAGAAATACATGAAGACCATCACTGGAAATAGTGGTCAATGCAAGCGACATGGTTTAAAAAGATTAATTGAGGAGGTTTAAAGAGAAGCAGTGCTTTGTATTGCTCACTGGGTTTGGAGTAACTCATTTCAAAAAAGTCAATGACCTGAAGTTATCTTTCAATATTACAATGCAGTAATTAAAAATGAAAATGTCCCCGCAGGACGGACTCCTCCAGTCCATGGCATGAATTTATGCTGATATTTTTCCTTTCAGGACAGTTATTGAAATCAGCTGTCTTTAACTCTTACGTGTTGTTTAAACTCTCATTTTTACACTCTGTCATCATATTGGTGGAATAAAGACATTTTAAAGACTATTAAAACATTCCACGCATAATTTCTCTGCTTGTTTTTCAATAATTACATCAGCAACTTTAAACCTTCTTGAATTTAAATTGGTTTATATTTTTTTAAGATTTTAACCCTTCAAATGTAATTTTACAAATTTGAATTTTTTTTTTTTTTTCCCCCCAAAGAACAGAAATGTAACTGCGTTTACTAAAAGACAGCAAACATGAAAGTAGCTGAAGACTCTGCAGCTCTTTAAACTGTAAAATTGTTGTAAAGTCACTTGCAGAGTTTCAGCAGTTTCTGTTTGTTTTAGCTTTGAAGTTTGATTATTCAGGAAATTAGTAAGAAGTCCTCTCTTTCGTAGTAACTTATGACTGTTTAAAAAGCTTTGAGTTTCAAAAAGACTCCTGTTTTAAAGTGACTCAATACACCCTGCAATGCTGGACATACCACAGCTTCACATGTTCAGTTTAGAATCGTTGCAGCAGATGTGGTTGTGA
Organism: Lipophrys pholis; assembly: GCF_963383615.2. Taxonomy (NCBI): domain Eukaryota; kingdom Metazoa; phylum Chordata; class Actinopteri; order Blenniiformes; family Blenniidae; genus Lipophrys; species Lipophrys pholis. The sequence continues at coordinate 21,406,556 of NC_137633.1, forward strand.
TGAACGGGTGTTTTGTTATCCCTACTTTAAGCCAAAATCCTCCGTATTGCTCCTTTAATCACCCCTCCTGGAACAACGACCAGTCTGTACAATGCCCTGTTTGTTGTTTCAACCAGGTGAACGTTCCCAAAGGCGCTGGCATCTCCTCGGTGTCCTGCGGTGGAGATGGAACCCTGGTTTTGACGGAGACTGGCAAAGTGCTGGCGTGTGGAAACAATGAATTCAATAAGCTCGGGCTGAATCAGGGAATCTCTGGGCTCAAACACCACCCGGAAGAGGTACCGAGAGGAATTCAAAGCGCTGCAACAGCAGATTCATGGCGGCGGCGCTGTTCCCATAATGTTTTCTAATTCATTTCTTCTATACTGCACCAGGGCTATCAGGGGATCCCGTACATCACCACGCTGACCTTGGTGAAGCAGCTCTCGCGATTTAAGATCCAGACCATTGCTCCAGGGAAGAACCACACAGCTGCCATTGACGGTACTACAAGACGGGGGGGGGGGGGGGGTGTTTCACTTCGTTGTGTTCAGTAACAGTTTCAGTGAGTTGTAATTTTATGCGTTTTCTGGCTTCGCAGAACGCGGTCGTCTGATCACGTTTGGCTGCAACAAGTACGGACAACTGGGCGTAAAAGACTTCAAGAAGCATCAAAGCGTCCAAGTCCTGGTTGGACCGTTTGGAGGGAAGCCAGTGAAACAAGTCTCTTGTGGGGACGGATTCACCATCGCAGCTACTGAAGGTGACAACTCGGCATCTTTCATGTCATTTCTTTAATTCTATCGAGTGAAAGGTCCAATACTGTACGCCCCGATGAAATGTCACCCGTCAGCAGCAGGTAGATAAGAGAGTATGAGCCATGTCAGCAGATTGGAGATTCTTTAACCTCACAAGAACCACCGACATTGATTAGATTTTCTGCCAAAATACCAAAGCGTATTGTCTCCAGAGCTTCTCACCTACATTCTTGTGCTCTTCATGAAATTAGCGCAAAGATCGTCTATCTCCTCGTGATGTGTATATGAAAACCTGTGGATTACTGGTTGAGCAAAGCTGCATTGTCCTCCAGGAGGACGGGCCCAAGGGGTTAATATCAATGAGAAATAAAAAAGTAGGGTAGAGCATAGATTATGTTCTGCCAAAATATCAAGAGGAGGAGAAGAATAGTTCATACAAACCCAGAGACATTTGGATGATCATGAATTCTCTCTCAAAAGGAAAAAGTCATGCAGCTGTGCTCGTGTCTCCCACTGGACAGCCCCGCCCCCAAACCTCCACCCAGCCCCACCTTCAATACCACAGTGCTGCATTGCACATTTATAATCATGTGTTTGTCTCTCACCCCTCTGCAGACAATCAGATTTTTGCATGGGGAAATGCAGGAAATGGCAGACTGGGGATGCCGGCTGATAAGAAATTTGGTTCCGAGGTTTGTCCGGCCATGCCACGCCCGATCTTTGGGGCCCTCCATCACGTGCCAGACCTCTCCTGCTGCGGCTGGCACACCATCATCATCCTCGGTTAGTCCCCACAGTTGTTACAGACGCCGGAACAATGAAGGAATAATTAACTGAAAACATTGTGATCAATCTTTGTGTTATTTGCAGAAAAAGTGCTGAATTCCAAAACCATCCGGTCAAACAGCAGCGGAATCTCAATCGGTAGTGCTGAACACTTTCCTTCAGTCACTAATGTGTGTTTGGGAAGTCGCATCTCCCCGGTGTTATAATTGTGTGTGTGTGTGTGTGTGTGTGTGTGTGTGTTTTTTTCAGGCCTGGGACAGGAAGCTTCCACTTCCACGGTGGATCTGGACATGGGGCCCGGGTCAGAGACGGAGTGTCGTGACCGGGGGCTTGGCGGCACCCTGGAGGTCAACACCGAGGACTGCTTCTTGGAAACCCCGATGATGTCGCTGACAAACCAGACGGGAGACAGCTCGTGTCCCCTCTGGCTGAGAAAGGTTTGTCACGTTGAAATGTCCTTTTGATTCTTCCATTGAAACGTCTTGAGTTGCTCTAACTGTGACGTTTCCTTGAGACAGGAGCTGGATGATGGAGAGTACATCCCGATGCCAGACGACCCCGATTCCTATCTGCCGGACAAACTCGCCTCGTACTCCGAGAAAGTCACTTTACCCTACGATGATCTCAAAGAGATGAAAGCTGCAGGCAAAGGCCCTTTGGTAATCTTCACAAGTCCTGTTTAGATTCGTATGAAAGAGGTCAATTGAATGAGTTTGATAAACTTATGTCGGGTGCAGTTTGTGACAAGCGAAGGTGAAGTAGCTTTAATTCCCAGGATCTCAATACCGTGTTGTAAACTATTGAGCAGAAGAGCGCGTACGACCAGAGTTGCGTAATCTCTGCTCATAGGACTTTCAAAGACGTCCACTATGCATCACCTCAACTGTTTTTCAGGCTAAACGGATGAGCTCTGACCGGGTAAATGGGCTGGAGGAGACCGGCATCTTCACGGGGGAATCTATTGCCTGCTGCCGAGCCAGCACAGAGGTGGCAGAGGTATGAAATCAACCGTACGAATCACACGCTCATGACTGCGTTCCATTGACTCGATAACAGCAGGGCTTGTGTTGCAGCTGCGGGAGACGATCGCTCAGCAAGATCTGAGGATCCAGATGCTTGAAAAGCAGGTAAGTTATTACAAAAATAAAGAAATTCATTCAACTGAGTGCCGTTTGGTTGTTTTGCACGACCAGGAGCAAGCATGTATTCAACTTGTGTTCAGGTCAGTGAGCAGAAGAGGGAGAACGAGAAGCTCTGGGCGGCCATCAGTCGCTCGGCACGCCAAGAATCGGGATGCGACAGGAACGGGAACCATCACTCTGATGGAGGAGGAGGAGGAAGAAGAGGCGGACTCACTCATCACGGAGGGCGGTCTGCCGGCGCCAGCGTGTGAGACTGGACCTGCAGTCGGCCCAGCTGTGGCAGAAGCGTCAGAACCGTCAGTGCCTACTGAATTTTAAAGTGTTTGGACCGGAGGCGAATGGGCGGGGGTGAATGGTGGGGGGGGGGATCGGTAAGAGGTGCAGCACAGACGACATCCTCATTCCACTCAGTGGTCAGCGTCTAACAGAGCGATTACATTTTGTTGCATATGTAAGAATGGACGATACGTTGCACACGTTTTCAGCCCGGGTGCACAGATCACAGGAGTCTCTCCTCAAACCGAGATGTTGGCTGGATTCAACATGAAGCGTCGGAGCTGAACACGCTCTAGAAGTAGTGTTGAGCTGCAGCGCATCAAAGTCCACTCGTTGTTGACTTTTGGTGAGGTCAGCACTGAGGGTTTCCTCCCAACTGCCTCAAATATCGTGTTTGTCACATACCAAGTAAGCTTACCAACTTGTACAAAGAGGAAAAAAAACCATTTCCTGACGTCTCCAAAGCTTCACAGAAGGTGAGCAGCAAGACTTCATCTTCCAGTGTGAAAGTATAACTTTCATATGTATCAGTCTTTACCTTGTGTTCAGATTATTTGATATTCTTAAACAGCTAAAGTGCCAAATATACATAAATATATGTATACATTATAGCCTCTTGTGCCTTCATATTTATCTGATGTTTTTCTTGTTGTTGTTGTTGTGCTTTAACATGCAGTCGCTCCGTTAATGTTTGTAAAGTCACACAATGTTGAGCATTTTGGCTTTTTAATCGCCACTCTGGATTTAAAATGAAACAATAAAGATGTACTTTAAGTGCAGATTTTCATGGACATTTAAATCACTTTTAATGAAAATGCATCTTATAGCCTTTTTAAGGGACCAAAACTAATTTATTGTTAGAATGAGGCAACTTAATTTATAGAGCACCATCAGACACAAGGCGGTTCACAATGAAATACATTAAAACAAAGGGATTAAAAGCAGCATAAAAAAGGAGAATAAGTAAAGTAAAAGCTTTATTAGGATAAAGGTAATAAAATAAGTCAAATCTATTGTTTACAACCTACTCAGGTTGGCCTTTTATTCTCTTAGTATTTAATCTGCAAGGAGCAGATGTAGGTCTAGATCAGACCAGAGCAAATAAAATCCCTGTGATCGGCTTTATTACTTCTAAAATTGTCACTTTGTTCATGTTATTGGTTGTGTCGGGCACCTTGGCTAGCGCAGCTCGCAATTGTTACCTCACGAAATTGGTGTTTCAAAGAACAGACGATCAATGAAAAAAATCTAGTTGTTTTTTTGTTTTGTTTTTTACTGGGATAAACACTGGGAAAGAAAAAGTGTAGCTCATAAAAATCGTTTAAAAAAAAAAAACACGTATTTTTTTGAAGAGATCATTCTTATTGAGCAAAACTCAAGGGAACTTGCGTGTCAGCCATCAACAGTAGAAATACTTTTTCATGTGGCTGTTTGGGGGGGGGACTTTCCCACCCCTGATATGGCTTCTTACCATGTTTTGCAGTGTTTTCACCATCAATCAATCAAAACCCTTAACCTGAAAAGAAAAATTCACCTAATCTTTGAACACCTTCAAAGTTTGGCAGATTTATGTTGATTCACAGCGTTCCGTCTTGGAAACAACACAAATGAATGAACAAACGTGAAGAGGCATGTGTGGACATTAAAAGGATGTACAATCTGAAATATTAAATCCCAATAAATGAGACGATCATGACCCATTGTGGCGACTGAAATGTTGAATATTGTGTCAGACTAGATATTTCTGTATTCAGCTTGTTAAATCTGCATGTTGTTGTTTTTTCTTGCCATATTGAAAACGTCTGCGTGAAACACGAAACTACTGATTAGATTGTTTACGTTTTTTTTTTCTTACTGCTTTCTCTTACTGTTGATGTTCCCGCGAAAGTCATGTTGTCATTTCTGATCACTTGAACAGTTTTCTTAGGATGTGTAAAATGTAGCTGAGCTCACAGCTACTTTTGTTTTTTACTGTTTTGTCCCTTTGTGGTACTTTCTGAAAAGCTCTCGCCTCATCTGTGAAAGAAAGATGTAACCTCCTGTTTTGTTTGTTGATTGTCTGTTATGTGATACATTTACTCTAGTGTGTGTGTGTGATTCACTTCCAGCCCATCGACAGTGGAATACTGGTAGTATTTTCATGCAGTGATCTGCAGCCTTAATGAGAAGAAATCTTCAAAGAATGCAAATGCCATGCCATGCCTTCAATTTGGGTGATTTTGTTTTTCTTTCTTTTAATTTTTTACGGTGTGTTGAGCATTTAAAAATGTGCTTGAGATAGTTTTTCTAATATTACAGAGACATAACCGTTGTGTAAACGCCGCTTGTCTCACAGATGTGTTGTTGCTTTCTGTACAAGCCATAAATAAAGCTGCCTTTTATCATTAGATCTTCGTCAGCAGTCAAGGAACAGTGGTACTTTTATTTACAATGACCAGTAAGTTCTTCTGTGCTGCCAGCATAATTTTATCAAAATATTTGCCCAAAAACTGGATTCAGAGGAGGAGTTTCCAAAATATTTGGATAAAATCCATCCTCTCCCCACTCTGATTACATCACTATGTGCAGGTGGTCATAAAACTGCTGCGTAATTCAACACCCAGGATTGTACAACACCATGAAAGTCCTTGTTTCTGGGCTAACCTGCTATCTTGTGCTACATAAACAAGCTACCATGCCACTGTGTGCTTTGTGGACTAGCTAACATGCTATAATGCGGTTTAAGGACTAGCTAACAAGCAGTGTATGGTCTAGTGAACATGCTTATGTGTGCTTTCTGGACCTGATAACATGCTAATGTGCACTGTGACATAATGCTAATGCTTTTTAATGCTAATGCTAGGCTAGTTAGCTTAGCAGATTAGCATGTGAGATGAGACTGGATTCCAGGTCAGGGACACCTGAGGAGTAACCTGTGTCATTTTCAGGTAGATAACAGGTACTAGTCTAGCATGCCAGTTAGCATGCTCACAAAGTTTGTTCGATTGACCTGATATTTGGGGGGGTGGCCTAAAGAGGGGGCTAGGGTTATGGATCACTAGCTAATTAGCTGGGTCCTGCCCACTTTTGACCCAACCCTAGGGTTAGGGTTACAGGACCAACCCAAGCTGAAAGGAGCTTGCTTTGCTTTATCTAAACACCACCTTGCAGCATTATTTGATCTGTAACTCTTTGCCTCCAGGAGCATGAACTTTTTTACTTGGATTTCTCTGTCCAGCTCCAGGTCCTCACTGCGAATCCTATGTTAGTGTCCATTTGAATGCAGATATCAAAGATTGCCTGGCTGTGAAGAAATTTCAAAATCAGAGTTACAAAGTTAAATTTGTTTCTAGAGAAATGCTCTGCAATTGAGAGGCTCTACTTGGAATGGATGATCATCTGCATCCTCTCATCTGGTTGGCACAACACCCCACTGTGAAAGTCTTTATCCATCTTCATGCTGCTCTTGAGCGCCATGTCTTCCAGTGTATCATGATGATGGCTTCTCTTTTTCTCTAATTATTTTCCCTGTGCAATATACAGGGTCAAATAAAATGCTAATTATATATAATGTAGTTTGGATCGTGTAGGTGTAATCAAAGTATAAATCAATGTGTGCACTCTGAATTAAGAGCTGTGAAGGTATATGGGGTCCAATACAGAAAAAGACATTAAACTAACTTCTTTTTCAATATAATCACTACTATTCCCCATTTGTTGCACTATTTTAGTGAGATTTGCAAACGTAACACCACAAAATAGAAGTGACCAGCGAATCTCCATCAAGTTCAAGCTTTTTGTTGGAGAAGTTACATTTGCATCAGTTACATATAAGGTGGCTTTTTAAGAAAACATGCAGAAATCAGTAGGAAGCAGATGAAGAAAATAAAGAGCTCTGCTCAGGCTCGGACCCTAAATAGCGGATTATCTGTGTTCAAGTTATCTTATACTTAATGTATGTTTGTCCTTCCGGATCACTAAAAGCACTGTGATGGCACACACGTGGAGTCTCAGGCGGATCGCAGCATGGACAACAGAGTTCTCTCGTTTCCGGGGTTTACGTCTGTTGCCTGGCAACCGATCGTCTGGTCTTTTCCGATTGGTCCGTTTCAACGTCATATCCGGAAGTAGAGTCCCGTATGTTTTGAATCGAGATCTTTCTGAGCAGACTGCTTGTTTCTTCTCTTCCTAACTACATCCAGGTGAGTTATTTCAGACGATCTCTACAGCATCAACACTTTACCAATAGCATTGTGAAGATTTCTAACTTGTATCGTATCCATCACGCGTGTTATTAGCATAGCAGAGGTTAGCCCCTGATCTCCCCCTGAAGTAAACAAAACCTCCTCTTACTCCTCCTTTAGGTCCTTTTTAGGTCCATCATGTCCACTGAAGACCTCTTCTCTGTGGATTATGAGATTTATGGCAGAGTGCAAGGTGTATTTTTTCGGAAGTACACTCAGGTGAGTTAAATTTTGAGCTAATTCCTTCCAGCTAAATATAACCCTAAAACTACAACAATAGGCGAATAGCTCGTGTTTATTGTGTGTGAAATGTTTATAACGAGATCAGCAGCATAGAAAGTGGATCTACAATTAATGGGGCTTCGGTATAAATTCACATGAGATGGATTTCTTTCCTAATCCAGAATATTTTTAGTTGGAGGAACCAGGAATTATATTTAGGATGGGTGTAAGCAAAATGAAGACTGCCACACTTGCAATTCAGTTTTTTCATTATCTGTGAGCCACGATCATCCAAAGTTCAAGAACTAAAGGCTTGAAATATTCATCCTATGTGTGATTAATCTATTGTATTTTTTTAGATGTACTTGTAATGGTTACAATTATAAGAAATAAATGAAAACATATTGTCATTTGTGAAGAAATGAAGATCACATTGAATCGCCTCAATAAGTTGAATGTGTTTATACAAACACACATTTTGAGGAATTGTTTTCTTTTCTTTTCTTTTCATTTATTTTTTTATTTTTAAGTCAGTAACTCAAAATTTATTTTACAGACGTTACAGAAGTTTTGGAAGTTGCAAAAGCGGGCCGCTAAATAAATTTTTTGAACTATATTATGTTTCTTTAAAGTTATATTAACACTAATAGTAGACACATATCTCCAAAGATTTCCCCCCTCAGATTTTTGTTTTGTTTTGTTTTCCAGGCAGAAGCAAAGAAGCTGGGCCTGGTGGGCTGGGTGCAGAACACAGCAGCAGGAACGGTTCAGGGTCAGCTACAAGGCCCCCGCAGCAAAGTGAAGGAAATGCAGGAATGGCTGAAAAGCACCGGGAGCCCCAGTTCACACATTATCAAGGCGGAATTCACGAATGAGAAGACAGTTGACAACCTAGAGCATTCTTCATTTAAAATAGTTAAATAGATAAAGCTCCAGACTGTGCCTGTAATACCATCTTGGAAGATTGTGTTTTATTTATTTAGGTTTTTTTTTTTAATAACAGTTGGATTCTAACACCTTAAATGATTGACACAGAAGTGTACTGCACTGTTGCTGGGTCTCTTTAACATCCACAGAATCGTATTACATTAATAAATGTAAAACTTCCTCATTGGTTCATTTTCAATGTTATTGTTATGGCAGCACCAAGAGGATTTAGAAGTACAATTCCAACATGTTACAAGTGAGATGACTGTTTGTACTATTGGTTTAGTGATAATCATTGCATTATGTTGCATAAAGAACGCTATTGAGCTGAGAAAATCGGCACAACATTTAAAAAACATGTTTGTTTATTTGCTTACCAGATAATTAAGACGTGATGGTATGTGAAGAAATAAAGTCAGTTACTAAATGACAACAATAACATGTAAGTGCATCAGCACAACAGAATCCAGTACATCTAATCAAAAGCACGAAATAAATTAAGTGGATTAGTTCTGCAAACCTGGTCAGCTTTAGCCTTTTTGGATGAACTCTCACGTTTCTGGAGGTGTTTGCTCCTCTTGGGTTGTTGGCCTCCAAGACACAGTGGGTGTGTGTAGGACTGGCTGCTGCTGCTGCTGCTGCTGCTGCTGCTGATTCTTCTTCTTCTGTTCATCCTTGTCTTTGGTTTTAGGCCGTAAACGAGCTTCTGCCTCATCGTCATGCCTTCTGCAGGGATTTTAAAGCTCAGTAGGCTGCAACAACACCAAATCAAAAGTGATTATAATAATTTCCAATACCCAAAACAGGCCAATTAATTAGAAATATGAACACATTTACCTTGTTCAGTGAAGCCGACGAAATGTCCTGTGTCTCTCATGTTTCGCCCTTATAGAGCCTTCTGAGCCACTTCTCTTTTTGTATCTGAACCAGACAGAAACACAAGCCTGTCAGTTTCCAAAGCCACAAACACACATCACAACAGAATAGGGTGGAAAGAACAGGAATTTTCTTCAAATGTGTCTAAAGCCTGACATATTTTTTGCCTTTTATCGGCCTTCATTTGCCCTGGAAAGTTCTGCAGATCAGCACGTTGCAGGGATACGTGAATGTCTTTCTCCAGAATGCCCACCAGGATTCTCAACTCCATCAGGGCTCATATAAGCAAAAAAATACTTTATTAATCTATCTTACTGCTGGGGCACTGGAGACAATCCCAGCTAACAATGGGTGAGGGCAGAGTGCACACTGGCAGTCCATCACTGGACAAACAACCACACTCTCATAATCACATCAATCAAGCTCACATGCTTGTTTTTTGGACTGTGGGAAGAAACCATAGTACCCAGTAATCCCCACGCACACACACAAAGTGAGAATATGCCAACTCCACACAGAAAGGCCTGGCTGGCATTTCAACTCGTGACATTCTCGCTGTGAGGCGAGAGTGCTAACCACTGTTCCACTTGCTCCACTACAGTTGCACCACACAAAATAAAGTATGAATAGAATAGAAAATAGTAAAAAATATATATATATATATAATATAATAAGATATTCAATAAGTTGATATTAAGCTGTAAAATCATTACTATTTAATAAAGTGTTAATATAAATCAGTGTCAATCATTTGGTATCTATACTGTGGGCTCTAATGGTATGACCTGGAGAGTCTTTATTACAGCTTAGGGGAAACTGCAGAAATTGTGTTTAAATTTCAATTTTCCTACCCTAGAAGTGTTTCTTTGTTGTTCTTGCTTTTTTGTTTTTAACTCATAATTCAGAATACAGTGAGCGTTTCTCCTGTCAGTCACACCCAAGTTGTAAAAATATGAAGTAAAAATCACTATTTGAGATCATTTAAATATCTTCATTGACGCACTGACACAGTAGTTGTACCACATCCCGGTACATGCTCCCATAGCATGTTTGTTGATTGTATTTCCGAGCTGCCGTGAACGCAGCACGGGTCCGTCACACCGGAAGATGGCAGTGTTAGCTCAGTACATTAGCATCATGGAAACAAAGCTTTCTCTTGTCGTTCCACGTTGACTATAAACAACCGTGGAGCGTGAGTGTCCCCAACATGTCTTCACTGACAGTAAGACACTACTTTTAACGTCTCTTGTTAAGCTATGCTTGTGAGAAGGTAGTGGAAGCTAGCCTGCGTCGTGGCGATGGACGGTCGTTGCCTAGCAACTGACATTTTTAACCACTTTGGGGGTGAAACGCGACTGAATCATGACAAGTGTAATAAATGAGCGTCCGTCATGATTAAGTGTTTGCCCGCAGAGGTGCAGGGCAGACTCCGGTCCGGTGTCGCCGTCCCCTCCCTCCAGCAGTGCGTGGAGGAGCTCGTCCTGAACAGCATCGACGCCGGGTCGGCCTGCGTGGGTGTCCGGCTGGACATGGACGCCTTCAAAGTCCAGGTGATCGACAACGGAGCCGGGATGAGCGCCGAGGACATGGAGCGTGTTGGGAACCGATATCACACCAGCAAATGCAGCTCTCTCCAAGACCTGGACGACCTGAGGTGGCATGGATTCAGAGGAGAAGCCCTGGCCAGTGTAGTTTCTCTGGCTACACTTGTTGAGATCTCATCCCGCAGCAGATCGTCTGTGAAAACAAGTGTTAAGCTGTTCAAGGAGGGTAAAGGCATGGATGTGTTTGAGGCAGAGAGCATGCGACCCTCTGCGGGGACCACTGTCATCGTTTGTAACTTCTTCCACAACCTGCCAGTCCGGAGGAAGAGGGTGAATGGAGTCCTGGAGGCTGAGAGGATCAGACACAGGCTGGAGGCCATCGCCCTCATGCATCCCTCCGTGTCCTTCACACTGAAGAACGACAGCACAGGAGCCATGACGGTGCAGCTTCCCAAAGCCAGAAACACCTATCACAGGTTTGTGCAGATCCACGGCCTCGGAAGAGCACACAAGCTGCGGGAAGTCAGCCACACGCACAAACAGTTTGAAGTCACCGGACACCTCGGTATCGAAGGGCACTACAATAACAGCCTACAGTTTCTGTATGTGAATAAAAGACTGCTGCTGAAAACACGGATCCACAAGCTGCTGAATGCCCTCCTGCGCCGATTGAGCGGTTCCCACTCCAAACATGACAATCCAGACGAACCGGCTGTCACCAGGAGTCCAAAGGTCAAACGGAGCCAGGAGATGTATGGCGTCTATATTGTCAATATCAAGTGTTCTTATTCTGAATATGACATTTGTCTGGAACCAGCCAAAACTTTAATAGAGTTCAAAGACTGGGATGGCATTTTGCTGTGTATAGAAGAGGCAGTCAAAGCTTTCATGAGCAGGGAGAACTTGGTGGCTGAGCTTTTCCAAGAGGACCTGGATGATGTTTCTCCTACGGCGTTCGGCTCTGAGAGATCAGAACAAGAGAGGGAGAGTGTTGAAGATGCCCAAGCAAATGTTGATAACCCTGCACTGGATTGTAGCGTTGCAACAAAATTGACATCTGAATCTGTTCATCGTAAGCGCACAGATGACTTTAACTCAAAAGGCAGCAACTGCATGGAGTGCAGTCCGGATGAGAGTGGTCAGAAGATTGAAAACACTGAGGCATTGAACAATGAGAAATGCAGGGATGAGCCTCGGTGTGATGCTGCTGCACCAGAGGCTGCATCTCATCATGACAATGATGAAGACGAGGCAATGGCAGTCAGTGAAACTGGAGAAGATTCGGAAGTTTCACATCAGTCACCTGGACTCCATAGTGTAGTTTTAACAGAAAGAGAGATGGAGTCAATCTGTGCAGCCTCAGCCAGCAGAGTAGAGTCACACAGCCTCGTTCAAGAAGCTCATTCTCATTTGATTAACTGTGAGCTACCATTATCTAATGGTAAATGTCTGGAAACACAAGAACAGGCTTCTTTAGGTACTAAAAAGATCAGTGTGTCCGAACCTTACATCCATGAAAGTCTGCAGATTCTGGACCGATACCAAAGCAAAAGACCTGCTGAAAAATTAACTGCATCAAAACGAAAAATCTCGCTTGAAGCAGTCAGAGGCCAAGCCGCTCTAACACTGTACAGAGACTCCACAGCCGCCGTTCCTTCTAAGGCTCCCAGAATAGTTTCCTGTCAGAAATTGTCAACCTACAATCCATCCGGATCTCTCGACAAGTTCAGAAGGATGTTTGTTAAACCTGATGAATTGAATTTGCCATTTGAAAAAACTCACACAGAAAAGTTAGTATTGAATTCTGACAATGTTTGTCAAGAAGTTTCAGAGGGACAAAGCAGCTCCAGAAGCCCACCGACCCTTTCAGCTGTAACTGATCTAAAACCAGCCTCGCCACAAAATACAAGCAAAGCGTCTCTAGCAGCTAAACTCTGCAATTTGAAACAACAGACAGATTCGTCTGAAGTATCGGCACTCACGTCCAAGACCATTTCTGAAGATGTTATCTGTAGTAAGAGTGAAGAAGATGATGCTATCCAAGATTGTGATGAAGATGAGAATCCCTCTGATCTTGCACTGAATCCTGATCCGGTCTCAGGTTTGGTTACAAACCGTCAGCAGGATGAGGGGCAGGAGGACACAGGAGTGAGAGACTGGATTCATCACTATGACACGGCTGCTGGAAAGACGGTTTATGTCAACAGGGTGACCGGCCTCAGCAGGTACGAGGAGCCAGCGATGGATGACACAGACGTGCGTTGTACTTCTGACATCACCAATATGGCCGTTAGTGTCGTATCCGAAACAGGTGAGTTGGTTCACATGAATATGGAACCAGAATCAGATTTAGACAGAATATTCACTGTGCCTGATTTAACCCAGAAAACAAACACTTTTTTTTTTTAACCACTCATTGCTTTTCCTGTTTGTTGGACTGTAGGGATGGAATACAGGTGTTACCCATTTCAGGTGGATCTAGTGTTGCCTTTCCTGCCTAAATCCAGACCAGAGAGGGTGATTAGTTCAGGGCCTGATTGTAGAGGTACCGCTCAGACATGCCAGACGGTAGATTGTACCGAACACACAACGTCTAAAATGACTAAACTGTGTTGACGTCCAGTCCTGTGTGTCTTCACAGATGATGGAGGGGATGGCTCTAATTCACTTTCCTCGTTGTACTCAAAATGGAAGAATCCAGTATTTGTACATCCTCCAATGGTAAAGAATTTGTTCTAATACTTTGATTTATAAATGTTAATCTATTAAGACCCAACACATTTACATTTGTCACTTTATGATTTGCCTTTAGAGCTTAAACGTGTAACTTCCTTTTTCACATGCGTACATCAATCAGCCATAACATTATAACCACATTAGCACTTCATTGTAGCACCTGATTTGCTGAATGTGTTTAAAAGGTCTTCCCAAGTGTGGTTTTTTTGTTTTTGTTTTTCCATTTCTAACTCAACAAATTCATTTTTTTTGCACAATTGTGTCTTTGTGACAAATCAGGTTTCATCCTCGGCTTCTTTTTTAGCCCAGTTGCAATTTTCTTTTTCACTGTAGCTCATTAATTTGCCTATTTCTTCCATCGAAACATCCAAGGTCAACAAATTTTATTTTGTGCTTGCACTTATTCATGTACTTAATTCTCCATCCAATCTTTCCATGGCAGACGACAGCAGTTACAAACTCAGCACAACCTCATGTAAATATTCCTTTGTGCAGCTTGTCTGTTGTGACTTACACAATTTATTTTTAAAGTAGATCACCCACAAGTGAAAAATTTAATCTGTTTGTGTACAAACACTTTTCTTTAAATTTATATGTATTTGACGTATGTGGTCCACTGAAGACCTCACAAGTTTCAGAACTTGAGGGATCTGCTCACCTTGAACCTTCAAAGATCCAATAGAGGCCCTGCCTCCACCTGTCAGGGCTGTCCTGGTAGCAAGATGGAGGATCTATACAACGCTAGGAAGATGGTTATAATGTTATGGCTGATCACTGTGTATGTGTGTGTATGAAACCTCAAATCACCAAGAACTTTATATAAAGCATCATATAGGCCTGATCTTACTTCAGCTCTCTGACATAATCATGATCAGAACCAATTTTAAATATATTGAGGCCGTTGCATTCCTCGCCGTCACAGCAGGTCAGAGATATTCTGGTAGCCAATGAGAGAACGGTACAATGTTGAGCAGTGTATTTTGTAAGATTTCACTAAATGGGGATGCTTATGATCTGTTGTGGCTGCTTAACATGACGCCATCGAGATGCGAATTTACTGTAAGCCTCTGTGTTGCTCCAGGTCAGAAATAAACCCACTTCCTTTTTTAATGTCTTTAATGCTGATTTATGATCATCGCCATGACAACAGGTCGGCGTTGATGTTTCCAGCGGACAAGCTGACGGACTGGTCGTAAAGATCCACAACATCCTGTTTCCATACCGCTTTTCTAAGGCCATGATTCACTCAATGAAGGCAAATATAACTTTTTCCTTTTTTTTTCTTTCTCCCGCAGTGTCTCAGCAAATCTGAATGACGTGATTTAAAACTGTTGACAGGTTATTAATCAGGTGGATAAAAAGTTTCTCGCGTGCCTCATCGATACAAGCGAAGATGAGCAAGTGGCGCACACTGAACCTGAAGGTACAATCACCAGGCCTTTATCATCGCTGTGGTTTTCTGAAGACCTCAAGTGTTTCATGTCTGTGTGTTTCTCCTGAAATCCCAGGAAACCTGCTGGTGCTGGTGGATCAACACGCGGCACACGAGAGAGTCCGACTGGAAGGTTTAGTCGCGGGTAAACAAAAACATAGTTGAAATGAAGCCACAGTTTGGACCTGGATGTGAGCCGAGAGTTCTAACTGTGTCTGACGTTGTAGATTCGTATGAGGACGACCCAGATGTCACCGGGGAGAGGCGTCTGTGCTCATCAAACATTTTACCACCTCTGCAGATCGGCGTGACGGAAGAGGAGCTGAGGCTGCTCAGGTGTGATGTCTCTCTACCAATCACACAGATATCGCTAAGATATCAACTTTAAAAACTCCAGATTATTGAAATTAGCAGTCAGGATGTCAACAGACAGCAATCCACCTAATGCACATGTCTTTGGGAGAAAACCAGAGTACTAGAGAAAAACCAAAACATATCATCTACATTGATTTGTATTTTATTGTAACCGGAGGTGCAGAGGTTAAAACAATGGTCATCTATTGAGAGTGTGCTTCCATTTACAGAGAAACGTCTGTCTGATTTTTGAGGGAAGGACTTGGTCTCCTCTTTTTTTAGAACCATCTCACTGGGCTCACCTCGGCATGTAATGGCAGCCGTTTAAACTAAAATCCATTAAAATTGCTCACCTTCAAAACGCCACACAAATGTTTAACAAAATAGCCAAGCTTTTTTAGTAAATCTTTGACAAATCCAGACAAAGGAGCTCAAGGTTTGTGAGAAGACAAAAAGTAACTCCACTAAATTACCTAAAATAAAGTTCACAAATAGAACTGAAATGAAAATGCCAAAACACTTAAAGATCTAAAAATGCTTGAGGGGGAAAAAACAACAAAGAACATTGAAAGCTCTTTCTGTCCAGGTTGAAGCTTAAAATTTCCTCCACCAAATACAGTCAGATGGAGGAGGCAGACCAGCAGGGGAGAGGAAGCTGATTCTCTTCCTGCTTCGAGGCCAACTTAACCCGATTCCACCACCAGGGGAGAGCTAACTTCAAACTAATGTGACATTATCATTTTAAATTCAGGGTCAGTTTTACTGCCACTGATACGTTTACTGGACTCAGTATTTTGAAACGATGACAGAATGAAGAGTGAGACTTTTCCCTGCGCCAGCTTTCACCCATGGAGTTGCTTTCGGCCGCACGTGTTTCTGACTGTTGGTACGATGCGGCCGTCGCTGCCAGACGGGTTTCCTCGCCCTGCAGCTGAACCTTTTGGGGTTCAAGCTCACATTTTCTGCTCTGTGCCACAGCAGAGACATCAGGCTGCAGACTTGGCAGCGAGGTTAAGGATTGTGGCAATAAAAATGACAAAGGGGTGGATGCAGCGATGCAGCCTCCAGCATTCTTGTCATGGTCGGTTATATTAATGGTGTTATCCAGATTACCTCCCGGGCCATGATTAAATCCATAAAACCTCAATTCAAAGACATGCATTATGTTGTCTGTTGTGCGTCCAAATATTCCAGTCAGCGTTTCCTGGTGAGAGGAGCTTTAATGGCAAATAAGCAAGTTTCAGACGGTAGAAAAGAGTTTGTGAGGATTCATGTCAGCAGAATGGCCAGTTTGAGACAAGAACACTGGTTCTGTTATTGAAACAATCTATTTGTCTTTGCTTCTGCTGGAGATTAAATCCTTCACAGAGGGAAGACCTGCCTTTCTGGTGTCTTGACTCCAGAAAACCTTACTCACCTTACTTACTTACTTACTTAATACTTACATATCAAGGACTTATTGTGTGGCGTTTGTATGTTCTCCCAGTGCATGCAAAGCTTTTCTTTACTCCAGAGTCCTGCTCCAGTCTAGAAACATGCGTGTTGAAGTAGTATAGAAGAAGGATGAACGGAAAAGCCAAAGAAACATCCCAATTCCAAAACGTAGATTAGATCTAATAATCCATTTATTTTCCAAACATACTCAACAAAAACTGAATCGGCAAACAAAAGAGAAACACTTTTCACTCATTCTTTTCCACACACCTTTATAGCTGATTGGTATCGTTACATAACCAACAATGTGTGCTCGCAGTCTTATAAAGTACATAACACAGGAGAAATCTTTTCATTCTCATGTGAAGCTGCAGCTATTAGCTCAATGCAGTGTTAAGTACATTTAAAGAGGATACAAGTTAATCTGTGCTACACAGAATATCGTAGATTTATTTAATAGCTTTTAATGTGTTGCTCCTGCTTGCCCTATGCTGTTTTATTTATTTTAAAAAAAAAACCATTTGTTCCATCCTGCACTTTAAAGTTATTTGAAATGAATCAGGAATTGATGGATTTCTCCTTCCACAGACACCTTAGTGAATGTTTCCTCAGCTGTAGATTGAAACAATGTTCTTGAATGTCAGATTTCTTTAAAAAGAGAAATGTTGGCAGTCCTGTCCCGCGTCCTTTAAAGTTAGAGCATGGAGCATTTTCTCTCCCATTCGATTGTGCTTATCGTCTCACACGTGATTTATCGTCAAGAAGCCAGTGTGGTCCCTGCAGATCGTCCTCTCGTCTCCCTCCAGGTCGTGTCAGTCACATTTGCGGGTTTTAGGCCTGGATGTGACTTTCTCGCAGGCTGCAGATCCTCAAGTGTTGGTAGCAAAAGTCCCGTTGTGCTTCGCAGAGAAAGAGCACAACGAGCGGCGGCGGGGCCGACCATCTGTTATCAAGACAATAGTGGAGGTAAGACTCATTAACCACCCCGTTTACTGTCACAAAGGAAAGACCTGATGTTCACTGCTCTGCTTTATCGCCTGCAGGAGTATATTCGAGAGCAGACTGAGGTGAGATTTGATTTCTAACGACCATTTCTCTCAGTTTCATTATTTTATAAATGTATGACGACTTTCCCTAATGTCTTTCAGTTGCTCCGCTCCACCGGTCGAGTCAGAGGAGCTCTACCTCTCACTGTTCTGAAAGTGCTTGCCTCCCTCGCATGTCACGGTAAAGAATAGTCTCTCCTCTCCATCGCTGGGATTTTCTTTTCTTTTTCATTCATTTTGAGTTTAAAACCTTCACACTTTCCATTTCGACAGGCGCCGTCAAGTTCAACAGCGCTCTCAGTAAAGACGAGTGCCACAGCTTGATATCGTCCTTGTCCTCGTGTCAGCTGCCTTTCCAGTGCGCCCACGGCCGCCCGTCCATCGCTCCCCTGGTGGACGTTCTTCATCTGGACAAAGATCAGACGGTAACAGGACGTTGGAGCATCTCTGAACTGTAAAGCAAACATTTATTAAATCAACCTGATAGTGACTGTACATTCGTCTCCCTGCAGGAACTCCAGAAGCCCAACTTAAAAAAGCTGAGGAGGATGTATAAGGCATGGCAACTTTTTGGAAACGGATAGATTGGGGTGTATCTAATTTAAAGAGCATTTCTATAGTTTTTATCGTGAGCTAAATTATTTGTGTTATTTAAAAAGAATTATTTAATGTCTAAAATGTTCTTTTTTTTTCTTAGTCTGATTTCTTAAATGTTTTGATACATATTAAATGAACTTGATTAAGATCTTGTATGTTTTATTCCAGCTCCACTTTCCTGCCACAGTTCATAATCGTACGTTTGAGGTGACAGAGCCACTTTGCCACCTCCACTAACAGGATTTAAAAGAATTACGGTTGACGATTGAGTGAAAATAACAAATAATAAGTCTTCAGAAATAATTGGTATGCATGTGTGTGATACTCTACTTTGAAGGGGGTGTCAAACATAAGGCTTGAGGGACAAAACTGGCCCGCAAGCAGCTCCAACTCGCCCATCAAGCTACCAATATTTAATGATATTTAGAAGAAGAAAAAGGTCACGGTCAGACATGAATAACAGACAATTATCTAGGTGCTCGAAAAGAGGAAATACTAAATAACACGCTGAAATGTGACATAAAACGTTGCAGTTTTTCTTACCACAAAGTGAGAAAACCTTTCAGGATGTGTCCTCCTTCAGGAAATACACATTTTAGACTCTCAAAAAGCTTCACAGCTGCACTTTTCTGCCCAACAGTGACTTCCTGCTATTCTAAACTCACAGTAATAATATATTGTTTAATCCATTTCCCATCTGTGTACTGAGGAGTTTCACAGCTTTAACTCACGCTATGAATAGGTGCTGCTGCTATGAAACGGGTTTTGTTTTTGTTTTTTTAATTTCCAGGCTTCATGCAAGTTGCAGGAAATAATGAATGATCTTGCAGTGAATGATTTAGAATTGGAGGTAAATCTTCCGGTGCACCTACCAATTGTTCAAATCTCATGTTGAACTAGTAGTGAGAAGCTTCTGGACCTGAACAGTGATTTTTGGGGAGGGGTTTGGGTGGCTGGGTGGTGGAGTGGGGGGGCTCCCAAGGTTCCTCCTGCCTGTGGTCCGCAGACAGTCTGGAAACGCTCCTGGCATAAGAAGACTTTTTATTGATCTCTTAACAATTTATATTGTTAGACATTAGTTATAGGAGCTAGTGAAGGAAGGTGCAGAGACTTGGAGGAGGATTCATGCGGTTCAAGCTCTATGAGAGGATGATCCACACCAGATCCAGGTGCAGGGATCCTCCAGGGGACGTGCACAGCGCGTGGACACACTGGCTGCTGCTGTAAAGGAGGTGAGGATATGTGTGTGTGGGGGGGGGGGGGGGAGTGAAGGATGCTGCTCCTGACTCCCTCCTCCCCCACAGTTCCGGGTCATGCCACGTGACTCGTCCGCCCCCACATGTCCAACCTCTCCTCCCTCTTCCCCACCATCTCCCAAGTAAACAATTCAGCCTCATTTCATTATGTCTGCTGACACCCTCCGGTTCTCATCTCTGATCAAAGCCTGTCAGACATTTACAAATCAAACTCTCACGATTCTGGAAATATCAAAATAAGCTAAGAAAATAATAAAAAAATATCATTACATTACACATTCAGTCTATTTTCAGGCTGTTTGTTCAAAAACGTGACGTGTGACCTTGGGCCGAAATATGCATTGTTAAATAAAAAAACAAAAACATGTGATCGTATATCTTCATCTCTGGAGTGTTTTAGCCTTGAATAAAATGCGCCAGATCATTAAGTTTTCATCGTCCAGGAAATGGCTACATGTGGATTTATAAATAGTCTCACGTTTCTCATCCCATATATCGCATTAATGAGAAGCCGATATTTATGAATGGGCGAGAGGGCGCGCGCATGGCGTTGGGGTAGGCGGACAAACCGCGTGCACGTGAACGCAATTATTAATATATAGCGCCACAGAAGATGTATAATATAGTATATATGCAATAATAAGGTTTATAAACATGTTGGCCGGTGTGACAGTCAGTCTGCGCCCCCCCTCCCCCCTTGCAGATGGTACAGCCCCGGTTCATTCATAAAATTCTAGCAGAGCATAAAAGGAGGGGCTTGCATCCTGGTCGTCCAGTTACCAGGTATATACCTGGAGGAGAGACCCGAGCTGCTGTGCCCAGAGCCAGGCCACAGCCTCATCTGTCACACATCTGGACTTGTGGCTGTTTGGTGTGTTTGTTTGTTTTTTTATCTTTTCTTTTCTTCTTCTTTCTCTCGTTGCTGCTTCGTGGTGTTTGACATGGATTCAGTGTTTCCCACCTGCCGGACGGAGTCTCCTGTCGGGACAGAGGCGAGATCTCCAGATTCCTCCTCAGAGAGCAACGCCAAGGTATGGAGGCGTTATTTATCACCTCAGACTCACATTTAAACACCCCCTCTTTTTTATTTAAATGTCTGCTTCTTTTTTATCTTCAAGATGGGGGGAGGGGAGGGAAGGGGGTGGGGGGGGGGGGGGGGGGCTGATTGATGAGATTTTAATTAACTCGGTGTTAAAACGTCATATTTCCTTCTCTGTATCCACCCGCTGTGAATGAAACTTGCAGCAGATGCGTGTTGTTCGGTGGGAATGTGGGATCGTCGGGTTGTTATGATCCCGACGTCCTGGGACCGAATGTGCGCGTGTCGATGCAGCGGTTCATTGAGAAAAATAAATCCATTCAGGAGACTCCACAGCAGCCCTGCGTCAGTGCTGACGTCAGGAACAATGATAAAGTCAAATATTGATCTGGAGGATCTATTTCTGGTCGGGGTATATTTCAAGAAAACACAACACATGCAGGATATCCTCTGATTTACAAAATGATCACAGTATTATTATCTTTTTTTAGACTTAATCGATTGATCACGACATTGAGATCCACCTGAAATATCAGTCATCTTTCAAAGAGAATGTTTTCTTAGTGCTCATTGTGGATTATTTCCATTTTTCCAGGAGGTCTGCGAGGACATGAGTGGTGAAGACACTTCTTTTGTTCCAACAGTTACAGCAATTTCCTCTACCCCGGATTTCCAGTGGATGGTCCAGCCTACGATTATTACATCTGTCTCCCCGTCTCTGGGTAGCAAGCAAGCCAATGAACAGCAAAGCTCTCACCAGGCAACACCCAAAGCGGGCGGGAATAAGGGGAAAAATGCTGCCAGAAAGGGGAAAGCGGAGCAGGTGGGTCAGCTCAGCTGAAGCCTACCTGCCATTGGACAGAATGGTCAATGGTGCACATTTACATATGCCAATCTGAATTCCTTGTGTGCAACAGTGCTATTGTGCCTGCTCCTGTGGAGCTGTGTGCCTTCCTTAGCCACTCAATTCATATTCAGGTCACAGCAAGTCTGCAACAATGGTCTATTTTTAGACGCATTGCAGCGAAACATGCTTTTCCCGGTCTTGAGAGGCTGAGCTGGCATCAGATGTGGTGTTTTTAGAGATAAAATGGCTGGATTCTTCAAGGTAATCACTGAGCTCTCTCTGTTGCTTCCCAGCTCTCTCCAGAGGAGGAAGAGAAAAAGAGGGTAAGAAGGGAGAGGAATAAAATGGCTGCAGCAAAGTGTCGCAACAGACGGAGGGAACTAACAGACACCCTGCAATCTGTAAGTAGACAGTGATCCATGTACTCGGCTGCCATGTGCACCTACTGCCGTGTGTTTTCCGTGCGGATGATTGTGGATGTCGATCTGTGTGAAGGAGACGGACAAGCTGGAGGAGGAGAAAGCAGCCCTGGAGACGGAGATCGCCAACCTGCTCAAGGAGAAAGAACGGCTTGAATTCATCCTGGCGTCCCATAAACCGGCGTGCCAGATGTCGGAGGATCTCGAGTCGATTTTCCAGGAGCCCACGGGCTCTCCAGAGCTGCCTCCGAGTCCGGATGAGGACAGACTCCCAGAGGACGGTACCCAGGAGGCTCCCTCACTCCAGGACATGGACATACCCAGCGACCCGTCCACCGCCATCTCCGGGAACTCCAACATCCTGCTGTGTGCCAGCGCCGAAATCAACATCTGCGATCTGGAGCCGTCTCTGGACATTAAGGAGGGGCTACTGGACAACATGCTGCCCAGCCTGGAGGACAAAAGCCAGACGGAGACGGCCCGGTCCGTGCCGGACATGGACCTGAGCAGCTCCCTCGGGGTGTCGGACTGGGAGACGCTGTACAAGTCGGTGTCCGGCGACCTGGAGCCTCTCAGCACCCCCGTGGTGACCTCCACCCCCACATGCAGCAGCTACCTGTCCGTCTTCACGTTCTCCTGTCCCGAGCTGGACTCTCTCACGGAGGGACTGGACGGCCATAAAGGAGGCGGAAACAAGACGGAATCCGTTGACATCCTCAACTCCCCGACCCTCCTCGCCTTATAATGCCCCGTCGCTCTGGTTGAAAGGAGACGAACGATGTATGTCCCAGTGTGCTGTAAACACTTCAAGGACGACGTCCCCGAAATGTCTTGTGCGTGACGAAGCTAACATATAAACTTTTCTCCAGATACATAACCAACAGAGTGATGTAGCTATAAAGCATGGCTTTTGATTCGCCGGGAGGCTCCGAGACAGTTCTGATTTTAAAACGCATGCCGAGAAATTCCAACTACTTTTTCAAAGGTCATATATATATCTGATCTGTTCCTGGATCTAAGGTGTAATGTGGAATTTAATGTGACCGTATGGTTTTGGTGTTTTGGTGTCAATAGTGTATTGATTGCTGTAAATGTATTTACATATTCATCTATGTTCAGTACCCGCATACCTCAACGTCATCAACTGTGGTTTGACCTCATCGTTAAAATGTTGAAAGTTTTCCATGAAAACATCCAGTGCTATATACTATATATAAATATATATATATACTGTATATCTTATCAAGATGTAACTTATGATTTATTTTTTTACCTTTCAGATTTTGACTTATTTGTTAAATTGAAGAATAAGTGAAAATGGGCATCGATTGCTTATCTATGCTGCTGAATACCTACAATAAATCTACATTCACAGTATAGTCTTGTGCCGTGCTTTAAGGAGAAGCAGCCCCGCCATCCGGCTGAAACTGTTGGGACTTTGTGTACGGGAGCTTCTTACTCACAGCCACACCGATTAAATTGCACTCAGTTACAAGCAAAAGTATGTTATTTGCGTGCACAAATAATAAAATACCCAGAAAATTGAGTTCTGGTAATATTTACAGCAGTACAAGCACCGGTACTTTGCAGGATTGTTCTTTTGTTCAAGAAAAATTACAGTTGTGAACATTTTTAAAAGCACCTTTCTCTTTGTATTTGTATTTCATTATATGCATTATTGTATAGGTTATAAGACTAATATTTAAAGTGGCACATTGGTTACCTCCACCTTTGCATAGGCTATAAGGCTGCAAGTTACCTTATCACAATAAAGTATATATAATATATTACCTCCACTCTTGAGGTTGAAAGGTAACTAATCGTAGCAATGTAAGTATTCGTATCCTGTTATATCCATTCATGCAGATGTTGTCAATCTGCGAGGTAAGTAATTTGTTCACATTACAGTGACGTGAGTAATTATAAAATATGGTTCCTCTTCTAATGCACAGGCTGCATGGCATCAAGGTAACTTAACAAAGTAATGTATTTGTTATATATTACCTCCAACTTTGCATGTTGCCAAGCTGAAAGGTTATTAATTGTAGGAATATAAGTATGTGTAATTTCTTGTATCCACCCTAACATGGTTTACACATACAGTAATGTGAGTATTTATAATTCATTTCCTCCACTCAGGCATAAGTTTTATGGCTTCAAGATAGCTTTTTACAGTAATGTATTTGTATTTACACTGTTTTCTCCTTTACATACGTTTCAGGGATGTAAAGTAACCTATTACAGTACGGTGAGTATTTTTAATCTGTTACTTCCTTCTTTGCGCCGCTCATAAGGCTCCAAGCTAAGTAATAATTACAGTAATGTGAGTTAGTGTAGTTAAATATATCCGCCTATGCAAAGATGTAAAGACTGCAAGGTAACGTATGACAGTAATGGGAGTACTTGTGATTCATTGTTTCATTTCTTTCTTTCTTCTTTATTTTACAGAAAATGGCAACAACTATGAAGATATGACTTTTATTGTTTCATGTGACACAAACAATAACTAGGAGGAAATAACAGAAAACATCTATTTGCATAAAGTCAGTACTTATATATATATATATATATATAATGTATTTCTTATTTCACTTCAAAACTTAGAGACCATTTTGTGCAAATCAATCAACTACAATTCAGGTTTAAGAAATAATTTTAATTAAGAGGTTGTAATGTATCAAAATAAAAGCCAAGGGGTGTGTGAATAATTGTGCCAGGCACTGTAGGTAACATATTTCAGTATTGTGAGGTTATAGGTTTCAAGGTAAGTAATTACTACAATTTAAGTATTTGTAATTAGTCTGTCAGGTACATATTTACAGTTACTTTCACTCTTGTAATGGAAGGCAGTTAAAGTATTTACATATTTAGCTGAGGCGTGTGTGTGTGTGTGTGTGTGTGTGTGTGTGTGTGTGTGTGTGTGTGTGTGTGTGTGTGTGTGTGTGTGTGTGTGTGTGTGTGTGTGTCCCTGCAGCAGTCTGACTCTGCAGCTTTTCTTTCTTTCACTCCCTTGATGGGAGGAGCGGTGCGACTTCCCCACAATGTACTTTTTTTTTTTTTTTTTTTTAACATCCCTGCTGCTTACGTTTGGCTGGCGGAGCCCTAATTTCCGCATTCCCAAATCCTCCCAGATTGGGGATCACGTTTTAGAAAAATCGGTCTGATGCAACGATTCCCACTTTTTAAAATCTACTCTCGACCCTCGGCTGAGCAGAAGAAAGGACATTTGTTGCACCTGGGATCAAAGTCAGGTCGGTGAAACTTCAACTTGCTGCGTGTTTGGCTGCACGCGCGGAGCCGGAGCGGCGGCTCGCGGGTCGCCTCGGCTCGGCGCGCGCGCGCGGCTGCGCTCGGCTCTTCTCGGCTCGCTGCGCCGCTTTTTGGTGGCGTTATTCGGGGAGAGCTGACACGTTGCTGAGCATGCTGCAGCGACGGAACCATGCCTTTTGTTTGCACGCTGCTTCCACACCAACCGAGCTGCGCATCGCAGAACAAAATGTTCCTCCGGTTCCGTCCAGCCGGAGTCCTGCTCCCAGCAGCCCGCTGGACACCCGCATTTATTTAACTCCGATGTGGAGACAAAGTTACGTAAGATTAACGCAGCACTAGGAGGGGGGGAGGAAACCCTAAACTTCCGCTTTCAACGGGAAAAACCAACATCCACCAAAACAGCTCAACCTGCTGGGAACAATCCTCCTGTAATGACTGGAGCGTCCTCTTAATGTGTGTGCAAAGCCTCAAACTCCAACAAATAGAGTCAAAACTTCTTCAAACTCTTTATTTTCTTACGTCAGGAATCTGTGACCTGCAGCTCTGGAGTCACATGTGACTTTTCCATCTTGTTTTTATTATATTTACATGCCAGACTATCTTATCTCAGGGCTGCAGCAGTGATTCAAAAGGCCAAATAGCTACAAAGATTGTGTTTATTTAAAGTATTACAAGTATTTGTGACTTAAACTGCATTTAATTGCATTGTCATTGGCAGGAAGTCGATTTAACTTACCTGTATTACATATCTACATCCAAAACACCTCAGACACTGACTTACATAAAGTTACAATTCTCTCTAGAGCAAGCCTATCTATCTATCTATCTATCTATCTATCTATCTATACCTATATATATTTACTGTATATACCACTGCAAAAGTTATGATGCTACACAGTGCTAGTTGTACACAAGTACATTTAAAGTTAAAATGTAGATCAAAAGGCTTTAAAGTTAGTTCAGAAGTGATTTGAAAGTATAGAATAACATTACATGCTGTACCCCAATACTATTACATTTACATGCATAGAATGATTCTCAATAAGTACAAATGCTCAAATAAGACTCCATAAGTGTGTATGTGAGTATTTGTAATTTGTGCTCCGAGGTAACTTAAAGTATATCTAAAAGGCAGTTAAAGTTCAAAGAAAATATAACAGGTGCATGAAAGTGTTTTCACATCCGACAGAAACAATAGAAAGTAAACAAATATTCATATAAAGCATCACCGATACAGCAATGCTGTTATTTACCCCTGATTTCCCTGAAGGTTTTAAATCCCATTTCCCTCCTTTTATTAACCTTCGTTGTTTCCTCAGCTTTGGTGAGTTTGAAGACAGACGCGGTTTATGGCCCTGGCGTGTCAACACCACATTGTTTCACTTTGACTCTTTGACCAACAGGAAGTGCAAAACTGAAAGTTATTCCCACAGTTCTCACTGGCGATAAAAGTAACACAATACAAATACATTACTGCAGTCAAATAGTTTGGTCATTTTCAAACTCAAACACATTTCTGCTTCTGATCTCTATTTATTTATTTATTATTGTGTCACTTCATAGAGAAACATGAGCTACAGGTGATCAGATACCTCCTTTTTAAAAAGTATTCTGTCACAGTTTAAACAAAATTAATAGTTTAGAATAGTTTTTTGCAGTTTTTTTCACAGTTGCATCCGAAAACTTTGACTAATATTGAAAGGTTAAATGTTTTGTCATATTTTTACTTGTGTAACATGTAAACAGAAGCGAGGTGGAGACTCTGCTTCAGAAAAGGAGTAAAAAGTGAATCTTTAAATGTTTTTGAGATACAGTATTTTAAAATGTTCATGAACTGCAAGCTAAAGATTTGAAATGTCACAATACACTCTAAATAATTAATGCTGCACAGCATAATGCAAATCTATCATTAGTCACAATATCGACATGTTCAATATCGCGAAATCGTGAGAAAATCGTGTTTCGATGCTCTTTGCCTTCATGCCCTCCGGATATGAAACCACCTCGGTTAGAATTTGAAAGAAAAGTGGGATTAATCATCATAGATTCAGAAGCTTGTGCGAATCAATGACAACGTTTGAAATGATAGAGATATTTGGAAGACATTGATGTCCTTGAGTGGTTGTATCAATCACAAATCACATTTTTATTGCAATATCAATCAAGATTATGGCACGCAGCCTCAGGGATAAATGTAAGATATAAGGATGTTTCTGTTTTAATTAGATATATGTCTAAAAAAAAAAAGGTATACTCTTTAATTGTATCCAGTGAAGCTTGCAGTTTCTTTTGTCCCTAAACGTCCTATCCACACACTAGGGAGTGTGGGCTCCGTCCGATTGGCCAAATATGAATCAGACTGCAGGCAAACATGCAACGTTTGCACTATGTTGATATCAGGATAAACGTGTATCTCGATCTTTTTCTAAATGACTTGTACGTCACTTCAATTTAAGCAATGTACCGTGATGAAACTCTGATGAGAAGCCAGGTGTCTGTTTTCTGCCGTGATATTTGCAACGCTGCAACGCTGCATAAAGGCCTCAGATAGTCAGCTGGAAACCTGCTGAGCTGTTGTCGTAGTTTCCTGTATCTCTGGCTGACCTTTCCCTCACACTCTGCATGCCATCCCTTTTGCATGTATGTAAAAGTTAAGACATCTGCAACCACAAAAGGGTGAAAATCAGTGGCAACAACACGACTGAAGCACATTGCGCTGTGTGTTTGAACTGATATGGCACTCCCGTCGCAGTGAGGCTCGTAGGGAGTAAACCACAGGAAACGGTCATTATCTGCTATTTGCTGCCTTTGAACAAAGTAGAATTTATTACAGTCTGCAATGTGCACGGGGTGATGTCTATTCTTAGTCTCTAGAGATTAAAATCTGTCATTTCTTGCCAGTATATTCATAAAGGGCTGTATATGAATTCTAAAACTAAAAACAAAGGTAGCACAGTAATGAAATAACCCTAAAATCTGAAGCCTCAGCATCTGTTTCCAGAGAGAAAGGAACTGTGGGCCTCGGGTAAATGCTTTCTCCGAGTCATTTGAGAGACTGCTGGTTAAATAAAACAAGCACTTATTTGTTTCTTATTCTGTCAATGCAGAAATATCTTATTTCCTACACTCGCGTCATAAATCAGGCCCCACTATGTGCCTTAACAAGCAGCGCAGACAGTTTTCATTGATCTGATGATGGAGTTTCTGTCTGACCTTCACCCCCCCCCCCCCCCCCCCCCCCCCACACTCCCCCACCCCACCCCAGCTGTGGTCACGGCCGAGTCTGACGCGATGCCAGGACAAATCCCAGACCCCTCGGTGACGGCGGGCTCCCTGCCCAGCCTGGGCCCCCTGGCTGGAATCTCGGCCACCACGCTGACGGACAAGCTCAAGTTCGGCGACCTGCAGGAGTTCGGGACGATGCTGTCGCCGCTGCACTTCCTGAACAGTCTGGGGAAGAGGCCGCTCGTCGTCAAGACCGAGGTGAGCTCACGCTCGGCAAACACTGAACGAATTTCAAATGGTACGGTTTAACTTTCTGGTTACGTTTTACTTTTAATCTGTGTGTCCGCTTTAAAAATCAATGGTATCAGTTAAAAACCACGAGAAATTCAAAGTGATCCTCTTTGCTGCACCTGGATGCAGGTTCAAGCCAGCGAGAGGAGACGCATGTGTCCACACAGGGTGGAACAAATACAAACTGCATGGAAATGGATGCGTACAAAGCTTCCATTCAAAGTTCGGTGCAAGTAAAAACAAATGATCTAAGTTGCAACTCGAGGTTTCTCCAAGATTTCCTTCACTTACAGTCTCCAGGCAGGTCTCCCCTGCAGGGAAATGGAAAAAAAAACACTGTAATGTCACCGTGTTTTATGTCTTCTCACATATTGCAGTCGCCAAAAACACTGGCGTTATTTAGGGCAAGGGAAAGTTATTTATAGCGCAGCATTCAGACACAAGGCAATTCAGTGCTTTACAAAGAAATAATGGGACTACATTAAAGCTTATAAAAGAAATCAAAGGAATACATTCATTTAAGTAGAAGGGTAGTTGCTGAAAAAAGGCTGGTAAAAGTTAATTGATTCAACTCAAGTTAAAGTGACAAACTGCAGGACCGGAAATGTGAAAATCTTCACGATTCAGCTTGTGTTCATTTAAAATCCTGCCGGACTTTATGTAAAACACTGTGATTAGTTTTCAGATGTAGAAAGTAAAAAGTAAATAGAGGAAGTAAAAATGAAAGATGAAACTGGACTTTATGTGGCTCCTGAACTAAAATGTGTTTGACACGCCTGATTTAAGCAATATACCAGTACATCACTCCCTCCAGTTGCCATTATAACTTTTTATAGCTTGTTTTTAACTGTCTTTTAACATTTTCAGTATGTACAGTGACTTTGAGTGTTCTGAAAGCAACTTCTATATCATACTTATCATTCTTTTGGTGTAGTTTGTCTCATTTGTGTTTCATTCAAAGTCACTTGTGATAGACTGAGAGGTATTTAAAATACCTTAATGTAACCTCATATTCAGTACTTCTATTAAAATAATCTGAATAAAGAAGGGTAGAAATCAAATAAAGTGACATCGAGAATGAAGTTAGTGGTGAATTAAAACTATAATGACGTTAAATAAACACACATTTTCAGAACTGAATTTGTTGTAACAGTTGCGGCCAAATTTAAAGATTCACCAGAAATTTGAAGATGAAAATATTTCGGTCAATACGTTACTGTGCATTTCCTAAAAAGTTGGGACGTTGTGTTAAATGTAAGACCAGAAATGGTTTCGGCTCGCGTCCTCCCCCCACTCGGAAAACCTGTGTCAGATATTAAAGCAAACTGTGTGAAATATGTTGGTATGTGTAGATCTGCTCCAAGTGAACCGACTCAGTAAAACCTGAATCAACAGGTCCATCTAGTGGACAAAGGACAACATGTTAATATATGAAAAGAATTGACAAGGGGAAAAAGAACTTTCTAAAAGTATTTTTAATGACACACACAGGTTTTATACGCCATCAGTAACAAAACCTTGAACAAAGATTTGGTTCATCATTTTATGACTGTAAATAATAAACTATTATATCATGATAGAAAACAGTTAATAATATGAGAAATATTGTAAATGTGGTTGTTAATGGAGCTTATTTGTTTATTTATTATTACTCTTTATTTCTTATGTCCGAATGAGTTTTAATTTAGCTCATGTTAAATATTTTACTAAGATGTGCAACAATCATGAGAGATTTCAGAAACACAGCAAATAAGCTTCTTTCACGTCAAAGATCAACGATTTGTTGGTACGCACAAAAAAAAAAACACACGACCCAGTGTATTAATTAATTAATGCATTAATCTAATCAAGTTCTAATTCTGGTGTACTGAAAGATGGATGGAGTTAAGTGTGCATGCAGATGTAGATTCAGTCTGTTTTCCCTCCTGACGTCCTGCAGAGAGACGAAGAGGAGGAGAGGAGGAAACGAAGACGAGAGAAGAACAAGGTGGCAGCAGCTCGATGTCGAAACAAAAAGAAAGAGAGGACAGATTATCTACAGAAGGTGAGCGGCTTCATCTTCTCTCTGGTTTCATGCTACACGGTGGCGTCGTGGCAAGTTATTGACTTTGAGCTCCTCCTTCAGTCCAAACGCATGAACGTTGGAGAAACTAGAGTCTCTCAGTTGACTGTGGGTGTGAACGAGAGTCCCCAGTCCCAGTTACCTGGGAATGCACCGTTGGTTTATCCCATCTGTTGTCGTCCTCCCGCAGGAATCAGAAAGACTGGAGATGTTGAACTCCGACCTCAAAGCCCAGATCGAGGAGCTGAAGCTGGAGCGGCAGCAGCTGATCCTCATGCTGAACCGCCATCGCCCCACGTGCATCGTCAGGACGGACAGTGTGAAAACCCCGGAGAGCGAGGCCAACCCGCTGCTACAGCAGCTGGAGGCCAAGTGACGGCGGCGGCGTCGGCTGAGTCGCGGCAGCCAACCAGCAGCACTTACAGTTTGTGTGGAGCCTTCCTGGTGGGGGCCGGGGGCGACCCCCACCACACTGTCCTTCCTGTACCGTAAGGCTCGGCGCACTAAACCACAACATGTGGATGCTCGGACAATGTTTTGGCCGTTTCTGTTCACTTTTTTTTTTTTCTTTCCCTGTTCTTTACTTTTTGTTTGTCTTTTGATCCACAGAAGTCGAGACACAAGCAGTTTGTATGAAGTTCAGCTGAAACACAGTGAAGAGTCTCTCATTGACCCTGTTATCCACTACTAAACATAATGATTTTAACAATTCACTCGATAATGACCCGTATTCCCTCGACTCCGTCGATATCTGGACTTTCAGCATTACTTCAGCTCTGTGTACCTCCACAGTGGACTGACAATCAAACAATAATCTTTTAGGACCGAAGGCTGTCGAGCACCGCAGGAGGCTGAAACATCCACGTCCACTGTGTTGGAGCACAAAGCCGATAAGATGAAAACTGTTTGTACAAATATACACGAACCTGCTAGTTATATATGGTTATAAAATGGTTCATATGAGATGAAATGATTTGGATCATCTTGATTTTGAATTAAAAACGTAGGCGGACGTAGTGGAGGTTTTGGGTGGAGTCGATAGAAACGATTACAGGATTGTTTAATTCACACTTAAAGAGGGAAAAGTAGTTCTTTACCATC
This sequence comes from Lipophrys pholis, assembly GCF_963383615.2. Taxonomy (NCBI): domain Eukaryota; kingdom Metazoa; phylum Chordata; class Actinopteri; order Blenniiformes; family Blenniidae; genus Lipophrys; species Lipophrys pholis. Next base: position 21,438,398 of record NC_137633.1, read on the forward strand.
CATCAAGTTAATAATCTTTACAATGTTCTGCTTCTTTTGGTTCTTGGCAGAACGAATGAGCCTTTTCTTTTTCTCCTTTATCCCAAAGTTTTGGCGCAGGCGTCATGTATGCACATATATATGGAGTGTTTACATTGTACTTTATTTTCTGTCATATTGTTACTACCATTTATGTTTTTTATACTTTTGTATATGATGTTATATAAGCATATAAGCTATACAAATCTTTTGTATATCCAAATGAAATAAATGTTTAGTTTCTTTTTTTTTTTTTTACTGGATTGTTTGAGTCCTTCCAAAGACTATTTTAAAATGTTGTTTTGGGCTTTTTAATGACTGAAATTCCTGGTAAACATCTCCACCTTGTGGTAAGATGCAGGACAACTTATTAAGCCATTTCATTTTCTTTAGTTATAATTTCATCTAAGAATTTCGGCATTAACAGGAGGGTTTTGTGAGATTTTACAAAATGTAGATCGTTGCTGCATTGTCTGATCTACTAGTGACATACATTTGGCAGTGGACATACATTTGATCCAACCTGTGGTAAAAATAATGAAGGAGTCATGTAGATTAAAAGTAGGGAATGTGTCCTCCATTTCTCCCGGGAAATTGCACCCTGGTTATGTGATATTTATATATTTTAAGGACTGAATGTATGTGTGTAGTATAACATGATTCTAAAGGTGTCTGTAATTTTGTCAAATGAGAAATGCTTTTATTTTGGCAGCTTAACAGATTTGCTTTTCATAATCTGTGTGCCGGCTCTTTTTAGGTCAAATATCTATTTTATGGACACAAATACGCCGTCATTTAAGTTACAGGAGCTCATCTTTATTTCCAAGAAATCAACAAAAATCCCAAACCCCTCCCCCCAAAATAAAAGTCCACAGAAGATCACTGGAGAAAAAAAAAGACATGGAACACAGACAGACCAACTGCCCACAGAAGACACCTGATAAAAGCCAACAGGTGCATACAATCACACATTCAGGCTCAGATGAAACTCGTCAATCATCAATCGTCAACTATTTAACTTGTACATAAACCAAATCCCATCTCACCCAGGCTCAACTGGCAGCATGATAACTACATAAAAACATTAAACGACTTCACTGAGTTTCAGTGCAAAATACAAAGTACTAAGATAGGTTACATTCATTACACTTTTAATAAAATACGTCATGAACAAGTAGAAATCTGTTTAATTAACAAGGATTTTCAACCTGTAATGTGTCAAAGTCTTCAGTTTCTTTGAACTCAGTGTTTTTGAAGCCTTTAACATGCACGTTTCAACCGTCTTGGCATAGCGTTGATTCTGATGTTTTTTTTCCAAGAAACAGTAAAGAAAATAAGAAGTCTTTCCTTTTATTAAAAAAATGATAGCGTCCCTCTCCTTTGGTTAATTTTCTTCAAAAGTTCATATCACAGCCACTTTGACACTCCTGCAGGCCAGTTTACCCCTAATTTAGTCTATAAAGCACTTTTCTTCCATGTTTTGATCTTTTTCAGTTAATCATTTCCATTAGTTGCCATTTTCAGAGACTCACAGAGCTGTTGTTATTGTGCTGCATTTGTCTGGCCAGATTTGACCCAACGTGTAACATGTGTGTCTATATGTCCATATAAAAAATGTGATCAGTTTTTATTAAGGAACACGTGGAAAACGAGTGTTTCTCCAACACAGAGGCGCTCTTTGTTTTCACTAGGATGGATTTAAGTCAGATTAAAGAGGCCATAAGTGAAGGATCAGGGAAAGTCTGTGGGGGGGTAATAATAGGAACTTGTTTATAAATCAGAGGAGTGCTGGGCAGGTTTGTGGCACATTGATCTGTGCAGCTGGGGATCAAGCAGATCTGGATGCTCCTCCGTGGAGTTTGTTTGCGCCTGTTTGAGTGCAGGTTTGTCTCTGGTGGAGTTTGTTTCCCGCTCGGAGCTGCAGGCGCGCAGTGTCTCACGGTCACTTCTTATCTCAGCTGCTGCTGGGAGGAGTAAAAGTCAGCTCCACTGCAATCGAGGGGATTTCTCTCAAAGCTGTGTGAAGTTATCTGAGGAAAGATTCTCTTTCATTCTCTCCTTGCTGTGTGTTTATTTTATTTATTTATTTATTTATTTTTTGCATTACTGGACTTCTTAGTCTTGGGAGTGCGCTTATTGGAGCAGAAAATGAGCGAGTGCAGCGCCCGGGATGCCAATGGTCCACATCTGGGCACCAAAGGTCCAGATGTGGAGCAGATCGAGTGCAGCAGCAGCAGCAGCATCCCGCACGGAGGCGGCGGAGGCTCCGCGGCCGCCACGCGTCTTTCCCGGCGGCGCTGGGTCATCGTCTTCCTCTTCAGCGCCTACTCTCTCAGCAACGCGTACCAGTGGATCCAGTACGGCATCATCAACAACATCTTCGTTAAGTTCTACAACGTGAAAACCTTCGCCATAGACTGGCTGTCCATGGTCTACATGCTGACCTACATCCCGTTCATCTTCCCGGTCACCTGGCTGCTGGACCGGAGGGGGCTGCGCCTCACTGCGCTCCTGGCCAACGCGCTCAACTGCGCCGGGACTTGGATCAAAGTGGCCAGCGCCCAGCCGGACTTCTTCTGGGTCACCATGCTGGGCCAGTGCGCCAGCTCCCTGGCTCAGGTCTTCATCCTGGGCATGCCGGCGCGACTCGCCTCCGTTTGGTTCGGAGCGGATGAAGTGTCCACCGCCTGCTCCATCGGAGTCTTCGGCAACCAGGTGAGTGGCTGTCGATTTGTTTTCCTTTTAGAAAATACATAACTTAGAGCATACAGGGTTGTCACAGGGAATAGGAACAGAATTCAATCGGATTCCAACACACATTTTTGTCCAGAGTCAAAGTGAACTTTATTGTCAATTCTGTGCATACAAGACACAGTGGAATCCAAACGTTGTCTCACTTGCCCTCCTACAGTGGAGAAATATATAAACCAAAATAATAGTAATAAAAAGAATGAGAATATAGACTAAATATATATCACCCAAAATGAGAATATTGAAACTAGTCAAGAAAGAATGCAGCAAGATTTTAAAATAAATTACAAGTGAAATGTGCAATATATAACACAATATATTCTTTAATGTGCACCATCAAATACAATATACCCTGAATACACAATATATAATCCAATATACACTAAAATGTGCAATATATAATACAATATACCCTGAAATGTTCAGTATATACTACAATATTGTATGGGCAATATACAATACAGTGTAGTTTCAGAAAAGCTGTAATAGCCCATCGATACAAAATGTTCATAAGACCTCACTGAGGTCAGCTCCTGTTAATTCTAAAAGTTTTCATGGTTAAGATTTACTTTCGATCTGATAAAATCAAATGATGTACTTGATTGCTGATTCCGTTATTAGGGATTATAAACAAAAGCCCGGATAGAACTTCCTACAAGGTCATAGCCAATTTCTTTCATTTGGGCCCTGAATGACATCCCTCCATTTACATGTCTGCCTTTATGTCCACAGACAAAGAAACCAACCAAAAGCAAAATGCCAGAAGGTTAGAAATACTTTAAAATGCACAAAACACCAATATGCAGCAATATATCTTTACACCTTAAGAACTGAGCTATTAGAAACCCTTCTTTGTGCTGCCCTGGTGCAGTTGCCAGGTTTGCTCAGCTTTGCTTAAATCTTCTTAAGCCATACTGTTTTGAGCCTCTTATCTGAAACTATTTGCTCCTGAGTTTCAGTGGGACCAAAATAATTTGTTCTTATTAACATAATCATGTTCTTATCATTTTTGAAAAAGCACTCACAAAAAGTATTGTGATAGTTATCTTAGGATGTATTGTGAGTGACGCTGGGCCAAATACATGATGTAAAACCTCATTATTTTCCTCAGCATGTACAATATCTTTGATATCGAGCCCGTGAATGAAGGCTAATACAATGTTTTAAAATTGAAAAGGCATAAAAGGCATTTTGATTTTTCCATGGAATCATTTGAAGGAGATTTATTTGCATTTAATCCTTTTTTTTTTTTGATATACCAGCCATGTAATGAGTTTTTCACAAAATGAAATATTAGAGCGCTGCTATATATAACCAGCAGTGCCTTCACCCCCCCCCCCGTCTTTATTTCCTCTGAGGTTTCAGAATATTGATACCACACACGGTGTTGCACTATTTACCGAGAGGTACAGTGATATATACAGTGTGTGGATGTGTTTGTATTTCTGTTTTTGGAGACCAAAGTCTATTTCCACTCTCACATTATGGGACTTTTCATCGTTCCTTGATTGTTTGGGGTAGAGTCATGTTTAATGGTTACATTAAGAGAAGAAAAAGGTGAATGTAAATGGAAGAGTACTTGAGAGCTGAGTATGTCTGCATGAAATGTGTGTAAGTCAGAGTAATGTCCTGTAACACAGGCATTAAAACATGCGAGTGTGCCTGATTTAAATCTTATCTTCATCTACATGCTGACATTAACGCAGCTCTCAGGGTTCATAGATTTTCCAGATGTGTCAGTGCATGTCAAGTGTCTTTGTTAAATCTTTATGAAACAAAATTTTATCTATGTGGAGTCTGAATGTTCTACCTGTGTGGGTGTTGTTTTCCTCTGGGGACTCAAGTTTCCTCCCATGATCCAAAAAGCAAAATGTTTGAACTGTTGTGTTCACATTGACTAATGGAGGGGCTCTGCGTGTGACTTTCGGTTTGTATTTGCTCTGTGAAGCCTCTCCAGTGTGCACACAAGCTTTTGCCAAGTGTACGGATCACTGAACATTTGATATTGTAGTCTGGAAGATAAATGATAGACGGATGGGATGAAACAGGCGTGGATAAATGGCAGCTCATGGGCCATGTGTGATTGTTATGGCTGTACATGGGGCCTGTCCATTTCTGAAAATGTATAAATCCTTTTGTCCTCTTGGTAATTACAGCACATTTGAAAGGTGTAGCAAATACTACATATTTCTGAATTACTGGGTGTATTCAAGGTTAAAAAAAAAAAATGCATCAGATACTGGCCCCTTGGTGGTGAAGATCACATTTTGGCCTCCTGTGATTCCAGAACAAACTCCACATGCACCATGATGCTTATTGTACAAAATATTCAGATACAAGCCTGCCTGTTTGTTACTTGCCCAGTGCAAATCTTCCTCAATCTTTATTTATTCTGAGGGAAGCAGCCTGGTGGGAAATGACGTGTCTCTCCACTGTCGCCACCTTCTGTTGGCACAGCGCAATGATTCACTGCAGTTTGATTTAGTTTCCATGCCTTCCTGCTCCAGGTAAAACCGGAACTCTTTTTATTTATTCGTCTTTATTCATTTAGTGATGGAATCTCACCTCGATATAGCGGTGTAGGTGTGAAATTGTGTTATAATCGCGTTATCAGCTGTGCGTAAAAGTTTGTTGCGTTTTTACGCACGCCAAGAGCGCGTCTGTGAAACCCACCGAGGGGTGAGCAACTCCAGTGTTATGAATCGGATCTGATCTGATATCGCTGTGTGTTGTGTGTGTGTGTGTGTGTGTGTGTGTGTGTGTGTGTGTGTGTGTGTGTGTGTGTGTGTGTGTGTGTGTGTGTGTGTGTGTGTGTGTGTGTGTGTGTGTGTGTGTGTGTGTGTGTGTGTGTCTGTGCGTGTGTGTGTTTGGTGTGTGAGAAGTAACAACCAGATGGATTTGGGGTTGTAGTTTCGATACCATGAGTGTTTCTTTTTGCTGCGCTCTCCTCGTCTTCCCTTCACCCCTTCACTCCTTCACTCCTTCATTTCTTCATTCATGGCTCTGCCCCCATGCGGACACACGTGTCTGTTTGTGTGTGTGTGTGTGTGTGTGTAGGGGGGGGGGGGGGGGGGGGCAATACAGTATAGCACGTTGATCTAGCCACTCACAACTAAAGAGAAGAATGGGCAGTGTTGCCACAGTTACCTTGACAAATTAATCCCATTACTGACTACTAGTTACTCCTCTAAAAAGTAATTTAGTGACTTTACTGATTACTTGTTTTTGAAAGTAATTAAGTTAGATTACAAGTAACTTTTTAGTTACTTTCAACAGCTGCCAAAACCGCCCCACCGTCACAAAATAAAAAAGGACAACCTGTTTGGCCACAAACTGAGTTCTGATCACTGCCTGGCCTCCTGCTGATACATATCTAACCTTTGACCTTCATTCTTTGTTGTATTTATATCTGACTCATGGTTTTATTATCAGATTTAGACTATTACTGGTGTTATTTATTTACACGGTGATGTCGTTGTAGTCTGTTGTTGCACTATTTATCTATTTATATATTTGACCTATCTGCTCTATGAAACCTTTTAATTACCACGAGGGGCGTGGGCAAATTAAGTCTTTCATTGATTGATTGATTGATTGAAAAAGAAAAAAATTACAAAAAGAGTTCAACATCTCCGCAGTTGTGTTGTTGTGGCAATGATATGGTTTAGTGTTGACATATCTTGGTATCCATTCTTTCGTGTCATCGATGTTAGAGCGAGTTGGTCTGTGATTGGCTGAGAGTGGAGAAGGGGGCGGGTCAGGTCAGACTGCATGTGTGTCTGTGTGTTTGGAGGAGAGAGAACGAGCGGCCGGTTCTGTTTAATGATAAAGCAGCATTGCAGACAAGTTACTCGTCCTGCTGAACGCTACAATATTATTGCTATTAATGCTTAATATTAATATAACTTGGAGAAGTAACCTTAACCTGATTACTGGTTTGGAAATAGTAACGCGTTAAATTACTCGTTCCTGAAAAAAAGTGGTCATATGAGAGTAACGCGTTACCGGCATCACTGAAAATGGATGTCTTATGAAACTCTCAGTACATCGAGAGTAAGCTGGGAGGGGCAATAAAAAGAAGAAGGCCTCCGTGAGATTGTGAGACCTATATTGTTCTTAACATTTATTTCTTAACCATCCATAGAGTTTACAGATTCTTGAGTATGTAAAAACACCCACAATGCAACAGCTATAGGAGAAGTCTTTTGGTCATTTCACTGTATTTTGCATCAGACGGTTTAATAAAAATTGGCTTCATGTTGAGATTATAATCATTATCTATAGTAACTGTTTGTTTTTTGTGAAAATGTTATGACGAGAGGATTGTTTTTTTTTTTATCAAGTATACTCTGCGCCACAACAAAGAAAAACTTTAAAGTTGAAATCTAAAGATTATTATGGCAATATTGTACCACTCAAGATGGAATTGAACTGCATGTGGACCCTGCATTAAAATGTGTATGTACACCTTGGGTGTATGGGTTGTCGGCAGAAACCGAAATGAGTGTAGTTGGAAGGAAAATGGCAGATTTAGACGTCGAACATTAATAGTTCTGAAACTATGATGGTATAAACTGAGAAAAGACTAGTAGCAGCAACATAGAAAACCAGCTGGATAATACTGTTTTAACCAAATATTTACCCCTAAACTAAAAATTTTTTTGACACTTTACTGCACTCACTTGAAATGAACTAAAATGTACTACTTGATTCCATATTTACAGCTTTACGTGCTGTTATAGTGGAGTCCTCTTATTGAAAATAAGTATTTTTATTACAATTAGATACTAGTTGTAGCTTCACTTTGTTAGTAACGATGAGTACTTGATTACAGTTATCGTTACTGCTTTAAATAAAAGTTGGGTTTATTTGTGAGTAACTGAATATTAGTAATGGATTACTGTTATTCTTAGCAGTTACTGCTGTAAATAGTTGCAGAATTACTTGTTTGTAATTTTTGTACTTCACATTGTCAAAATGCTTTAGTATGCCAATCAATAATAATATTAGTTCTTCCTTCAGAAAGTAATAGAATTTCATCACGAGAAACTAAAAAATGGTACTTGATTACTTTTATAGTTACTGCTTTGAATACTGGGAAATCTCTTCAGTCATATCTAATAGTAAGCACTTGATGACAGCTTTAGTTATTAGTATACATAGTGAAATTATAGTTCCAGTACCAAAAATGAGCGCTTGTTTTCATGTACTAGTTACTTTAATTAGTTCAGTTACGTTACTTGTGTAGTACTACTCCAGTGAATTGCAGCCAGTTACGAATTGGAGTTTTAAGTAGTGGTGGAGTTATTTAAAATTATATTTGATTACACGTATAGTCACAAGTTCTTATTTGAAATTTCTTGTTTAATGTGTGAATTGACCATTAAATATGACCTGATAACAGATGAAAACACCACTAACTTATTACCCTCCATTCATCCTTTCATCCCTGCCTCATGTGGATCAGCTTTATGGAGCTTCAGTCACGGATGAGGTGAATATGAACGTGTTAAAGTCAAAGTTCAAAGAAAATGTTCAAATTGGAAGCATTTAATGACGCAGAACCATTGAAGTATTCACTGTCGAGTCCCCCCGGACACCCGCGCAAAAACTGACCACATCTGTGGTCCAGACACATGAAGTCAGTCCAGGCTGAACATTTAGCTCATGACGCTCGGCGCACAGGTCAGAGAACAGAGGAAACATCCTGCAAGTAACAACTTCATCCTCCCAAACATGTTAAGGTTTTTAACAACCGCTCTCATTTTAACATTCACCAATGATCTAATAAACTATTTGAACTAAGATTTTAAGGATGATTTATTGGGTCCTCACGTTATTACACGATTGGTAAATGTAATAACTGCAGTAATAACTGTAATAAGGTTTTAAATGTAAAACATAAATGGGACTGCATTTCTTGGAAGTAAAGGATGTTTTTGTATGGATTAAATAGGTTACAAATGCATTTATTTGATATCATAACCATCATATTCATTCATACTAATAGTAATAAATTCTCTCTCGACTACATTGTTGTTTTTTTACTATTATATTGGCAAGTTATTATAACACATTATTGTCTTTATTACACTAAAATGGAGATTTTTTTTGTCATTAGAAGGTATTGTGCCATTTACCATTTTTATTACATGTTTGCGAGGAGTTTCTTGCTGTCTGCTGCTGGTAGTTGATCTGAATGTGAAAATAAAAGTGAGATTGGCCACTCAATGGCCCTGATAACTTTATACATTTTATCACTTTATTATACTGTTGTAGCACGTTGAGCTTGCTTAAATATGAAGTGCATTACAAATTATATCAGTTATTATTATTATTATTATTATTATTATTATTATTATTATTATTATTATTATTATTATAAATAATAAACAAATGGCAATGGGTCAGCGATCAGAAGCACAGAAGTGCAAATGTAATAAAAACGAAGAAAAATGACCAAAAACAACAAAGTGAACCGAGTTAGCATCACTAGCTATTGATACTAACTAGGTAGGTCAGGTAGCTACATCACTTTGTGAAACGCTGAGCAGGGAGCATCTCCATGGCAACAGACGCTGATCTCCTTTGATCGCTTCCAAGAGGTGCCTCTCTCTTCCACTTTGCCTGGGAAGTTTTTTCGCAATTTTGGGAGATTTCTTCAGAAATGGAGAGCCGCTATTAATTTCATCGATTGGTCCTTAGATGATGACAAATCATCCCTGAAAGTTTCATGCAATTCGGGTGAGTAGTTTCTGTGCTAAAAGTTGGTAAAATACATACATACATATGTACGTACGTACGTACATACATACATACATACATACATACATACATACATACATACATACAGAGCAATAAATAAATACACACAGACAAAAACAACCTTCTCAGCCAAACTTTCGTTGGCAAAAGTAAGAACCAGTCCTCAATCGCAGGTGATGCAAAAAAAAAAAGTTCAGGTATTTATAAAAAAAAGAAAAAATGACTTTCGCCATCAGAATACTTAAACGTTGCATCTTTAGCTCATATCATTCAGCCCTGATTTGAATCGTAGTTCCAAACAACCACATTTGACTGAGTACTTTTTTTTTTTTTTGATGAACTTGCTCTTTTTGTTGAGCATCACCCTCAGTGGACTTTGCCTCATTCTGCACACATCATGTGAGCGTCAGGTGGCTAAACTTTGCAATAAACCATCTTCACCCTGACGTTTCACATGCAGTTGTTAAGCTGCAGCAGTCAGATCAGCTGCTGGCTGTGATCAGAACTCATTCTATTCAAACTCAACCCCCCCTGATCCGCCTCTGCTAAATCAGCCAAAGTTAAAGGTTTGGGCTCAGCAGGTGAGCTTGTTAAGACCAGCTTGTAGAATCCGCCGCTGGGTGGGAGGGGCCTGCCAGGTAAACTGCCCCCGTGTTACGCGAGCTCACACACCAGAAGCGATATTTGCTCTTCCCTCTAGCTGGTGACACAGGCCGGAGGGCAACATGAGTTCTGAGGACGAGCTCACTCCCGAGTGGACGGACAGACGTGGCGACGTCAGGGAGGACGGTTACCTGCCTTTAGCGACCAGCAGCGACGCTCCTGAGGCTGCAGACTCGGACACGACGCGACTCTTCCCACTGATGGAGACCAAGCTGTACAAGCGGCGCTGGGCGATGCTGCTCACCTTCTGCCTCTACTCCATGAGCAACGCCTTCATGTGGCTGCAGTACGGCATCATCAGCAACATCTTCACGCGCTTCTACCACGTCGATGCGATGGCCATCGACTGGCTCTCCATGATATACTTCCTCACGTACGTCCCGCTCATCCTGCCTGTCGCCTGGCTGCTGGACAAGCGGGGCCTCCGGGACGTGGTGGTGGTGGGCTCCGCCTTCAACTGCATCGGGGCCTGGATCAAGACGGGCACGGCGGACCCCGCCATGTTCACCGTGACCTTCTTGGGACAGTTCGTGTGCTCGGTGGCCACGGTTTACATCCTGGGCATCCCGTCCAGGCTGGCGTCGCTGTGGTTCGGCCAGCAGGAAGTGTCCACTGCTTGTTCCATCGGCGTTCTGGGAAACCAGGTGTGTGTGTTTATCCGGCGGGCTGAGAGAAACCTTTGGAGGAGCTCTGTCAGCTGTAACACTTTACAATGAGGGCCAGCGCACCTTACATCATGTCTGGATGTGTGAGTCTTTTCTCCTGTAAAGTCTGTTTCCTCCCTTCTTCTTGAGTGAAAACATGCGTACGCTGTAAGTGTCACATCTATTGACTTTCCTTGCATGAGAAAAGAGGATGCTCAGTGGTACAGACAGCCGTGAAAGTTCAAGCCTTCTGTAGTTTTCTCTCTGAATGCTCAATGAAGGCTTCACTATTCACACCAATCGTTTTCCAAATCTACAATTTTATGCAAAATGTAGAATTGTTTTGTGGAAACATGAGAATTGAAATGTAGTAACATACCTCTCCCAAGAAAAAACGCAATGGAAAAATGGTTTCCTGAACTAAAGCTGAGCTTTCAGAAACACTTTTTGACTGCGTAAATCATATCCAGACACTTAAAACTATATGCTTCAACATTTCACCTGGTCGTTTTACTCAAAAAAGCTCAAAACTGAATTTCTTCCCCTTTGTTTACACCTTGACAGGACTCCTCACAGTCAGACCCAAAAAGTAATTTTTTTACTCTTAACTACGAGTCCCACACAGATTAAGTTAAATAAATTTATTCATTTTGATGTTACCAATGGAGGCAATTCAATTAAGTTGGTACAACTATTTTCGCTTTTCATATTACACCTGGAAAAATGGAAACATACAGTGAAAAAAGAGAAACTTAATCACAACATGTTAATTAGTTGTGCAGTCAAATATAAGAAATACACAAGGAATTTTCTCTGTGAAGAAATAATCCCACTGAGTAGAAAGTTAACTGTAACCTGTATCGTGTTACAATCATCCCTGTTTAACAGAAAGTATTACAAAGACAAGTCAAATATTGAGTTCTTCTTTCAGCAAACATTTTGGAAACCAATAAAACTGGTTTATCATCTTTGAAAGTAAAATGTTTCTGTGTTGAGGTGTGAATGCCCCTTCAGCACAGTGACAAACCTTTTAAATGCTGGGCACATCGCTGCACTCTGGTGTAACAAACTGCACCCAGTCTTATATTTAAACTATGTCAACAACACATTTTATCTGAAATAAGTTCCGTATGAGCAGAAAGCAAAACATCACACAGACGAGAGACATCAAATCTTGAGGATGTTAAAGGCTGAAAAGCAGGTGGTGACGAGTTCAAAGTGATTTCCTGTGTGTGTGTGTGTGTGTGTGTGTGTGTGCGTGTGTGTGTGTGTGTGTGTGTGTGTGTGTGTGTGTGTGTGTGTGTGTGTGTGTGTGTGTGTGTGTGTGTGTGTGTGTGTGTGTGTGTGTGTGTGTGTGTGTTCTTTCTAGCCAGGGGGTATTTCCAGGGATGGCGGGTGACTTCCACCACTTGAACCGTTTCCCTCTGAACAGGCTCCCACAGCTTAGGTAAAAAAAAATCTTATACAATGAGAGTTGCACTCAGACTGGTGTGTGTGTGTGTGTGTGTGTGTGTGTGTGTGTGTGTGTGTGTGTGTGTGTGTGTGTGTGTGTGTGTGTGTGTGTGTGTGTGTGTGTGTGTGTGTGTGTGTGTGTGTGTGTGTGTGTGTGTGTGTGTGTGTGTGTGTGTGTGGCTTCCCATCTGTACTCTGACTTTTTGAACGTTCAGATTGAAATACTTTGTTATAAACACCTCTTTTTAAAAAAATAAAGAAAGGTTATGTCTGCTCAGTACATTTTTAATTCTTCATCACAGCCCCTTATGTAATTTAGCTGTTCTCAGATAAACTTATGGTTTGAATTTTGTTATTGTACTTAGTTAGTAGGGAAAATAAAGGACTTTTAGTCAGGCCCCGATTACGCAACAAGGTCTCAAGTGAAATCGTATCGGTTTTGGGTTTTCATTTCAGAAAAGGTTTGTGTTTACACTGCAACCAGCAGAATATGAACTGGGCGTCATGACACTCTGGAGGCAAACTGTGGTTATTGTCCATCGACTCACACATGTGCAGAACAACTATTGACTATGGCCGTGGTGTGCATGTGCAGTACCAGCGTTTCAGAAAAGTTGCGTTTTCCCCCGTTTGCATGACGATGGAGCGTTTTCAAAAGGTTCCACCTTGGAAACTGTTTTCAAACCTTTTCAGCAGGTCTAAACACGGTTGTCGTGTAAACGGATACCCAGAACGCTACAAAAGTTTTGTGTGTTCAATTGAAAGTGTTGTGTGAACCGGGACTCAGAGGACAGCATATTCAGCGTTCACAGGTTTTCTCCAGATACCAGGAGCAAAGAATAGTGCAGAACTAATCTAAACCAGGTCTAGGGATGAAAAGCAGAAGATTTTTATGATTCCGATTCCATTATCGATTCTTCTTAACGATTTGGTTCTTTATCGAATCTCATTTGGAAGGAAAATCTACGGCATTAACAGCAGAAGACTTGCTAATGTTGAGATTCACACCGGAGCGGATCGAAAACGCAGCATTCACTCAAAGTTATCGCTGCTGTGTGAGAAAATGTTTCTGCATATTGGCCGTATTTCCTCCCTTCAATGAATTATCCCCTTGGCACATGCAAGTTGCCCTGTTGTCATCCTAGCGGCTGCTAGTGAATGACGACACTGACGGCCGTGTCATTTGAGCTCACTGGAATCCGTAAGGGAGTCGCTTGCGTATTTGCGGAATGATTCCAAGGAATTGAATAACTGGGAACCGGTTCTCAACAAGAACCGTTTTTTCTGGTGTGTGTGTGTTACACCAGCTTTTGGCTTCACTGTGCATTTGCTCATCAGATATCAGAGGGGGGCTTCACTCCTCTTGGTAGAATCATTCTTGAGTCTCTGAATGAAACAAACTGGGAGCCACTAGTATAGAGAGTGGCAACAGATCACAGCACATTAAAGTGTGCTGCAAGAGGTGTATAATCACCTCAGATTCTGTTATAATTTATACAGCTCAGAAATATATCAGTGAGTGAATGATTTAAAACTTACGTCAGTTTTTACAATAACAGCTTTGTACGACCACCCAGGCTTAAAATAGTCACATTTTGTACTTTTAGATGCACCAATATAAACCTGGCGCACGCAAAGAATGTGGTTTTTCGAATTTATAGATCTTTGATCTTCGACACAAACACAGATCATCAAAAGACGTCCGTCGCCTCTTCATCCTCTGGTTTCTTTTCTCCATTTGAAGTGTGTGCTCGCTCACCTGCATGAGGCCAAACACCCAGCGCGCCGGTCATTGTCAGGCCTGTTCTTTTTTTATGCCTCCGTCCCCCGCTCCCTACCGCTGAAGATGAAAGCTCACATTGTTGTTGATGTTTATTTTCTCACCACGACTCGATTCCTCTTGGCTTCACGCCCCAGAACCTGATACCCCCCGAGCAGTTTACATGTCCCCTCTGACATTAAGAAATAGTTCACAGGACGAAACACGTCAACAGTTTGTGTGCCAGAAGTACGTCTGACCCAGCTGAGACAAAATCTTCTTATGCAAGATTTCATGTGGAGTTTTATTAAAACATAGAATTTCTATGACGTGTGACAGTTTGTGGGTAAATGTTTGTCAAAAAGGCTTCTCATATTGACTTATGTCCCATTAATAAGAGCAATGAAATGAGAAAATATTTATTTGTATGACGTGTTAGATGTGTCAACATGCGGTGGATAGTGTCATCATTGTTATTCTTATGGTGGTGCACTAAAACTACATTTATATTTGTAATATGTCTATCATGCTTAAAATAAATACTAGTAATATTAACTACTTGTACCTTCCAGCTACTTCTTTTTTCTTCTTCTCAATAATAGAACCTCTGCTAAAGGTATCCCCACACCCTCTACGTGTTTCCTTTCCCGTCATACTGAATTAATTTGTTGTTTATTCTGTTACGTCTTTGCTTGAAAACAAGACCAATGTTAATCAATACAGAGAAGCTGTGATCAGTCCTTTTTTTTTCCTTTTAAACTTAACGAAATACACTTTATTGCTCCTCTTGGGGAATTTCTAGGCCAGAAGAAGGGTTGGAACCAGTGTAGAGAACAGCAGGTGCAGATCTGAACGTCATCTGAGATTGTAGAAGTGGTCGGAGATTTTTCTGTGCTTGCACACCCCAGACGCTTCACATTTCCCCCGTCGACTGCAGGGACCTCGGCTGGTGTTCCTTCTGGAACGTTCTTCAGGTTGTAGGAACCTGAGGAACCTGCCACTGCTCTTGTGGTGCTCAGATATGGAAAAAATAATTCTTTAGACCTCAGGAGGAGGACGTCAGTGAGGTTATAGAGGAGGTCAGTGAGGTTATAGAGGAGGTTGAGGTTATAGAGGAGGTCATTGAGGTTATAGAGGAGGTCATTGAGGTTATAGAGGAGGTCAGTGAGGTTATAGAGGAGGTCAGTGAGGTTGTGACGGAGGTCAGTGAGGTTATAGAGGAGGTCAGTGAGGTTCTGAAGGAGGTCAGTGAAGTTATAGAGATTAGTGAGGTTGTGGAGGAGGTCAGTGAGGTTATAGAGGAGGTCAGTGAGGTTGTGAAGGAGGTCAGTGAGGTTGTGAAGGAGGTCAGTGAGGTTATAGAGGAGGTCAGTGAGGTTCTGAAGGAGGTCAGTGAAGTTATAGAGATTAGTGAGGTTGTGGAGGAGGTCAGTGAGGTTATAGAGGAGGTCAGTGAGGTTATAGAGGAGGTCAGTGAGGTTGTGAAGGAGGTCAGTGAGGTTGTGAAGGAGGTCAGTGAGGTTATAGAGGAGGTCAGTGAGGTTCTGAAGGAGGTCAGTGAAGTTATAGAGATTAGTGAGGTTGTGGAGGAGTCTTGGCCCCAGTGAGGAGAGCCTCTGTTTTGGCAACTGTTGAAAGTATTTATGACACTATTAGTGTATTAAAGTTTTACCACAACAGGTAGACAGTCACTCACATGAGGCACCAGCCGTCTTGCTTGGACAGTTTTTGCATGCAAATATGTACATTGCACTTCAATTTCTTTTTATCTCTTTCCTGTTTTACAACGACGTTCCTCAAGCTGCTGAATTTTGTACTAAACTTTCTAGATTGTGTGGCTTTCATCTCTAGATGGGTATTGCCATTGGATTCCTGGTGCCGCCCATCCTCGTGCCGAATGTGGATGACATAGACGACCTGGCCCATCACATCAGAATCATGTTTTACATCAGCGCAGGTGTGGCCACACTCATCTTCGTCCTCGTGGTCATCGGTAAGTCTGGAGAAAAATACAGCCACGCACACGCGGGGTCGCACAGTCCAAGCTGTCATCCTTCTTTACTCAGTCATGTGGCCGATAACTCACTGATGACACCACCTTCTTAATGTTTAACATCACATGAGTCCTCCAGCTGGATTTATTTCAAACAAGCAGTCATTTTCAAACTTTATGTTTTGCCGTGTTAGACTGTGCCACATCTAACCCTGTGCCTCGTAGTCACGATAAGAAGAAGGCTAGTTTTTGGCAATCACTTTTCCAACATTAAATTCTGAACAGATAATTGACTTTTTTGCCGTTCGGGCTTCTCATTTGCCTGAGATTTCACCGACACTGCAGGGGAGCTGTGTGTGTGTGTGTGTGTGTGTGTGTGTGTGTGTGTGTGTGTGTGTGTGTGTGTGTGTGTGTGTGTGTGTGTGTGTGTGTGTGTGTGTGTGTGTTTGAAACCTGAGAGACGTCCCAGCATTGCACTACACTCGATGAGCAGCTGCAGTAATTGCTGTAATTGTTCACTTTTTGATGAGATGTGTTTTGACGGGATATAAAATTCAAACAGAGAGTGCTTTATAAATTCATCTTGTTTCCAGCTGCATAACGTTCGACTTTCACCTCCACAGAGGAAGTTTAAAGGGTCGTATTATGCAGAATTGACTTTCTAATGATTTTCCAACAGTAATAACAAAAAAAAGTGTAACAAGTCTGTCACCTCTCTCTCTGGCTTGTTTTAATTTTTAAAAAGTGTGTTGCTCCAACGAGCCAATCAGAAGTCAAACCCTGTATCATCGGGGGTTCAGCCAATCCCAATCAAGGTAGGCCCTCCCTTTGACCCTCCCACAATTAGGCAGCTCTGCTCGGGCACATGGCACCATGAGAGGAAGTACTTCCTCCTCTTCCCAAGATGGGCATGTGTGGGCGGAGCCAGTCCAGCTCACACAGACACAGCAGATTCTGAATGCAGCTCCTGTGATCCAATATTCAAGTGGATGACAATCCAGAAAAAGCTGGATTTGGAGAAATAAACTTTGAATACAACATTTTTGGACCAAGGAGAACCATGTGAAAGTGTTGAAAAGCTGAATAATATGACTCCTTTAACTTTCACATAAAACATTTTTGGTCATTTACTTCATCACAATGTTGGAAAATCACCTCAGCTTGTCGTACATAATCATGCACATTTTATAAAAGCAGATAAAGAGTCGTAGAAATCCATACTAAAGCCAATAAAAGTCAATTAAATGACAACACAGATATCTAACTTGTGCTGTTGGCTTATCGACAGCACACCATATTGTTGAAAACAATATCGCTGTGCGCAGATTGTGCGAAGCTGTTTGGCTTATCTCATCTTTACGGGCAGGTGCAGGTGAAGCTGCCTGTAAAAAATGATTACCGTCTTCTGTTGCTCTCAGTTTAGAGCTGCGCTGTGCTTTGACCTCTGCTATGGTCTCCTCAAGGTTTTATGAGAGCAAATTGTCACAATCAGCTTGATGTAATACTTGCTTTCCTCAATTTGTCTTATATCCTATGCATGTATTTGTAGGGAGCCAATTGATACACAGTAATGTCACAGCACTCAATATAAATACAAAGAAAAAAACAATGTCGACAAAAACAACTACAATCCTTCATGAACAAGCATCAGTGATGACGGAGGAAAAACTCTTTTAAACGGAGAAATACTCCAGTAGTGAGGGGAGAGACGGTTCTTATGGCTCGGTTCATTTTTCTCCGAAGTAGCTCCTCAGATCTTTAGTTGCTTAATCTAATTTATTCACAAAATGTGTGTTTGAAATGTTTTCTAATGTTGAAATCATATATCATGGTTACAGATTTTAAAATTCATAAAGAAGTATCCATTTCAAGAAGACCCCATCTCTGTCTGTGTGTCGAACAGTTCAAAATTTGAATTATTTGCAGTGAAACAACAGAAAGAAGCTTAGATAATCACTCGACGTGAATTTAGGAAACAACAGCGTGTGAAAGCCAGAGGGAACAGAGAATATTCAGGTGGTTCACTTTAAAGAACCGACTCTAAACGCCACTTCGTTTGTGACTGACACATCACGACCATTGTGTGTGTGTGTGTGTGTGTGTGTGTGTGTGTGTGTGTGTGTGTGTGTCTCAGTGTTCCAGGAGAAGCCAGAGATCCCCCCCTCCCTGGCTCAGGCGCAGGCCAGGAGCTTGCAGGCTGACGAGTACTCCTACACGGCCTCCATCTTGAGGCTGCTGCGTAACAAGCCCTTCATGCTGCTGGTGTTGAGCTACGGTGAGTTTTACATCCGTCATCTCATGACTGCATGAACAGCTGAACAAGGATCACTGTTTGATCTCTGATCTCAGCGGGACTAGTTTAAGGTGGATGTTGACGATGAGGCGCAAATCTCTGCCCTTTTGCTGATGATGTTGTCCTTTTCTTTCCCTTGCACCAGTGACTGAATTTATCTGCCTGTAAAGCTCATTGGGGTGTATAAAATGATGAAGAGATGAGTATTTGTGGAAGGCTTCAATGTTATGATGACATCTTAATTACATTACTGTGACATGCAGGGCGTCTCACACTCCAATGGTTTATTCTTGTCACCGCTCCGTGCTGGATGTTGTTGCGATGTTGAGGTGAAAGGTGACAAAGATTTAAAAAAATAAAAAGTCTTGAAATAGTCACATTAGTGGAAACACGCCATCGGAGGAGATATGAGGATGTGTCATCTCAACACATGACTGTGAGCTGGTTTGAAAAGTCACTTTCCTGCTCAAAGGTCACTGATTAATTTCAACCCCATTAATGATTGAAAGAGGAGAATTCAGATTAAATCCTCAGTAATGATCTGAACACGTCAAAACAATAAAGTGTTTTTATGCCTGAAGAACCTCTGATACGTGACCCAGCATTAAATACAGAACATGTCTGAGGGCTATGACACACACACACTGTGGTTTTAGTTGGAAGTATGAAGTCCCTGCTATTCACAGATCATCTCAGAATAAATAAAGACGTGTGTGATTGAGTCTTGAATATTGAGATTCTTTGACTTTATCAGGCATGGCAACACTGAATATCAAGGGTGAGTGAGTCCTCCACCCGGACTCACTGCAGGTGATCCTGACAAAAGTGTTTTGTATGAATAAAAGGTCATCAAAGTCGGGGACATAAATATTCAAAAGTAACCAAGATTGGGAATAAACACTCCTCTGAATTAACACGCATGGGATCATTAATTTGTTTGGTAACGTTGAGTGGAATATTTTTGTGCTTGTAAGAATCTCATGTTCAATGGCAGAACAATGGATTTCCTGCAGAAACACTCTGTCTGCTTTATTTTTTTCAGGAAGGAATTAACCCTTTCATGAGGTCGTTTAAACCTTTAGTGTTCGATGATATGAATCCAATCAGCAGAGTCAGTCACTTGTTTTTAATGTGTTTTGTTTGACGTCTGCAGGACTGAACGTCGGCTGCTTCTACGCTATTTCCACATTATTGAACCGGATGATCATCGAACATTATCCTGTACGTGTCACTGTTTGTGGTTTTTTTCTTCTGTTTTCAACTTGTTTTTATTTGTTGCTCTCTCACAGAAGTGTGAAGTAAAAATCCTTGAGTAGATTTTTCTGGTATTTTCTATTTTACTTTCACTCCCAACATTTAAACATTGTACAACAGTTACCTGTTTATTCTGTACTTTTATTTGTTTAACCTCTAGATAATGAATTGTCTCAGCTAATTACTGAACTTCTTGTGCTTTACATTAAAAACAAGATCTTATCTGCATGAAATATGGAAATAGTAGATTTTCAATCGATATTCAAACCTTTTGATCTGGATTTTTTGTAGGCAATAAAAAAATTGTTGCTTTAGAACTACATTTTAACACTATTTAAACTCTATATACGTTGCTGTTTGTCTGAGAAATGCACATTTTTACATGTAAATTTAAATAAATTAAATGGATTTAAAAACAATTAAAAAGTAATTGAGATTTTAAGTGTTTGTAATAGAAGAATACTTTGTAGTTTATCAACTTGTGTATTATTTCTTTTCTTTTTTGAAGGCGACCTTGACACAGATAGCAGCTGTTGTGTTTTGCTTCTATACGGAGTCACGGCACATCACAACATGTCAAAATGTCTTCCGAGTACTGTAAACCACAACCGTCCATGTTTTTCTTCCAGGGTGAAGAAGTGAATGCTGGGAGAATTGGTCTGACGATCGTCATCGCGGGCATGGCGGGCTCCCTCATATGTGGCATCTGGCTGGACAAGACCAAAACCTACAAGTAAGACATTTGTCCAAAATGCAACTCAAATTCAAGCAAGCGTTCCAGAGAAATACGCAAGATATGAAATCTGCCTCTCAGATTTACTAAAATTGATTTTTGTTTCTTGTAACAGAGAAATCAAGACGGTGCATGTATCTGTACTCGACCATCAGTGTTTACTGCTTTAGTTAAGGGACTAATGGACACAAGCTGAAGCTTGAAGTGCATTGTTATGACCTAGAACAGTAATATTTGATGAGGCATACCTGTGGGATTGTCCAGGCGCGCAGCCGTGCCTTGTAAAACAACGCACGTATTCAGTGCAGGTTTTCGATAGTGCTGGTGTGAGATGCTGCATTTGCTGGTGTATTAAAAGTTACCTCCGTGCAAAGTAAAGACGTTGTTGAGGGCAGAGAGGCAGCCGGTTTTTTCTCCAAATCTCTTTCGCGTGATGTGTTTAAGTTGACTACTGTATCCCATCTATGTATCTGTAAAAAAAAAAAAAAGAAAATCTGAAATCAATTCAGAATCTCCTCAATAGGCATTGAAGATACTCAGCTAAAACTTTTAAGGTCCTTTAATGAATGTTTGCAGCAGATTTCATGGAAATCCATCGATCCATTACTGACATATCGCAGAGCCACGCAGCTCCCAGGAAGTAGAAGTTTTCTCCAGGAATTCAGTCGTCTTGTTCTACTCTTGCTCCTGTTCTGCACAGTGTTCAGCTCCGTGAGTGAATGTCCTGCTCGCAGAGAGATGTCCAAGTAAATCAAAGCTTTCATTCAGTGGAGACACGAGCGAGTGTCTGGATGTGTATGTGACGCCGCTCCCAGCTCATGTGAACTGACAGGCTTTACACTGGCAGCGCTCCACGTCTCTAATACCGCTGCATGCAGCAAGGAAAACCCCCACGAAGCAATCAAGATCTGCTCACTGATACTGTTTATTTCCATTAGTTACGTGATGAGACTTCTCTGTGAGCACAGTGTCGCTACTAACCGTTCAGTTGTAACGGAACTCCTGGTGGCTCAGATTCCTCGCGCGCCGTCAGGATGCTTAGCTGTCAAAGCAGCAGGGGCCGTGTTTGTGTCGTGGAGCCTCACACTCCCATTGTCCCGCAGGACGGAATCGAAGCTCCGTGCTATGCTAACAGAAATGTTTGGCAGCGTTTTTTAATGCGTGGTTGCACAAGAGACATCTTCACCAGGGTAAGCCTGTTTGTGCAGATGGCTGAAGTTGTGACAGGTGGACTGCAGGATGTTTCAAAAACAGATTTCGGACATTTCTCTTTCGTGACCGTGCATATATGCATAATGCTTTTAATTCATCACCATGTGTGCAGTTTGTATGTATTCCCCCTGATGCAATAATTAACTCAGTGATTTTTCACAAACTTTATTCTTTGGGGCTACAGCATATCGGCTCTAAGAACGTTGAGCATAACTCCACCGGACGGAAATGTACATTTTCATGTGCAGTAATTCTTCACACAAAAGGATTTTCTCTCTGATCAGCTTTGGCTGGCATGTAGCAAACACGAGACTCTCTCACAAGACCGCAACAATAAATATATAGAGGCTTATATATATCTATATATATATATATATCTTGCATGTCTCTCTTCAGACAGACCACCCTGGTCGTTTACGTCCTGTCTCTGATTGGGATGGTGGTCTACGCCTTCACCCTCAACCTGGGCCACCTGTGGGTGGTGTTTCTCACGGCTGGAGTTTTAGGGTGAGTAACCATACATGAGAAACGGCCACAGTTACTATAAAGTCTGCAGACAGAGACTCTAAACTTTCAACACACAATAAGCAACGTATTGAAACTGAAAATCAACCTTGTTTGATGATTTTTTTTTTTTGCTCAAAGGGATTCTATGTAAAATTTAGGTCATGCCTCGTTTGTACATTAGGGGGCAGTGTTGAGTTTAATTTGCTACCAGAGTTCTGGTTCTTTGTCTTTGTTGTTGTTGGTTGATAGTAAATAGATCACATTAACAATGTGAAAGCTGAGAGCTTCAGCTCCTCCTCCAGCTACGTCTGTGACTCAAAACACCACCTAGTGGTATAATTAGAACTGCAAGATCAAACAGGCTGGAGCAGGTTTAAAAACTTTGAGACTTTGGACAAAATTGCAGCTGCAGATCAAGAAAAATGTCTCTGAGATGTCCTAGTGATTTGATGTAAGAGGTCATATTGATTTAGACCCAATTATAACATCTTATACTTTTGAGACAAGAAGTCCAAAAACAAAAGATTTGTTTTGTGCTTGATGCCTCCACAAGGTCCCTATAATCCACATATCAAGATAACTAAACTAACTCTTAGCGCCGTGCGATTGGCCAATATGTTCACTAATTAATGATAAATTATTGACGTAGTGCAATCTGTAGATAACCTTCACCACCCAAAAGTGCCAGATAGACTCAACTGTTATTCAATTAAAACACATTCCTCTCTGAAATCAAAGCGCACTACTGCCACCCAATGGATAAATACAATACTACATGCACTTTCAATAACACTTTAAATTTGCTCTTCAGAGCCTGCGTCGTAGCAGTAGAATAAAGTGGAGTATACACATATCTCTTTGGTATGAAGGATAAAGAACAGAAAATACCACCTACAGTATTTATAGAAAACTAATTTTGCCTTATCTGAATTTGTAAGCAATAAAAGTGAGAGCTATTACAAATATTGCATTGCTTAATGTGCAAATTATTGTGTGAATAGACCATATATGTAAACATGAAACCATCTAACATGATAATTAAGGAATGAAACCTCTCGTCGTGTCCTGAAATATCAGCTTTTCTCTGACTTTGCCGAAGCGGAATTATTTCTCCTCCGGCTCCCCGCTCCTCACATTCACCATACAATTATTTTTGCTATTTATAGCAAGGTGATTGTGCACATAAGTGGTTTCCATAGCAATTTCTTGGTCTGGTTTTCTTTCCTGAAATCCAGACAGGATGTATTATTCAACAATATGCATGTGTCCTCCCGTGACATTCTGGAGCTGCTTCTCGGTTGATCGCTTAATTCAACTTTTTAACTGTGTTTGTCCGCAGCTTTTTCATGACAGGATATCTTCCTCTGGGCTTTGAGTTTGCAGTGGAGCTGACCTTCCCAGAATCAGAGGGAACCTCGTCTGGACTGTTGAACTGCTCAGCTCAGGTCGGTCTTCCCCTAAACGTGAAAACTGGAGAAGGGGAGGTTATTTTCAGGGTGTAAAGAGATTTGTTTTCTCTCTTTTCAGATCTTTGGCATCATTTTCACCATCTCCCAAGGGAAGATTATCGATAAATGGGGAACTTTCGCTGGAAACATCTTCCTGTGTGTCTTCCTGCTAATAGGAACAGTGATGACAGGTGAGATATGGCCCAGAATGAAACTGATAACAGTTAGAGGGGACTTTACACTGTGGTCCTGTAGTAGAGGAAGCCTGCTGTGCGTGCAGTCATACTGTATTTTTTCACGGGGTGATGTTGCCCCCTAGTGGCTGAAGTACAAACATCACCAAGAAGTGATCAAATGAAATCTGCATTGAATTCTCTCCTCAATATTTAGACAATTAAGTGAAGATAAACTTTTTAATTGCTCAGTCAGTGTACTTTTTTTCCCCTTATCTTGCATTTGTTGGCTAATTGAAGTGTTTCTCTTTGTAAAGCGGCTCCATATGTCTTCTTTTTTTCCCCACTGTCAGCACCTACATTAAGTTTTTAATTGTTCTCCTCCACATCTGCTTCTTTTGTGCAGTTTGTAAACTTCCCTCAAAGGGAAATAAAGGATATCATGGGTGTAGTCGTCGACTTTTCTCATCACTTGTATTTCTTACGTTTTTGTTAATACAATAACTCATGTCTACTGTCACCTCCTGAGATTCAATAGGAATTTTCCTGACAATTATACACGTCGATTATGTCAACTTCAGTTATAGATTATAGTTTATAGCATGGGTTTCAGGCCCGCATGCCAAAACGTACAGGCCTTAAGCATTTGTAACCGACATTACAATTTGAGCCAATGTCAAGGATAGTTAAGATAAAACTATATTATAAATGTGCTCTATATAGCAGCGGTTTTCAGAGTGTCGGGGGAGGCCTTTTCCCAACATGTTTGTTGTAATCTTTGAGAAGAAATCATGATAAATAACAATAAGTGAGTAAAACTAGTCATTGTTGCATTAAAATCAAAATTTTTTAAAACACAAAATAAAATTAAAGCTAGAAGCAGTGTTGAACGGGTCCTCACACACCCGGGCGCCTTAGAACGTTTTGCATGTTGAATTTCAGTGTCATGATGGAAATATGTGGGACAACATTATTACGTCACAGTTTAAAAAAAAAATTCTGTTTATGTTTTTCATTCTGAACATTGCAGAAAAAAGGGGCAATTGGGATGATTGTTTCTTTGTTTTCACAATTTTTCCTATTGGCAAAAAACTCTTTAATTCGTTGCCATGTTTTTGAAGCACATACATAAATGTGTGGGATGAGCGGTGGAAGTGCCAAGTGTTCTGGACTCATGACAGAAAAATGATTCTGCTGTAGACTCTTGTTTTGTGTCATTTACTGGATTGTGATGATGGAAATCTGAAGAACCAAACATGAACACACTCAAGCGTTACGATTAATTTAGATGATAAATGTATTTACAAGTTTATAATATATATATATATAATAGTTCACAAGAATGAAATGAGGAAGAGAAATAGGCGAACATATTTTTCTCGTTCATGCTCCATCCTCCTGTTCTGCCTCTCCATCTCTTTGTCGCGCCTCCTGGCGACCTCCTCTGAGGCTCTGCTCCTCCGTCAGCATCAGCTCCTCCTCCAGACGGGCCTCCACAGCTTCATGTTCCCTCGACCGTCCAGCTTCTTCCTCCCGGAGCTGGAATGGAAATTGTGAAAAAGGGTCATTGAGTTAGTTTTAAAGCCACGCACTTTCATCTGCAAATTGTCATTACGACCCGCTCAGTGTTGCCACGGTTACCTTGAAAAGGTCATCCGATTACTGATTACTAGTTTGTCCTTCAAAAAGTAAAATATCTACCTTGATGAGCTTGGCCAGATTCTCCAGGTTGGTCTGGGTCACCGCTGCCTATTCTCGCCGGTGCTCTTTTTTCAAGCAGGCGATCTCTGCTGCCGCCTCGTCCTCACGAGGCCCCCGGTGGTGCCCCGACTCTGCCAGAGGCTCTATCTTGGGTTCTGCTGATGTTTTGAGGGTTCTGCGGAGAGCCTGGTTCTCTGCGGTCAGCTGGGCGACCTGCTGCTGGTGTCGTTCGACCAGATCTTTCTCCTTGGCCGCCATGTTTTTTTCCCTCATGCTCCAGCGAACCTCCCAGTGCTTATCATTATTGTCAGCACGCATCTTCTCAGGGACGGTTTTCAGCTGGCCACACCTCGTCTCGTTCTCAGCTTTAGCTGCCGGAGCTTCTTTCTCCTCCATCCTGGAGACCATCCGTTCTAGTTGGGCCTCGGTCTTTTGGGTCGGCAGAGTTTTCAGCTCCGCTCTCAGCTGGGCAACTTGTCGCTCGTGTTCTTTTTGCAGAGCCTCCTTTTTGTGAAAATATAGACATTTTGAATGAATGAATGATTTGATTTGGATTTTCTGCACACAAAAGAAAACAAACAAATATATATTGATCATTTTGATGACATGTAAAAAATCAGAGAACGACACAAAAAAGTCACAAATAAGACTTATTTCCATTGTGGTCCTCATAAAATGAATAAATACATAAATTATAATAAAAAACCCATAAGAAATATGAAACATTGACATTATAGTGAACATTAAAAAACAAAACTGTACAAAAGTACAGTATAAATTTAGAATAAATAGATAAATACAAGTTGTACCTATACAACTCTATTGCACAAGATTATTTATCACAAATGTATACGTATAGATCCCAACATAAGTTATCACAGACCGATTAATCCTAAAAAAGAATAGAGCAAAATGAACTGAGAAATATAAACTATGCATCACTATTTAGTTAAAAAGTATTTGGTAATAATTAAGTAGTTTGTAAGGATTCCAATAAAAACCTTTGGACTGGTTTTTTTAAAAGCCTGTTTGTTGGTGTTGGACTGGACATGTGTGGCTGAGCTGCTCCAGACTGCAGCTCCGGTGGACTTTAACGTGCTCTGACCCGGCGTGGCGTTAATCTGGGTAAGGCAAGCGACCCCAGACTTGATGGAGTTCTGATGTTGTGGCTGACAGTGGTACAAAATGAAAAGAGATAAGAAGGGATATGATTTAGTTTAAACTGAACAACACGTTTTTCTATTGGTGACCAGTTTAGTTGAGTGAAGTGAATGTGATCAATGTGTGTACGAGGGTGGAGTTTTAGTACAACAGGGATACGTTCGTTCTGACACGTTTGTAGTTTAACCCTTTGTTTTCTTTGTGAGACCACTGTACCAAGAACAACAACAGTCCAAGTGACACTGAGCCAGAGCAGTAGCCAATAACTCCATCGTCGGTCTGTTAAGGTATTTTGATTTACGGGCCAGATATTTAGTCCTTGGGCTGACTTTCTGAATCACAGATTGGGCCAGAAACATGATTATCAATAGCTCCAGGATATTTGTTTTTGGAAGAATTTGTGGACCTTCACATTGGATATTAAACTTTTGAATTTTATTGATCTCGCCACTCGTACACACTGGACAACGCCGTACACAGTGTTTGTTCTATGACCTGTACTTCTTTTCCTGACACCACAAGAGCTGAATCATCTGCCTAGGCCCCGTTTACACGACAACAAATACGAGTGTATCCGAAAAACTCTCTTCACTTTTGGGGGGGTCCGTTTACACGGCACCAGTGTGCGGATCCACGAAGTTCTAATCCCAGCTACCAAGGTGGAAAGATTCTTTCACGGTAGATATTCGCAACGGAGACTATAGAGCCTGTTACTGCACATGCGTATTTCTCCCCCTCTCCCTCCTGCTCATCCAGTTGTAAACAAACATGGCGGACCTGTAGTGGTACGACTCGCGGTCCATATTCTAGTTTTAGCATTCATATCAGTAGTTTTATAGTTGAGACTCTCCTCTGATACCATCTGAATCGTCATCAGTCCATATGGATGTCGGGTGCTCTTCATTCTCTTCACATTTATGGCTTATTGTTCTCTGCACCTGTCTGTGTGGTTACAAAATCAAGCAACAGCGCCCTCCCGTGGCCCGGCATACTAACTACACCGTTGTCTCTGTGTGTCTGCTGCTGCAGTGTAAACGCACTTCTTTTTTTTTTTTTTTTTTAACGGATTCGGTGTTAACTTGTTACGTGAAACGTTGTCATGTAAACGGGGCAGTGGACCACCGATTTCATGTCATTAACATACAGTAAAGACAACAATGGGCCGAGTATGCTGCCTTGAGGTACACCACACGTTATCGCTGCTGACCCTGACACCACTCCGTTTTCATTACATGTACTCTGTACCACAACATAGAAAAACTTTCAAGTGTGAACTTAAAGGTTGTTGTGACGCCAGTTTACTGATCCGGCCCACACATTTGGAAATTGTGGCCCCTGAATTAAAATGTGTTTGACGCCCTGCTTTACAGATTATAGGGATTATTGTTCTCCTGAGCTCCAATTGAAGCCCCGCTTGTGGTTTCAGTCTGTAATTTCTGCAGTAAATTATACAAAAACTTAATTTGTGAATTTTAACTTTTTTTCTTCATTTTATTTCAAGTTATTTTTAACATCATAATCAAATTTAATGCTTCACAGTAACACGAATTCTATGGCTTCATCGCAGGATTTAATTCTCCTTCTGAACTGATTAAAAACTAAGTATCTACAATTAATCTCCTCTGTTGTCGTCACAGGATTAATAAAATCTGACCTTCGACGGCAGAAGGCCAACCTACAGACGGAGGTGCAGTCCGTGAGTGTAAGTATGTGTGTGTGTGTGTGTGTGTGTGTGTGTGTCACATACAGTCAGTGGTGGTGGAGAGGATTAGTGTCAGCTCTCACCTCGGCTCCGATTTGCTTCTCCACTGGCTGCGTCTGTCAAATCCACTCATGCTGCAGCGTTCAGCAGACTGACTGCATGTGGTTGCTGCTCTGCTGGGAACCTTCACTTCATAAAACAGAGTCGTCCCCCCCCCCCCCCCCCCCCCTTCAGCTTCGCCTGACAGCTCCTCACCTCACGCTCACAGACAGCATGTTAGCGCTTTATACTCTTTAAAAAAAAAGAGAAAAAAAACTCATTGCAATTTTAAGGTACAGTGTTTGATTTTATTGACTCACTACCCCACCCTGTGGTGCAGAGTGGTATTACAACATAGATCAGGATGCTCGCTGGTTAACTTATTTTTTTACATAGTTTTCGACCAAATATGTGACATTCTGTACCTCTAAAATTGCTTCTTTAATACTTCTGCGTATGTACAATTCACAGTTGTCACACAGTTGTTGTGTGATTTTATTTTTAAATTTTAAAAAATCTATTTTAGAAATTTTTTTGGGGTGACAATCAGAAGCTATAAGCCACCTTTTGCCATCTGGGAATAAAAAAAAAAAAAGAAAAATCCAAAATTAAAAGACAAACAAAACACAGGCACGTCCAGCTGCTCAAAGCCACTGATACATTTGGACCAATGAATGTTATTGAATACATTAATAACCTGAGGAAACCTTCATGTCCACTCCTATGTGATGGTCAGATTTGACCTTTATTGATCAGATCACACTGCATTATACGACTCACATTTCTTTAAAACAGAATAATAAGTCCAGGCTGAACCCAGGACAGGACAGAGCCCTAAAACATACCTACTGTTATGTGTTTAACCAGAATTTTTCACTTGTATGTAAGTTAAGTTCCTCCCTGTCTTATCAGTGCTGAACGATAAGAATGAACGTAAAGTACTTTATTATACTTGGTAAGGTTACTGTGCCGTCAATATTAATGTAAAGACCTGTCCCCCATCCCCTACATCAGAAGTCTGCAACCTTATGACCAAAAGGGCCGTTTATGTCACTTTCCACCAAATCAAATTTAACATTTAATGTTTAAAATTAGACAAATGCAGCTTATAGCGTTTCATAATATAGATAGTTTTTATTTATGTACAAAAACTATCTTTCAATTACGATTCATAATGTTAAATATTTTATTATATTTTCAACTCTTTTCCTACAAAGTTTTAAGCATTTCAACCAATTTTGTTTTCTTTAGCATTTCTGAAATAGTTTTTACATCGTAGCTGTTTAGCTGCTTTTTGAAGCAGTTTTTCACGTTTTTCTGTCTATTTTATTTTTTTTATTTTTTTAGCTGTTTCAGCAGTTTATCTTCTTTCTTGTGGTTTTTGCAATTTTTTTTTTTTTAATTATTATGACTTTTTATCCAAGAGCCCTTTTAGCCACACTGCAAAATATGGTAGTCCAAATACGAGATTCAAACACTAAATTTAAGAAAAACAATTCTATAAACTGCCCATGCAGCAAGTAAATTTTACTTGATAGGAAATCTTTAAATACGTTTTTTTAATCTAGATTCCAGATTATACTGTAAAATCAAAGACGAAAAATAAGTAAATGAACATTTTAAACAAAGAAAATGATCTATTATGTATAAAAATAGCATTTTGATCTTGGCAAGTGCCAAATAATTCACAGTGTAAGAGTGAAAGGACCTTTAAAAAAATGTTCTGTTGTATAAATTAAAAACAAGTTAAAGTGCTTACAGACGTATAATTTTGTAAACGCGTCAGGGAGCCGCTACAGAAGGGCTGAAGAGCCGCATGTGGCTCATGTTTCTGCTGCTCTTAATGTGTTGAACACAGTCTTGGCTCACGTTGTGTGGTCTGCTGCTCACAAGTCTGGAATGGCTTTCACTCTTTCCTCACCACTTCCAGTTTGATCACAAGGAATGGGGCTGAAATGTCGAAGCACCAGTAATCCTGCACCCTGAGAAATGACAATTGGTTTTAGAGATTTTTATTGACAATTCAGAAATGAGCACCTGTACTTACGTAAAGTGGGGCAGACACTATGGGGGAGGTCAGGCGGGTGTGCAGGGGTTGCTGGTGTTGGAGGGGGTGGTTCTGCATGAGGGTTAAAGTGGAGGGTGAGAAGTGTGACACCCCCCCCCCCCCCCCCGCCCCCCAACCACGGATTATTGTTGCAGCCTGCAGGCTCTGCGTCGTCGGTGCAGGACTACGGAGCCACAACGTGCTGCAGCCCCCGGCATAAACCCACCACAACCCCATTAAACGCAAAACACACTGCCGCCAAGGTAGGGCCACGAGAAAGACCCAACACACACACACACACACACACACACACACACACACACACACACACACACACACACACACACACACACACACACACACACACACGGCTTGACAATATTATTCCTGTTTAGATTAATTATATTAAGGGATTTCTCTACATTGGTTAAATACAAAATGTTGTGGTGATTCAACACGTTCCAAACAATGAGGATTTATGTTTCGACTTTCTCTTCATTCATTTCTCACATTGTCCTCGTCCCTTTGCAGAACGCCGCAGCCGATCTGAAAGGAGGCGTCGCTCCGCCTGACGTCTTGAAAGAGGGGAAGCTATGAGGAGGATGGAGGAGGACTTTATCTACTAATATGCGAAGAACAAAACAAAGTACTGACACATGGACATGCACCTAGGAGCAGGAAGTGAAAAGCTGCTGTGACTTTATCCTGATACTGAACCGTCATCTGTGGTGCTCTTACCAAGTGACCAACAGAGCTTATGTACTGTCGACGTACTGTATGGATGCCATGCGGCGCAAAATCACGTTATAGTCTCCAGACGGAAGGTTTTTATATTCCTACTATGCTGACATTCTTTAAAAACTAGTTTCCAATAGGGAATTTTCCTTTAAACACCATTATGTGACAATCAAATCAATAGAAATCCAATGCAAGCTGTAAAATGTTTGGTAACCATTGTACCTTGAATATAAGGACTCATTTCCCAACAAGGAGCCGAAATCTGATTTACTGTACACATTGAATACGTGTGCTTTGTTTGGAGATTTATGTTTTTAAAAGCATCAACTAAGTGCTCTGACTTGATATGCAAAAACACGACTGTGTTTAAAGCAGAAGTGTTTGTTTATTGTAGAAATAGCATCTCTCCATACGAAGGTCTGTGTACTCGCCATGGTATTGTTGTCTGCGTGCACGCGTGTGCTTTCATCGCAAAAACAACCAACGGCACCAACTAGTGGCCCAATATGAAAACGTCATTTTTGCCGTCGCTGCGTGAACGCGAAACTTTCCTGAAACAAAAACGCCAAATTAATGTGTCACCTTATGCGCCACCTTGTGGTGCAGTACGGCATTACATTACTAATCAGGCTGATCGCTTGTAAGATTGATGGTAATTAGCCTTATAAGCTAAATGATGCTCATTGAAATATAATAAATACTTTACCTTTAAGAGTTAAACGTGTTGTCGGTGCAATGCTGCTTCTAAAGTGACTCTGACTTACTGTACATCCAACTTCCTTTGGTTTCCCTCTGATTCGTGTCAGAAAACTGTATTTCTTGCCTTGGATGTTTCCGCTGTGTTTTCTAAGATTGGACCAGTATCGTGTGTAGCTGAACTCAGTCTTTACATCGCTGAAGCTTTTTCTTTCAAGTGTTCCGTGTTGAGAATGAAGACTGTGACTTCTCGGAGGCGTTCACCGCTGAACATTGCTCATAGTAAGAATTTGATCGATGCCGTGCATCTGAGTCCGCTGTGAGAGGTCAGTTTAGTTCTGCAGCCGCTGGAATCGAGCTCAACAAGAAGAGATCCGGCAGTGAAAAGCTGCATCAACGTGAAAAATGTCAGCACAAACCATGTAGAGAGAAATGTGTAACCCCACATTTCTGCACGCTGTTTTTGTTGTTGTTTGTTAGTATACTTGTTTCTGAGAAGTGTAGCCATTTATATATTTTCCAAAATCATGAGCTGTCATGTCACGTTTTGGTCAAATGCTGGACGTCTGTCGACACAGGCAGTGAAAAGCACAACTCATGCCAGTTAAATGTTTATAATTTAATTGATCGATACTCGGTCGTTATATATTGTCTGTACTTGTCACAGCTGTTACCTGTATGGTTTTGCACTGAAGCATATTCCATAAAATATATATTTTTAACTGCCCCGCTCATGATTTTATGTCATGAATATAGAAATGTCCATGCTGTTGCTCCCTCCTGTCCTGTCGTTCACTTTGACAATCGTGCTTTCAGGTTTTTTTTTTACCATTTTGTTTGATGTAAACTGATTGAAATGGTAATAAACAGTTTCAGACTGATGGTGGATTTTTTTTTAATCGCACTGAACTACAAAAGTATAAAAGCAACTAGAGGTTTGCATTCCTAGAAGAAAATGCAAGTGTGAACGCTGAAGGCTGCCCGCTGCCTCTTGCCCCTGTATCTCCATGGCAACAGACGCTGATCTCCCTTTGAGCCTCCAGTCAAACCAAACCACCAAGCAAATTGGCTTTAAGTTGAGTAATTGTTTGATTTTTGGTGAAACTGCAGAGATTTCATCACGTATACTCTGAGCCACAACAAAGAAAAACTTTTAAAAGTAAAACTGTAAAGGTCCTTATTTTACGGCTGCGACCCACTCAAAATGAAACGGGACTGTTTGTGACTGTTGTCTCTGCTACTCTAAAAGAAATGTGTTACAAAAATCAATGTTGTATTTCATTTTTTTTTTTTACAATTTTTGCTTGGTGGATTGGAGCCTCTCGTCTCTTGCTGGCTGGTTCTGGACCACGGGTCTTACGTTTGACACTCCCTCATTTAAACACAGTCAAAAAAGTGTTTAAATCAACACACGAGACAGAAACAGGAGAATTAGGATTTTACTAAAAACACAAAAACACAGAGAGCACCTGAAACACGACACACGCTCCCTAAATACATTATTCATTCATAGATTAGTTGGAAAACTGGAAAAATTCTCGTATTGCCGGGGTAGAAAACAACCACACGTTCAATATATTCTGTACAAAGATGCTGCACAAATGTTTCACAACACAAAAGAAACGGGAAGATTAACTGCAACTGAACAAGACTTTTTAAAGTGTCTTTGGTGGATCTGAACTATTGTAGAAGCGATTGGTCCACAGTATTTTACACATGAACTGAAACCCTGGCTCATGCTGGATTCAGCCCAATGATGGGATTATTGGGAAGTATTGCTCATTTGAAAGTGCAGCGTTTGTAATCCAGCACTCGTGGTGTCACCGTCACTAGATTGCACAGTGCACGCTGGAGTCAACAGATAAAAGGTGTAAATAAACAGAAGAATATAAAGGAACAGCAGGATTTCATGTGCTTCAAGGCGTCACACTGGGAACAGGCCACACGAGGAAAATCAGACTCGGGGGGGGGGGCTTCAGTTGCGTTTCTTCTGACGCGCACCGCCTTCCTCCTGCGTCTCCGGTAAACACTGGAACCCGATGAGCATCGCCACGATAGAGAAACCTGGAAACACGCGTGGAGATGCTGTTACTACTCATCAGTCAACATGAAAACAGCCCCCGGTCTCCTGCACAGCAGTTACTCACTGGCGACGATGAGCGGCGCCATGACTCCGATCGTCAGCGGGGCGGTTTTATAGACGAAGGCCTCGGACAGGAAGTGACCCAACGCCAGAACAAACGTCCACAAGGTGATGTGATACAACCTGCAGAGCCAGTGAGACGCAGTGAAAGGAGATACTGGACACACTGCTAAACACAAACAATTTGACTTGGGCGACCCTTACGTTTTGTTCTGGATATCAATGGCACACGCACAGCGAATGATGGATGACAGCAGCGTCCAAATGCCAAATGTTCGAGCCTGGAGACCGTTCACTGAGGAAATACACGAAGAGGGAAGAATATTGGTTTGAAGTTCACTACTCTGTATTCTAATGCATAAAAGCAGCCAACAGGTGAACGTATGGGGTGTGCATAGATTTCAATTGATATTTGTGTCTGAAAAGCTTTACTGGCAGGGTTTGTATTTGCATTTGAAAATGTGTTATGATTTCTGAATTTGTACATGTGTAATATGCCGTGTACATGATAGAACAGTTCACACCAATGGCGAGGACACTTTAAACAAACTGTGGATAACTCATGGCAGAAGCATGTCTGAACTCCCCCCTTCTCCATAAATAAAGATTTTTTTTTTGCTTTCACTTATATTATTTCATATTTGCACGAGTGATTCACACTACCTCTTGCTGCTGCTGTCTTTCTTTCTTGTCATTGTCCTTATTTATTGTATTTTTCATACATTTATTTAGTAATCTATTTATCTTTACATACTTTTCATTCTTATATATATATATATATATATATATTTTTTTTTTTTTAGTTTATCATAGATTGGGAGACCAGCAAAGCTTTTCATTGTACAGTGTGTATGTATGAAAATAACTATCTTGAATCTTATTTAATGATCACTTCATTTAAACATTTTAAAACTATTATAACGTAGGGAAGAACATAAAACCGTCTGACCTGTCATTTAAAAGATTGTATAGTAAATTATATGGTCACCTTTTATTGTGCGGCTCAATACACACACAGAGACACAAAAATCAAAACACATACAGCCAAAGCTCATCTTTTTTTTTTTTTTTTTTCGGATTAGAGGCGTCACAGCTGTCAGGTTAGAGAAAACTACAGTGATCAGAAGCTTCTATCTCCTCACCAAACTCCGGGGAGCCCGTGTAGAGCTTCTCGGACAGGAAGCTGTGATCTCTGAAGCTCTGCACCGTGTTGCCCATCGCGATGACGGACACCATCACCAGCCAGCTCCGCAGCACGTTCAGAAAGCGACTCATCTCGGACTACAGTGTGACCATGTCCACCGCACAAACACGCAGGGAAGAGATGTGTCGCACTGAAAAGTGCGCGGGCCGAAACAAACCGAGCAAGGTGTTACGGTGACGATGGTGAAGTCTTTCAATCTTGCCCCGCGAGGCGAACCAATAAGAGAACTCCAAAAATGGCGCCATTCAGTCGTGCCACGGTTGTGATTGGTTGCTTTGAGCAGCAGAGTGCCGCCTATTTTCAGAGCTGACCAATAGAAATCAAGACATTCGTCAGGTTGGAGGCAGCATGGTGGGCTGTATGAAATCAAAGAGTGAATACGAAGCGAAATAGTTCACCTCTGTTCACTTGTGTCTTCGTAGTGGCACTTTGGTTGGAGCAAGTGTTGAGTTATGGGATACGGAATATAAACGCAAATAACTCCAAATATGTTCCTCCTTTTCTGTAAAAATGTTGATACTTATCAATAACATCACCACACTGTTGAACGTATACATATTCCTCATAAATGATATATTTATACAACTGTAGATTTTTTTGCTCACTTTTTTGTACATTTAAGGGATTAAATACAATTACAAAAGCAGAAAAATATTGAATTCTGACTCTATTTTATTCATAAATTGTTGTTTGAGTAGTTATTTAACGAATCTATTGGTAAAGCACAAAATAACTGAAGAATAGCACTCTTTCTGAGCTAAAACCCTACACATACATTGATAAATACGATTTTTTCAGATACACTGGCAAAGGCGGAAGTGCCCACTCGGCTTATACTGCAGATGTTTTTGTTACACCTCCATTACGACATCTGTATGGAGCGTTCACTGCAGAATTTAGTCACGTCCACAAAGGGTGTCCCTTTTACTGCGCATGCTCCGTGCTCTGTTGCTACTCAGTTGTTGTAGTTACCAGGAAGATTAGCCGCGACGATCAACTGCACCTGGTGAAACCAGCGAACGAACCATCCGCACGGCTCCATGGGAAGAAAAGGCAAGTTTATTTTCATCTGTATATGTGAGTCATTGTTCCAAAACCGTCTGCCCGAGGGGCCTCAACCTGAGCGGACTTCCCCGTTTGGCTTCGCGTGCATGCCCCAAAATAACACGTCTTATGTAGCTAACGCCCGCTCGACTGTCTGGATTTAGCATCTTACGTTGTACATCAGTCGGATGTTTCACCTCCACCTGGATTATCGTTACAGCCGATGTTGTCAGGCGACTGTAAACATCTGCAGGTTTCCCTGCGTTCTGTGCGAATTGGCTGATGTTCTGTTGTCGCCGTGACAGATGTCATGGTGAAATGTAGACGCTTCATCCAGGAGAGATCTCACCGGGCTGCGGGTCCACTCTGACTGGGAACATGCCTGCTGTGATCCGGGACAAACAGGAGTCGGAATCCACATCAGAAGACGAGCAAGAGTGAGTCCAGAGAGATCCGTCTTCTGGTGACATCTTTGCATTTTGCAGCATGTGCATGCACCCTTTATATACACAACGAGATTAGTAACGTTAACCAGCTTGTTTTCTATAGAATCACATGATTCTTGTTTATGAATATGTACGACTAATATACTTACACTCTATTATTTCAGTGGTTGTTGTCTGTGGGGATGTGGGCTCTGCTTCAGAGGTCTGAATTTGTTTCTATTTGCCCCAGAATACAAAATACAAAACAGTTTGACATGCTGGTGACATTTATAGTGGGGATAGAAACCAGTGATCCGTAATGTTTTAGTACGTCTGTCACAGGATCTGCAGCTTTTCTTCATCTCAACTTGCAGAGCTCCAATAAGAAAAGGTGGAGACCCTGTGTTATATAGTCATTTACTGTAGGATGACATTCTCTGCCACCTGTAGATGCGGCGTGTCTTCTCTGCCTCACAGTCTATTGAACACATTTCTGTGGCGAGCCAACAAGTCTTAGTTTGGGCCGCCTGTCATACTTTATTCGACATGTACAGTAATGTTTGCAGGACTATGGAAGGTGTCCTGAGCCCTGTTCAATAATTAATGTCAAGATACATTTAAACAAAATGAAACCTTGGGGTATCTATCTTTCATGCTGCATAATTGATGAGTGTGTTCGGTGAACGAGAAGAACATCTTGAAAGAACGAGTTGCTCTTGTGCCAAATAATTCCCTCTTAAGCCATTCTTACCATACTGACTGTCGCTGCGTCGGCTCTGTGGAGACTTTTCCTGAATTAGTTTGCTGAGAATCAGGGTTTAACCTCCAGGTGACCAGGTCTGATTGTGGCTTCAACCAAAAGTATTTCTCACTCAGGCATTTATCACTTCCAATATACATGAGAACGCACGTCGTGTCACTGAGACAATACACTAATAATTTAAATACAAGTGCTGAGTTGAATAACATGTCGAGCAACATCATCTTCCACTAAATAATACACAGCGACAAGGTGTAACATTACAAGCACATACTAGTGATGAACAGGAAACCTATAGAGAGATCTGTGTATGATTTGTCCTCACATGCTGTTATTGTTATTTTATGTGGCTGAATTTGCCTCCCAGGGGAGTGAACATAGCAATGAATTCCAGCTTTAATCTTGCATATTTAAATGTATGCGTTCATTAATTTAAGAGACAGACACTCATGTTTATACCTACAGAGGTTTACGGCCTGATATACAGTGTTACAGCTTTATTCCAAAATGGATTAATTAATTTCTTCCTTCAAAATTCTACACACAATATCCCATATTGACAATGTGAATTTTTTTTTTTTAATTTTTGAGAGAGATTTTTACAAATTGATAAAAAACAATAAAAAAAAATAAGAAATCTTATGTACATCAGGATTCACAGCCTTCACTCAATTCTTTGTTGATACATCTTTGGCAGAAATGACAGCCTCAAGTCGTTGTGAATATGATGCCGCCAGCTTGGCACACTTATCTGTGGACAGTTTGGCCCATTCCTCTTTGCAGCTCCTCTGAAGCTTCATCCGGTTGGAGGGGAAGCGTCGGTGTGCAGCCTTTTTCAGATCTTTCCAGAGATGTTCAATGGGATTGAAGTCTGGGCTCTGGCTATGCCACTCAAGGACATTGACATAGTCGTCCTGAGAGTCGTCCTCCTTTGATATCTTGGCTGTGCTTCGGTTCGTTGTCCTGTCGAAAGATGAACCGTCGCCCCAGTCTGAGGTCAAGAGACTCTGGAGCAGGTTTTCAGCCAGGATGTCTCTGTACATGTCTGCATTAATGTTTCCCTCTATCCTGACTAGTCTCCCAGTTCCTGTGGCTGAAAAACATCCCCAGCATGATGCTGCCTCCACCATGCTTCACTGTAGGGATGGTATTGGCCTGGCGATGAGCGGTGCCTGGTTTCCTCCAAACATGACGCCTGGCATTCACACCAAAAAATGTATCTCATCAGACCAGAGAATCTTCTTTCTCCTGGTCTGAGAGTCCTTCAGGTCCCTTTTGGTAAACTCCATTCGGGCTGCCATGTTCCTTTTACTAAGGAGTGGCTTCCTTCTGGCCACTCCACCATACAGGCCTGATTGGTGGATTGCTGCTGAGATGGTTGTTCTTCTGGAAGGTTCTCCTCTCTGCACAGCGGCACTCTGGAGCTCTGACAGAGTGACCATGGGGTTCTTGGTCACTTCCATGACTGAGGCCCTTCTTCCCCGATCGCTCAGTTTAGGGCCGGCCAGCTCTAGGAAGAGTCCCGGTGGTTCCCAACTTCTTAAACTTACTGATGATGGAGGCCACTGGGCTCAGTGGGACTTTTAAAGCGGCAGACATTTTTCTGTAACCTTCTCCAGATTTGTGCTTCGAGACAATCCTGTCTCGATGGTCTACAGATTAATCCTTTGACTTTATGCTTGGTTTGTGCTCTGACATGCAGTCAACTTATATAGACAAGTGTGTGTCTCTCCAAATCATGTCCAATCAACTGAACTGACCACAGGTGGACCCCAATGAAACTGCAGAAACATCTCAAACATGATCAGTGGAAACAGGAAGCACCTGAATTCAAGTTTGAGCTTCATGGCAAAAGGCTGAGAATACATATGTACATGTGAATGCTTAGTGTTTTTATCTTTAATAAATTTGCTAAAATCTCCCAAAAAACCACCCCTTCTTTTCATGTTGTCATTATCCGGTGTGTGTAGAATTGTGAGGATAAAAAATCCATTTGAATGAAATATGGAAAAAGTGACACTCTGTGAATACTTTCTGGATACGCTGTATCCTCATAAGCATGTGTTTGGATTCCAGGAAGAGACCTGGAGTACCTGAAGAAAACCCACATGCACAGAGAGAACATGCAGAATTGAACAGGAGATATTCTGAGATACGAGAGCGTTAACCACTACACCAGTGTGTTTTGACTGTCGTACTGTGGCCAGGTTAGGAATATCAGAAAAGCATTTTATAACAATAGTTAGAAAAACCACAAACTCCTCCAATGGAAATCTTTCATGAAATGACAGTGACTGTAACACGCCCTTGTCTCACATCTTAATATCTTGTGTGTGCAGGTGCAGTAGCCTCACAGATGTCATGATGGTATCTGCTAATAAATAACAAGCTGGGATCAGAATCCCTGGTGTGCATCGCAGTGAAACAGATAGCTGCTGTATTGTTTGACATACCAGGAGACTCGGAGACTTGGGCAGCAGTTGTGTACATGCCACCCCCACCCGGTCATACCTGATTGAGTTGTGCTCCATCATCACGCCACCTTATCTTAAATGTATCCCTCGATAAGCCGGCTGTGTCTGGTACTGTGAGATAGTCCGGACTTTTACAAGGGTGTTTGTTAGTGTGCTGCACAGGGTTTGTTATTGTCCAGCTCCTCGTGAAACTGCGTGTGGTTTGGTTCTTATCTGCCTGACTGGAATAAACAGCAGGTCAGGATGCATTCCCTCAGCGTTAGCTCAGCCGCCCGTATGGGCCAGACGGATCGCATCATCCTGGAACGCAGCCCAGAGATTTTAGACGGTGAAATTCATCCCGATGTGCATCTTCAGTGCCTTTGTTACCAGAACCTTATCTTCCCTCTGCACGCAGTTTATTTATCCAGATTATTTGAGTCATTTGATGGCTGTAACGTGTCTCATCTGCTTGTCCTCTAGAGACCACCCCTGCATCACATGGAGCGGCCTCAGCAAGACCATCCCAGTTCTTCTGTTTGTTCCCGAAGCCGTCGTGTCAAAAGATGGGAATATTTGCTCTGTTGGAGGTACGCCACGATGTGATGAAGTTACACCCTGACAAAACAGTACCAGTGAAATTTGGATGCTTTTTCTTTTCTTTTTTTTAAAAGAAATGTGTTTTCTTTGTCCAGAACGCTACAATATGGCCTTCAAAATTGTCCGGACAGAGAGTCGCCTGGTCCGAGGAATTCTCACCAATCACGGATTTCATGAGGTGAGACTCAAAGATTAGCTTATCCATCCATCCATCCATCCATCCATCCATCCATCCATCCATCCATCCATCCATCCATCCATCCATCCATCCATCCATCCATCCATCCATCTACACACAGGTAGCACATTGCACACTTAAACAACGGCGGACATCAGAATGGACCCAGAGTATTGTTGTTGTGAAGCAGATGCTCACCACTGCACCACTGTGCTGTCCAAAAAGAAAATATAAAACAACCAATCTTTCAAAAAAATAGTAAATGTAGTTGTCTACACACACAAAAGGTCTGGTTTGTTTTCACCTCCAGACCACACACAATCTTACAATATAGAAATTTTTATTAGTTTTTTCATTCTATGCTCAGTCTGCTGTATGAGGTAAACAGTATTGTTTACCTCATACCTCATACTGCAGGTCTGATAATGCAGTCGTGGGATTGCACCCATGGAGGAAAAAAGGAAAAATAATCTCCAGAGAATTAATCCTGTTCCACATGGAAGCAGAGCCTCCCATTATTGGCTTCTCCAAGCAGTTACAATTAATTCTCTTTTTATTTCATTTCTTTTTTTTTCCCCATTTCATTTCAATGCCTCTTGACTCCTGCTAACTCGTCATCAAACGCAGACGAGTGTCTCCCGGCCGCAGCAGAGCCAGACTCCAATGAGGCTTTATTACAAATATCTGGCTCTTCGACTGAGGCTCAGACGCTCCGGCCATGTGAAGTCTGAATCCGAACCGATTATTGGAAATCAAACAAAGCAGAACGG
The DNA here is from genome assembly GCF_963383615.2 of Lipophrys pholis. Classification (NCBI taxonomy): domain Eukaryota; kingdom Metazoa; phylum Chordata; class Actinopteri; order Blenniiformes; family Blenniidae; genus Lipophrys; species Lipophrys pholis. Next base: position 21,479,724 of record NC_137633.1, read on the forward strand.
ATGAGACAACAGGACAGTGATGGGAGGCTGTGAGTTGGACTTTCTCTCTGAGAGGCAGACAAGAGTTCCTCAGGTTGCCGGAGGAGGGACTTACTTCAGATTCAGCTGAGCTGTCGTTTGTGATGGACATCAGAGTGACTGGAAACTGAGCAGAGCTTATTCAGTGTGAACAGCTGCAGCATGGACGGGCAACTTTAAGACGTGTTAAAAGGTTATTCTGTTATTATCCCTTATTGCAAACTGTAAAGTGGTTTATTAGAAGTCGGTGTCTGGTGTGAACACACCTATGAAACTTGGAGGTTTTCAAACATGTTGCAGAGATTTCCAGTGGATGTAGTCTGCTTCACATCGTCCTGTCTCCTCAGGTTAACCCACACAGACCCCAGGGCTGAGCTCAGGGCCCCGTGAGGGCCTCGCCACCGCTTCCAGGAGCGCTATAGCTCCTTTCTGATGAACTCTGGCTGTGTGTTTGAGGTTGTAAATTTGGAGCCATTTAGATGCTTGTTGGTATCACAAGACGGATAAGTAGCATTATGTTACAAAATCCTACCACTGCTGCACAGTAACATATGACGTTGAACCTGAATCCGAATTATAGCTTCTAATTTCTTAATAAAACAAGTTTTACCTTGAAAATTCATTTTACCGTTACACACTCTTTATTGCTTTTATATTTTCACCCCTCGTCAAAAACATTCCCCATTCTGCTGTTATCAGCATACACATTCACTTAATCTAAACTCGAGTGGCCCGTTAAATTGCTCTATATCTGTTGTTCCAGGTTCACCCAAACAGTAATGACTTCAACCTCATGTGGACAGGATCTCACCTCAAGCCTTACATTCTGCGCAGCCTTCAAGACTTCCAGAAGGTCAACCACTTTCCCAGGTATGAGAGTGTTTTTCTCTGAATATCTCCAGTGAGCCGCCCCGAGCTCCTCGGCAGAGTCTGTTGGCTCCCGCGGCTGCAGTTTGGCCCGCTGCCTCTCTGAAGCATGAAGTGACTCATGCAGCCAGGCAGAGGGCGTTCTGTAACTGTTATGTATTCCTGCATTTGTTCTGTCGGTGTGGGAGCGTTTCAAACCGCCGGCTCTGCTCTGCTTCACCGTTTGCAGGTCGTACGAGCTGACGCGCAAAGACTGCCTCTACAGAAACATCCAGCGAATGCAGCAGACACATGGATTCAAGAACTTTCACATAGTTCCTCAGACCTTCGTGCTTCCCTCAGAGTACCAGGAATTCTGCAGTAAGATCCCGCTGCCTCAACCAAGGGTGTCATTCAGGAGCCCACATACTTTATTATTGATCTTAATTGGGTCACATCAGTAAACAGTAAACAGCATATAGACATCTACTCATACTTTTCTGTTATTTTTTGTACAAATATGGGTGAGAACCTTCCAAAAATATTCATATATAATGTACTTTCATGAATGGCTTGACATGTCCTTTAAAAAAAGGGGGGTGGGGGGGTGCTGGATAATCTGAAAACCTCTTTGCCACGATGATTCTCTTCAGTCTTTTGTTGGCAAAAGGCCTTTCACTTTCTCAGGCTGCCAGTTTCTGCAGAGTTCATCATGCACACTCACACTCACACCACGGATTTGATGCTATTATAATTTTGCCAGTACAAAAAGGGGCTGCTAGAGTTCACTGCAGCATCTTGCTGCAATCAGCTTTGTAGTTTCAGGCGGAGACCTTCAGGTTAGGGAAACAAACCTGTGAGCATAAGGTCTCGGGTCACCACGAGGAACTGAACTGCTCAGGTTGCATCAGGACGAGCAAGAAACGTTAATACTAGTGCCAAATCAAACATTTGGATTTGATTCAGTGTTTTAAGAGAGCGGCTGACGTGCAACGTCGGCAGGATTTGATCCTGTGGTGGGCTGATTTTTAGTTTAACACCACTGGTCTAAGCACCCTTTTGTTTACAGTTTTTATTCATTCATGTGCATTTCCTTTATTTTTCTCTTTGTATCTCCTCTCCTCACCCTTCAGATTGTTTCACCAAGGACAAGGGCCCATGGATCATAAAGCCAGTAGCATCTTCTCGAGGGCGGGGCATCTACCTGGTCAGCAACGTGAGTGACAGCTCTGCTCTTTAACACGGATCTGTTTCCACTTACGGGTTGTGTCCTCAGCGTGGACACGAGATGTTACCAACGGGTCTTTTTTTAAATGCTGAGATTGTTAAACGGTATGGAAACATAAAAACTTTATTGGGAAAAATTCTTACCCTTAATTCCACTTAGGTTTTTTTTCCCCAGAGTTTTGTGGGCGTCATCGTGTGAGAAAGTGCAGTGGATATTGTAATATGATTGATGCTTTCTAGAAGGTCAAGTGTAGCCGCCCCCCCCACCCCCCCTCTCAAGCTGTAATATGTTTTTCTTTCTTTTCCCTTAAATCATTGTTTGACCCCTCGGGTTTGTCTCGGGACTCGTTGGGTGGTCTTGACCTGCAGGTTGTGAAGCAATGCTTTCACACTAAAATAAACCTGAGAACCATCGTGTGTGTGTGTGTGTGTGTGTGTGTGTGTGTGTGTGTGTGTGTGTGTGTGTGTGTGTGTGTGTGTGTGTGTGTGTGTGTGTGTGTGTGTGTGTGTGTGTGTGTGTGTGTGTGTGTGTGTGTGTGTTAATGACACTGCGCATGTCTGAAAAACCAAAAAATTTGAAAGCTACTTAAGTTGTAGATCAGAATCAGTACGACACAGAACAAAAATAGAAATGCATCACTTTTGCTCTTGTTTTTCCTGAGCTGAACTCAAAGATCTAAGACTTCAAATGTACTCAAAATGCTTATTTCCTTCAAATGTTGTTCACAAATGTGTCTGGATGTGTGTTAGTGAGCAGGTTTATTGCACACATGTGTCTTAGGCCACATTCAGCCATATTTCAACTAAAATGTGGCAGACGAGTAACGTGTTACCACGATAACCTTTCAATAAGTTATTTAGATTGACTTTAAAACTCCACTCTGCATTTTATAAATATCCTTTTTGGAAACTTTGTGCAAACTTATGCCACGTTCACGTGCAGTATACAGTAGAGTGAAATGCCCTTTTTTTGATGCTCATATTTCTCTTCGAATTTCATTGCAAACAGAAATACAACAAATGACTTTTCTGAGAGTAGATGGATGTGAAATCCTGCCTCCCACAAGGTTTCTCTATCAGCCAAAGAAGCTTTGATTCTACTGCCACTTCACAGGGGGAACTTGAGGGAGGCTGCTGCCCCTGGTCATCAGGGGCTTTATCACATTAAGTCAAACATTAATGGAGAAAGTTTAGCTCAGGGGTGTCGTACATAAGACCCGTGGGCCAAAATTGGGAGACAAGAGGCTCCAATCCAGTCAAGCCATCAATTGGTAAAAAGGTCAAAGAAGGAGATTTTTTTCAACACATTTCTTAAGAGGAGCAACACAACACCACACTGAGATCTGAGCCGAGATATCAGGGATGCTGCTGTGAAAGCTAGCAACCTCATTGCTATCAAACTGGCCTCTAAGACATGCTGTTAGGGTGACTTTTTAAAAACACCCAGAATGCAACAGCTATAGGAGATGTTCTTGTACATTTCACTGTATTTTACACACAAAGGTTTCATTAAATTTTGCTTTATGTTGAGATTTTAGTCATTTTCCGTAGTAATTGTTTGGTTTTTGCAAAGATATAGACATTTTCATCACATACACTCTGCGACACAAAGAAGAAAAACAAAATGAATGAAATTAGGCAGTATGTGGCGCAAGAACTAAAATGTGTTTGACAGCCCTGACTTAGGGTGTTTACATGAACACAGAAACTGGGATTACACTTCTGATCATAGTGAAAATCTTCATGTAAATATTTGATCTGATTGGATCCATTTGGAAAGACATTTCATGCCAATCCTCATTCCGAAGCTCGTCCACGTGTTTCTTGTTGGCGGTCAATTTATCCTTACCGTGCATGTCTGTTATGTACGGTCACCGCATGACACAGGTTTGGTGTTTCAGATTAAAAAGGAAAACAACAAGCTTGATTAGTCAAACGAACAAATCAATACTTCCTGGTGAAGCTAGATGTGGGATCAACGTCACAACTCTGTATAGTCTTCATATTGTTCACACATTATCATGATGTAGAAAACAGAATTATATTGTAGTCTTCTGCACGTGTTTACTTTCCTGTTCACGGTGGAAGATGTTTTTAAGTTATCTGTGAACAGGATCAAGGCCTTAGCTTTCCCTTGTTTTTCTCGCTGCATCACTAATTCAAAGCTGCTACCTGCTGTTCAGTTCGGTCCTCCAGTGTTTATCTGCCTGCTCCACTCACTAAAGCAGAACAAACCAGGGACAGCAGTTCATTTTATCGATGTTTTTCAGTAATTATCTTGTTTGCCGCTTTCTCGACGACACGGAGAAGGTCATCCGGCGGCCCAGGCCGGATCCTGCGGTGGGCAAGTCTGTGCCTGTGTGTTTCTCTCTACTCCAACTCATTTGTGCACATGAATTCACATTAGTGGCAAGCCGAGTGGGAGTTCACTGCAAGCATACTGACATTAAAAAAATATGTTGTGTGAAGTCGGCGAGCCACTTGGCCAGATGTTATCTGAGCGCGGGGGCGCACCGTTACAGCTGTCTTCCAAAGAAGCATCAACCGGCGTTTCAGGCGTTATTAAGCCTCGTGGAGTAAATCACACGCTTCCACGGCCTTGACTCCAACAAGCGCTCTCACTCTTGGAAAACGCATGCAACGATTCCTCTTCTTCTCAGGCATTTTTATGAAACAGTGGAAAGAATGTCAGGGTGATATTTGGAGAGAAGAAAGAAATACGTTCATCTTCTCAGTTTGGGTTTTGTCTGAACTGCAGCCAGCACTGAGGTTATCCCGTCACCCCCTCCCCTTCTCATCTCTTCTCAACTTCGCCACCTGCAACACATTTCAACCTCATAAATGACCCATCTCCCACCACCACATTGTGTTTTTATAGGCTGTTACAGAAGGTTGACCTGCGATGGCCAGCATCACGGAGACTTTTCTTCATCTCATTATTCTTTGATGTTTATCGTTAACTGCTGCGTCACGTCAGCTGTTTGGCATTGATGCTCCTCTATATGAATTAACATGGAATATTGTTGCCTTTCCAGTCCAATAAAGTGACGCCGTTTTCATCTTTATGCGTTTTCATCCGCAGCCAAATCAGATTCTGATGGATGAGAACATCTTGGTGTCTCGCTATATTAACAACCCTCTGCTCATAGATGGTGAGTCGCTCTTCTGCACATTTTGGACTTTTCATGGGATGTTTTGGCAGATTCCCACTGACTTGCCGTATTGTTTTGTTTTCTCAACAGAATTCAAATTCGACATGCGTTTATATGTGTTGGTGACGTCCTACGATCCTCTGCTCGTCTATGTGTATGAGGAGGGTCTGGCCAGGTGAGTGCGTTCAGAGCTTTTTCAAGGATTCGAACCAGAATCACAAACACAGCAACAACATTCATACCACCTGCCTAATAATGCGTTGACCCCCCCCTTTCTCCTGATTTGCTACAAATTTTGATGCGTTTTCTATTCTGCCATCTTTCTACCAAGAACCAGCATTAAGCTCTGCAGCAGTTTGAGCTTCTGTTTGATCAGACCACGGCGGTCGGCCTTCAATATGCTTTGGCCACGAAGGGCCCAGGCTCCAGAGCAGCAGGGCCCAAGCTGATTGATTTAACACATTTTTTTTCAATAAATCACCTTCTGAGACAGTGATTCCCAACATTGTTCTTGAGGAACCCAAACTGTTCCCATTGTAAACCTCGGCGACCTCCAGCGTCCACCACACCCTGCACAGTTACAAAAAAGTGTTGAAGGAAGCTCATAACACACTGTATGTGAAATACAGTTTCATTCTTATATTCTGTAACGATGAGTTCTTTTCCGCTGAGGAAAAACTCTTTGGGCTCACGCTGGACTGGAACTGCTTCAGCTTGAACAGTTTCAAACTTTCGTTCGCCTGTTTTTCACTGCAAAAGATGCGTTCAGCTCAAATTTTGTCCATTGCATCAATGAAGCCACGTTCTAGGTAACTCTCTTTGTAAATTTGTTTTCGCTTTTTGGACATTCATCTTTCTCTTTAGCTTGAGGCGCCGCCATTTTTCCTCTCACTGTTTACTTTGCAAGCTTTCCTTTGTGTCTATTGGAGACAGGATGTTCACATTTAACACGTATTAGTACCAAACACTGAAGACTTGCTTGATTAATATTCATGTACCATGTTCATTTAGCTACATCAATACATATTTTAAGAATGTACTGATGAAATCATAAGATTGAAGCAAACAGCAGCACTGCGTCAGCGCGGCTATATTTGCTTTGATATGAAAATGTCTTTTGTGCACTAGCTGATTTTATAACACAGGGATTTTCAGGGTCTGGGAGGATGAGCCCTGTCGCTGACCTTTAACCTTAAAATGGTCACCCTAGTGTGAGTCGGTGCTGTTAATTTGAAATAAAGTAATTCTTCATTCATTTACCATTTTATGAATTTAATTAATCTCCATCATGCTTACAACAAATGTTTTTCCTAAAGATTTGTGTTTTAATTGAATTGACATGAGCATTTCTTTTAAAGGTTGTTATTGTTTTGTATTAATACGCAAGCATTTACCCACCGACTCCCACCCCAATGCCAGAGACAGAAGAAAATAGATCTTACACTCATATTTGTACACCTGCATGTTCAAGATCACGCTGTTTGGATGCACTCAAATACGTACTCAGAGTTAATGCACACTACAATACATGAAAAAAACTAAACGTATGGTTTCATACAGTATGAAAGCCATAACACCCTGAATCAGCCAGCTGGTCATTCCATACGAGGTTAATGTGTTATTAATGTTGTTAGGTTGTCCAATAGATTCTATAAAGGGAGTCCAGATTTGAATATATCTGTGTTTATGCTTGCTATAACTCTATTGAAATAATAGAAATCACTTCCTTCTCTCTCTCGCCGACGTCCACTGCAGAAGAATTAGTCTCCGAGCCATCAACGTTAAAAAAGCGGTGGCATTTGATTGTGGAGTTGTGTATTGTTCTACTGGGGTTGTTGTTCCAGAAATGCTGCTGACCCTGTCAGGATGTAGAGTGACGCCACGTATGTGGAATATGTTCTTGGTAATTTGAGTCCAAAAGCTGCTCAAAGACCAAACGATATGGCCCAATGTTACACACTCTTTTTAATCATGGTATCTTCTCACAAATCTAAAGGAGGGAAGTCGTCCCTCTTGCCGTAACCTCCTCTACAGCCTGCACTTTGCAAACCACTTTACTGAGATGAGATGTTTCAAGTTTTATGTCCTAACAAGACTTGTAATAGGACAACTTCCATACTTACATTTCCCAGTTGAGTAGTTTGAGTAGTTGAAGTTGTTCGCTGTCGTTTATGATGACAGATTGTTAATAATCCTCCTCCCACACTTTAAACACCCCTGGTGTGTGTACTCGTACCTGTAAGACCAGTTATGAACTGAGGCGATCCAGAGAGACTCTGTCTGCCCAGAAGAGGGCAGCCTTCATTTTCCAGCTGCTGCAGTGGAGAAGAGAGAGGTTTGTTGGTGACTCTGAAACAAAGCACTCTATTGTTTCAATTGTAGGATGTTCCAATCAAGTGCTGCTGATTGTGCCACTGTTCAGTGATGGCTATCTTATCATTACTGTGTAATTCCACTTGATTTATTACATTTGGACATTCAGAGCGAGAAGAGGTTATCAAACCAAAACAGGCGATAATGGGACACAGGTAGGTCAGGAGCGGGTCGGTGATTTATAGAATGACTGGCTCCTGCTCTGATAGAGGGGCGTGCTTGTGCTAGAAACAGAGTGCCACTTCCCTCTGATTTTCTGGCTTCATTATAAGCTGCGAGCAATAAATCATGGCCCCATTCCTGAATCCCATTTTTATCTGCTGACATTCCTCTGGTTGTGTTGGTATTCAGGTACATGGTGCGTGCCAAGGAATTCTCATTATTGCACATGTGGCATCCACTCCTCGCGAGCAGTGCCAGAAACGAAGCTCTCTCCAAAGTGCCACTGTTTCTTAATGTGGACGACACAGCAGAGAGACGTGTGGCTGATCCATTAAGTGTCTTCCTTCTCGTCCACAGATTCGCCACGGTTAAGTATGACCGCACTTCAAAGAGCATCAAGAACACTTTCATGCACCTCACCAACTACAGTGTGAACAAGAAGAGCAGTGATTATGTTAGGTGAGCTTGGCCAGCCGTGCACTGAACATGGTGCCGTTCCGGGAAAGCCCACTGACTCACCCGTTTATTACCGCGTGAACGTTTGAAGTGCCTTTTCTTCCCTTTCAGCTGCGATGACCCCGAAGTTGAGGATTATGGGAACAAATGGAGTATGAGTGCAGTGCTGAGGTATTTGAAGCAGGAGGGAAAGGACACCACATGTGAGTCACACCGTCACCTTTTCATGTTTATCCTGTCAGAGTTTGAACATTTTGTCACTTTAATTCACCTCTCAGCCCCGCTGAATGCCATCAATCAGAGATCGTCCATCAGTTTAGCGAGATCACAAGAACTCTCTTCACGCATGGCCTCGGCTCTGTTTTTCTTTCAGTGCTGATGAGACAAGTCGAGGACCTCATCATCAAAGCTGTTCTGAGTGCCGAGGTGCAGATAGCCACCGCCTGCAAGACCTTTGTTCCTCACAAGACGAACTGCTTCGGTAATCCTTTCATATTCGTCTTCAAACATGTTCCAGCGGGAAAAAACAAATCAAACACACGTATGGAATTCATCTCGTGACATATTGATTTCACAGACTGGATTTGGATAGCATCATTTGAAACTCAATTCATACGTGTGCTTTTCGCTCAATTTTGCATCCCAACTGCAAAGCTTCAATATTACACATACGTAGCATCACTTCTTCATGGTAAATTCACGAGAAATTCTCAGTGTTCGCAGAAGCAGAGCATACAACAGCACTCATTGAGTTCATTATCTCATATCACCGTGAATTTAAAACCTAACCATTACCTTTGACATGCAGTGCAGGTGGAGACTGCTGGAACAGTATTATCTGCTGTCAGAGTCCAGGAAAACTATTTCCAGAAATCACACACTTCACTCTGCCTTTGTTTGAAAATGTTAAGTTCAGTTGGTCTCTCCAAAAGTTTAGTCGAAAGAAGTGAGACAAGAGCTGCTTGTGTTGCTCTTCCTGTTTGAGAATGGGATTTTGACTTTTAAGAGCTACGGTAATATTGGATTTTGAATAATGAGGATTTCCTGCTTCTTCAGAGGAAATCGTTGCAATTTTAAAGGGTTACATTAACATCCAATTCAATAAATGTCTAATAAATGACCCACTCCCAGGTGACGTCCACAAATAAACATACAAAAAACAAGTACACAAACAAAATAGATCTGTATTGGATACTTATGCATACGTATGCTTATATTGATACAAAACACATTTTCCTGTGCAATGGATATACAATACAAGCAAATTACACAATGAAAAGGAAAAATAAGAATCAATAAATGTAAATAAACAGAAGAAAAAAAGAAATAAGTTCCGAAATAAGTGAAATGTATGGTTGTTTAAGTGACCCGAACCAACCTGTTCCAATAATGTCACTGACATTATTAACATTCTAGACCCTTTAAAATGTTATGCAGTTAACCGTTTCACATCCATAATCACACACATCATGTGTCACCAGATAAACCTCCAACATGGGTGATGAGTGATTGATGAACACTTCATATATCAAAGCTTTTCAAGAGCCTGTCCTAATAAATCAATTTTAAATCATAATTTTTCTCAATTAATATTCAGTTTTTGTTGACCGCGATCACAGAGGCTGGTCAGGTGTCCGCAATCACAAACTGTCACACTGCCATCGTTTGATGTGAATCAGCACAAACTCTTTATGCTAAAGTGAACACCTACAGTTTGTAGCTTCATGACACACACACACACCCACACACACACACACACACACACACACACACACACACACACACACACACACACACACACACACACACACACACACACACACACACACACACACACACACTGAGTCATGTATTCTGCCACGCCTCTCACATTTCCTTTCAGTTTCACATTGATTGTCCAGCAGTGGCTGGTTGCTGTTTGGCCGCTGAGGCTGCAGACGGGCTCCTCTCAGTGTGGAGCCTTCCTGCCTGATGCTGCACTCTGACTGGCCACTTGGCCACGGAGGGCCTGTTGACTGAAGCTGACTGGAATTCGCTTCCTCTCCTCTGTTGCCATTCAGGTCTGCCTGATTTAGTCTGACTGTTTTCTTGGCCGGTCCTGCCTCGCAGCGGGCTCGTGTGAACTCCATTTTAGAGCCATTACTGATGTTAGTGTTGGCACTAATTGTCTGCGCTCTCTCTCTCTTGTGTCTGGCAGTCTTTCTAAGATTTTGGGTTTGAAAGTAAGCCTGTCAGCCTCCCATCTCTCAGCACCGCTGCTTCTTTTTCATTCTCATTTTTCTTTTCTCGTACAGTTTATGTTTATTCTCTCGGCCCTGCTCGCCGTCTTTCACCTTTCAGATGTTGGAAAAATAAAGAGCTCTGCAGTTGTGACGGGCCTCGCTAGATGTAATTGTCGCTCTGATTGGTGTTTGTGTTTGTGTTGTACTGTGCGCATGGCGGCATGGATCCAATGACAGGCGTTCGCCTGCATAAAGATGCTATCTGCACCTTGCGCATCACTGCGAGGCAGAAACAACCACCTGAACCCAGAGTGTGAATGTTGACCATGCAGGTATTTACAAGGAAGTGTGGCTCACCGAGCCTCAACCTGGCTCGCTGACAAACCCGAGAGACACGACAAACACCCAGATGGCACGTAACGGCTGTGTTGTCGTAAGAAATCTACAAAGTATGATTCTTACTTTCCTTCTCATTACTGGATCTGTGTTTTGATCACATGTATATTTCCCAGCATGACTTTCAGAGTGAAAGTCAATAAGGAGAAAGTTTGATGGTATTTTACTAAAACACATATTTTAGAACTGATTGTAATTTAAATGTAAAGAAGATCAGTGGCAATGCTGGAATAAAGTACAAAGTCAATACAGGTTCAAGAGTTGTAGGACTTTATACGAAGACACATTCTTACAGTGGAGTTTAACAGTTATGGTTTGGATCCATAGACAATAAAAACACTGTGTTTTTCTTTTGTGATAATACAACTCTGGTATTTAATCAAAAATATGTTTAAGCCACACATATTTTTGATGATTTCAGAGTTAACCAGGTGTATTTCACTGCCAGTGCTTCATCTCCCCTTACAGTGACATTAATTCAGCAGATACGTAGAAGAGGGAGGTTCTTCCACCTCTTCCGAGCAAATCACACCCGCATACAATATAGATAACATTTACACAGAGATTTTTTATTTTGCCTTTTTTTTTTTTTGCTTATCTTTGTATCTTATCTGATCTATTTTGCCATAGAATGTAAATGAACTCGAACAACAAAAACATGGCTCGGCTTCAAGAATTTAAAAGTTGTTTGCATCCATATTGAACACTAAACATTGGAGCCTGTTTAATACAGAACGGGGACAATTAACGCCCACACATTTGATTCATGCCCATAATACCCTGCGGTCCGCAGTGAACATGCCCAGCTCTTCACTTCAGCAGTATTAGTTTACTGTTGAATCTAGTGGAATTTTGTTGTCTTAAGATGGCCCCAAGCAAGTTAATTACAGCATTCATTGTCTGTCTCCGGGATTAAGTTTCCAAAGACAGACACTGACGGTTCCAGAGGACCACCCTCATCCTCACTCTGTTGATCTGCTTCTATGAGTGTGGCCATATCGCATGCAGACTCTCCCTCTGTGTGTGTGTGTGTGTGTGCGCGTGCGTGCGTGCGTGCGTGTGTGCGTGCGTGTGTGCGTGCGTGCGTGCGTGTGTGTGTGTGTGTGTGTGTGTGTGTGTGTGTGTGTGTGTGTGTGTGTGTGTGTGTGTGTGTGTGTGAGAGCCCGTACGTACAGTATGAATACGGAGACATGTAGGAACCAGTGTAAAGCATGACTTTTACAAACATCCTGGCCCGTCTGAGCTTCAGGGAGTCCAGGCTCGTATCAATGTGAACTTTTTTCCTCGTCCCCTAAATAAATCCACTCCAAACCACCCAGGAATCATTTTCAGTAAGCTGCTGTCAGCCCACTCTCCTCCTCCTCCCCCTCCTGCTCTTATCCTTACTATATTTTCCACTTCCACAACCTACAATGCTCCCTGTCTCGGTCCAGGGCCTTAGCAGCTGCCAATAATAGTAAACAGGTAAAAGCATCAGAATGCACGTGTGCACTCGGTGAACGGGCCGATAAAAGCAGCCATTGTTTAGAGTTTTTAATACAGTCTCTAGCTCGTCTGGAACGGAGCCACGCAATACTATAAAGCACATTTTAATGTTAATTTACTGCAAATTGTTCCCTGCCATTTTAATGTCTATTAATGGATTAACTACAATGTTTATTGTTTTCAAATGGGATTGCTTCGCTTTGCTGAAAATGTACGGTGTACCTAAATGCACACACTGTAACAGAAATCTTTTTATAGGTCCGTAATGTCTCATGTGGGAAGAAATAAAAACAACAGATTTTCATTTTACATTGTAGGGAGCATGTGTGAATGTGAGTGTGTGAGTGTAAGGAGAAAATGCCACCCATGCAGCTCCTCGCCGCCGCCGTGTGATTAATGGACAGGCTTTTTTGCTGAGAGATGCTGATTACGAGATGTTTTGACTAAGATCTGATTAGCCAAGCCAACAGGCCTATTTTATTACACACAAAACATTCCACTTACTGGTTCTGTGTTCCACCGAACGTCCCTCATTAAGTGCTGAGTGTGGTTGGATCCCCTGTCTGCGAAACACTCTCCCTGCTTTACATTCGTCAGATACTCCCACACTGTGATGGAAGTGAAGCTGCTGTTCCGCTGAGTCTTTTAGGGATGATTAACGGTTCTGGTTCCTGCTATCACAACAAGTAACTGCAACTGGAACTGTGGCTCCAGTGAGCAGGCCATCATCAGCTCCTGTAATGTATATCACATCAGTTTGTCCTCTCCTGGGATTATTAGGTAATTGAGCTTTTGGATGTTTTATATACGCTGTAATTTTGTTTCATTAATTTGCATCATATAATCTACTTTGTTACTAGTGACATTTTTGTTTGTCTGTGAACGGTGCGTTGAAGAAGTTACCTTATACAAGCAAAATTAATCAAATACCAGCTTTAGACAATGCAAATATATATAGTTATCAGAACCTAATACTGTAATCTCTGAATGGAATACAGTATTTTGGTAATATCCATACATTATGCTGCATATATTCCACTGAATACTGTAAATATTGTAAATATCTTTCTCCCATCTGGGTCTCTTGTACTTCCATGTGTATATATACACGTATATTTATCTAATTATCTGCTTATATATTCAGTCTATTCTCTTGCATGCCACTATCTTAACTCTCTTTAACTAATTGTTCAATGTAGAGCTGCTGTGTTGATCAAAGTTCAACATGTGGAATTAATAAACTCTTAGCTCATCAATTAGATATTTGTAAAAATGTTCTTTAGTGTTTTAAGTATATAATAATTACACATTAGCAATACAATCTATAAATAAATGTAGGTATAGAGAAGGAAAATGCTCACAAAAGTACCAAGTATCTGAAATTAAAGTATTGCCTTTGTAATTATCACAATATATTTGAAACGTTTTTGACTTTACAAGATGATAGAAAGACATTTTCCTTAAGAAGTTATAAAGTAGAAATATATTGTGACTTATTTCAGAATATTTCATTTCATGTAACCCGATAATAACCAATAATTTCTACTTTTACCAGCGTAAATAGCAGTAGTTTTGCTTGAAATTGAGTACAATTAAAGTATTTCAGTAGATTTCAGTACGTGATCCCCCTCTGGTGCCCTCCAGATGAGGGAGGTATTTGATGTTGTTATTTTCAGCCTGCATGGTGGTGAGATTATTGTTTTTGGGTGTTTGTCTCTTGTGGTGAATTTTCCAGCAGCACCCATCCCAATAATAAATGAAAAAAAAAAAAGAAATTTGCTTCTTCATCATGCTCTTTCTCTGTCACAGTTTTCTCTCTCTCCCCTCCCTGTTTAATGGGTGTGATGTAGATGTTCGCTGCCTCTCGTCTCCTTGTCTGTGATGCTTGTTGTGGGCTCGTTTTAAAAGCCCTCCCTCGGCAGCGGTCGAGCCACAGAACAAACGTGTCTAACTGTGAGCGGCTGGGCCGGCTCGTGGGGCAGGAGCGGCGTCTGCTCCTAATTGGGGGAAAATTCGTGGCACATGGAGCCTGCTTGTCGGAGGCTGGTGCGGCGGCCTAACACCTCCCCATTTTCCCTTGTTGTTGTGGTGCCACTGATGAGGCACTGTGGGCTCAAACACACTTATTCCAGCTCCCCGCTCCCCAAGACTAGTGCATAATGTTTTATGACACACACACACACACACACACACACACACACACACACACACACACACACACACACACACACACACACACACACACACACACACACACACACACACACACACACATACGCACACGCACACACGTGTGTGCTTTTCTACAAAAGCGGATAGAATTGGATAAGTCAGCAAGTGGAAAATAGAATCCTCGTGCTCTGCTTCAAGCGAGCACGTTTGAGCAGTGGGGGTCCGGTCCATCCTCACAAGTGGAAGAAGTTAAAGATGGCAGGAGCAGCTTGTGTTGCGGCTCTTGGCTCGCGGATGCATGGCAGACTTTGCTCAGTTCCAACGTGAACATTCAAGCATCCAGTTCGACCAGTTTTGGACCTTTTGCCACGTCCATGAGTTGAGCTCTTAACACATGTGATGTACAGTGGAAAGAAAAAAATATCCACTGTGAGAAAAGTGTTTTAATCTCTTTTATTTTTTTTTTACATGGGGAAAAAACCATCTCTATCATTTAAGAGGACAAAAGTACAAGTAGATTCACTTCACTTGGACAAGGAACTGTAAAGTATTGACGAAACTGAACGGTACACTTGAACAGCCTAAAGTGATTGCTTTAAAGACATAAAAGATCGGGATCAATATATTTTTGAGGCATGTAAAATGAGAACTAACATACAATATAGATGTGTTTCTGTTTTGGGAGGTAAACTGGGGAATGTTGTCAGTGTAGTAGCTCGTTGTTAACTTTCAAAAAGGCTGTGAAATACAAAATAATCACAGTTACAGTTCAAATTGATAATGAGAGAAAAAGAATATCATTCATTCTGGTATAATGTTCTTTATCTTATCTAAGTTTTCTTTTGTTGACTGGTTTTGGGGTTTTTGTTTGCAAGGTGCACAGATTCTGAGTCATTATAGAATTTATAGGCGAGGCATAAGTACGTCATGTTCAAGATTTTTTTTTTTTTTTTAATAATATATTTTAGAAAATAGTACTTTCATCTACACCATTACTTTCTGTTGAAAGTTACTGGAAACAGACACGCGTTTCTCACGAATACATCTCGTCACATATAAAACTGACACATTTAAAGAAAATGCCAATAGTTACAATAACACATTATATTTTCTCTCATTTTAGTTACAGTTTGAGTCTTTTCTTGAGCAAAACCTGCAAAAAGGAAATATTCATATCTCCTTTCAAATATAAAGACATTTAATGTCTAAGTAATTGAAACCCAACAGTTTAACAGCATAAGGATAACGAAGCAGCTTTTTCACCAACGTGAATGAAACGTATTGGCAATATCCTATAAATATGCTTCATGCTATTTTTGCTAACAGATTTTTATTTTTTTTGTGTGTGAACCAGTTTACATGAAGATGTTTCAAGTGAAAACGCCTCGTTTTTGCATTTTCTTTTCCGAAAAGTTTGTAATTGGGCCCTGAGGCAGCGGGTGCCCCCCAAACCTTTTCCCTGTATCCCCACTCTTAGGTACAGATTGTATCTAAGAAAGACTGTGGGCCCACTCTATGATTTCTGATCTGCCAGAACATTACAGTGAAGCCCATCACTGATAAGACACATCCACTCTCACCAACATACTTTACATTCTAGAAAATGTAATATTCATTTTGTCGACTTCAGGGCAGGCATCGGGCCTCCCCGTGATCTTTAATGCCCCTCTAAAAGGGTCCTGGATCTGAGATGTAATGAGATTTTACCTGTACAATACTTAGAGTAACGCGCACACTCATAATGTTAACCCAGCCTGTTAAACCCGAACCGCTTACTTTCATCCTCGCAATAATAAGTTTAATATCAAGCCGTAGCCTGCTGCCTTGCAAGCCCTTGTGTGCTTAACACTGGCATTGACCTGAGCTAGAACAAACAGTGCTGGTTACTGCAGCTTTGAAACCTCCAACCCCCCCCCCGGCCTATTCTTAACACAGTCTGTTCTTTTGAAGTGCCATTAGAGGGATTTTTCCTCCGACTCTTTGGCTGGGCTTTACCCTAACCCTGTAAAATACTGCGGTTTGCCTGCACGCTGCTGCTGGGGCCGGCGGGTCGTTGGCTTGTTGGGTGACACTCCCCAGAGCAGTGTGAAGGCTTTCATATGGCACATACCGCAGTGAGCCATATATCAGTCACTGAAACAAGAAAGAAAATTGGGATAGAATGGATGGAGATTTACACAGGGAACTTCCTGACCACTTTGTAAAAGGTTTTTATTGTGTCACTATTGTGTCACTCAGTGCTAAGCTATTACTGGAGTGACATATATACAGCCTGTTGCCTACGGCTTTTTAATTCCGTGGGTTTTGCCACTTTGGGGCACATTGTCACATTTCCAGTGTCGTATCTCTGGATTTATTTTTCCACTTGGGCAACATGCTCAGTCATGATGGAGCTGGAGCTTTTTCTGGCAGCGATTAGGACACTATCCTTCTTGTTAATATATAGTGACAATACATCGACTCTTTAACCTTCCCCGTCATGAGAGAATTATTGAGTGTATATATGAAAATGTTCACAGCCACAGTTTGTTTTTGATCTACCAGATTACGTAAGCCGCCTCATGACAGATGAAATGTGTATGTACTTAGTTAATGTAATTGAGCCAATCCCTCAGTAGCCGGCTTTAGTGGACGTTCCTTTCCTTTGAGTGATTGGGTACATAACATGCATGTAATCAATAGCAGAAAGACCGAAGCCATGTAGCCAAATGCCACATAATGGAGCTATGATAAAACTTTGGAAACACTTGTGACTTTGATATCCTTCATCCTTTATTTTCACTGAGCCGATCTTGAAGGCTTTCTTTTTTTTTCTTTTTTAAAAAATCCTGTCTGTCTCTGCTGACTTCCCCGTCTGCGGTGAAAAACCTTTGATTCATTTTGTGTTTCCCTCTGTAGAACTGTACGGTTTTGATGTGCTCATTGACTCCAACCTCAAACCCTGGTTGTTGGAGGTGAACCTCTCCCCGTCCCTGGCCTGGTGAGTGACTCAATTATGTGATTCTTGTATTTGTTGTTTCAGGAGAACCCGACTGAAAACATTCCCGCTGCCATGTCAGGCAAAGGTCTTTCTTGTATTATTCAGCTTTTAAAAACACAATGAGATCAGACAGTACGGTGAATCTCAGCCTTATCACAGCTTTTTCATTTTCTTTTAAGAGACGTTTTTTTGGTTTTGTTCTTTTTTACATTTGCTGGTAACTATATTTAATTCTTTTGGTATAAATTTGCTCTTTTGCAGTGATGCCCCACTGGATCTGAAGATAAAGGCCAGCATGATTGCAGACATGTTTTCACTTGTGGGTGAGTGTTTACCGCTGTTGGAAATACTGCGTTATAAAATAATGCGTTGTGGTGGTAACTGATCATTAAAACGACAGACGTTTCCATGAACTTGCTACTTTGACAGACATGAAAACTGTCAAAGAGCTGCTGTCTCTTTCTGAAGCAGCTTTTGACTTCAGTCTTAACTAACATCAGCCTGCCTCCACATTACCTGTGACATATCCACAGCCCTAAATAATAAACCTTATCTTAGTATTAGAAGAGGCTGTCTTGTGGTTGTTGGTAGTGTGGTAACAGATTCTGAATGAAAAGGTTAACAGTACAAAATAGTGGACTATAAGACTGAATAACACCAAAATAATGTGTGTGCTTCACTGTAATACTTCCAAACAAACAGATTTAACTTCAGCCTGAACCTAATGAGTGAATCTGTGAACATCTGTGATGCACCAAGGGCAAAAGCTCATTAGATTTAGCTTTTCAGTATGAATACAGACCGTGAAAGTGGGGCCTCACGATCCCTTTGACTTTTCGGTTTTGAAGCAGGAGGTCTCAGAAAAGTTAGTATGTCGGTTAGTATAGTTAGTATATCGTTAGTACGACGTCGCTTTTTGATCCTTCCATGTCGGCTCTTTCTATCATTGTGAAGCAGAATTTGTTGTGTTGTTCACCCACTAATAAGAAAAGTGAGCCAGGATTAGACCTTCATGACACCAGTTAGTTTCACCCTGCTGATCGTGATGTGTTGACTGTCGTCATTTCAAGAGGTAATTGTTTGGTTTTATGACATTTTCATCTGTTATACCATAAATAATGAGGGTAAAAAGTGATGCCTGAGTTTCTTTTCCTAACTAGAAAAAAAAAAACCCTTCCTCAACTTTAAATTAGTAAGTAGCCTACTAACTTCCCTAATGCTGGTGCTTACTGAAACTGATGAAGTACAATGTGCATTTGGTTATCTGAACTTCATCAACACTGCATGAACATCACTGTTATAGAAATTCAGCAGACAGCTGAATAGGAAACCGAGTAAAAATCATGATTTCCAATCCATTATTTAATAAAAACATTTACATAATAGTCCAATACTGATCAAAATGCAAATTAAATTATTTGCAATTGAAAGTATTAGTTCATATCTGCCCAAATACTAATATGCTGACGGTTAAGGTGTTGGTACATACTTAAAACTGATCAAACATGTTTACCAGTCAGCCATTGTTGAAAGCTGCAGGTTTGGAGTTGAGACAGTTCTCTATTGTTTGACGCCTGATGATCGCCTGGTGAAACAGTCGAGACGTTCTGGGCGCTCCGATGTTGAGAGACGAGCCGCAGCCCTCATTATTTAAGATTAAAAAAACTTGCGGACAAAGTAGTCAGCATAGGCCTTAGTTTTTTATTGAAGTGATTAAGCCTGCCTCGAGGCAGAGATCAGCACTGTATATACAGTATAACTATTTGAAGCGGAGGAGGAGATGTATCTCGGTTAAATTTGTTTACAACTCAATTATTGAAATCCTATAAAGAAGAGCTGTTATAGACGAGCTCAGAAGAAGCTCACCGAGGTTCTTATATAATGTCATGTCATTACAAGTTAAAGCCTTTCAGTTGAGAGTATTTAACGTTGATAAATCCTCTGGTTTATCCTCAGTGAAGTTTGCATCATAGATGGAGGCCATCGATTAGCCGGAAGCTGTCTGCAGTGGCTCTGAATCATTGGCTGTCTGCGGTTGCGGCTTAATAATATCAGGAGAATGGCTGTCTGAACGTGCATACGCATGAGCGTCTTCGCCCGGGCCATGCTGCGGCTTGAAACTCTCTCCTTCGACTCATTAAATGAAAGAGTAGAATCATAAATTGCCAGTTATCTTTGGACTGAGACGTTACCACCGCGGGTCTGGGGAAAATAAGCAGTGGCACGTTAAACATAGCATATCTGTTATGTAGCAAACAAACTGAGCCGCTGTTGGCTGATAACACTTGGGCTGAATCCCAGACCTGTAAATAATGACAGCATTCCATTAGCATCCATTTTCTGCCTGCGCGTAGCTGTCAGCTCCGTGTCGCCCGTGTTTGTAATAATTGCCGTGTTTAGGCAGGAGTGCGGAGGGGGCGCCGATGCTTACCTGACGGCTTGGATGAGGGAGAGCAAACAGCCGCGGGCTCCAAGCTGTCAATAGACCCAACTCACCCCGGGTGTGAGTGCAAGATACAACACACAAACATATTTCTTCAGCAGTTCACTGCGACCTTCAGTCAGCGAGGAGGGAGTGTGGGAATCAGCACACTGAGAGCTTTTTTAAAATAGGTTGGCAGCTTGTTGTTGAGAAATGTGAATCACAAACATGATACCCGTCAGTGTGAGGATGATGGAGTGTGAAAGTACACAGAAGTGTGTTGCTCTGAAGAACTTAATATTCGCCTGTGGCTAATAACCCCATGTGGTTTGTTTGGCTTCTTAAAAGTACATTTATACAAGAAATGCTTTGGCAGATCGCTTTATGTGCCGCAGGAGTAATGAAAGTAATCACTCGTCTAAAAAAGAATAGCATGGGAACAATCTAATCTTATATTTCTAGTACATTAATACAATGGTGATAGCGGGTGTAATGAGAAAAAAAGTAATAATAAAAACCTGAATGTGTGTAATTATGTTGTTGATATTGTGTAATATTAAAGGTTATATCAGTTAAAAATGAAGCGTACACTTAATCTTTAGCTTTAATTTATACAGTGCAGCTCACCATTATTGGCACCCTTTCAGTTTTTTGCATAACCTCTATATCTTCAGAAATAACTGGAAATGGAAGAAACTGAAAAAAATAAACAAAATATGCGCAGCAACAACGGCACCCCTTTTAATATTTGGTTTCACTCCCTCCAAACCTTTCTTGCAGCCATCTATACGCTTCTTGCACTTCTCAGCTGGTGTCTTCTCCCACTCTTTCCTTCGGAATTTCTTCAAGCTCTTCAACGTTTAGAGGTTTCTTTTCCCTAATGGCAGATTTACGCTCACCCCAAAGGGTTTTAAGCGGTTTGAAGTCAGAAGTCATTGCTGCCATTTCAAAACGGTACATTTTCTTTTCTTTTTCAACCACCCCTGGGTGCTTCTGGATGTCTGCTTTGGGTCTTTGTCCTGCTGCAGGACCCACGAACTTCGATTCAACCCAAGTTTGTCTCCAAAATGTCTTGATTTCACGATTTCTGTGGTCAAGTCCACTTGTTTTAGATGCAGGAAAGCAGCCCCACAGCATTATGGTTCCTCCACCATGCTGAACTGTTGGGAGAGTGTTTGTTTCCTTGTAAGCTTCATTGCACCATCTGTAAACAAACTGTTGGTGTCCGTTGTCAAAAAGCTGACTAGAACCTTCTGCAGACAACATAAGAACAGCCTTGAGATGTGATCAGGATATCATCTTTCATCTTGAACAGCCCGAAATTGCACCTTAATATGTATTAAGTACGGAGACGAGTGGATGAATTGTTTACGTTTTTTGGCATAAGAGTAGGTAACAAAGACCAACTGGTTGATTGATTTTTGCATGACAATGGCAAATTTGACTTAAAAACAAATGTAAGAAAGTGTTAAAGCAAGAATTGTTCCTGTGGGGAAGAGACAGTTTCTCTTGCATTAGTAGTCCATCACACAGGAACATTAGTTGCTTCCCTGTTCACGTACTACACAATCTGATTTATTATTTTTTTTAAAACAGGTAGTGGTTTTAAAGTCTGAGTCATCCTCCAGATAAAAACTCATTATAGCTCTACCTAGCAGCAAAAAGGCTATCACAAATCATTATCTTTAATAAAACTGCCCCACCACAGCTACTTCTGTCGATATCGAGAAACATTTGCATGTCCTTCAACCAAGGACTTAACCCTGATAGCTCTATACGGTTTGAAGGGGAACTAATACTTTATTAGAGTGTTTTAGTTTTCATTTGAACTAGAGGAGGTATCGCAATGGTTTTTAAGATGAAAAAGCTTGAATTGAGCTTGAAATGATCTCATTATGTTTTGTTTTACATTGACATATATTTATTTTTTCATTAAAGAATAAGAAATATTCATACTTTTCCATAACCCCAATTTATTGCTTTTCAAGTGTACATGTCAAGTGTAATTGTTTGTATTTTGGATGTGTGTGTCTTTTTTATTGTTCTTGTCTAGTCCCTCTGTATCGAAGTGCGTTCATGTCTAATCCGAGCTAAATGCTCCCCGGCTTTATATTTAACAACCAGATATGAATGTGAAATCATGTCTTTAGGCATGAAACTGTGTGATTTCATCAGGAGACGGTGGTTGCTTTGGTTTGTGTCGCCGCATCAAAACACTTGTTATTCAAGTGGGATTACCGTACGATGTCTTCAACCGAGAAAGCCTCCGTCTTTCTCAACCTGCCCCAGTGTCTTGCACAACTTTAAAAGAGCTGATGTCATATGTGGAGGTTATGGGAATGGGGAGCATATTCAAGAACTGATGTCAGAGAAATACCCCTTTACAGCTCTTCTGTGTCCTCACAGGCTTCGTGTGTCAGGACCCCCTGTCCAGACAGCCACGCTGCGACCGCGTCGCCCCGGATCCCAGCGCCAAGCAGCCCTCGGCTCCAAGAGCACAGGTAGTGGATGCACGCACACCAACCACTAAAATATATAGATTTCCTTTATGGTGGGGGGGGGGGGGGGGGGGGGGGGGGCATTTTCGTCTCCATTGGTCTCCATTCCCACCTTAACTGAAATGTAATCTTTGTTGGAAAACAGCTTCTTCAGCCTTGAAAACTTAAAGTAGGTTGTGCTAACTCTCTCCGCCCCTAAAAAAGATAAATACAAGACTATACACATAAATTCAATTCAAAGACCTGTGGGCCGAAACCCCGGCCACAAGAGGCTCCAATCTGGCCAAACTACCCAGGAAATGGTAAAAATATCAAAGAAAACATAGATTTTTCAAAACAAATTTCTTCAGAGTCGCGAACACAAAACAACACTGAGATATCAGTGATGCTGCCTCGTTGCTACCAAACTAGCCTCAAAGCCGCGCTGTCAGGGGGAGTTTATAAAAACATGCAGAATGCAACAGCTATTGGAGCAGTGTTTTGGACATTACCGTGTATTTTGCACCAGAAGCAGCAGCGGCTGGTGGTAAATTTCTTAGGTGGAGCTCTTCATTATTCTTCACTTTCAGCCAGTGACTTAACTTGAATACAGTTTGTTTATAAACCACATCACAACAATCTTGCCTTTTTTAATTTGATAGACGTCCCTAGTGATGAAAATTATTGTTTTTTTTTACAGGGGTCATTTTATGCAAAATTAATTGTTTGGTTTTGTGAAAATATAAATATTTTCATCACATACACTCGACTACAAAAAAAACTAATAAATGTAAAGGTTTTTATGGCACTATTTTACTTTACTGCAGATGACATTGGGCGGAATGTGAACTGATATGTATTAGACACCCCTGTCCTACATGTTGGTGTGATGTTGGGTGTCAAGCCCCTAAAATGACTAAAACAAGTACACCAACACACACACATTGCATTTTCTGGACCCCCTGCAAGTGTGGTGCAATCTCAGGTTTTCAACCACAAAGCGATGAAAATAAGGACACCGTTTCCCTCACACACACACACACACACACACACACACACACACACACACACACACACACACTGCACTCGTTCACCCTTGCCTGTGAAACATTCCCGTCCTTGTCTTCATCTCTCTGTTGCTTACAGTACATTCCTGCCCCTGCCATCGAGCGCTTCTCTTGCCCTCATGGAAAATTCAGTGTAATGCTAAACAACTGCTAATGCAATTACAGTGTTTGAGTGACTTCAGTGTGTAAGTGCTACACACATTGTGGCTTATTGTTTTATCATTTCTAATCAAGTGAGTAATGCTCTCTCTAGGCCTCGTTGCTTAATGATGCCACAACAGCTAACGCACTTGGCTCCCTCCACTTGACTACTGCACCACGACCTGGCGCAGCATCTGCTGGAAGGGAAAAAACTGAAGCAGACAGATTTCTGCTCCACCTTTAGATTGTGTAAAGGGCCTGTTTAGACCCACAGTCACAAGGTTTCATTGTTGCACGCTGATGTGCTTTGCTTGTGTTTCTCTGTGTGTTTTAATGAATGCTGATGCAATGTGTTCACTCATTGTGTGACGGAGCGCTCCTGAGCGCGCCGTCATGCCCGGAATGGAGCGCTCTTGAACGCACCGTCATGCCCGGAGCGGTGCGCCTTTCCTCTCTCCGCTGGCGGAGAGAGCCGGTGCTGGGAGCGCGCGCACAGCGCTGTCAGTGTTGTGGGAAAGATCAACTCCAGAAACTGATCCCGGGTCCCTGGACATGCTTCCCTGCTGTAGGCAAAGTAGGGTGCACACTCTTTGCCTACACGTCACACGCACACACACACACACACGCGCTTACCTGTGGCTGGAACTGTCAAACGGAGGTACTTCCGGGTTCTCGGTTAAGAGCGCCTAGTGGCGCGCAAAAGGAACGGGGTTATACCATTATAGTGCGGATAATTGGTATACCCTATGGTAACGGGCTTAAACCGGCCTAGAGCAAACCGGTATAAGAAGAGCTGGCCCGAGGCACAATTATGTGAATGTTTCAAATCACGTGAAGAACATTTGTTTTACAGTTACTTAAATTGTGGGGAAAAAACCCTGTAATAAATAGTTGGTTTACCCGAGGGAGGGGCTTATAGTATAAAGGAGAGCTCTGCTCACTTAAACGGGGCTGTCGCTGAGCCTAGGAGTATGGTGGGTTGTCGAGCAGGGAATAAGAACATGAATGTCCTCTACCGAACTAGTTGTTTGTTTGTTTGTTTTGTTTGTTTGTTTCGTTCTAGTTTAAATCCTGCACTGTAAATATGAGCACTTTGGTGTAAGTAAAAACCACCTCAAACTGCAGTTTGCCGACTGGCCATCATTTTTGCATCGTGTTCTCTTTCTGAAAACTGGACCCGTGACATTTGGTGTCAGAAGTGGGATGGCCAGTCGACGAGGACACACCCGGTTCTCTGGACAACGATCCGGGCTGCGCTCGCAAAAACAGGAAGCGGCGCAGGGTCCAGCATTAGATGATGGCGCCTGGGACACAGAGGAAGAGGACGATGGGGGTGCTGCTGCTCGAGCTCTACAAGTACCCCCTGGAGCTCCAAGTGCAGGGGAGGAGCTGGTGGCTGTTATGAGGACTTTCCTGGAGGGACAGCAGAGGCGAGAGGAGGGGTTTCTGGCTGAGCTAAGAGGACTCCGTGCTTCATTCCCAGACCAGAGGCCAGTAGCACCGAGCCCGCCATCAGCCAGGACAACGGCGTCATCTGAGGAGTCATCACTGAGCCATAGTCTGGACCGGCCTACACCACTTCCTCGGCAGCGCTACAGTTCACCCATGGAGGCGCCAAGTCTAAGGGTGAGCAGTGGTGCAGAACTCCCTAGGCCAGAGACCAGACCCTATCGCGACCCCAAGATACCACAGTTTATGGACGGAGAGGACATTGAAAATTACCTGCTTCGCTTTGAGCGTATTGCCAGAACATGGGGTTGGCTAGAGACTGAGTGGGCGTGTCGCCTGGTGCCTCTACTCACTGGGAAAGCACTAGAGGCCTACACGGCCATGGACGAGGAAAGGGCTCACTCGTACCCGGACCTGAAGGCAGCTCTCCTGAGCAAGTTTGACGTCTCACCGGAGACGTACCGTCAGCAGTTCCGGTCCACAGCCGTTCCACCCGGAGAAAACCCGACAGAGACTTACCACCGCTTAAAGGGCTTCTACCGGCGGTGGATCCGGCCGGAGCAGCACACCAAGGAGCAGATGGGCGAGCAGATCATCCTGGAGCAGCTTCTTCGTGTCCTGCCGGTGGACATTCGCACCTGGGTGAAGGAGCACGAGCCAACGGATGGGCTAGCTGCGGCCAAGCTGGCGGGGCAGTACCTCAACGCACGAAGGGGAGGTCCAACTGCCTACCACGGTGGTCCCGGTCGTCAGCTGTCTTCACAGCCCAGACCAGCAACCAGAACCAACCCACATCTGCCTGGAGAACCCCGGACTGCACCCAGACCTCGCAGTCCCGGTAAGGAGTTCATCTGTTTTTACTGCCAGCAGCCAGGCCACAAAGCATCTCTATGCCCCCTCAGGAAAGCTAAATTCAACGGTGCCTGTTACACACCCCGTGCCGAGGATGTTCGTGCTGTTGGGCAGCAGCAGCGTTATAAAGACATTAGGATAAATGGGGACCCTGTGACGGCGTTGATTGACTCTGGTAGCTTCCTGACGCTGGTCCGAAGGGATTTAGTGCCAACGGGCATTGTGGACTATAACATACAAAAAGACATCTTGTGTGTGCATGGTGATAGCCATTCCTACCCAGCGGCGGAACTAACTGTGGTGGTGGATGAACAACCCTATTTGATGACTGTGGGAGTTGTGGAAAAGTTGCCAGT
The DNA here is from genome assembly GCF_963383615.2 of Lipophrys pholis. NCBI lineage: Eukaryota > Metazoa > Chordata > Actinopteri > Blenniiformes > Blenniidae > Lipophrys > Lipophrys pholis. The sequence continues at coordinate 21,505,977 of NC_137633.1, forward strand.
CGCTGCCATTCTGGGATGGGACTTACCGGTACTGCTGGACGTGCTGCTGGAAGCCGGGGACCAAGAGATTGACTGTGGTCAGGGTTTGCTGGGTCAGGTGATCACCCGTGCCCAGGCCAGAGCGAGGGTGCCGTCTGTTCCAGAGCAACAAAAGGGGCCCGATCTTGAACCCTTCTCAAACATGGACAGTAGTTTGTTTGAGGGGGGCACAAAGGGCCAGAAGAAGTCTCGTCGGCAGCGGCGTTTTGAAAAGCATCTGCAACCCAGGGAACCAGATTGTAAGGATGCGGGAGAAAAAGACTTGTGGAATGTTCCAGGGGACATTGGGGCCTTGCAGAGAGGGGATGAGACTCTAAAGCCGTTGTTTGCTAAAGTGGTTGGGGGGCTGGAGATGGCAAAGGGGGACAAAGAGTGCTATGCTATAGACAGGGATGTTTTGTATGCAGTGGCTGAGGGGGTTAAGCGCCTTGTGGTTCCGGGTTCATGTCGACCGATGGTAATGCACTTAGCACACACCTTGCCATGGGCTGGGCACCTTGGTCGCAACAAAACATACTTACGAATAGCCTCCAAATTTTTTTGGCCTTCTATGTACACAGATGTTAAAACGTATTGCCAAACCTGTCCCACCTGCCAGAAAACCTGCTATGTCCGTCAGTCAGACCGTGCCTACCTCCAACCATTGCCTGTGATCTCCACTCCATTTAGGCGTATAGCCATGGACATTGTTGGCCCACTAGTACGAAGCAGCAGAGGGCACCAGTACATTCTGGTGGTCTGCGATTATGCAACACGTTTTCCAGAGGCTTTCCCCTTGCACACCATCACTGCCCCGGCAGTGCTACGTTGTCTTGTCCAGTTGTTTTCCAGGGTTGGCGTGCCGGACGAGATCGTAACGGACCAGGGGACCAACTTCACCTCCAGACTCCTGCAGCTCTTCCATCGACAACTGGGGATTTCTGCACTTAAGACCACCCCGTACCACCCTCAGACGGATGGCCTGGTCGAGAGGTTCAACCAAACGCTAAAAAAGATGTTACAGAAGTTCGTGGCCGACACCGGGCGAGACTGGGACCAGTGGCTGCCCTTCCTCCTGTTTGCTTACCGGGAGGTCCCTCAAGCATCCACAGGTTTCTCCCCATTTGAGCTGCTGTACGGCTGGGATGTCCAGGGGCCATTGGACCTGCTGTTAAAGACCTGGGAGGCTCCTGCAACCAGCGCCAGTGATTGCAGTGTGGTCCGGTTCGTGCTGGAGATGAGGGACCGCCTGGCAAAGTACCGAGATGAGGCAGAGGTCAACCTACGGGAGGCTCAGCAGGTCCAGAAAAAGTGGTACGACCGACAGGCCAGACACAGAGAGTTCCAGCCAGGCCAAAAGGTGCTGCTGCTCCTGCCATCCTCCAGCCACAAGCTGCTTGCGAAGTGGCAGGGGCCATACACCGTCCTCAGGAAGATGGGCCCCGTGACCTACGAGATCCACCATCCGGACAAGAAAAAGGCAAAGCAGATTTATCACATCAACCTGTTGAAGGAGTGGAAGGAGGCTCCAGTCCAGGTTCCGGTGGCATCCCTGCTGGTGACCCAGGTGGACAGTGAAGGGGAGGAGGAGCCGTCCCTTCTCAACCTCAACCAGTCTGCTGAACCAGCGCTGAACCATCTGACAGGCGTCCAGTCCAGCCAGCTGGGCCAGGTGTTCCAGCGCGTCTCCAAGCTGTTCGTGGTCAACCCGGGAAAGACTGACCTTGCCGAGCACGCCATCATCCTCAAAGACAAGGGGCCAGTACGCCGGAGGTCCTACCGTGTGCCTCAACACCTGGTGGCAAAGCTCCAGGAGGAGGTAGAGGAGATGCAGCGCTTGGGGGTGATTGAGCCATCGCAGTCCGAGTGGTGTAGCCCGGTGGTCATTGTGGCGAAGAAGGATGGCTCACTGCGCATCTGCATCGACTTCAGGCAACTGAACGCAATGTCGCAGTTCGATGCCTACCCAATGCCCCGGATCGACGATCTGTTGGAGAAGATTGGTCGAGCTAGGTTCATTACCACCCTTGACCTCTGTAAGGGATACTGGCAGGTACCCCTTGAATCATCAAGTCGACCTTTCACTGCTTTTCAGACACCTGCAGGTCTCTTCCAGTTCACGGTGATGCCCTTTGGCCTCCATGGAGCACCAGCCACCTTCCAGAGACTGATGGACCGTGTCCTGCGGGGGTGTGAAGACTGCAGTGCTGCCTACCTGGACGATGTGGTCATTTTCAGTGACACCTGGGAGGAGCACCTGCATCATCTGGAGCGAGTCCTTGGCCAGATCCAACAGGCGGGCCTGACACTGAATCCTGCCAAGTGTCAGTGGGCCAAGGAGGAGGCGCTGTACCTAGGCTACCGGCTGGGACAAGGCAAGGTCAGACCACAGGTGGACAAAGTCGAGGCCATCCGCAGCTGCCCACGCCCGCGCACAAAGAAGGAGGTGAGGTCCTTCTTGGGCTTAGCCGGCTGGTACAGGAGATTCGTCCCACAGTTTGCCACCATTGCTGCTCCTCTGACGGCGCTGACAGCGAAGGACCAGAGGAATCCCGTCACCTGGAAGGAGGAATGCGAGACCGCATTCCGAACCCTCAAAGTCAGCTTGTGCTCATCGCCAGTGTTGAGAAGTCCAGACTTCAGCCAACGGTTCTTGGTCCAGACTGATGCCTCTGCAGTGGGCCTGGGGGCAGTCCTGGCCCAAGGTAAACCTGGGGAAGAACAACCGGTGCTGTACCTGAGCCGCAAGCTGCTACCACGGGAGACCAGGTACTCAACGGTGGAGAAGGAGGGCCTGGCTATCAAATGGGCCCTGGAGAGCTTGAGGTACTACCTGCTGGGGAGGGAGTTCGACTTGGAGACTGACCATCGGGCTCTGACGTGGATGAACTCCATGAAAGACCATAACAGCCGTCTGACCCGCTGGTACCTCTCTCTCCAGCCATTCAAGTTTCAGATTAAGTATAGAGCTGGCAAGACAAACGTTGTGGCAGATTATCTCTCCAGGTTGCCGCACATCGCCAACCTCGGGGAGGAGGGGGATAATGTGACGGAGCGCTCCTGAGCGCGCCGTCATGCCCGGAATGGAGCGCTCTTGAACGCACCGTCATGCCCGGAGCGGTGCGCCTTTCCTCTCTCCGCTGGCGGAGAGAGCCGGTGCTGGGAGCGCGCGCACAGCGCTGTCAGTGTTGTGGGAAAGATCAACTCCAGAAACTGATCCCGGGTCCCTGGACATGCTTCCCTGCTGTAGGCAAAGTAGGGTGCACACTCTTTGCCTACACGTCACACGCACACACACACACACACGCGCTTACCTGTGGCTGGAACTGTCAAACGGAGGTACTTCCGGGTTCTCGGTTAAGAGCGCCTAGTGGCGCGCAAAAGGAACGGGGTTATACCATTATAGTGCGGATAATTGGTATACCCTATGGTAACGGGCTTAAACCGGCCTAGAGCAAACCGGTATAAGAAGAGCTGGCCCGAGGCACAATTATGTGAATGTTTCAAATCACGTGAAGAACATTTGTTTTACAGTTACTTAAATTGTGGGGAAAAAACCCTGTAATAAATAGTTGGTTTACCCGAGGGAGGGGCTTATAGTATAAAGGAGAGCTCTGCTCACTTAAACGGGGCTGTCGCTGAGCCTAGGAGTATGGTGGGTTGTCGAGCAGGGAATAAGAACATGAATGTCCTCTACCGAACTAGTTGTTTGTTTGTTTGTTTTGTTTGTTTGTTTCGTTCTAGTTTAAATCCTGCACTGTAAATATGAGCACTTTGGTGTAAGTAAAAACCACCTCAAACTGCAGTTTGCCGACTGGCCATCATTTTTGCATCGTGTTCTCTTTCTGAAAACTGGACCCGTGACACATTGCCTCTTTAGAAACCTTTCTCTGTGCCGCCAGCCACTGCACAGAGCAGAGTGGTAAGTTTCTGTCTGTCCCAGACAAATTAATCTCCTTTTGCCTTTTCTCTTTGCAAATCCCCCGATGCCCGTTCCCGGTAAGAAATAGCTGTCTGCTTTCTGCTCATTTAATTATGTGGCTTTTTAATTTTTCATTGGGGGAGACAGATGACTTTTATCGATTCCCGATGCCGTATTAAATAAGACCTCTATTACATTAGCAAAGTGGCCTTTTGCAAGCAAGTGCTTCGGGTACTGCAATGCACCACTTTTTCTGAATTTGCCAGAAACTTTACAGCGCAGGGTCTGAATCCCCCAGACAGACTTAAATCAAACCCGCCAGTCGAGCCGAGCGCTGAAGAACTCCAGGGGCCTAGCGAGAACCTGTCCTCTCCCTTTACTCTGATCAGGACTTTTTTTTTTCAATGGGATTAGGCCTTGTCACTGTTTGGCTGCTTTTGTATCCCCCCACCCCCAGCCACGTCAGACAAATTAAATATAATCCCCCCACTATTTAGATGACAAATTTAGAATGTGATCCGGGGGGGATGGGGGGGCTGTGCCCTGCAATCCGGTCCAAGTTCCAAATTGAAGGCCAGAGTTGTCAGTCACAGCCTGGTATTCAGCATGGAGACGGCCAGTACTGCAACAGCAGAGGAAATACTCTGAGTGGTTGGAGTAGATTGGTTACCTGAGGTCTCAACTACCTCACTTCACTGATTTTATTTTAATTCATGAAATAGAATGAAGTGTTGCAAAGTAGCGAGTATAGTTTCCTTTAAACTAATAAACTTCATTCGACTGAAAAATAAATCACCCAATTTGTGTTCACAAGGAGTGAAAGTAGCAAATTATAAATGCTCGCATTACTGTAATTAAGTAGTAATTTTGTGCACTTGTTATTTTAAGTATTTAAGTGTTATTCTTAAGTGTGTGATTATACTCATTCTTCAGTACAATTTGTACCGTGTATTGGACTTTTCCTGTTGTTTACATATTGCACGTGGTTTATTAGAATTGCTTTCTTTTACATGCTGTTTTACTTCTGGCATTGTCTGCAGAGAAAGAATTTCATTGTACAGGGGAACATCTCCTCTAATGTACATACGACAATAAACGTAACTTAACGTTGCTACGTTAAAAATTAGGAGTATGTCCACAATTTGAATGTTGTGTGTTATTGTATACTTCATTTTTAGTTTGAGAAAGTGTTGGTGTCCCAACTGTTTCTTTGGAAATGAACAAGAATACAAAGTCTGATATAATCTTTGATTTCTTTCCCTGTGTAGCGGCAGAGGCCTTCATCGGCCAGTAACTCTGAATCGGAGGGCGTGAAAGAAAAGCAAGGAGCAAAGCACAACCAGGGAGAGAGCACTCTGAGCCTGACTGCTGAGGAGGTACAACGTCTCATTAATGGTGTGCTAGAAGATGCTGAGTGACAGTGTTATGAAGAGGCAGCCCGCTAACTGATGTGTGTGGACCTTATGAAAACATCATTCTGGAGAAGAAATGTGTGTTTTGCTTTCTTTCACCTCGGCAGATCAAAGTGCTGAGGAGGATAAAGGAGGAGTACGAGAGACGGGGAGGCTTCATCAGGATTTTCCCCACCTCGGATACATGGGAGCTTTACGGGTAATCCGAGCCAAGAAACATCTCACACATGACTTGTAGTCTGCAAGGGGCGTACGTAATGTTTCTTATTGCAGAGATCATACAGATCCCCAGATAAGTGAGACATTTAGCATAAATTAATGTCTTAAACAAGACCGTACTCCTCCTCTGGATTGTAATAAGTCAACCACAAAATCAGGCATATCCAGGGTGTGCTTTGCTGGGGCGCTGCTCCACGTGGCTGCTCTTCTGCTAAATTATTTTAACTGTGGGGGGATAACATATAACTGCCCTTCATGGTGATTAAAGCCTCGTAACCAGCAGACTTGACAGCACATGAATGTTTTTTGAAAGAGTTCTGAGGCTGCTAAACTTTATCTATGGTAGTAAAACTCACAGTACACAACACATTGTCTCATGTTAAGTACCATAATCATTTCTGGGTGAATGCTGGACTTCCTGTATGTATACACACACACAGCTGTTTGGATCAATACAGAAGAAATGGATGATTTTGATCATTATGAGGGTCTCAAAAACTTTCAATCAGTTACATTAATCAGAAATATGTCTGCTGAGTTCATACAAAGTCTGTAATTAAAGAGAAGTTAATCGGCATGCATAATAATTTTCACCTTCAAATACATTTATCAACACTATAATCACTGTAATAAAAGATTAAAATGTTGTTGTTTTTTTACTATAGCTTGTTTCCAATTTATAATGAATAATAATACATTTTATTTATCAGTGCCTTTCAGGATGCCCAAGGTTAAAATACTGTTAAATGAAATAAAAAAAACACATGTTAACAATATTAAGACACTGAGGGATTAGCAGTAGACATTGTTAACATGAATATGCTTGTTTAAAAATATATGTTTTATGGGGAGTTTTAAAAGAGTCCAGGGCTTAAATGTTTGGGCTGATGGGTGGGAGTGAGCTCCAGAGGAGGGGGCTGAGCAGCTGTTTTAATTATGTTTATTGTCTGCATTACAAACACATGATATTTACATCTAAAGTGCAAGTTTTAAATATATAAACATAAATTTTAGATTATTGACCTTCTAATCAGACCCCCTCTGATTTTGTTTCAAGCTGAACTCGAGGTGTTGCTGCAGTTTCTGAGCTCAATTCAACTTCCACTGCATTTATTTTGAAACGCTGCTGAGAAACTTTTTCCAGAGAAGAAATCCTTATTTTTTTTGTGCCGACAGTTTATATTCCTATATGAAGATCCATGGGATTTTTTTATTTTATTTTTTTTGAACGGCAGAGATTTTTGGGTGTTTTTAAAAGTAAATTATTCAGCGGTCTGTGAAATTATTGGTATATTTAATAGTTCTCCAGTAGCTATATCACAGAGGCTTAATTCTTACACATTAGCCACAAGTAGGAAGGTTGAAGCTCACTGCCTTTATGATTATTGTAATTTGCTTATTATCTTCTTCTCTCAGTGGATATCTGGAGTCCAAGACATCAATGAACTCCATGTTGGCAAACAGGCTTTTCCATGGAAGGTAAGCATTTCCATTGTGGTCGGGAGGGGGAATAAATCTCTCCATCAGTTTGTGGGAGCGGTTGGATTCTAACGTGGCGTTTGTTTGGTCTTTCGACTGGATAGGTGAGAGGAGCGGCAGGAAAGATGAAGCAACTTTTCCAGGACGCGTTCAATGTCTATGTGGCACTCTGGTGCAGATTCTAGGGCAGGAGGAGAGATAGTCATGGATAATCTGTGCCTTTTTATGGGACCACATTGAAGTTTTTGTACTGCAACACACATTTAAGGACATCTGAATCTACATAGGCTTTCAGGTCTGAAGCACAGCACTGTACCGACCAGATATTTGGGTCACAGCTCAGCTTTTTATGTTCATAAGGTAAACAGATGAGGGGAAACTGTTGGTTTTGGAAGGTTTCGGCTGCTGTTTTTGTTTTCCGTTGGCGCTCTCTGTTTTTTACACCATTACCATCTGTCACATCAACAGCAAGGCAAAATCAACAAGCCTCTCACCTCCTTTTGAAATACATAGAAATACACCAATGAACTAAACAAAAATGTAATCGCTATACCATGTTGTTATTTTCAACTGGAACTAAACTCCTTATAACTTTTCACCCTCTATATGTATGACTTCCTCTTTAATGTATAGCTCTATCTTTACTCCACACCAGGGGTGTTAAACTCATTTTAGTTCATATTCAGCCCAATTTCATCTTGAGTGGACTGGACAAGTAAAACTGTGCCATAATACCTTTTAAATTTCAACTTTAAAGTTTTTCTTTGTTGTGGTGCAGAGTATAGGAGATGAAAATGTCTATATGTTCACAAAACCAAACAATTACTATTGGAAATGACTGTAATCTCAAAAGGAAGCCAATTTTAATGAAACCTTCTGGTGCAAAATACAGTGAAATGTCCAGAAAACTTCTCCTATCGCTGTTGCATTATGGGTGTTTTTACAAGCTCACCCTGACAGCATGGATTTGAGGCTAGTTTGATGGCCACGAGGTAGTTAGCTTTCATGGCAGCATCACCGATATCTCAGGTCTCAGGTCTCAGGGTTGTAGTGTCCAAAATGCTTAAGCAATTTGATAGAAAATCAATGTTACCTTTGAAATTTTATACAATTTGCATCGTGGTTTGTTGGGGCGGTTTGGAGCCTCTTGTGACCTGATTTCGGCCCACGGGCCTTATGTTTGACACCCCTGCTCTATGCTATTTCTATATAGTTTAGACTCCACTTGCAGTTTTTTCATTACTGATTACTGATGTCGATTAACCATTCAAATGCCAACGTCCTTTTCTTACAGGAAATTGCAGATTGAATCTACAAGATATAACTTTGAGTTAAATGTCAACACAGTTTAAGTCATGAATTATGGTCTTAACATTATCCAAAAGTTGACCTCAGTTAAAGTTAAAATCGCCAAGTTGCTTTGCAGTTGTTGATGACACACACATAAATCTTGACTATTGTTGCTATAACGGTTGCGTTGCTCCGTCTCTCAGGAATGTGAACGGGAATGTGCAGCTGCAGGTGGACTCGGTCCACGGCTGTCATGTTGTCCAGTACGAGAGGAAGCTGCTGTCCCTGGATGTGCGAAAGAGGAGACAGCGCCACCTGACTCATCGCTCGTCTGCAGGAAAAAAAAAAGCGGGTAGGCCTGACGTGTTCTGCCTCAGGTCAGACCACTGCTTCTTTTCTAAAGCTGAGACGAGTATAGTTAGGTTTGGACGCCATTGCACACTAATGCACTTTTGGATCCAATAAATAACTCCCCTGTGTCACGGTAAGGTTGGCCAAATATGACTCTGAATGAGTTCATTTCATTGCAGCAACAATAAAAGGCCTATTTTGAGTGCATGCGTGTATTTCATCCGCAATGCCAGTGATGCAACTGACGTTTGTCTTTCCCTGTACTGCTGCATACCTCAGGGAAGCAATCCAAGGCCTCCCCGACCGAGAATGGCAGTCAGGAGGGAGAGGAGTGCGCTCAGGAGGAAAAAGAGGAGGTGAAACGACTTCTGGAGCCAGTCTTTCACAAGGCTTTGGTAGCAGAGCAAAGAAAACAAGTGGCCACACCACTGGAGCGCTGCCACAGCCAGGATCTGTCCAGCTCAGAGGCAGCCGCGCACAATTCCAGGCCCCGAGTCAACCTGCTCAACATCCTTCAGCAGGGCTGGGACCTCAGGTCAGACGGTGTTTTGGGCTGCTGCTCATATTGGCTACTGCGTGTCCCTTACATTCCCATTCCTCCCTTTTTAATGTGCACTATTGGACAACGGAGAAGAAGAAATTCAGAGTTTTATCTTGATCCTCGTCTTTTGAGCACATGGAAGATCTGCCTTTAATATAATATCTATATAGTCTGCTTCTGCTTGAGGGCAAAAACTTTTTTTTTAAGGCATAAAGCAAAGTTTTCAAAGTGTGGAGGTCAAACTGAGAACCTAAGCTACAACTATATTTCAGCTCCGAGCCCCACAACTCCCACTTTCTAATGTCTTCCACATTATAAGATAATAATTGTTAACAGCTGTTGGATCCATAGGCAAAACTGTTCTCCCACGGGTTATTTGCTTTTAATTTCAAATATCTGGTGAGTTTTTATTAATTTTGAATTGCTGCGCAAAAGGTCCACTTCAGAGCCTGCATTTTTAATACTTACTAATAATAGTAGCAGTGATATTTAGGTCAAGCACAAGTGAAAAGTATAGTCTGTTGCATGTTTGTCTGTTCACAAACCAAAGAGTAAGTGTGTACTGTGAAACCAATACAGAAAGTTGTTTAGTTGTACCTAACAGGGTGTGTGAACTGTGCTTATGTGCAGCGAAGACTGCAGCCTCCTGTCAATTCAAATTGTATGTCTGAAATTATCATTTGAGGAGGAATTACAATGACATGTCTGAGTTTGTCGAAATACCTCAGCGCTTGCCAGATCTGTGCACGAACCTGGGAAATTATAGTACAGCATATCATTGTTTGTATTTGACAGCTTTTTCCAAAACATTTTCTTTCTTTCTTTTTTTTAACTGGGAAGTTCTGACAGTCCTCTCTTCAAGTTCACTGAGGTCACAAAAGCAATTTATCATTTGCTGCTGATGGAGGACAAGATACACTGTGTTTCAACAGCTTTTGGCTGAAACTCATACATACCTGTTTTTGTTTTCCCTTTTTCCTGGATGACGCGTTTCTAGATCAAATGATTCCAACTACGTGTTTTTTAAAAAAAAATTTCTGTAACAGATTCAAACTGAAAAGAGCTTTAGTTTCAACAGTTTTGCATTGCAGTTTTTGATTGTTTTCCTCTCTTTCTGCCTCTTGTCTCCAGTAAAGTGCAGGCCCGGATTGCTTTTTCCTCTTACCTGCAGCGAGTCCAGCAAAGGCTTTTAGCAGAGAGCCGAGACAATACTGACCCAGCATGGCCAGACAAGGACAATGACCAAATGGTACAATTACTTCTATTTCTAAATGTCCATTTCCTGATAAATAGACAGCATTGTAGGAACGTGAAGCGTTATTTCCTTTGTATGTATGCATGCCAGATTTCCCTTATTATTATTCTGTTACTCATCCTTACCCTGGCTGTAGCTGAGCTGTGTACGAGGCATCTGTGGCTCCATTTAAGGAAAACATGGAGTCCGTAGTGAGTCTGATTGGAAAGGCTGCATTGTAGTGTCATACATCATCATGATCATCATCCCAAACCTCAGATGTTTGGGGAACATCAGTGTGAGCTCAGGCCAATCTCTACAATATCAGATGTTATAAAAGGGAGGTAACCCCTGAAAGAGAAAGCATCAGCACAATGACTCATTGATTCAGTAAAAAGATTTCCTCTGTTTCTGCTCGATCTGCACAGGAGCTGGTGATTCGCTTCCTGAGACGAGCAGCGAGTAACCTTCAGCAAGACATTAAGATCGTCTTGCCCAGCCGCCAGTTGCCCCTGCAGGACCGCAGGCGCATCCTGTCCCACCAGTTAGGAGAGTTCATTCACTGCTACAACAAGGTACCTGCCTCCCAGGCTTTGACCTCATCACACAATTACAACCGTATCAGGTTGTAGAAACACATGAGGCCCTGTGCTATTGGTTTTCACACAACTTAACAACGCCTGTCTTCGTGTTCTTTCTTCTCCTCGAAGGAAACTGAGCTGATGATGAAGAAACAGGAGAGTAGCAAGGAGGAGCATTGTGTCAACCCCAGAGTTTTTCAAGAGTACATCACAGCAGCAAGGTGAGTGAATCAGCAGTAGCACTTCTACATTTGCAGGGTTTGCGGTTTCCCCATGTGAGTCGCTCACGTGTGGTTTAGATTTTGAACATGTTAAAAAGTTTATATAACTGCACAGTCTCGAATCCATCTTGAACTGTTCTCACATTAGAAAATATGAGAAACGAGCCTGCAGCATGTCAGTCTGGTTTTCATCCAGGTTGGGGTCTTCATCCAGCAGCACTCGTGCTTAATTTATGAGCTCAGTGCAACTTGACGTCTGATGACAAAATGATTGTTGCAGTGAAAGTGCCAACAATTTGGGATTTCATCAAGCAAACAATGCCAATCTGTCTGACTATGATTTCTTTTCTAACTGAAGCTTATAACAAATCGTAAAATAAATAAATAACAGAAATCTAAAGCTGGAATGTCTGAAAAGACTTATATATTCCCAACCCCCCTTTAAATTTGGTTAACTTAAATAATTTGCAATTTCTTACATATATTATCAGATTATTCACATATGACAGTAAATATATACAGATTTCCTTATAACAGCTCTTACTCTTCTCGGTATCTGAGAAGGGTTTGTATTTTGTCAGGTTAGGGTAGCCTGCTGGGCTGTGGCTTGGGTGACAGGTATGGTGGGGGATTTGGCTCCAATGCTGGGGCTGTTCCTGCAGGTTGGGGTCTGGGTGGAGACCCGTTTGGGTTCCTCTCATGTCCAGCTTGGGCCCATGTGTCTCGGTCCTGGGGCTTTCTGCATTTTTAGCCTGCTGACACCTTGATTTTCGTCCGGGCCAATCCACACTTGTACGGCCTCTTCAGCACACTTTGCTTCTCTTTAATGGACAGACATATTCAGGATGCATCAGAATAAGAAATACTTTATTAATCCCTTGGGGGAATTATTGTAGCATAGCTCCACACAGAATGAATAGGATACAAATTGAGGGAAGGTTATCAATATTGCAGAATAAATAAGTAATATTAAATTAAATATCAATGGATACAGGGTTAAGCTCAGTGGTGACTGGCGTGGGATAGCAGAGTGAGATTCACTGACATTACCTGTATTTTGTATATTTTTTGACATGTCTTGAAGAAATTAATGACAAATATAACATATTCACACTCATAGGGGCACATAACGATAATAAACATGACAGTGAAAACCAGGTGTGGTATATCTTTAGGGTCTGAAGTGCTGCTGTAGTCTGGATCGCCCACTTCCTTCTTCAGCGTCTCACCTGCCTCCAGTTTTAATGCACAATACACACACATGTATATGTGGGAGTGCAAACCAGGACAGGTTTGGTGAGTCCTGATGGTAGAATGGGTCGTGGTCTGACACGGGGCTTTGGCCCTCTTCCAAGCTTCCACTAGCGTCCCCTGCTCCTTCTCCTCTAATGCACTTGCAATCACACTTATCCATGAGGTTTGGAAACGGTTTTCTTGTCAGTAACTGATGAAACTTATTAGGGTTCAGCTGTGAGGCTTCTCTTGGGGAGAATTCTTTTTTTTTATTATTCTTTTTTTTCATTATTGTGTCATTCAGTAGGCGCTTCAAGTGTTTGGCTCTCCTATATGTTCCTGAATATGATCTCAATCTGCTATATACATTCATCTCATTGATTTCTTTTTCTTTTTCTTTCTGACAGTGAAAACGATTTGGAGGAAGTGCTGACATTCTATACACAGAAAAATAAGTCAGCCACCGTATTCCTGGGAACAAAAGTCAGAAATATAAAACAACAGGTTCCTGAAGTTAATTTGTCTGGAGATTCAGACAGCTGTGAGAATAGCAAATGTGAGTTTCTTTTACATATTTAATGTATGTCTCTTCACTGTTTAATTGTTTTGTCATTCAAACACAGTCTACGGGAATTGTTCAGATTTTTAATCCCCCCTCATATTGAGGAAAACGATTGAGTCATCTGTCTTGAGGAAAAGATCAGCTTCAAACAATTAGAAGTGTGTGTGTGTGAAAATACATGTGTGTCAGAGCTGAGGAATGGCTCGCTGATGATAAAGCAGCTCTGGCTTCTGTACTCCCTCACACAGCTCTGCATGTGTCCAATGAGGATTACAGCGCTTCAGAGTCCTCGCTCTCGACAGGGAAGGTCGGCAGCGAGCGAGACGTGAAGGCCACTGACAGTCAGCCTTCAGTGTCTGTGTTGTCAGAAGAGCAGCAGGCTGATGGGAGGACTGGTAAAACCCCGCCAGGTGTCCAGTCAGCCCAGCACTGCTCCAGCTTCCCTTTGACTTTAGATTGCACGCACTTTCATTCGCAGCACTGCCCTCCCGCTCACTTGTCGCTGCCTCTTCATTGCCCTCCTCCGCCGCCGCCGTGTCAACCCCCTCAGCCCCCGACTTATATGCAGTCCTTGGCAAAGTCCCACTTCTGCCACTCTGAGAGTCTGTGTGACCCTCCAGCATACACCCCCGCCCCTGTGATCACTCAACCGCCGAGAGCGACGTCCACCGGCTCCAACGCCATGACGACAGCGCAGTCGACCCAGGTGCTCAGAAGGCTGCATTCCTTCACCTCCACCATATCCAGCTCTGGAACCTCTTCTTCAGCCCCAAGTGCCCGACAGATCTACAGCCAGAAGCTCTCTAGACCCACATCTGCTGGTCAAGGTAATATCGACGCTCCGCATACTGAGGTTTTGATTCGAATCAGCTGTCTTGTTCTCAGTTTTTCTCCTTTGGATTTTTTTTCTCAGCAATCAAGAAGGGCAGTTCCAGTAAGCTGAAGTCAAACTCAGTTGGTGCTTTCAAGGAGTTAAACACTCTGTCTGCTCAGGCTCAGTCCAACCAGCAGGCCTTCATCTCAGCGCTGCAGAAACTGGCCGACAAGCAGGTTGCACGCCACTGTGCCAGCTCCAGTCACATCAACCTTCTCACACATCACGTAAGTTTACATCTGCTCCGCTGCAATATTAGCTCCCTGATTAAACAGCTTGAACAACTTTAAATTTAAACAACGTTGACGCGTTGAGTTATGAAAACTGAGCCATGTCGGGTTTCACATGAGAGAGCGGAGAATCGGGCCGCCGTGCCTCTCACTGTGAGGTCTGATGCGACTCTTTGTTGATGAGTAAACCTGGCTCAGACCCCATACTGATCACCGGCATCTCGCTGCTCAGTCATCCAGCCGACCTGTTGGAGCCGGAGGGTCTGCCGCTCCGCACCACGCACCTTCCTCCGTCAGTCTGTGGGCTCAGGCTGGTGCGGGGGCGGAAGGCTCTGGAAGTGGAAACTGAAGCTGGCTGGCCTAAACAGTGGTGAGCCGCATCAAGCCTCGGCTCCGTGTGAGGTCTCATTATCAGATGCACCATGGGGGAGGGATTTCTGTTGATACTTAACAAGCAGCCACTTTTTCTTTTTTTTTCTTTTTTTTGTGGTAATTGATGCTTATAAATGGTGGAATGTGGCAAATTGGCACCGAGCAGGGGAGTGGCAGTTTCATTGGCCCCATCACCACCTTCTCCTATATTCTCCTATATTCCCTGAAGGATGGGCCTTCAGCCTGGGGAGCCTCTTGAGCTCCTCTACCCTCTTCCTCCACCTACTCTTCCTCCTCCAACATGTCCTCCTCAGATTCGCTGGATTTTCTCTCTCAGGAGTTTTTTGTGATGGCACCAGACCACACACACTGTTGTTTTTATGGTTTCCCTTCAACTGCACATTATTCTGTCTATTTGAAAGTTGTTTGCTGTATTTCCTGTGGGAAGTTAATCCTGGACAAGGCAGCAAGTTCTCCGAGTGAAATAGTCCAGTGTTTAGCACTTAAAGGCTCAGGGTACATTTAGGTTTCTTTTTTTTTTAGGGAACAGATTTGAAGTCATTAAATCATTCACTGGACTAAATGGAGGACTTTGTAAACATGAACAACACCCTGTTGCACAGTTGACCTCTAAGGTGTGCTAAATTGCTTGCTCTCACGCGATGCCACACACACAGAGCACAAATGGCAGTTGAATAAAGCCTGGCATGGTCACCATCAATAACGTGGACATACTCCTTGCGCTCTGATGCTTTATACAGTACTGACTGTCTCCAACGTGCGTGCCTGTGTTTTCATGAAAGAGATTCTAGTGACTTCAGACCAGGGAATCCGGTAATGTATTAATGTCTTTAGACTATAATCCATCAATTCTAATAAGTAATGTGAAGCTGTAGCTGGACATGTTGTGCAATGTTTGAAAGGTGTACAACTTTCCCACTGCACACTTAATACCCAGGAGGAAATAAAGTAAATAACAGACTGCAGCACTGTGATTTATTCCTCAGTTAGATTTCAGTGGACGGCACAGAGCCATGCAGAGGTACACATACTGCAGAAGTGCTGATGTGGTTATAAACACATTTGGCCCCGCGAGTCATGATAACCGATTCTGCTGAGGATGGAAGGAAGGGAGGGGACCGCCAGGGTTCAGCGGAGACGAGCTGTGCCATGTGCCGTGTGTACATTTCACACAGCCTCCTCACACATGACACGTAGGGAGTAACCCAACGTTACACCAATTCATCACATCCTATTCATCAAATCCATTTCCTTAGACGTATGGTATGAAGTTATTATAGTAGCAGAATAACTTGTGCTTGCGTGTGGAAAGTTGTGCGTGTGTGTGTGTGTGTGTGTCTATTTCAATTTATGTGTGTAATAATATTTGTGTCTGCAAGGAGGATTTTTCAGTGTACACAAATTGGATTATGCACGCACAGATTTTCCAAAGCACTTACAAACTCGTGTGCACAAATCTAAGTAAACACTAACAAATCTTATTACAGATGCACTCGGACGCAAATATCAGTAGACATGCACAAACCCAGAATCCACACACACAATTCTCCACAAATCATATATGGTGAAGTGATAGAGATGCTTAAAGTATGTTTAACAATGGCTTCTTAGCACTGTGATAGATCCAGTACAGTTAATTGGTTGTTTCTTTGTGTTTTTCTGTGTCAACAGTTGACCAACCTGAACCTGGCCAACAGGATGCTGGGGAGAGAAAGTTTCACACTGAACCCCAAAGCTGCTACAAGCCAAAGGCCAGTGAGAGCCATTCGCTCTGGGGCAGAGCTGCCATGCAGCAGTAGGTACGTTCAAGGGAATGCAACACACACAAGGCTAAACTCCTCTTTTCTTTACATCAATCATTCATTGCCTAGTGAAGTTGAAATAGATTATTTATTACAACACTCACATCAGAGGCAGCCAATGTGGTGCTCTCCAGCATCTGGGAGCCCACAGGGACCTTGTGAGTAGCCCTCGGGGTTTGTTCTGAAAAGAGTGGTTGGTACAAATAGCATGTTTTGAAAATGTGACTCATTGGCTTCCTGAAAAGAAAAAAGAAAAATCACATAAATCTGAAACATCGAACATAGGGCACAGGGGCCAAAGCCAGCCAGCTCAAGGGTCGAGGCCTGCAAGATGATATTAAGTCTGAGGATTATAGAGGAAGCATTTTCTATTGTCGAAGACAAGATTTGAAGTTACACTTTTTGCATAAATGTAATAAAAGTAGTAAACACTCAAGGTTATCATGTTCTCAATTCACGGTTTCAACTCAATGAGATCAATACTTTAGTTTGACACCCTGACCAAGTGTTATTCTGCAAATGAGCTCTTTTATTAAAAACTAACAAGAAAAACATTTTCAAACTAATCAGAGAACATTTAACTGACTTTCAAAAGTTTGACCCAAAATGGTAAGGTAAAACCTGTCTGAGGCCGTGTTTACGCCACAACATATTCAAGTGAAAATGCAGAACTCCTGTGGCGTTTTGGGTGTTTTTGGTGCTTCTAGTCACTGAAAATGCAACGTTTTTGAAAAAGGCTCCCAAGGTGGAACTTTTCAAAAAATGCTCCAGTTCTGTTTCTGTGGAATCGGGTGAAAACGACACTTTGGAAACACTTTGACTGAGTGCTGAGTAGACTGGTCAAAAGCTGCAACTGGGCATGCACACTGCAAACGCAAAACATTTCCAAAACGAAAACACAAAACTAATTTTTCACTTTCGCCTTTCCACTTGAAACCCTGCGTAAACAGGGCCTGGGTCTCCTCACGTGAGTGAATAATGTTGGTTCTAATCGATGAGCCATACAGCTCTTATTACGCAGTAAGCACACAAGTCTCCCTCAGTCTCAAAAAGCTGGACGACCTCTTGACTAAGTTGTACTTTTCATGACCACTGTGCTCATGTTTGTTCTTTATGTTTCATCTCTGTGTTGCGGAGAGAGAAGTATTAGACTCAGTTTGGTTCATTGTCAAGCTCAACATCATGTCCACCCTGTGATGGATGTCTGCTGATGTATTCGAACTGTTAAAATATTAGACTTGAGTTTTTTCCTTCTTGAGATTGATTGTGTAAAAACCTCAGAGGAGCTGTTTAGGTACCAAGTCTGATTTACTCCGGCCAAATTGCAGTCCTGAGGGCTTTTTGTGTAATTAATTATATACAATTCTTTACTTTAGATGCCTAAATTGTGGTCGTCTATTTGGTCACACTCAATAGAAGCTTAAGGCTTTTTTAATGGCCTCTGATGATTTTTCTGATCTGAGATTGTTGGTCTTTGGAAAAGGATTTCAGAGCGCCAACATCCCTCTGGGCAGGCCGGCTCAGCTATGTGCCTGGAAATGGGCATTTTGTTCCCCCTTTTTAATTGTGCTTTGTGGAACCGAGCAGAAGTCAAATTGGCCGCGGAGTGCCGGCGCTGTTTGAAGCACGCTGGCAGCCTGAAACATTGTGTTGGAGGCGGCGGGACAATGTCAACACCCACAGAGTCTGTCTGCTCCCGTCTCTCACTCCTGCACCCATTGAAATTCCTCCCTCCTCAGCCCATACCTCACCCCTGTCACACTGCCCTGAGAAGAGGAGGAAGGAAGCCGGACAGATAACAATCACACGGTCCTGGTGTTTACTATGAGCCTGCAGGCCGTGGGAGGTACAACGCTCCGAGCCGCGAGCATCAGCGGCCTCCTCGCCTCGCTCCCTGCCGCTGATGTGTGAGCGGCAGCGTCTCAGACGGCTTGGCCCCGAACTTGGACTCTATTTTTCCAGTCCAGTCCTTCCTTATGTATCGAGCTGTCATGGAATTCCAGGAATGTCTGGCCTTTTCCTTTTTTAAAATGTTTTTATTTCCACAAACCAAGAAGAGACTTTTAATAGAACTTATTAGTGTTTAGGGCAGCATCTTTGAACTGGTATATATGATCTAGTGGAGATTGAATTCATATTTTGAATGACGATTCCCTTTTTTCACTAAAACAAACGCTAATGATAAAGATACAACATCATCTGGAAATGACACAGTCAAATCTCTGACAAAGATGTTAAAATGGACTAAAATCTCACATTCATAGTTTATTTACGGAATAGGCTTCAGCCTCCCTCGACGATCGAAAGCACATCATTGAGTGTGATTGGACTCGAATACAATTTGTTATTGATGAAAAAGTAAAAGTGAGTCATTATATTTATTGGGTGTATGTTTGAATATACTGTGAGTGACGTGTCTTTTAGTTCACGCATGTTTTTTCTCCCCATTTTTAAATTTTTGAAAATGATTCCAAAGCAAAGGAGTCAAACACTATAAATCTATCTTAAGAAATACTACAAAAACATCTATATCAATATTAGGCTCATTTAATTTTCCTTTATTGGAGTATTTACTTCAATTTCATTGGTTCATGCAAAAGAACACACAAAAAGATGCACAAATTAACAAATATGTCAAATCACCTGCCTGGTTAAGGGTTAATGTTTTAGCATTTTACTCAAATCGCATCACGATTCAGTCGAGTTTCTTTCTTTTAAAAAAGTACAAAGCTTCTTTTATTGTTCCATTTGTTACTAGCTTGCCATAGTACTCCCAGCCCCCGGTTTGGCCTGATTGCAGTGAAATTTATTTTAATACAACATTAGAATAAATTGTCTTCATTTCATCCCGACTCTGTTTCTTAAAACACAGAATTTCCTGAATTCCCCTCCCCCTCTCCCCCCTCAACGCTTGCTCTGCCGGTTTGTGCCAAACATACTGAAACCGTTAAGCTCACTGGCTCTTTAAGCAACCACAGGGGTGAGGTACGATGGGTTTCAAAGAGGAGCAGGACTCTTTGAAGTGCTGCTGCCAGGATCTACCAGGTATGCTGCATCAGCACTTTGAGAGCGCCTGCCTCAGTTCGGCGTGCTGACAATCAGACGGCTCTGAAACACGCAGCACATCTTCGTACACCCTCAGTGAACTCTGGATTCGCTTCCGATCTTAGACTTTATGATCATTTCCATTAATATACCTGTAAATGTATGTGAGCTCAAGAACTTTTGACTGTATTTGGTTGCTTTTGTCAAAGTGTCAGAGATCCGTTTCACCTTTATTATTCACTTATATGCGAGCTGAGTCAGTGTTTTTAATGCCGTGGCGTTTCTTGTGGATTTGCATCAGTTCTGTGGACTCTCATCATGTTCTGAACTGCTGTGTTTTCACCCCACGGCCAAGAACCTGCCTCCATATTTTCTTCCCCTTGAAATGAACAAATGGCTCTAAAACGATCCTCTCAGCAGTGTTATGTTCACTCCAGCTGAACTGAGAAATACCACAACCCTGCTTATACCGGGTATTTTTAGTTCTGTTCAATACTTTGTGAGATTGATGTTTTACTTGGTCGAACTTAGTGAGGACGCGCCATTCCAGAGGATTTTATGACAGCCCATTTGCTGAACCAACAACCCGACTAATCAGAAAACCTCTGGTGAGAATTTAAAAATCCTTTGACGGAGCGAGGGGGACAAAAGTCCCACAAAACTGGCCTCATGTACTTTCTCCCTTTGAATTTCTCAAGAAGAGAACTTTTCATTCACGCTGATTGGAGCCAGATGTGGTAATAGGAAGGAGAACCTTAAAGGTAAGAACCAGGGACATTTCAGTCAAAAGATTTTTGGCATTCAGCTGATGCAGACAGCTGCAGTCTGGTACTGCATGTTATTATGTATACCAGCAAATTCGAGGTCTCGGAACTCAGAGCTTTGAAGAAAGGGCGTGAATGCCAGCCCAGAGGATCCTGTCCGTCCTTTAACGTGACACTGCAAAGTATAACAATCACAAAGAAAACATTTAATCAAAAGTCCCCGTTGTTTCTACTTTATTCACTCGAGTTGAGAGATCAGTGATGCTGCAGTGACAGACCTCATTGCTACCAAAGCAGCATTAGTATTTAAGGAATACTAATAAATGTGAGTTTGAGCAGCGATCTGAGGAGTAAAAAGGCTTTTTGCCATCAAGATTATTCAAATGAAGTAATTTGTCATCTGTTGCTGTTTTTTGGACACACACAAATAAAAGAGGAAATAAAAACTACAAATGAAGGACATGTTTTTTGAAGATTTTACTGTGTATTCCAGCATTCACAGTATATTTTTTATTTTCTTGAAATTCTCTATATTTGATTTCTCATACACATCATATACGGCCATTGTCATTCAAGGACATAAGGAGACATGGTTGTAAGAGGTTCAGATGTTGTCCAATGCTTTGCAATTTGTTTTAAGGACAAATTGTGTTTTCAACGGACATATGAAAATCACAGAAATAATACAAGCTGCAAATGGAGAATGTGTTTTGTGATAATTTCACTGTTTTACGGCATTCATAGTATTATCTTATCCATAAAAAAATCATACTCTAAGGATGGATTTATCAAAACATGCACACTGGAGGATGCTGAAATTGTGCACTAGCATGAGTTTTAAAAGAAACACAATAAGTAGTGTCTTAGATTGTATTTATTTGTGTGAAACTTCCTCACATTAGAACAGAATTATCTTGGAATAAGTGTGTTGTGTTGAACGGCTTCGAGCAAGTAGATGTGAGACCGACTGAACTGGTTCCTCACTATGAAAAGCCTGAAGAGACTGGGAGCCTTCAGATTCCTCTGTGTGCTCCACTCAGCACATCCACAATATCTGGATTTTAGGAACAGTCTCCTCGGTGTCATGTCATTGGACTCGAACACAGTAAACAAACATGGACTAATGTCTGGAAATACCCCGACACTCTCGAGGCGGATGATGTTTACACTGACCAGGCCCGGCGTTCAGATCCTCGGACATGATGTCATCTGAAACGCTCCACTTTCCCACATACTAAATGCTGAGCTAGATTGATGCCGCACATGTGCTCCACTTGCACCGCCGTGTTGTTCTACACTCGGTTATATCAGCATATTAAAGGATGGCGAGCACAGCGGGGAGTAAGCCGACACCCAGGAGCGGAACGGCGGCGTGGAGGGAAGTCCCAGATATGTTCTGTGATGAGAAACTCAGCTGTGAAACCGGTCCTCTCTCTCATTTCATATTTTCTTTTCTCCTTGCTTGCAGTGTTGGATGAAACTGCTTCCTCTTGTTTTTAAGCTGCATGTTAATATGTAGTACAGTTTAATTTTTTTTTGTTGTTTTTTTGCAGGATGTCGTGTTAACGAGTCCTGCCTATGAGACGCCATGTGTTCCTGACCCGAGATAGTTGGTTTTCACGTGCTAATAAAATGGTAGCACCGGAGGTCCCCCTGGTCCAGCACACAAACTGCTGCCAAGCTAAAGGAAATCGCAGTAAACAAAGAACAAGTTCTTGTTTTGTCTCCCGGCGTAGTAGAATCTGAGGCCTTGCGAGGTTCACAGACAAGCCTTTGTTTCCACCGGTTGAAAAAATTGAATTGGCACGTGGTCGCCCCAGTTGTTTTTGCAATATATCTGCTATTCTGTGAACTGAGAAATGCATGGGTGGATAGCTTGTTCACATGAGCTTCAGATCCCTTGTGTCTTTGTTTGGCCACACAGGACCGGATTCTTTTTTTCACTTGAGCGACGCAAGATTATTATCCCACAGTGTGCATTGTTGTTCAGGATTAATTGAATTCTAATTTTAGAGCTTATCATACTTTGTTTCTAAAAATATTGCCGCTATTGTGATTTTTAAGTCTGCAGTGTTTTCTTTAACTGCATACCAATGGACAAATGTTATTGCTCGTAATGAGAGGAATTTCCAAGAAGTTTTTTGTCATTAAGACCCCCAGGGATCCCGTTTCTTCAGCCATACATGCATCTCTCTCCTTCTGTTTTATTATCCCTCGCAGCTCCCAGTAGTGCTCTCGAAGGCATTATTTTTGGCTGAGGTGGAATATGTACAGCAGCACACCAGACTCCACATCGACTCAATTTGAGCGTGTCTAAAAGGGAGACTGGTCACCTCATTGCATTAGCAGGAGCCAAAAAGGAGGAGAAAGAAGAAAAAAAAAAAGAAAGAGTCTGAAACAGGCTTAGTTCTAATGACAGATAATCCGGTTACAAACTCGTGGAGCTCGTCAAAAAGTTTGCCTTCCAGGTTGTGGCTTTGTGATGCAAATGAAACGTGACGGTCTGGGAGCACCGAGGCAGCGAGCAAAGGTTTTCAGTTCATCCTCTCCTTGCCACGGGCCTGCCCTCTGCTTTGACTCAGTTTGATTTGAGGCTTCTGTGGCCCTGCAGCCCCGCGGTGGAGCTGCTGTGAGCTGTTTCCAACATTTTACTCCTGACCAGCGGTGCTGCATCTTCACAGGCACTGGGTGGTGGTGGTGATGGTGGTGGTGGTGGGGGGGTTAATTAGCGACTGTCACATGTCTGAAGTAGATGCCCAATTGATCAGCGGATTGCAAGGTGTGGTGTATGATTTAGCATCTTCTCCACATACCTGGTTCAATTCTGGGCCTTTGTGGGTGCAGTGAGCATGTACTCGTAATGCATTCATGGGTTTTTGCAGTTCCTCCAGTGATGAACTACGGTGGCACAGAAGGGTCAACGCAACTGCAAAAGCAACAATGCAACTGCAAAAGTGACAGTGTAACATCAAAAAGCCACAACATAAATCCAACGGCCACAATTATTCACAATCATTGATCAGCAGCATTTCATGTAATTAAAACAGTCCATCAGAAAGATTGTCCCCCGCAAACAAAGCCTGTTCTTCCAACTGCTGCGCAAATCCGTTGTGAATTTTTGCTGTTGTGTTTCATTTTATGTATAAGGAGGAGTTATTGAGTCTTGTGGCCACACGAAAGGAGGGATCTCCTGTAGCGCTCTATGTGGCACTTTGGTGATATAATTATGATGTTATTGTTCTTATTTAGTGTGTTTCATTATCGCTGCATCAATCTACTTTTTAGCTCTGCGTAAACATAGACATAAACATATCTCGTTTATCTGTTGCTATTCAAATGTATTTTTTCACTGGTGTAGTTTCACGTTTAAGCTTTACATTTGGATCCTCTTGAAGCCACTGGATAAATAATGTGTGTGCTTGTCTGGTAAATAAAGTTTTCATCCAAATTAGTGTTGGTTTGAACCAATTTCAGTTCACATTGTGCAACATGTGCGATACTTTCTGGACAGGTTGCTCATGTATCTCAGGGCGGGCACACAATCACCCCGATGCACACCCACACATACAACAACCTGAAGTCACCACTTTTCCACTCTGGTGGTATGTGGACGTCTTTAACTTCAAAGCAGCACAAACCACATGATTGAAGAGAGAGAGAGGGATTTAATGTTTTTGAGAGTTTGAATTCGCTCACATTTTTCACTCACATCTCCTCAATCTCTGCTCTCTCTACTCTGCAGGCCACCGAATGAGGAGGAGGGTCTGTGGGACGGGCCGATGCAGAATGCCTACACCCTGGTGACGGGGACGCAGCCCAGGCAGCGCTACCAGCCGTCTCCAGGAAGCTACCAGCTTCAGTTTGCCATCCAGCAGCTGCAACAGCAGAGACTGAAATCTCATCAGTGCTCGGATCAGAGCCACAGCAAACAGCAGGTACATGTGAGGGACTCTGATTAGTTCTCTTTTATTATTTCATGATAAAACTCCTCCTCAAAGGCACATTTTCCACCGTTGCTGTCTGCCGAACACACAGTGGTATGAAGGATAAAGTACATCTGGAAAGTTTCAGACATGTGGCCCATCTATGTCCTTTCCTCTGATTTTCCTGCTTAGTACAGCCCAGACTCTTCCCAGGCTGCAGCAGCATCCTTTCACTCCTGCGGTTTGTAGTTGTTTCTGTTCTTATATCGTTCAATCATATAGGGTATTTTTGTTGAAATCAACTAAGGTGAAAATTCAAACACATAAGAAAACATGTTTCTTCTGTTTAGGTTTGATATCGTATTTTAAATCGGCACCACATGGATGAAAACTAAGCCCGGGCTATGAGAACTATCAAGTTAAACTCAGGAAAACCCTCATATTTGTGTCTGCACAGAATATTCCCTTACCTAACGTCAGCACTGACCTGAGTCCCGGGTGCAGAGTGCGGCCACATCAAGGGGAAAACTTTACTGTTAGCATTCGTACAACTATTCTGAGCATCTCTATCCAAACTAACTTGACAAAAAGACTAAATGGTGGGCACAACTTTGTCAACAAAGGCCCATTCCTGTAGAGCCAATCATTACTCCTCACCCCATGATTACATTGTTTGGCTTACTGACTCGGCTCCGCTTATATTGGGAGATGAGTAATGGAGGAATTCTGCCTATGAGGGCACGAGAAGAGCCCTGGCACAGGGCCACACACACACACACACACACACACACACACACACACACACTGGTCTGTGGGAGAAAACTGGATTGCCCAGGGAAAACCCGGGGAGAACATGCAGACTCCTCTCAGAAACACTCAGCAGCCTTTCCCAGACTTTACCCAGCGTCGGCCTCTCCTGGAGGCGACAGTTCTAACCGTCACTCCAATGTGTGGCTCCAAGTCCCACAGTTCACATAAGATCTGAGTTCCCTTTCTTTTCCTATTACAGCAAAAATAAAAAATATGATTTTCTCAGCAGTACTAATGTAGCGACAAAAAGCCTTTTAGTCATGGCAGAGTGGCCGTGACGGATGTGATTTGACTGTTTTTCATGGGGAGATTATAAAGGTAGAAAGGTCCCAGCCATTTTGCGCAGCATGATTTTAATGTTTACAGAAAAAAAAGATAGGAGCTCTGACTCTCTGTACGGTTGCTTTAAAAGGGGAACTCACCAGAAGGAGTGTATTTATTCATTTTCCAGGGGATTTGTGCAGTCAATCTACAAATGGAGAGAAACCGAGACACGTGTGTGCCATGGGACGGCGCAGGGTTGAATGATTGGATGCGCCCACTTTTTCCGATCTGTCCTGAGTTGCTTTAACGTCATTGTTTTTTCATCTTTTTGCCTTAATTAATGCAATTGAAGTGATATTTCTCCTGGCTTGGTCTAGAAACCTTACGCAAGGCACTTTATGAAAGCAATCCCGATTCCGTGATTCAGTGCAGTGTATTTCTCTTATTTGAGGTGTTCTCCATTATAATCAAGGCGAATAGAAACAGGATTATCTCTTATAATCTGAAGTGTAGTATCAAGGACTGAATGGCCACAGACTGTTAAGACATCCATTCGTTTACTTTCATAATCTGAGGTCAGAGAAAGGCTGTCACCATCAAGTCACACTCAAACTGATAATTCTGTTCTTCTGTCCTGGCAATAAATGGCATTCTGTATTTCTCTCTGGCGCCGGTCTGTTATGATTAGACGGGTCCGATTGGTCCTTTTGGAAGAAGTATTGAGTTTGAACAAACTAAAGACATGAAATCCAGTATTTTCTCGAATGTGAGCACCGTTTTGCATATATTCATGAGTGTATCCTCCTGTGGAAGAAAAGGAGACAGGGGTCTGTTCCGGCACTGTGATCCACAATTCAGTTACTGGGTGCAGACTGCACGGCTCCTCCACAGGCTTGGCCCGGCGCCACCTGGCAGTCAAAGAAAGGTGCCCTTCCTGGCCCCGCTCAAGCTGAAATGAGGCCATAGGCCTTGCAACCTGGAAACTCAGATTCTCATTTATCAACACAGAAATTACATCAGATATTCCCTGTCACCCTGCTGCACCGTGGAGCTGGAAAACCATTAGCCTGCGAGATAGCCGTATAAAGCTGCAGAGAAAATAGCGTTGACATGAGTTGTGGAAGGAATGCGTGCAGGCATTCTGCGCTGCTGCAAGGACGCAGAGAAATGTGGCCCTAAAATATGATGTCAGAAAGACAACAGTGTTTTCTGCCTTCTCAAGCCTTTGAAGAGTGCCTCCCTGTACAAACAAATAAATAATGTGAAGAATTTGCTTTTCAGTGAAGCCAGCTGCGAAATAAAAGAAATGCTGGTCTTGTTTTGATACTTGATGCCATTTCA
Organism: Lipophrys pholis; assembly: GCF_963383615.2. Lineage (NCBI taxonomy): Eukaryota > Metazoa > Chordata > Actinopteri > Blenniiformes > Blenniidae > Lipophrys > Lipophrys pholis. The sequence goes on from NC_137633.1 coordinate 21,532,486, forward strand.
TTATATTCTGCTCTAACTCATGTCACACACTTTAATATTTCACCTTAAGGACCAGAGGCCACGTGATTTTTCCATGACTAACCCTTTCCAAAAAGTATTCACACCTCCTTAGGCTTCTTTTATCTTAAACTGCACACATGTAAGTTCTTACACACGACTGACTCATACATGCATTCAAGTAAAAGCCATTAGGATATGTGTTGTTTGATTTTTTTAAATGCCCTAGCAACAGCAAAGCCCTAACATTTATATTTTGGTTGTTGGTTCATGGTCATGGACGAGGCTTTGGAAGTTTGTGGTTCTATAAATATTCCATTCATTCATATTTTATACTTGCTTTATCCATCTCGGATTGACTCTGGGCTGAAACCAACCTCAGGATACCGTGGGCATATAACAGGGCACATCCTGGACTCATCACAAAGAAACACACAACCACACAAACACAACCTAGACACACCAATTCACCTAATATGCATGTTTGTTAACCACGACCTCATTGTTAAATCTGGCAATTAACCCACTGCATTATTACTGTCATATGATACTGATATATTTACTGTATTTTAACAGGATGCATCAGATTAAATCTCAAATTGAATCAAACTAAAATGTATTCACTGTTTATGTTGGAAAGATCCATATGACAAAACTAACAAAATAAGTAAAAATGGTTATTTAATGGAAAGCCTGAGGAGATAATAGTGTTTCAAGTCCTGATTTAAAAGAGTGTGTCAGCAGGAAGTTTGTTCCACTCACGAGGAGTGTCGGAACTACAAACTGCTCCACCTTGAAGCCCCACTATGAAGCCTCCAAAGCGCCGAGGTCCTCCTCCTGAGGACCTCGGCGCTTTGGAGGCTTCATATTCTACAAGCAATTCTGAGACGTATATTGACCTGAGATCATTCAAAGCTTTACAGAGCAGATCAAAGATTTTTACTTTAAAATACATCACGTTTTATACTTGTAGGTGCTCCATGAAGCTGGAGATAACTGTACTTGTTACGTGAGGTGGACTTCCTGTGCTCGTAAACAATGATGAATGTCAACATATGATGTTTCACTGATAACTGACAGGACCAGGCTATAGCTAATGAAGTTATCTGCTGAAGTTAGATACTGGTTGTAGAGGTTAGACAAGCACACTTCAGATCGGAAGTTCGCAGGTTCGATTCCCACAGCGGACATGTCACCACTGTGGGTTTCTGAGCAAGATCCTTGACCCCCATCAGTTCCCTGGTGCCGTAATGTGGCCGCCTACCAATTTTATGAATGCTAAAAAAAGGAGTTTCCCCAAGGGGATTAATAAAGTATGATTAGTTAGAAGGCAGCTGTGCACAGAAGTTGACTCCAATTCAGCCTTGGTTTGTTTGAGTGCAAACAAGCCTCAACTCAACTTTAACTTCATGAAACCCTCCTCTGGTTTGGTGAGTTCCAGAAACTAACGTGATCAAAGTGCAGAAAATGTCCTATTTGTTCTTGTGTTTTCATATTCCCCAAAGCAAACACTTGTCTTTTATTTTTTTTTTGTCTTCTAGGCTCCGTTTCCACACCAGCCCAGTGCTCCACATGCCCAGGGTCCCACAAAGTCATCCAGCTACCCCCCATCCAGCTTTCATGTTTGGCCCACACACAACCATGGCAACAGCCACATCCGGACCTGTGGGAGCCCCGTCCTCACTCCCAAGCCGCCCGCCGGGTCCAGAGAGGGACCGACTAGAAAAACAGCATCAAAGCGCCTCATCAAGTAAGATCAACGCCTCGGCTGAATGAGTGTATTTACTCTAAAATCAGGTATGGCCGTAAGAAATAAATAGTGCATTGAGTGCAGCGGGGTGTCATTCATCGGCCCCCGCTTGGGAAATGAGATCGGGTTCATGGGATGGCGAGTTCAAGAGAACAAGGCTACTGCTAATGAGAGTTCGAACATGTGTGAAGTTGAGGGCGTACAGTCTTTTGGCCGCGGGTTGTATCTGCGTGCTCGGTAAACAGCCCCATCACAGGCCTGATTTCTGCCTGAACCGTAAACAGAACGTGGTTCAGTGGAAGGGCCCGGGCTCCGAGCGCTGTTTAAATCCTGTTTGGTTTGGAGATAAGCTGAAGAGCACAGAAGGAAAAATAAAAAGGAAAGGAGTGAGACTGAGCCGAACTGCCAGCTATTTCCCTCACTTATTTTATGACTCTAATACTGCGACATCTGGCCAGATTACACAACAACAGCTCAACCTTTGTGATCGGGGGCCGATTGTTTGTTTGAAGAACGCTGAAGGGCTTTTCACACTTGTTTAATGTGTAAGAGGAAAGACTTCAACCGGAGTGGAACGCAGAGGGTTTTCATAGTGTCTCAGTTGAACTCTCACAGTGACTGAATTATCCAAAAATCTCACACTACATATCGACGTGACTCAATTCATTCACTGCGAACCTCTCGGGTCCGCTGACGCTGCGCTGCTGACGTGTTACTCATCCGCTGGACTGGACAAACTGTACCTGGCAAACAAAGAGTTAAAGAGGGCAGGGGTGCAGCGCCTGGGCTGCATAGAATAGGTTAGGGCAGCCGGGTAGGTGCCGTGTTTGCTCCTGTGTGTGTGTGTGTGTGTGTGTGTGTGTGTGTGTGTGTGTGTGTGTGTGTGTGTGTGTGTGTGTGTGTGTCTTCCTGGCAGTTGCTGTGTTTACCCTCTGCATGTGGAATTCCAGAGCCCCCTCACACTCTCCTCTGTCCTGCATTTTTGTGGTCGACCAGTGTGACAGGGGAGAGTGTGGGAAAAACGGAAGCTTCAGGAACAAAAAAATGCGCTGATGGAAACAATGAAAAGAAAGAATAAAGAAAGGAGGAGGAGGGGAGAAAAGAATGACAGAGAAAAGTAAACTCTGTCCAGGAGAGAGGAGATGATTGTTTGCAGAGAATTGGTGGGATAATAGGTTGCTTCCCTTTATTTCCAGGGCTCGTTTTAGGGGCAACTCAATCCCCCTCCGACTGAGGCACATCTGAAATGCATCCCGGTGTCGGCCGGAGCCCCTCCGACGTATAATAGAGTCACTGTGCTGGGTGTGAGTTCAAGGTCCTCCAGATCCGGCGTTCAGACTCACCCTTCAGCTGTGGGACTGTTTGATACCAACACAGAATCAAATCTCCCAAAACACATCCGATGAATGTTTTCAGAAATCTCCACATCCACGTGAAGTGGCGTTTTTGATTCACACAACAAGAGTGAAGCTTATTTTATTAACTCTGCAACCTGTGACTGGATTGATGATGTTCTTCAGGCACTATGGGTTTGGATAGTCTTTTTTATTTGCCCTAAGTGTGACCAGTTAGTTGATCAGCTTCCAAATGTGTTTGTACACAATATTAAGTTTATAACACGTTTTCAAAATAACAAATCACTGCTGGTATCACTGTTTGTTTTCAGGATGTAATGAGTGAAGAAACCATCTCTGGTGTCTTCACTCAGTGATCAGTGTTCACTGTTTTTATCCTTATGTAAAGGAATCAATGTTTTTAAAACTGATATTTGAATAAAAAACACATTTTAGAACTAAATGTAATTCAAGTGAAATTTCATGATGAACCTAAAGTGCACTCTAACCTTTCCAGGTGACCTTAAGGTGACCTTCTCTAAACGTTTGAATCCTCACGTCCAAGTTGCTGTTCTAACAAGGAACTTCACAGAAACATTCACAACATGAATGGTTCAATAAATATCCTGGTTCAATTGTAACTGGTACTTAAACAGTCCTCCTCATCGTGCCGTTCACATGTTGGACATCATGAGACAGAGACCACAGCCAATCAATAACTGATCAACCGTTCCTCGACATTGAAGCTTCAAACAGGAAGTTCTCAGACGGAGTGTCCACTGAGCTCAGAGTCATCAGCAGGTTGAACAGAGACACAGAACGATTGGAAGAGTCACAGAAAGACAGAAGTGGACTTTGTCCTTTATTAATGTCCCACTCCGACGACCGCTTCATGATGAACAGTGGAACTTGATGATGAATCAACTCAACTCCAGGCACATAATAGGAGGCGAGAGGCGACAAGCATCACGTCAGGAATGATTTTGGAGGCGTTGCAATGTGGGCAGGTGTGTCTAGTCAATCCAGGACTGCCCTACAGTTTGTGAAAGGTATAGTGACGAGTGACAAGCCTCAGCAGACAATAAATCCACTTGTAAACAACAGGAGACGTCGTTGTCAAGCTGGGATTGACGCTCAAGGTCACATGACACGTTACTGAGACGGTGACTTTCTGTTGTGGTTTAAACTCCACTGCTGTTGGCTTTTGTTCCAATAAAGTGTTTGAGATGAGGCATTCATCGTTGATGCCTCTACTTAAATGTCCTACTTTCATGATGTAAAACCCAGTTTATACAGGATCTTACTAAATCAGTCCCTCTGCCTGGTTTCACCTTGAAACAAACAGCTGATGTTGAGGCCGAATCTGTTTATCACGGTGACGTCCACGTTTTGGTCTCGTTTGAACACATTGAACAGAGATTTCTTCTCTTTGGAGGCCTGAAAAACCAATCCTACAGCGGTCAGGTTAAAAGACCAGTCAGCTCTTCACTTTCTAGCTGAATAGACGCTGGCAGACTCTGAGTGGCAGTGCCCTTGATTTAAGGTTCCAGCAGCACACGGTACACTTGCTCGCAGCATGTTGGTATGGTGCTCGGCAGGGCCGGGCTCTCTCGGCTCTATCAACATACCACAGCTGCCAACCGCAGCGGCTGCGAGGGCTCAGAGTGGCATGACTTCAGTGGAGGCTTTGAAAGGAGCAATTTGTAAGTCAAATAAATGAGCCTGTTTGGTATTTTGTTTGCAGGGTTTGGTTAGTCGCAGCTGTAACTACGGAAACCCGGGCTGTCGTGTGGCATTACTAATAGGGTGACAATTACAGCAGCACCATTAATGTCAGCCTGGCCGCCGCTTTCACTCCCTATTAATCAGCCACAACAGTAGTTATTTTCACGGGATACTGTATACACACAGGAGCTGCCAGGCCTGTGTTTATACTTCAACTTTATCCCCTTCGGTCACTTTGAGGAACATTAAGACACTCTGACGAGCTAAGCAGCACATCAGCGATGTTTACAGAAGAACTTCAGCTGGTGCGAAGAGTGAAACGTTTTAACTTTGGGGCTTCTGTGTCGACTGCACACACACACACACACACACGTACACACACGTACACACACGTACACACACATTCACACGGAAAGCTCAGGATCACTTCTCACCTGCTGCGTTTTCTGGCCGCTGAAGTGGCCGAGCGAGAGACTGTTGACAAAGAAAGTGATGTGAAGAACCCGGAGGTCAAGTTTTGTGCCCCGCCCCTCCATATGAAAGGGGTTTGCTTCCTGTGGAGGTCTGCCATGCTCAAAGTGGGCCAGTTCTATTTGTGGTTGTGTAATGGTATGAAAGAACAACTGTGCAGCCCCTTACAAGGAGGCAGTGTGTACCCTCATTACCTTATTAATGCTCCTCTGGCAAGCTGCTGTTCTGGGGCGAGAGGTTAATGCCAGCTAAGCTTTATTTATTGTTCCCCCTTAAAAAATGCTTACCAGATTTAATGTATAAGGTTACAGACGTGTCTGCTCCCGCTCCAAACTTTAGTACTTTTTCAAATGATTTTCGACGTGGAAACACAGGATTTTCTGTCTGATTATGTGAAAAGGGTTTTGTGGGGGTTTTCTTGTCTATGATCTTCAGACTTACGTCAGATAAATACGCTGTGTTCATTATTCAAGCTGAACCCATATGCACATTTTATCACAGTTGGTTGGTAATCTTTAGAGATACTGGGCATTTTTACTTGAGTACAACTGCTGTTACATTACGTATTTTTGTTAAAATCTGTTTGAAGGTACAAAAAATCTTTCCCCAAAAAAATACATGGAGATAGATGCTTTTTATTTCCTCTTTCAATTGACTGAGTATTAAAACAGGCAGTAATATAATGTGTCATCTTTTTAAACCTCTTTAAAAGAATATCTTTATTAAAAGGATGTGATTGTGTTGAGCTGAGCATTGTGCTTCAACACGGAACATTTCAATTAAGTCAAACAACATTTCTCACAGAAAGTGGACTGAAAACCTAGATTCAAATACTGCGACTGTTACTAACTACTATTACTAGTACTCAAACGAGCCTCAATTACAACCAAATGTACAGTTAAAAAATTTTCACGTCAAAGTAAAATAACTTTCCCCTGAAACGTCTTTTAACTGTTTTTAATGGCAAAACCAACAGAATGTGGTCGGCTTAGTTTAACTGTAAGATAAATACGGTGGTGCAGTGGTTAGAGCTCTTGCCTCACAGCCAGAGGGTCACGAGTTCAAATACCAACCAGGCCTTTCTGTGTGGCGTTTGCATGTTCTCCCCATGAGTTTCCTCACATGTGAGATTAATTGGTCTGTGTGTGTTTGTCTTGTGATGCTCCCTGTGTGCTCGCCTCTGTTCAGTGGGAAACGGTCTGCCGACCGCTGGTCTAGTGCTTAACGAGTGAACGTAAGACTGCAACGTTACACAACTAAATATAACGTGGAAACGTCCTGCAAAATGTGTAAAGTCTTAAAAAAGATCGACGATTCGCTCTGATTGGCTGTCTTTAACTTGTCCCGCAATGAGAGCAGCTCTGATTGGATCTCTTGTCCTCTTCGCCCTAACATGTTCGTCTCGCTTTGATTCGTTGACTAAAGTGTCGGTTACAGTTCGCCACAGTCTTCGTTTTCATGTCCCACTTTTTATTTAGTTTTTATGAAGTCTTCGTCCGTGAAAAAGCTTAGTTGACTTATATATTTCGTCGACGAAATGAGCTCTGCTCTGGTGACGTGTCCAAAGCGCATCCTGTCCTCGTCCATAGTGACTGGGAAAAGTTACAGAAGATGGATGGATTCACATTTCAGACAAATGTTAAGTATATAAAAGGCTTAACTAATTATTTTTAGAGCACCATTCAGACAAAAGGCAATTATCAGCCCGATATTAGAAGAAAGGAAGTCACACAGATAAGTCCAACAACAAAATGTTTTGCCTAAAACTAGATCCAATTAAAAATAACCAATGTTGCCTTGATTTTGCTCATTTTTAGTCTGTTTGCTCTGTCCTTGCACACATTATGTCATATTGACCCCGGCAGCCCCCACCTCACTTCACCCCGACACACACATTCCACAAAGAAGTGTGTGTGCGTCTGTGACCGTCTCAAACATAAACATGGCGCCGCCACCACCGGTGTGGACATTTTTCACTGTCGCTGAAAAACACAGCACAATAGATGTTCAGCAAACAGGCAGTAGAAAGTTCTACTAGTTTCAACACATCCCACCTAAATCTTTACCTTTCTTTACCTCAGCAATGTCATCTGAACCAGCATCGGACGTGAGAAGCAGGAAGTGATCAGTGATCAGTATCATTGGGGGGGGGGAGTTATGATGCATCCCTAATCTTAAGCTAATAAGCTGTATTAGAATATTTTACATTCTCTCACACGCAAACCTTTTCACAGTACAGTAACGTGAGTATTGTAATTTGTTCCTTGCGTGCCTGACTGCTGCCATGTTACTCAGGTATCTGAATAAACTACCAATCAGAGTAATACGAGCACAATTCCTGACTTTCCTCTCTGTTAATCACCTCAATCATTCTGCCAACGAGACAATCGCGTCACCCAGGACAAGAAACAGGAATTTCACCCGTTCGTGTCACAATAGCCCCGGAGAGGCTCCGAGTAAACACTTTGCCTCGGCCTTTTCTCCCGACTGAACACAAGCAGCAAATATTCCCCGTTCCTTTTGTGAAAATACCCTTGTGCTCACACACGAGTGCCAGACACTCACTCACCCTCAGATATGTGGCCGTTTTGATATTTAGAGGAACCTTGGCCATGCTGTATCCAAATGTTTGGATGAGAATTGATCATTTTCAGTCTCTTTATGCACATTTATCCTGTTTGTGATTAACAGGCAGGCGTCCTCGGAGAGTTCAGCCAGCGGAGCCGCTTCCAGCAGTCAGCAGGCGCTCTACGAGAGCATCTGCGGGAAAACAGGTTGGTTCAACTTCTTACACTTCTTCAGCTTTGATTAGAGGTGAGCTCCCCTCACCATTAACGTCACGGCTGTCCTGCTTATTTTACTGTCAGGGAGTGTATGCATATACCAGCTTAGTTTAATTTCATTTAATTTCGTTTTATTCTGCTGCTGCAACACAGGAAATGTCCAAACCTCTCAAGTACATCCATCCCTCTACTGTACGTTTTATTGTCGGCTCCCTCCGTGCTCGTGTTGGTGATCACAGCCCAGCATGGTGGACATTCCCCATGGATGATTGAGAAGATATTTTTACCCTCCACCCTTTCGCTCAGATGCGTGTGGGATTTGTAAATGTATTTTGGACGCTGTAAATAACAACAGCATTGTCATAATCCTAATAATAATGGATCACAGATGAACGTTGATTGCAGCTCTGCTCGAGGAGCAACATCGTGTATCGTGTTGCGGCAAATTCTGCCACGTCCAGCTGAAGCATCGGAGCAGCTGGACGGTGGTGAACTAAATATCTAAGCGCTGTTATTTTCAGTGCGACTGTATAGACCAGGGGTCTGCAGCCATCATGACCTGTCGAGCCATTTTCACGATTTGCCACGGAATAAAATGTGTCTGGAGCCGAAAAACATGCTCATGTTCTGAAATAAAGAAAAAAACAAAAATTACATTCATGACATTTAATAGTTACAATTTAGAGATTTAAAACATTTTCTTTGCTTCCACAGCTAATTTGAGCAATTTTTGTTTTTTTAATGGATTTTCTGCTGCTTTAGCATATTATGAATCTGGACTATTTTAACCATCTATTGACAGTTTGACTGTTTTAGGTGATTTTATCATTTTAGCCGAGTATTTTTAACAATTTTATACAGTTTTAGCTGTGGTGTCGTCTTTAGCAGTTTTTGGTCATCATATTAGATTAGTTTTGGGGGAAAAAACATAATAAAAAACTGAAGAGCTGAAGAGCCACGTGTGGCAACAAAGTTTCCGAATGACATTGGGTCAATGTCATTTTGCTTCCTGCTAAATGTGTCCGAAGTCACTCGCCCCAACATTCGCGATCGTGTTCAGAACTTGTGAGGCAACGAAACTCCTGCAGGGAAAATGTGAACGCGTGCAAATATTTTGAGATATTTTGGAAACTTGCTTCTTGAATTCGTGGCCCGGCGAGGCCGAGGCTGGTGTTTATGTTCTGCAAGTGTCCAAAACTCCCAGTCAGATGAAGAATAAAGAGGCGGAACGATGACGACATGGCTTCACCTCTCTGTAACGGGAGCCGGTGATGGTAACAGTTTTGGGCATTCCCATCTGGCGGCGGTTCCCATGCAGATGTAATTACTGTTGGTTTGCCAGTCGCACCTCAGTGGAGGATGACAAATGCAACTCAGACTTTGCGGGTTCACGCACTCACGTGTGCTCCGTCATATTTCCACAGCTTTTTCCAGTCCCGGTGAAGTGTTGGGCTCCGTGCAGCAGCACTGACATTGAGCAGTTTGCACTTATGCACACATCTGTTTGTCTGATCAGCTGCTTTTTTTTTTTTTTCCAGAACCCACTTTACATTAGCAAACGATGCCCCGCATCACTTTCACTGTCACAGTCGCGTCCAAACCAGGAATCGTCTTGTCGGAAAAATCCAGTAGCTGAGCATGGAGCCGTCACCCCGGCAGTCCCCACCTCACTTCACCCCGACACACACGTTCCACAGAGAAGTGTGTGTGCGCGCGTCTGTGACCAGAATATTTCTTTTCATTCTCCCTCTTCTTTCCCCCCGAACTCCTAAAACTCTGGCTTAGGCTAACAAACATCTTATAAACTCATCAATTACTGTAACGGGATCCTTTGGGAGCCGCTTCTGAATTTCATGAATGCATTTTTTCCATCGTTCAGGGTGCAAAGGATGGAGGACACGCTCTTGCTCTCCACTCGCGGCTGAAACTATGAAACCCAGTTGGAAATTCAAGCCCAGTTTAGCAGCGTTAGCTCGTGGAGCGGGAATGCGAGTTGAACAGCAGCGAGCCGGCGTGGTGTTCTGGAGGCTTTGGAGGAGGGTGTGTGTGTGTGTGTGTGTGTGTGTGTGTGTGTGTGTGTGTGTGTGTGTGTGTGTGTGTGTGTGTGTGTGTGTGTGTGTGTGTGTGTGTGTGTGTGTGTGTGTGTGTGTGTGTGTGTGTGTGTTATGAGACAGAGCACAGTCTTTGTGGAGCTTAGAAGTGTGTCGGGTCTTTCTGCCTGCCCAGTGTACCTTTGCAGCGAGATGACTGAGCCGCTCTGATCGACTCTGACAGGCAGTTAGAGCGAGTCCAAATGGAGAGCATTCTCTATGATCAGCTGTCAGCCGTCATTAATCACACTCTCCCTTTATCTCTCTCTTGCGCGCTCTCTAAATCTCCTCCTCCCTGTGCTCACACCACTCCCCTCCCTTCACCCCTGCTTCTACTTCCCCGCTCTCTCCCTGTTGACTCTTGACACGACACGAGGGCAGGATTTAGATGGGGACCTACCAAAGCTTACAAACCCAGATTATATCGGCCACATGTGTTTTACAATGCTTCCCTTGAAGTTTCCTTGAAGTTCTGCGAGCTCCTCAGTCGGTGACTGTGTGGAGATTTATGGCTCCGGCTCCAGGAGGAAATGAATGCTGCACTTGTGCTTTTCAAATGGCAGTTTGATCATGTCAGGATGGATAGCTTCGGCCTCTCTCTCTCTCTCTCTCTCTCTCTCTCTCTCAAAATAAAACGGCCTTTTAAGTGTTTTATGTAAGTTTTTTAATTAAATAGATGTAATCATGACCATCATCCTCTTTATTGTCTTCAGTGTCACAGACTTTATGGTTCCTCTATCTTTTCTCTTGGCGAGCCGGCGGAAGCCGCCTCCAGCCGCTCATGTCATCGGATTGGAAGTCGGGGAGATGTTTTCGTTTTGCAGCTCGGTCCGGCCCCGCAGTGTAAAAGAGCACCAAAACAAACAGTGCCGAGTGGGAATGAAAGGGAATACTGTTTGGGAGCACAAACACAGCAGCTGTAACTGTACTTGGAATGCCTTTTCTACTGGACACTTCTGGCTGCACGCCAGGCAATAGGGTGTTGGGGGGGTGGGGGTGGGGGTGGGGGTGGGGGGGGTTGCAATCAGATGTCGGGCGGATAAATCAGCTTATCAGATGGTGATGCTATGAGGACCAGCAGAACATTTACCACAACGGCTTTGGAAAACTCACCTGAAGGACTTGAGAGTGTTAGACTGAAGTCCAGATTGAGACGCATCGTCGCGGCGGTGAACCTGCCGATGTGTGTAAAACTTAACCCATGAAAGATGGAGGTCATTGTTTTGGGCGCAGTCCCCCGGCTAGCTCACTTGGTAGAGCATGAGACTCACAATCTCAGGGTAGTGGGTTCGTGTCCCACACCGGGCGCCACCTTCCTGTGGGCTCACCACCTGCAGGAATGTTCTTAATCAGGTGCAATGTGATCTGGGTGGCAGTGCTCAGACTGTCACCCCCGTGACCCGGAAACGGATAAGCGGAAGAAAATGGATGGATGGATGGATGTTTTGGGCGCCAAAGAGGAAAAGTTAGAACAAAATCAGCGTATCACCTGAATTTTAAATGATTTCTGATCGAACAAGATTTATAGAGACTTTACGGTCCTCCACCTTAGCTTCACTCTGCTCTGGCCGTGTCAAAGAATCCACTTCAAAATCATACATCTGGTCTTTAATGTATTTCTTTTATTTTGTAGTAAAGCACTGTGTCTGAACGGTGCCTCACCTAAAAGTGTATTTCAGTTCTGTGATTTGACTGTCTTGCGTCCTTCGTCAGATTAATGTGCATCGTTCCTCCTCTCCCAGGTCTTCCTGAGTACCGTAAGCCGTTCCAAGTGAAGGAGCCCACGCACAGATGACAGGAAGGCGAGCGGGGGCCCGTCGTGCCCCTCTGCAGGCCTGACAGGTGTCCCTGCATGTAACTGCATCTCACAGAGGTGTATTCTGGGAAGGGACAACAGATAAAAGTATGCCAAACATCGAATGGGTGTCCTATTAATTTCTATCTGATCCCGCCACAGACATGCGAGAGGACAGACTGCCAGGCCTGGAATGCCGGGCTTTGACGCAGGTTGGGATTGTGTTGCCCCCCCCCCCCCCCCTCCCCACGTTGTACCCCGTTGCCCCCGGGCTACAATCAGTCTAGATCCCAGCAGTTGCCCTCCCTCATTCTCATCGTGCTGCTAATGCCGCAGCAGGATTTCACTGACAGATCGCCTTCAGCAGATGGTTCTCCGAGTGCCAACCGCAGGGATCAGTCCTTCAGTCTTCACTCGGGCGGCGGCACGAGCACCCGTGAACATATTCGTCAAACTTTTTTTCTTCCACCGTTGAAAGAAATACACAGCAGAAGGGGATCTTGGGAACAAGAGACGCCTGATAAGTTTGACAAGTATTGTTGAGCCTCTCATCTTACGGCTTTTAAGACGCTCCTTTGATGCGCGGCGCCGGCCGGGCATCAGGTCTTTGGAAGCCAGACAGTTGCCAAACGGGCCTCTCTGCCCGGAACATGAGGATGTGTTAAAGTGTAGCATCCTTTTTCTTAACGTAGGCTTGATATAGAACTTTCTATTATTGGTTGTTGCCTTGTTTCCTCAGCCTGAATGGGCTCTTGATGATTCCTGTAAACATGTGAAATGTTGCTGTTGTTTCTTCAATCAACCAAAATTCAATATTTCTTTTTTGTCTTAAGAGGTTAAATATTGTCCGCATCAGTATTTATTTACTGTAGAACCTCCACCATGGGGTCTTTCTTGCCGTCCCTGTAGCTTCAAGCGTAACATTGAGTGTATCCAGACTCAGATCTTCTGTATAATACTGGTTAATGCTGCACCAGCGTCCAGCTGACCTCAGAGGTTTCCTCTTGTCCGGGACCATGTGGTGTGTTCTCTCAGGGTGTGTCAATACAACTAAGCATCTCTGTGTCGCGTCCACAGATTGAAATCATGAAGACTTTGATATACTTGAATCTCATGCATGATTTTTCCTCACACCTCCTGATTCTCCTGTTCAGGATGAACTTGCACTGATTGTAGTTTTAATGCAGTACAACAGATTTAATATTCAACTAATGGTGGAACATTTTGTAATGTGCAATAGCTTTTCATGTTGGAGTTTCATGACTGATCAAGCCATTGCATGCTGTACAACACGACACGGGATCCGGGTCGCTGTGTGTAATCTACTGTGGTGGTGGTTGTTTACAGTGCAATGTTCTTTTGTTTACATCATAAATGCATGGAAATGTAATATTTTTGGATCTGTTTGTAGCAAACAACACTGATATGAATATGTAGAAAATGTGACGATGGTATCAGTAAACGTTTATTTGCTCAGTCCTTTGCTTCTTGGATTTGTTGTGCTGATTCACCTGATACCCTCCCCCATTGTGAAAAGATCTACGAAATGAAACAACTCTGTTCAACGGTCCATTTTTTTTAATTAAAAAAAAAAAAGTGTTTCCAAGAGTAATAAGAAAAAAAACATTTACAGTTTGTGATCTAGTTAAGTTCACTTAGTGACGTACATCATCTCATACAACAGAAAGGCTTCACTTTAAGAACCAAACAATCCCTGGAATCAACATCTTGTCGCGTTACAGAGGTAAACATAACCGTGGACACACTACTTTAAGAAGAACGATTGGTTTTCCAGCATGTTTTCTTTTTTGTTTTCTTCCTAAGATCATTATTAATTCAACAGCATTCCGTCCTAAACAAACAGTGTAGGGAGCTGTGGCGGCACAGCGTTGGTTTCCAGCCCGGACACCCGAACGTGTCCTGTTTGTGTGTGCGTGTGTGTGTGTGTGTGCGTGTGTGTGTGTGTGTGTGTGTGTGTGTGTGTGTGTGTGTGTGTGTGTGTGTGTGTGTAGGGGGGGTTACTCCCAGCAAACAATCACCCCCCCTCCCTCTGAAGTCTGCTGAGTTCAGTCTGCATTCTCCGTCGTCTCTCCGGCTTCATTTAATGTCCTTGAGAGCGTGTTGGTGGGAGCGAGACGATTGTTCCTCGTTCAATGAAAACAGGCTTTGAATACCGTGTGTTCAACTGAGGTACAATGCTGGAAATATCAAAAAAACAAAACAAAGGGAACACATGAAACACTGATGTCGAAAGGCAATTGCTGAAGATCAACAAGAGGTCTGAAGAGTTAGTGAGCGCCGTGGGTGAAGTGGTGTCTGACGGCTCTGCAGAGGGGTGGGATGCTTTCTGTTTTGCTTATTTCTTCCTGGATCAGCGGGACGAGACTGAAGCCGGGGGGGGAGGCGGGGGGGTTACTCGTGGAAGACGAACTGTACCCTGCCGACTTTACTTCCTTACACCGAGTAGTGCTGGGAGCCGCCGCGTCCCGCGTCTCCCGCCCTGAACTTTAGCTGCACTTGCAGGACTTGACCACCATGTTGGAGAGCTGCTCCACTTTGGGGGATCGACCCACGTAGTAGAGGATGGTGAGCGGCTCCAAGTCCTGAGGAACACAGCAGGGTGAGGCGGAGGCTTCGGGGTTCAAGGTGTTGTAGAGACTCAGCAGCTGTGGAGGGAAGAGCATGGGGGCGGTAGGAATCAGTAATGTACAATCGGTCTCAGATTCACCACGTCGATGTGTTGCGGTGGCACTTTCTTCACTCACCGAGCTGTGGGTGGTGTCTGCGCTGCGCAGGTAAGGACACGGGCCAGAGCAGAAGTTGGCGTAGTACCCTTCAGGCTGGTGAATCCACCTCCAGCCCAAATCCTGCCGGAAATTAATATATAGTGGTCGCACACAGCAGTTCTCCTCGTAATTGCTGCAGACAAAGAGAGGCGAGACGGGATTGGTTTCGCAGATAACATACAATTTGAAGACTTGTATACATTTTCCACCCCGTGGCCTCGGATGATGAGAGAGGAGTTTAGAAATTCCACTCTGAGGTGCGCCCTTATTTTCCCACTTGGAGTGAACCCAGGTGTCCTCGGTGCCGCCTGTCAGCCTGACGGAGGAAACCCAGAGCCCATGAGGCAACGTGGCGGGGGTGGGGGGGTGGGGGACAGATCTGGACTTGTATCAGCTAATACCTCCGTCATGCTCGTCTGGGTGGTTAACAAGCTCGTTCTGTGTTTCCTGTGTTACCTGCTCGGTAGAGGCGAGACAGCTGATGCATCTGTTTTTTTATTTTGTCTGGCCTCTTTGACTGGGAGGCTATTTACTTTGCAACACGTGCACTCAGGGTGTGACACTATGGGGGGGGGGGGGGTGGAGGCAGGACGAACCTCGGCGGAGTAAAATGTCTCTCCTCTCAGAGCGATTAAAGCGGCTGCACCAGAGGGTCGAGTGATTCAAGGAAAGCAGGCGTGTCGAGGAAAACTCACAGGATTAGCTCCAACTCGTCACATGCACACTTAAAAATAACCTAAAAATAAAATGAGTTGCTTTAGCATGAAACTATTTTGAGGCACAAACTAAATGTAAATATGTTGTGTCAACATGTTTCATTGGTGTTACTGCAACTCAAACACGAGGGTCTCCTCCAACTTCATTTGTTGAGGTTAATTTAACATATTGACCCTGATTGGACCTGATTTATTTTATTGGGCTGCTTCAACCTATGTGATAAACGTATATTTTACTGTATTCATTAGGGTAAATACAACCGCAGTGTGATGGTGTTTTTATTTACTCACTACTTCCTGTCCTCGGAATATAAGCAGAAAGGATTTGCTAATGCAACCCCTCAAAACTGAGTTGTGTTAACATAAATCAATCTACAATCTTTCAGTTTGTTGCACGTCATGCGACAACAACATGATTTAAAAGCGTCAAAACCACAAAACATGAAATTATTTGATGTTGCAAACACTAGATTTGGTTTTTGTTTTGACTTCCTGCAGGAAATACTTAGTCTCACGCCTTGTAGTAAATTGTGTCTGGTGTATTACTTCCTGAAGAGTTTCACTGAAAAAGATTTTGTCGGCACACACAGTCACAAACAAAATGGGGACGGCAGGTGATTGCACAACATTGGCAGCGATTTTGGGTTTCAGTCTCTTCCTCCTGGAGACACGGGCAGAGCGAGAAGGGCAACAAACCGCCAGCCTTACATTTGGAAGACGGGCCACCGACTGATCCGCGGCCAGCCCCGGTGTAGACGGAGGGATTGTTTTACAGAGTTCAAAGCCTGTGACCGATCGTCTGAGCAGAGAGTTTCATTTTTCCAGGGCCTTACTTGAAACAGTAATTGGTGTCCAGCGCCCGCTTGCGCCTGCGGGAGGAGGACTGGGCGTCCAGCCGGTGCGGCGGGAGCATCATGAGGATGAGGTGCGGGTACAGCTGCTCCTTCTGTTTCTTCACACGGCTCAGATCATCGTAGTCCACTTCCATACCTGCAGGCACAGAGCTGCTCAGTCGCCACGGAAAAACTCAACAATAACACAGTGGATTTCTAAAAGATGCCTGGACTTCAAGAGCTGGCTCGGAGCAGCTTCTTAATTCCAACAATCAGTGTCGTCAGTTGTAAGTTTTACAGAAGGATAATCTCCAGGTCCGGCCTCGCTCATGTCTGGCTTACTTTTCATCCTCTTCTGTATTAAACACTGGTTCCTCTAACTTCCCTCTTTCCTCCGTTCTCCCCCCGGGCCAGCGTCTGCTCATCCAATCTACCCCTGATAGCTAAAGCAGTGGACATCTCAGGAGAGATGCCGCTGCTGCTGGATGTGTACGGCCCCTCTTTAATTTGGGGCCAAACGTCTGAGCGCCATGGCAGCACATTCCTTGTGGCCAAGCCAGTCAGGAGTGTTCCCAGGACCGAGGGCCCGGGGGCCCCGGCGCTAAGTGAGATACCAGATCGATTGTATTCCCATGTCTTTCTCTTCCTCTTCGAAAAGGAAACCCATTATCTTACCAAAAAGACCTCGATGAGTAGCACCGCTAGAACATGTTGATGACCGAAAAGAACTTCTGTGAGTGTTTTAACTGTTGCCTCTTCAATCCCAACAACCAGTGGTTAGGGAATCTCTGATGTGCTAATACGCTACAGTAAAGCTGAACGCTTGCACATAAACTTCCATTAATGTACAAAATGAGCAATGAGAAGTCTGGAGAGTGTCTATCCTGGTTTTCTTTGACGTGACCTCGTCTAATTTTGTGCTCTCAGGTTCCCTCAAAAGCAGGTCCAGAACCCCGGAGTGCAAACAAATGTGGCCAAATACAATTATTGCCTGTTATTGCAGGATTGGTGTTTCCTCAACAAAATGCAAATATATATATATATCTATATTCACTGTCTTCTGCCACTGTTTTCAAAGTGAAGAACCACCCAGGATGCACTGTCCCATCATCATAAAGTTAAAAAAAAAAAAAAAGGAATTTAGTTTTAAACATGAAAATAATTCATCATTAATCAGCAATATCGAGAGGTGAATTAACAAAAAACACGAACAAGACTTTTCATTGAGGACAAAATGCAAAACCTGAATATCAAGCTGATCCCTTCCGTGAACCAGATAAACTTTGAGAAAACAAAAGCTTTAACCACAACAAACTAGAATCTGACAATCCCCAAATCCCAGAAGCAGAAACAGTCTCACACAAAGTTTGGAAGAGGAAAGGATTGTCAACAACTGGAACAAACTGAAGCTGATTTCAAGTTGAATTTTATAGACGTTACAACCGTGAAGGCGAGAGATGATCTGAGAAGTTGTAGCACATTTTGGTATTCCAGTTATCTACTTTCTACAGTCAAACAAGCTGTAGAGTTACAACTAGAGTACTTTTTTATTTACTTTTTACTCTGCCTATTCTAAGCTCACGGTAATAGGAGTGAGACCAATCCTTATTTAACATCTTGAAAACAACAAAGAAGTGTTTTCTTCTTTAAATATAAACATTTCCAGTCACTTCACACAATGATAAGGTATGCTGTGAACTGAATTTTGAGTTTCTATGTTTTGAGCATCTATTTGAGAACAAAGTGGGAGTTATGAAGGGGAAACTTTCACACTGAACATGCTTTCACTTTGTTAAGCAGATAATTCTGCTTCACTTCCTGAACTATGCTTTGAAATGTAAGTCTTTATATATAGAATGCAGATGTCGTAGCTGTTACTCTGTTTTAATCTACACCGACACAAGAAACAACAAAACGTGCAGATTTGATCGCATCTCACTTTTGAACTTGACCTCCAGCACCTCGTTGGCGTTCTCAATAATATCCCCGTTGGGCCTGAAGGTGTGGCAGGGACAGTGCACGCTGATCTCCAGGCCGAGATTCGTCTCTGAACAGACAAACAAAAGCAGAAAGGCATTACATATTCCCCTCCGGCCATTATTGTTCTATCATTAAATGATCCAGAACAGTTTGGTGGGAAACGTGATGCAGCGTGTGTGTATTTAAGGTGTCTCACTCACGCCGGTACATCAGCCACTCCCTCACGGTCTCCGTCACATCGAAAGAGACCCACTCGGGCGTTCCCTTAGTCAGGACGTTCTTGCCCCCGATGTAGCGCTGTTTGGCTTTGGGGTCATCTTTCTGGAGGATCTGTGAGCAGAGAGATGAAAATGTGACCCAGCTGCATAAACTCCTTTATTTTTACTCACGTGCACACACACAAGTATATGTATATACACACACACACTAAAGCGAGACTGGCTGTCTGAGCCAGACTCTCCAGGATGCCTTGGGCCAAATGTCTACTCTTCATGGAAAAAGTGACTCTCTATGTTGATATCCCCATTTTGCAAGTTAATGCCTGTGCGTTACCGTCTTGCCAATGAGAACCTGGCTGTCCTTCACATCAGCCCTTCAAGCTTCTCGGATGAGGTTCACTCGCGCCGTTAAAAACTACACAGCAGTGACAGTCGACGACAAATAAAACGGTGTGTGTGATTTTTTATTTTTTTTTTCTCCCTAAAACCACTCTGAGCAAAGGTGTTTATCTGTAGTGAGAAAAGTTTGTGTGGTGGGTATGAGCACTTTGGATAACCAGGTTCCTGAACATTGTCAGCATCTAATCTGTCTTCCTGTGGGACCGAGGGGCCAGAGGACTGCCAGTGTCAGGCTTTTCTGCCAATCAGCTCCGGCGTGAACAGAGTGGGGGCGCGAGAGCGGCTCCGTTTACTCCCCCCAGTGGGTGACCCTGCTTCTATCTCCTCCTCGGCCCCTGGAAACAATCTGGGGGCCTGACAGCGTGTATTCAGCGCCGGCCAGGGCCTTGCCTCAGAGGCGGTATGCAGTCCGGAGACGCTTGTCTCCCTGGCAGGAAATGTTGGAACCTGATCATTACTCCTGCTCTCTCACAGGAGATTAATGAGGAAATAGAAAGGAGAAAAAAAAAAACTATTCTTGCCACCCCACACACAGACATCTGCCAGATGTATGCTTTTACACACTTCAAAAATGCTCATAAACACATAAAAGCGGAGGCAGGCCTATATATCTGCCTGACTTGATCTAACATGGACGGACAACGGCTCGGAGATTGACAGCGAGGAAAGAAGAAACTGCCGAATGGTAATCTGGGGTTTCTTAAAGACGCCTGCATAAGCTCTTAAACGTGTCCTAATGTAGAATCCATTTGACTATAAGCACATGGAAGAATGATCAGCGATTGAAAGGAGGAGAGAGGGAGTTGGACGACCTAATATAAATGTTTTCATCTTCCTCACTGACCTACACGGGCCCTCCGAGAGAATTAGAGCACGTACCCACCCCCACCCCCCCAGAGGAGTGGAAAGCGCCGGTCAGTTCACACACCTGGTAGAGCTCAATCCTCTGCTCGTTTCTCTTGGCACTGGGGTTGGGGATCCGCAGGGCTCGAAACTCGGCCCGGAACAGGTTGGTGGAGTTCTTCTCCATGACGGACACGTTGAAGCGGAACACTTTGGAGGTGATGCCCTTTGGGCAGAACGGGAGATCATCTGCAGGTAAAGTGGAAATTAATACTCATCAGTGTGTTTAAAGAGAAAACGCCAGAAATAAATCTTCTTTAATTGGTGCGCTCATTGTTTTTATTGTGAATCCCTCTAAGCTCCCTATTTTTCTGTTAGGTCATTGTGTGCATGCCATCACCGCCTGGTTTCTGCTGACAGGTGGACACTGAAAAGAGTTTAAATACTTCCATATAAAAACAATACTTTGAACTATTTCTAGAGCGCCCGTTACCACAAACCCATTCGTGCGGTACGAGTTAGCAACAAGTTGAAGTCATGAAATCAAAACCAAATGTCCCATGTGGTAGCAGTGGAGTTTGCAGTGGGACAGCGGCACACTCCTCCTCCTCCTCCTCCTCCTCCTCCTCCTCCTCCTCCTTCTCCTCCTCCTCCTCCTCCTCCTCCTCCTCCTCCTGAGTCCAACAGGTGCTCGGAGACTGACCAAGAATTCCACAACATGTGGACTCACATGCTGCAGCAGAACAATACCTGAGCAGGTGACCTCTGAGAATGTGGTGGACAGACCTCTGTGTGTGTGTGTGCATGTGTGTGCGTGTATGTGTGTGTGTGTGCATGTGTGTGCGTGTATGTGTGTGTGTGTGTGCGTGTGTGTGTGTGTGTGTGTGTGTGTGTGTGTGTGTGTGTGACTGCACACTGACCTTTCACCAGAATCAGCTAAACAAATGGCCACACTGTGACTCTATCTCAAAAAGCTTCCTGTAGCCTTGAAGCTTTACCCCCCCGACACACACACACACACACACACACACACACACACACACACACACACACACACACACACACACACACACACACACACACACACACACACACACACACACACACACACACTTTTTTTTCTTCATACCATAATACCATTGAACAGTTTATTATTTTAACAGGCCAAGCACATGCAGCGTTGAGCAAAACAAGCACATAGCAAACTTTTTATGGGCCAAGTGGAAACAGTCATTTACAGCCAAGCCTTGGCTAATTTATTACCTCAAACTGGAGCTTTATTACCCTCACATTTGCTGCTGGTTGAAAAGAGGCATTGCACCTTTTTGGCTAATTTTCACCTTGAACGTTTTTTTTTTTTTTCTTTTAGGAAAAATGGAAAAGTTGTTTCTGTGTCATGCAAAAGGAACGTGCACATCTCCAAGTATCTGTACTTCATCTGACCTATAATCCTATTTCTGTGTCCTCGCAGTCATTATCTGATATTTCCACACAAGTTTTCTTTTTTTTTTTTTTTACTTTCCCTATTTTTAGGTGACCTTTTCAGCATTTATCCCCAGCCAGATATCTGTCCAGTGTTTCCACACAATCTATAAGGAGGAAACCTCAGTAGCCTCTCCCTCCCCCTCACTCACGGCTCTGTCCCCCCCCCCGCCCTCCACCTCCCCCACAGAAGGTGGAAAGCCCCACTTTGAGAGGAGATTTGAAATTCTAATCAAGTCTTTGGTTTCCTCTTGGATGACCTAATTTTTCCCATTGCAATGGTTTTAGGTGGATTTCACATTATGGCTTATTTTTGCCAAGGGTCTGAAAGGTAATTTGTTCCATGTTGGTGAGTGGAGGGAATTGCTTGTATAATTAAAACGAGAATCACTAATTCTCTTTGACCCCTTCCATTATTAGATAACGACTGAGAACGACTCTCAGGATGTCGAATATTGAAGTTTTAATCATTCAATTAGACAACTCACAGTTTTTTCAGTCAGTTTAGAACTAGATTTTGTTTTATTGGATAATTTTCCCCCCCAAAAAAAAAAAATGCCTGAATGACAAGACGATTCCCAATTGATCTCATTTTCATATTATCACTCACTTAATTTGCACGCAGACCGGTTTTAAATGAGGCTTTTAAACTTTAAGTAGCTCAGACAGCCTGGGGACAGACAATTGCGAGTGTCTGCTGTGCAGCCTCACATAAAGCGCCTCGCCCAGACGCCGGCGACCACACCTCACACCCTGACACGCGCTCGGCCTCCTGCGGTCCTGCGGCGGCGAGCTGCTCTCAGATAAAAGCTCCCAGGAGTCGCCTGGCTTTGCCCAGGAGACACGGGGTGATGTCAGTCTCTCCAGAGCTTTCGCGGAGGTAAACAAAGGAAATAGGAAGCAGAAGTCAGCAGGTGCTGGCCAGCTGCTGTGGTGTCTCCATCTCATAAAGCAGAACTCTGGAAGTGTATTAGCTGGAGGTCTTTATCGTCCACTGCAGCATCTGGGATTTGAATTTGTTGCATGATGCTCCAATGGAAAATTTCATTCTCCCCTCAATCACCCAAGAAATCAACAATAAGCCATCAATATAAAGCAACTTTACATCCGAACAGAGACTTCTTCTCAGCACATGGTAGACATAGTTTCTGGACACTACAGCAGATGAGATAATGTGAGTCGCCTCCGTTCACAAGAAAAACAACGTTTTTTTTCCCCCATTAAAGATGAGGAAGCAGAAATGGTAAAGGCGTGGGAGTTAGTTGGAACGATGCTTGTTTCTTTGGGAGTGAGCCAAAGACCTCTGTCTCTGTTTGTTCAGATGACATCATTTTTCTACTATCCCATATATCAGATACCCTGCCTCAGCGCAAGCCCTCATTTTTTACTGACCCGACACTGAGTCAATGATTGGCCTGAAATTTCACTGAAGCTGCATCTTCCAGTCTGTCCGTCGGGAGATTCCTAAAATGTTATCGTGCCTCAGGTCATCCCACAGTTTCTGATACACCAAGAATGAAAAGCTCCAAATTACTATCCTGTCCCAGCTCTGCTTCATCCACTCATAAATCTCAAACACTTTGATTTGCATTTGTAGTTGCGTCCAGCAAAATAAGTCTGGAGCAAGTGGAGCATTGAAGTATGAGAGAGAAGTTTCTGTTTAACTTCTTAACTGAGCATGAAAAAAGCCAAAGTTGACTGCGCTCCCAAACACTCCCACCTTCCAAAAACAGTGGATGTGAAACTCATTATATCCAGCAGGAATGAAAATGAGCTACACTGCAAAATTATGGAGGTGACAGACATTATGTTCCTACATACTGCAACATGCCCAGTCCCTTAAATTGCATAGTGGAAAGGGAGAGTAAAGTGTTAATTAATGCATTGCTAGCACAAGCTATAAATCTGGGTGACATCTTCCTCTGGAGAAGGTGTTGGTAGCAGTGTGTCGGTCATATGTTGCGTTATCGCCTGTGAAGTCCACGGTATAAGAGCAGTGATGTGTCCCGGGCACCTGGCCATGTCTGATCCCACTCTTTAGACCTATGTTTGTTTTGGGCGTGCTGGCTACCTCTGACCAGCGGATAAACCCCCAGCTGTGTATTCTGAATGTCAGAAGCACTTTGTGGGACCTGTGAAATGGTTTTGACTTGGGTCTAGTGCTGGAACCGGCAGAGGTTCTGCTCTGTGTCACAGCACAGCATAAACACCTGTTGATTTCAAAATGGTAACACCATGCTCCAACCGGCTTCTGACCGCGGGCAGACGCAGGGCCAAGTGTTCCACTTTAAAAGTGGCTTTCTCTGGAGAACCGGCTGCTCACCGAGCTTCTGCTTCTGGAACAATCAATGGGCCATAGTTTATACAGGAAATACCAATATGGATGGACCAGAGAATTAGATCATAACACGGGGATTCTCGACAGAGAGATCAGGGAGCCTGCACAGTGGATGAAGAATATTGGGGAACCCAGGGCCAGAAATGGAAATGAGGTATTGGAGTTGGCAATAAATACAAGACTTAACAGCCTGAGAATTTTCCTCGCTTAGGAATGTGTCAGACTCAGGCAGGAGTTCCCATGGCTTTGGTGTGAGGTATGTATGAGGAATGGTGCTCATTCCAATTAGACTGTTTACTTTGCCCCTCTCCTCTGCGCGTCGCTCCGCAGCTCGCTGGCGCGCCTGTGCGTAAAATCTGCACGCACACGAGTGGACTTCAACCGGCTGGAAAAAGCAAGATTTAAGGATTTTGACACTGCTAAGTGGTCTGAAATGGCACATTGTGGCAGGTTTATGACTGTCGGAGTTCAAATATGCTGCATGGCATTTGTGGAAAGGCATCAATCAGAAAATGTTTATTCGGTGAGGATGAGAAGTTACCAAACAAAAATATTCATGTCTATAAAACTATGAACTCACTGTTATCTGGACCATTGATCATGTTGAACTTGTATATTTCTTTGGCGTAGTACTCAGTCTCGGTGTTATCCTGCCCGCAGCTCTGCTGCCGGTCTCGTCCCAGCTCCTCAATCAGCTCCTTGGTGCTGTTATACAGAGCCAGGACCTGGAACGGCACCTGACTCGGACCTGTTGTCTGAGGCGGACTGGTCATCCGGAGCTTACTGAGAATCTGTCCCCGCACCGCCTCCATCCTCTTCTTCTTGATGTGGTCGATGTCCACAGTGGTGCAAGTGGACAGAGAGAAAGTCATTGTCACGCAATTAGAGAGGAGGACAAACAGGAGTGCCTTGCCCAGATTCATATTTAACTCTCACCACCGAGCCTTTTTTTCAAGTAAAAGAAGAAGGAAAAAAAAAATCCGATTTGATTAAAATCCCTTTTATCTTTTCATTCAGGTCGTGAGTGAGTTCTGTTCCAGGAGGAATCCCATTTCCTCAAGTGCTATGTCATCTTTGCAAAGTGCGCATTCGCATAGAGGACAATCCGTGCCATTCTGGAGAATAAGCGCAACTCTTCATGAAAACTCTTAGTTCTACTCTTCATTCCCCCTCGTCTCATCCAGGCGTCTCCTTGCTCCTGTCTTCAGTTCACACTGGGCTGATCCCTGCTGCGCGCCTCTCCATTGCACGGGGCTCTTTCCATCCACTTGTGCGCCTGGAGTCGGTGCGCCTCCGCTGCCTCGCTGCAGTCCAACCTCAAACACACTCAGGAGCTTCTCACTCCTTCTCACACTTTATACTCACAACTGTGACGTTTATCAAGGCGGGGCCAAGGGCGGAAACTCGAGGTCAACTTTTGAGTGAGGGTGGGGGAATAGATGGATTTCCCAAGAGCATTTTTTATGGAGGGTCCCCAAATGATATATTGAGGGGAAAAAACATATTATTATTATTTTTTCATGATTATTATATTTGGAAATGAGGGTTAGGATGAGGTTTGGTCAAAACCACCTGGGATTTCCACCCTACGTATTGATGATGAGCCTCAGATATGTCCACCAGTGGAGAACTGCACAACAAGCTTCTGCGACGCACTGCACCCCGCTACTGTTCAATGACCTAAAACATGCGCAACGCTGACATCTAGCGGTCAGAAATATACACAGCAGCCACACTTCAGACTGAAAAGATAATACTCACCAGACAGCAGGCCTGAGCGACACCAGCTTTATGATATAGTGTCTTAAAATTTCTTGTCATTATAATGTTTATAGCCTCAAGCTGATAATGGAAGAAAATGTAAGATATACCCATATGAAATAGAATATTTACAGAATCTGTTTTTTTAGATTTTTCTAGTGTATAAACTGAATCATTAAATAACAAAACAACAACTAGAATGGGCACTCGGTACAGTGCATACCTTTACCAACGCCACATTTGTCACCATGGACACCAATGGATAACAAGGTTATTTGATCCACCATCATTTGTTTGAACTGCTTCATGTTATCACTGTTTGACACAGGTGTACACACATTTTATAATTTCCATGTCACCCTCCTGACATTTGACCCTAACCAGAGTAATGACGTCACAGCATCATGTGGCATGTCAGAGGATAGAACATTGAAAATGGAACATTTTGGCATTGGTTTGATATCAACTGGATTTAAACTGACAGCGTTATGACAAAAATATGTTTTAGACCATTTTGTGACCTCGAGCTTGACCAGAACATTTCATGTAAATCAGCTGAATAGTTTTCATCACGTCCATGGCAACAGATGCTGTTCTCTTTCGATCTCCTCTACGAGGTGCCTTTTCCATCTGCTTTGTATGGGACATTTGTTTGCAGTTTTTGGGGGATTTATTTGGAAACAGTTTGCCATCAACACCCCAAAATTGATTGGGTGATGACAAACCATCCCTGGAGATTTTATGCAATTCGGGTGAAATTTTTTTTTACACGTCCATGACAGCAAGATACTGATCTTCTTTAATCTCCTTTTACCTCCTCCATGAGGTACCTCTCCCATCCGCTTTATATAAATACATGCAGTTTTTGCCAAAACTGTGGTTAAACCCAAAAGAAGAAGAAGAAGAATATAATGTGCGCTCCAGGGTTCGTTGGCAATGGTTAAAAAAAAAGGCTTTACTGTTTATTAATGCATAATAAGTCCAAAACATATCAATATTCAGTCTGAATATACTTATAGGATAATAATAATAATAATAATAATACAAATAATAATAATAATAATAATAATAATAATAATAATAATAATACTAATAATAATAATAATTTGTATAAGCTTGAAGGAGATGATTAGCACCTTTAAAGAATAAATTTTTTCCGTCGCACTAGAAATAGAACCACATTTATAGGTTAAATATAATCTAATCTAATCATTGTTAATTAAGTTGCGTCCTGCTTGCATGGCTGTGTTCACGCTGAGCACGTTCCCACGCGCTCACTTTCTGATTGGCGTTGCCATGGAGAGCGTTGCTACGTGACGCTTGTTGACATCCCGGAAGACGCTGACCGCCCGGAGGAAGAAGGAGAGACATGGACGATAGCTTCAGAAACGGGGAGGGTGCGACGGTAAAACACGTGAGTGACTCGTGTGAGACGCACGTTGTTTACTACGAGCTCATTTGCAGAAGAAACGTTAACCCTGCTTGGTCTGAAAGCGGCTCAGAGCGACACTTTAACAGCGCATGGGGGGCTCATGCTAACGAGTTAGCCATTAGCTCTGCGTAAGTCTCAGACCGAAGCAATTCACTGAGAAAGATGTTTCAGTGTTAAATTAGTAGAACAGAAATACAAATGCAGGTCACTTTAAATAGATGAAGCATTGACGTTTAAGTTTGTCAGAATCTAACTAACGTTGTGTAAACAATGAACCATGCTGGGCTAAATTCCCTGCAACGTGTAAAGTCCCTCTCTGATTCTTTTTATCACTTTCGAAGTCAATTTATAAACTACAGGACCTTTTCTGCTATGTCAGTCCCATGGTTGTCTTGCAATGATAACTGCCAGATGAGCACATAACTACATGACTGATGTCACACAGACAAAGTCATTGCTTGGACTTCCCAGAAGTGGAGGATTGCGATATTTGAAGAAAGCATGTTGTGCTTGTTGGACAGCTGCTGCTCATCCAGAGCAGGTTACACCTGAGCTTCAATCTCTGCACTGGGTCATAGGATCCACTTCAAAATATCTCTTCTGGTCTATAAAGCTTTGAGTGGTCTCTGGCCTAAATACATCTCAGATTAACTAGTAGAATAGGAAACATTCAGACCCCTGGGGTTGTCAGGAAGAGGTTTACTAAATGTTCCTCGAGTCAGAAGATACAAGATGAAGCAGCTCTTTTCCTGTGGAACAAACGTCCTGCTGACAGACTCACTTAAAATCCTCGTATTTGCACATGATTTTCATTAAACAATAGATTTTACTTATTTTATTACATTTATTTTCATGAAGTTTTTACTTTGTTCCTTCTCCTTTTGTATGCCTTTTTAATCACTTTGTTTTAATGTTTTTCATAATCTTGATCACTGAAGGTTAAGATTCCTAATCGACTTGCTTTAATGTGAAATGCCTGTGAAAGGCCTCGTGCTGGAATGGTGCGACAGAAATACAATTGCCTTGGCTTTCCTTTGCCTTGCTTCAAAAGGTGGCAGATGTACGCAGAGTATTTCATGTGGTAGAATAAAAGCCTCCATTTGAAAGACATTTGTACCAGCAGTTTGAGATTAAGACCCTGGATGATCATTGTCTTGCTGCTCTGAATTGGTTCTTCTCTCTGTCTGGGACACTTCCAACCAGGTCACCCGTTGTTACAGTAATCCTAAAAAAGAATCCCCAGGGTATCTTTTCTCCAGTCTACCTTGAATTCAAATTTAGTACACATGTCAAGTTATGCAAAACATTTTAGGCTGGTTTGA
This sequence comes from Lipophrys pholis, assembly GCF_963383615.2. NCBI lineage: Eukaryota > Metazoa > Chordata > Actinopteri > Blenniiformes > Blenniidae > Lipophrys > Lipophrys pholis. Next base: position 21,560,541 of record NC_137633.1, read on the forward strand.
TTATGGCTACTTATTCATCATGGAATACCAGCAGCAATGTTCTGACTGTTGTTTAAACAAGCTTAAACATTGAGCCAGTGTTTGAAATACATAAAAAGTATTTGGTTTGGCCCCCATCAAGCTCTGATCTGAACACAATCAGATCTGTGGAGGTTTGAAGCGACAGAAGGATTTAAGAAGAACGGATTCTGCTTTGAAAGCAAACGGTGGTCACATCCTATTGTGATTTTTTCTGCGATGATTCACTTCAAAAGGTTGCACATCATTGTAGAAAATTGTCTTGGAGCTTTGAAGTGTGATATATATATGATATATATACACACCACGTTAAAAAATATGTTCTTTTTTTTCAGGTGGCCAAATCTGGCCGCAGAGCTCGCCTTGCGGCCGACCAGTCCTCTTTGGAAGACTCTCGCTACACAAGGAAGTCCTCCACTTCTGCATCGGGGGGAGATGTAAGTGATGGTGGGGGAATCGAGGCTAAACCACCTGTTACAATCAAACTTTATGAAGGGCTTCATGAGTGTGCATTTTCCTTTTATCTCATGCATGTATTACAGGATGATGATGAGGTAGGTGGCATGATCATAAGAACACATTTGCATGGCTTGTTCCGGTCCTGTTCCAGATATCACTTCTATTCTCTTTAATGTCATCACATAGGTTCTGTAGCAGCAGCTACTGTTGAACAGTTTGATAACTCAACTTACAGCCCCCATAGTGGAACCTGGCTGATAAAAAGATTTAATATACATTCTAATGAAGTCCTTAATCTGCAGGTGATGTCATGTCTGAGGCGCGCAAATGGCAGCAGTAGTACCCTGTTTCTTATATGCTCGCATTAAATCCTTGAATTGCTTCTACAAATCCACAAAGCCTTCAAATAGTTTGATCACATTGACTGTGTAGGCGTGAATAGTCTGACTCAAAATGTATTGGAATATCCAGGTCTGTAAATATTTAGAAATCAGCATCTCAGTTCTGTGCAGCCCCACAAGATAAAGATGTAATTGTAGACTTTCGAGATGTGTGTCGTCCCGTCATTATTTAATTTACAAAGGGAGCACGATTGAGTTCATTTCAAGGGCGAAATTTGTACTTGGGATCTGGTGAGTTCAACCTTTCAATATAAAATCCAAAGAGCTGCGACTATAAGAAAAAACAATTATGAGACTTAAAAATCCAAACTATCCCATCAGAGAGTGTGTTGTGAATTTTTACATTTTCTACAAACAACAACACATGTTATCTTCCAAATATCTTAAATCACCCATTGAAAAGCAACTAAAAAAACTGAATCGGCAAAACTTCAGGATGGATCAAAGGCCAAAAAACCAACGCTCAACTAGATAACCACAAACTAACTCAACCTTAAAAAGATATAAAAAAAGAACACAAAACATTTGCTATCACACGTCCTTCAGGTAACAAAAGAAGTGAATACTATGAATCAAACTGAAAACCAAATTCATTAAGACTGATCTAAAACTACAGGAGCAAAAAAACCCAAACACTTTTTATCTCACAGTAAAAAACTAAATTCTTCATCAGTAACTGCTGATAAATGCTGATTATACAGAACAAGTCTGACAAATCAAATATCGATCAAAAGGTAAGGAGCAGAGAGTCGAGTCAGGGTCCGAGGCCTCGGCTGACTGGAGACCACCGATCCCCCAGTCAGTGAGCCTCACGTCTTCAGAGATGTTACATAGGACGCTTTGTAATTCCTGCTCTATTCACCTCATTTAGATATAAATATTCTCAAATAAAGCTTAAAGTCTGCACTTGAAGCTCATATCCTTTCATTTTGAGTTTGGCGTGATGGTGTAGAAAGCCTAAACGCTGAACACGGTTTCTCTGTCCAAATCCTCACGGCCCTGATGGTACATTCATATTGGAAGTAGCCGTTGAAATACAACTACTCGCTCCACTATCCTTGGCATTCAAGGAATCAGTCGCGTCTCCTGGTCTGGCGAACAATCAGCCAACATTCCCAACGAAAAAAATTCCAGCAATGCTTTTGCTTTAGGCTAATCTTCCCAAATTAGGCCAACTGCTGTGATGTTATGAACCAGTATTCTCGCGCCCTTCCTGACCTCCTGTGCACATGCAATACATTTTTCTGGAGTGTCGTGCGACTGGGCGGACTATTTCTCCTTTTTTTGTTGGTGTGTGTGTGTGCGTGTGTGCGTGTGCGTGTGCGTGTGTGCGTGTGCGTGTGCGTGTGTGCGGTCTTCGTTTATCAACTCTGTCCTCTTCTTCCTAAAATACCCGACTGATTGGCCACATTCCTGACGTCCTTCTAAACAAAGACTCGGTTGCTGTAATGGCGTCCCGAGGTTTGGCCACCAGACTTCCTTCACCCCCAGAGACCATCGAGGAATACTAAATTAGAAGCCATGAGGCCTCTACTAATTGCCTTAATAGCCATAACTATTTGACGACAACGGTGAGGTGCATATTTGGTCATGAAGGAGCGGGCACTCCGGCTTGTTTTGTTTCTCAGGACGCGTCTGATCCTCTCCATTCTTGTTGAGTGAAATAGCCGTCAGATAAGAAAAGTAGGACTCTCCAGGACACCTGACCTTATTGTCTTGTCTCCCAGGAAAACAAGTCATTGACAGGAGGATTTCCCACCACTGGAAGGAATCCTGTAACGTTGCTCACAAAGCTTTGATTGCCATTATTCTAATCCTTTCTGCTCTTGTTAAAGAGACAGTTACTAATTACACAAAGTTAAGGGAGCTCGTTCAGCTTCAGCTCCCTTGTTTAATGGTAATGTACGGGCAGAGCGGAACCCCCCCCCCCCCCCCCCCCCCCTCCAATCCCCCCCGCTTAATGGTGACATTCAGATTTATAAATGGCTTCGGAAAAGGAACCAGCCATGAAAGATTATTTCCTCTTCCATCGTAAATGAAAGAAATTCTTCATGAACACTTTGTCCTTTGCAGACCCAATTTAGTAATGAGAAATGTTGTCCCGCTCTCCCTTTTCTTTTTTTCTTTCTTCTATGATTCATTTGTCTAGTGCCCAGCACTCTGAGGAATTCATTCATTCATTCAGCCGCTGGTCTCAGGGTCCCAGTCCCTGCATCAACATGCATACCCATTTTACTATTTTCAGAATCAAAGAATTACAGAGTGAGAGGGTCATTTTTTTCCCCTCAGTCTATTTTAAGCTCGGACTTAGTTCCCACACTCCACACCATACGTCCGGAGGCTGCGAATAGGCAAACCACAATAAACAATGCGAACCAGCATGTGTTGTTGACACTTTGATGTAAATATAAGTCTTGTTTACCACAAACTAGAAAGCTTAACAAGTCAGACCAGAGTTCTGATGCTGATGTGTCAAACACCTTAAACAAGACAATTCATCTTAGTTTTTGACGCCTTTGATAAGACTTGGGATCTGCTTTTTTCCTGTTGGGTTTCTTGATTTCAGCTGTAGAAGAGCGCCCTCTACTGGCAAGTTTCTCTTCAAAAACTTCTTTTGTCTCTTTTTCTTCTTGTTCATCTTCTTGCTGTCATGAAGCACAACCTTATGTCTAATATCTTCTGATGTCACACATCAGTCCGATGATTGTGATGAAATCTTCAGTTCTGTCATATTGTAGTTTGTGCTTCATTCACAAAGAGGAAAACTTTGTGTTGGTGGAAAGACGTTTCATCATCCTCCGTGTGAGTGAGAAGACTTTCATTGAAGCTGTTTGCTGATGGAGTCCTTTCCTCTTCCAGGGCCCTCCTCCTAAACCAACACGACGGCAGGGTGGCTGGGCGGAAGAGAGCTCGGGGTCTGGCTCTGCCAAGTGAGTAACTTTACCTCCCCTCCCTCCCTCCCTCCCTCCCTCCATCCCTCCCTCCCTCCCTCCCTCCTCTCTGGAAGCCCGGTCCCGTGTTATGTGTTATTAATGAACTCTCATGCTGTTGAATGAGCTTATTTATCAGTGAATATTTGGCACTCAGGCTGTGAATCAACAAGGTTAGAGGGAGCCTGTCCGAGCAGGCAACTCTCCATTCGTCTTCATCTGCGAGCAAGGCGGTAATTGACATGGTTAATGCATCAGCCACAGGAGGGCACTGTTAGTCAGCTCGCCACTTCATCACAGGGGTTCAAGCCACTTAATCACCCCTTACCAGTGCAGTTTGCTCTTTACACGGGGAGCGCAACATGGAGAATTCATGAGAAACCCAGAACAGATGGAAGGCATGTGACCGAAAAAAAAAGCTTTCATCTACAACTAACAAATCTAAATCTCAATACTGTACATGACTGACTGAGCATGGGATGTTTTAATATACTGTCTAGCAGGGTTTCTTTTTCTTTCCCCCCACCTGCTACTGTGCTTCTCTCCACCAGCCTCAGTGGAGGTCTGAGTATAGGAGATGCATTGAAGTGAACAGGCGGAGTCAATTGCGCTTATTTGCGTAGTTTGCTGCACCGTTAGTGCAATGCAAGAAAAACAGCAAACTCAATAGACGTTACTCCTCTCGCAGAAGGTCAGCGTGTCGCTTCTCCGCTTCTGCGTAGCCCGACTTGATTCTGGGTCTCAGAGTGATTGAAATACAGGAGGTGTAAAAAGGGCTTGCACGTGCATTGATCCTCTCTGAAACAAAGTAAGTAATGGTCCCCCCTGGAACCAGCAAGGACTTTTCCCTTCAATGTCACCCCTCATGCTCAATCACCACTGCCCTCCTCCCACTAATCCCAGCGCAGAAATCCCTGGATTTGTCGATCTATCACTTCTAATTGACACTAAATGATCTGTCAGTTTATTGATGAACCTTTGAAACCAGGTTGTCACAATATATTTTATCCCTAACAACTTTTTCCAGACAGTTTTACCATGTCTATCGCTTTGCCTTACATGAGTCTTAATCAAAGGGTCTGTAATGTGTCTTAAGTGTCGCCACCCCCGCCCCCCCAGACAGGACACAGTCCAAGGGCAGGCAGGTAGGCTCCCACTGCTCCTCTCCTCCACTCTCCTCTCTTCTCCTCCCCGCTCTGCCTGGGTGGGCTCCTGCACCTTCACACCCTGTTGGCGTGGACTCAGTCTGGACTGGGAGTGACCCAGACTCATCCTGTCTCTATATTCCAGAAGGACCAGTCGAGGACCAGTCGAGGCTTGAGGTGTAATGTTGAACTGGACATACCACTGTTTGATACCGGTATTAGAGGGTTCAACATAATGTATCGTTCAACAGAAAAAAGCAGTGATAGAAAGAGAAAAAAAAAGAAGAATCCACTTGAGATGTTAAGGAGAGAAAACTTCTCATTGTCTCATCATGTTTGAATGTGGACTTAGTTCTCTTGTAAATCTTGTTTGAGGTAAATACTCGTGAATTTGATGATTCTAGGAGATTTTGCTCTTGAGTTTTGATAGCGTCAATTGACTGAAAAGTGTGGCAGCAGAGGATGTGTTCCTTTTAGAACCAGTAGGGGGCAGTACTCAACCAGGAGATCAATGATTCAGAGCCATCAAGAAAACATCAGACACTTATAAAATCACTTACTAAATTAACAAAAACATGCTTTTTTTTTGTACTTGTATGTGTTTGTTGGTATTTATTTCAGCAGTATGTTTGTATTTCTGTCCATCCTTGACATCAGGTGTGATCTTTCCCGAAAAAAAAGTCTGTGGTAGAAATGCTGAGTTAAGGTAAAGAAGTGTGAAGCACAGTATTGTGTGGGTTAGGCTCTCGTCAAGCTGGGCTGAGTAAATGAAAAGAAATCTGGAAATAGATGCTAAATCCAGCAGGAAACGAGGAGGAGAAGCTGCGTCCGTTGCAGCTATTAAGTACCATATAGATGATGTGTTTCTGTTTTTAGATTGTTGTTGTTTTGAAAGCCAGCGCCTGACAAGTTGTTCTCTCTTCTCGTGTACAGATCTTCGAGAAGGCCTGCAGCGGAGGACCTGGAAGAGTAAGTCACCTCAGACGCCACATTGATATTTCACTGTTGCATGATAGTTAAATGTTTGTGTTTAAAGTGGGAAAGATGCTGCACTTTCAGATCGTCCTTGCTTGCAACTAACCCTTGCCTTTCAAGAACAATCACTTAACAAGATTAAAAACAACAGCGTGACTGTGTTGCCGCCACTTTTATTGCTGTTTTCTTGTTATTCAAGTTTTTTTTTTTTTTTCTTGCTCCCGTTACCCTTCCTCTCATCATTTTGTGACTAGAATAGACATCAGCATGAGGAGAGGCAGCTAGAGGACGCAGGCTTTACTCGTCATCGCAGCTGGAGCCTGTACGGCTGCAGCGAGACAGGAGCTTTATGTGAAGAAGAATCTCTTTTGTTGTGCTTCTGTCAAAGAGCTCTCGTCTCACTAATACTTATTCAACCTGCCTCCAGCTGGGGGTGTTTGCACCAGAGCCTTAGAGGTGATCTTGTTGGGGCCTGGCAGGCCGGTCACTCATACAGCATACAGCATTTTGTTCCAAAGTTTGAGTCCGACACAAGTAAAGCAAGCGAGTCTCCTGCTTTCCCTGAGAAAAAAACACAACCAGTGAGGTCCTAGTGGCCGACCCGCTCACTCCCCGTGATGACATCACTGTCAGCTTGGGTTTTCAAGGCATTAAATAATTCATACTCTCACACTTCCTGTTTTTGTAGCCGCCGCCTGCGACCACAAACTCCCCAGGGATCAGATGATGAAGGAGGTAAGAGCACCCTTGCAGTCCCCAGCTCTGCCCTGCGCCTCCTCACGGGCAAAAGGAGTCCTCCGGTGTCTCCTCACCACATTTATCCTCTGAAAGTAGAGCAGATAAGCAGGCAGTCAGATCATCACTTCTCACTGATGTTCGAGTCATATTTCTCCTCGGATTCAAGCGCTGGACCGCCAATGTGTGAACGCAAGGCTTCTGATGAACATGAGGATGTGTTTATTCATTAACGTTGGATCTGTAGCTGATGGCTGGAGTGTTCAAGCACAATGCAGTCGGCAACAAACGAACACACAGACCCTCAAACTGGCGCTGCTGAATACAGATCCAGAGGTAAAAGTGCTGCTTTGACTGAGTGACCTCGGGGCTCAACTGCTCACTACAAACAATGCAAGGACTGAGGCGGGGGGGGGGGGGGGCGTTCCAGCAACCTGCTGTCCAAGGTAATCGTTTAATTGTGCAGTGCAAAGCAGGCAGAAATAAAGAGGATTGTTTCAGCCAGCATACTGCCGGCTTCACAGATATTGAAGGAGAGTGCAGAAATAATTTAGATAAATACCAATAAGATCATAACTAGAGCCCATCTGTTGGAAATTAAAAATAATCAGAAAATTAATAAATAAGAATGATTTATACTTAAACTTAAAGAAAACCTCATGTATTTTATATCTAGTTGAAATTTGAATGATTAATTTTCAAGCCATTTTTAGTTTTTTTTTCCCCAAAAATCCCCTCAAGGTCACATTGTTCATTTAATGAAATATTCAACTAGTCAGGATTTTTCTGTGAACTTCTAAAGAATATAAATTTTATCAAATTCTCATGACATTTTAAACACAAATTTTTAATTCATTGTGACTGTATTTTCCTCATCCTTTGTATTTTCACAACATTTTAAAAAGTATTCCTGATAAAGGATGGTGGGATTTTCTGATGAAAATGAATGGTGAAGATAAAGTGCCGGCTTGTGTTGAATGGTTAGATTAATTCAGTTGTTTTTAGCAGAGTGGCTGAAATGCCTCGCACACAGTGTGTCCACAGGTTTGGTGTTCTTGCGGTTAATGCCGCCGGAAAGATGATTACTGTGTGGAGGGAGACCTCTTAATACAGCGCTGGAGGCAGGGGCAGTGGAAATTACAGTGCTGAGGGTTAGTGAGATAGCCCCTGCGATCTTGATTATGTCCCCACCCTTATCCCTGATGTCCACGGGCTCCGAGCGCAGAGAGGGGCTCGCCCCCCCCCCCCCCCGTCCCCCCTGCTCCCTTCTCCCTATCAGCTGCCCCCACTGCTTCCTGCTGGCCACTTAAAATAGCAGCAGTATCACAAACACACTCGTCTGTTTCATGTCTCACCGTCTCGCCCTCAGACCACGATGTGTCGAATATTGTCCCATCAGCCTTTCAAATAGATTCCCGCGTGCCGAGGTAATCATTTGACTGGACCCCCGCGCAGATTATAGGAGCCCGAGTGATGTGGAGAGACGTCCAGTTCCCCCAGAGTCGCTGAGTGGCGTGTGCCTGCCGGGAGTGTGTCTACATCCACAGCAAATTATCCCCTTTTGATATTTACATGCTCCAGCGAGGAAGCCGGACGCCAGCGTGTAATAAGGCTATGCGTGGCCTGCTCGCTGCCAGACAAAAGCCACCTTGACACGCGTCCAGCTGAGCGAGCGGAGGAAGTGAGTGTGTGTAATGTGGACTCCTTCTGATGGAGTTGCCCTTTGCGTCAGGAGAAAACGCCGGCTTGTTTGCAGCTGCCTTCATGCCCCACTTGACCTCCAGCGAAAGGTTGAATTTGAAACTCGTTTGAAAAATGTTGTTCCCCTTTTCACTTAATAATAGACTTTGCATATAGACAACACGCGCCTGTGCTTCGCGGTGAACTCTTCCACAGCGTGTTAATAGTGCATTACAGGCTGAAATGGAAAGAAAGGCGGCCGTGTGGACAGATAGTCGACCCAGGAAGCTGTTTGCAGAGCCGGACGGCGAAGCTTTTTGATGTCATTGCACTAAGACCATTAAATTTGATTGGGGGTCCGGGGGGGACGGATTCTGCTGAACGCTGTGCTTTGTAAATGAGAGGACAAAGTGTCACCGGGGCCTCATGAATATGAAATACCTGCGCCCGCATTTATTTGGATATCAGAAACACAGATGAATCTTGTCAGCGGCTAAACGAGCGTGGCATTTTTAATTTGGTTTAATTAAAAACGAGAAAGAAATAAGTTATCAGCAGAGCGTGAGCTTCTGCTGAAACTTGATGTGAAATTCCAAAATATTGTCACTTTACTTCACCAGAGATCAATCTTTCGTCAGCTTGAGGTTTTTTTTTTTTTTCTTTGAGGAGGGGGGTATTTTTGAAGGAACGGTGACATAGATGCCAAGATATTTCCTCACATCAGATGCAGACTTCCATCTCCTCACCTCTATTTAGCTCTTCTATTGACTTTCCCCTCAGGGTGCAGCACTGTGGTTGGAGATTACTGACAACCCTCTTCATGCAGTCTCTCTCTCTCTCTCTCTCTCTCTCTCTCTCTCTCTCTCTCTCTCTCTCTCTCTCTCTCTCTCTCTCTCTCACTGTCAACACTCGGCTGTAGAATTAATAAGGATGTGCTGTACACTCCTCCAACAGGAAACATTGTTGAGGAAAGACACATCACATCCAAAGCTGGGACACAGAGTGATGAAGCTCCTGAGCCATCATGTAATATCAAACCAATTCTGCAGCAGAGGAAAGCAGCTTCAGCACGACCTTTCGCACAATGCTGCATATTTTTGTGTCTCCTGAGCTCATTTCCAAACAATCTGTCCAGATCTCTTTCCGTCCATCTTTTATTTCCCTGCCATAATCTCAGAAATGCTGTGAAAGTTTGCCCTGTCCTTCTTGGGAGTGGAGCCATCCTCTGTCCTGTTGCGTTTTGCCAATTAAAGTGGGTTCCCACTGTTTGAGCAGCGGGCCGGCGGCTCCCGGCGCCGCGGCTCCTGCCAGGCCGCACTGTGACTTCCGACCCCACACAGATGGGCCCACGAGCAAATACTCTTGCACATGGCTGGACGCCGCCCCAGTCGGAGTGGCAGAGCGGACACGGAGGTCGGCCTACCGGCCACCGCGGGTCCTGGGGGTGGGCGCCACTGACAGGGCCCAAATGCTAAGGTAGCAGGGGGTGCGTTCTGGGGAGCCCCCGGCCGGCGCCCCTCTCGCAGCAGGATGAGCTGCCGCCTCGCCTCCTGAATATTCATGGCCGCATGGCTATTGTGACAGGGCAGCGCTTATGAGGATGTAGCTCGCACGAGGGGGGGGGGGGGGGGGCTGCCACACAGATATGGCCACACACACACACACACACACACACACACACACACACACACACACACACACACACACACACACACACACACACACACACACACACACACACACACACACACACACACTTGGGATTTGCTGTATTTCATCAGGAGTTCTGTAGCGGTATGTAAATGGCTGAGTCCACTGTTCTTGAAATGTTCCACCTCCTCATGATCTGACAGTGTCTGTTTGCCGTTTGTAGACATTCCCGTGATTCCGGACCTGGACGAAGTACAAGAAGAAGATCTCACTCTGCAAGTCGCTGCCCCCCCGAGGTACCGAGACCCTGAAGCTCCTGGCAGTGTGTCCTCGTCCCTCACACGTCTCCCCCCCCACAGCCAGAACCTGGACACTGGATCAGTGTCTGTGACGTTCCCCGTCCTCCACTGCTGCCATCGCACAGCGCTTTGCTTTATTGGGCCGAAATGGAGAAATAACAGTTGGGTGTGATTTATGCAACTCTGTTAGCCGGGTCCTTACTAACCGGGCCCTTTGATTTACAGGGCAGTGAGGGACACGCCGACATGTGTCGAATATGTAGCAAGGCTATGACAGCGGTGGAGGTTATTAGGCTGGGGCTTGCTCTCTGTGCGAGATAATATCCACATTGAACTCATTGCGGGGGCAATGTAGCGTGTAATGTGCAGTAAGTAGGACTGGCATGCACTGCTAGGCCCCGTCCACTTTCAGAGCCCCCCCACTTAATTCCAACCCACAGATAAGCAGCTGGGTTTCAATTTGAAGCGTTTAACACTTGGCAACCATCTCCTGCTCTCTGCGGTCTTTGCTTGAAGTCTTAGAGCTTAATTGTGCATAAACTTCAAACTTATCTGGAGCCACTTCTCAGTCTTGCTTCATGCGTGAGGCGAAAGTCCCCTTCCCTCTGTGATGTGCTGTTTGGATTGAAATATATCGTCAAGCCTGTTTCCTGTCGACTCTTCTGACTTCCTGTCTCTCTGCCAGCATTCAGGTGAACCGGGTGATGACCTACAGAGATCTGGACAACGATCTGAAGCGTTATTCTGCCTTCCAGACTTTAGTCGGTTTATCTTTGTTATTCTCATGTCACTTATTTTCATGGTGGTTTTCACCTCTGTTAGTGGAGGCTCAGTGGATTTCTTTTACACTCTTCATCAGGACGGAGAGATCGACTTGAAGCTCCTCACCAAGGTTCTGGCTCCGGAGCAGGAGGTGAAAGAGGTGAGTGAGTTTTTAGTAAATATAGCCTGCGAGCCCCCAGCGAAGGCCTGTCCAGCTGTTTCTGGAGCGCCGGGGGAGGCTGCCACTCGCTCTCCCAGGTAATCAAGATTTATGATGTGTACATTAACACCCTCTGCTCTCCTTCCCTCGTTCTCCTCTCCTTGCTCTCCTTCCTTGGTTTGTCTACCTTCTGCCTTTCTAATCCTTCTTGTCTGGCACTTGCTCTGCAGGACGATGTGAGCTGGGACTGGGATCATCTGTTTACTGAGGTGTCCTCGGAGCTGCTGATGGAATGGGATCAAGGAGAGAGCGAAGAGTCGGCTGTATCTCCTGTACCATGAGGAGGACGGGGGGGATTTGAACGGACTCCGGTGGGAACAACGGGTGGAGGTTCAATACACGTCACTTCAGTTATATTAACTCTAATTGTGTGAATGCTGAAGGGGATCCAAATCTTTCTTATTATTCCGACGCTTTGTCTCCTGCAATCTTTAACGGATTTGAACCATTCAAGTGTCAGAACGTGCAGCTTCTTCATTAGATCAGTGCTACGATGTGTGTTTTTGATATCTTTAACTGTTTTGGATTAAATTAAACAAAACTTCAGCATTCACACCAGCATTTTCTTCTGGAAATGCAAGCCTCTAGTTTGTTTGTTAAACCTAATTTATATTTTATAAAAGTGTATGACCGATGTGTCTTGGATTTTCTAAATAAAGCTCTGTTCGGGTGCTGTGCCGTCTCACTCTGTCTCTCTAGGTTTTTGTTTGATAGTTTTAACTTTAACAGCCAAAAGGCAAAGTGATTTCTAAAAACAGAAAAAAAGGAAAAAGGCCCTCTGAAAATAGCAGTTGCAGATAAAAATGCCCCCTTCTACCGGCAGCATTATCAACACCCTCATACAAGTCCAAGGTTGATAATCAGCTAAGCTGAAATCCACTTGATTGTGTTCAAATTAACATTCCTCATTAAAGCCTACAACCTTATTGTTATTGACTGTGCCATTGACTTTATCTTCCAGCTCTTCGATAGGAGCAACCCCGTCTTCACTATTATCTCAAATGCATTGAACAGAGTTCCTATTGACACCTGGGGGATTAGCATACATTATACCTTTTTACTGGATAAAGAGGAATGGATGGAAGTCATGAACAAGACGTCAGGTGTTTCCTCTTTGACTCTTTAACAACACAAACTGCTGCAGAGCAGCCGGGCCCGGGGAAGAGCAGCGTTCCACGGGTTCAACATGCGCCGCTCATGTGCATCAGCATTCAGTTTAGTCTTTGGTTCATGTGTGTGAATATAAATGCAATCCTCCACAGTCAGGCCAGGTCTATTAGGAAACAGCTGTAACATTTACAGATTGTGATTAGGTTTATTTCTCAGGCCGAGAGCAGTCTCAGGACGTTTGGAGATGCACAGCAAAAGTCCTCAAGGACACACGATCCATGCATCTAACAGCTCAATCACTGCCCAACACAAATAGATCCAGAGTTTTTTCATCCGGTAGCCCTTGAATCAACTTCATCAGGTGTAACACCTCAGGACGCATCTATCACGGGATATTTGTGCTCGGAATATTTGTGTGTGGCAGAATTTCTTATCCCTGCGCTTAAATTCAGTGAGTGATCTCTGTTTCTCTATCAGACATACAAATGCACACTTCTTTTTTTTTTTTTTTTTACCACCTCCACAATTGGCTTATTTAGCCAGACTTAATGAATTCTGCCCATATGCCCCGAGCAGCTGCTGCGTTGCCCCTTCCTCCTGCCCCCGCCGAGCTGCGAAGTGCCCATCCATGTAGAGACAACCTCTAGCTGTCTCTCTGGAGAAGGCTAAGCCTGCCACTCCTCCGCTGGCAGCCAGCCGGTGCTGTCTGAGCCGGACTGCGGACGGGCCGAGGACTCAGATTAGGGCCCGGTGATCACGGGTTGAGGCCGGCCTCAAATGATTGGCCCCGGCACCGGTGGATCAGAGAGGGGATTAGAGAGAGAGTGAGGGAGATCCAGAGACGCTGTTTGGCATGTGCTTGCATCCAGCTTCTCAAAGTGACCTCTCTGCAACGCTCTGCTCCTCTTCCTTTATTCTCTCCGTGTCGCCCGGTGTAGATCCGCCGCGTCCTGATCCCGGCAGCCAGGCGAAGAATGACCTCTCACTGTCTGGGTGCGGTGAATTCAATCACATCAAAACAACTACAGTGTATACATCATCCCCGGCGAGGACGACAGCCGCGTACGTAGAAAGCTTTGTGGTTATGGCGGAGGAGCGGAGTCACTGGGAGGTGAGCTCAGTCCGACTCCATGTTGAGTCTGTGTCCGTCAGATTCCGACGATAAGAGCCTGCGTGGACTCAGCGCGTGATTTGTGTCGCCTTGGCGTTTTTCTATTAAAATAATGGGGTCATTACTGCTGTAAAATCCACACTGCCTCCATGCAAGCCTTTGTAATTCAATATTTCATTCAGGATGCTGCAGTAATGACGGCGTTTCAAAAAGCCCTTCCTTGTTTTGACGGGACGCGTGACGCCGCTGCGGCACAAAAACTCCAACGTCCACACACCAAACCAAGTTTTTCTCATGTGAACCCATATATGGTTTATTTATAAAGCAGCAGTTTGTTTCTGAAGGTAAAAGCTTCAGGCAGCAGCTGAGCACAGCGAGTTCTCAGGCCGCTGGCTTTAAATGGGCAATTTATCTGTGTTTTTATAGGGCCCCTCGGTGGAAATGACTTTTCATTTAGTGGCAAAGAAAACACACGGGGGGGGGGGGTAATACAATTTTAATAAAAACAAAAAAAAAAAACAGCAAAGGCCCCATTTATGTAATGTTTTTTCCTGCTCTCTGTCGACAGGCTTGTCCTAATGTATTTTGATATTGGGCGCTAATTGGAAGGATGGAGTGGAGATAATATGCTTCCAGCTCTGCTTAATATGCTGTGGTGTTGACAGAAGTTTATACATCTTATCTGTTCTCAATATCTCCCTTCCATATGGCCCAAAAGCAATATGCTGAGGTGTAATTAAAGCAAATGGGGAGATGTGGAGATAGCCGGGGCCTGAGGCCGGGCCCCTCAGACACAGAGTGAGGGGTGAGGACAGACACGCTGAAGCTCAAGAATTATTAGGTGCAGTTGATTCCTGCGGGGGCCGCGTGCCCGTCACCGCTCCCCCGTCAGCGACCTGAACAGCTCCACGTCCAGTCGGCTGCCACAGACCAGGGTGTCTGTTTGTCCACTGTTTTAACACTTTAACACTGGAGTAAGTTTTCAGCAGAGGTTTCAAACATATTTTAGTTTAGGGGCCAAATACAGTCCGACTTCATCCTGAGTCGGCTGGACTGGTTAAATAGAACCATAATGACCTTTAAACTTAAAGTTGTTTTTGTTGTCGTTGTGGTGCAAAGTACATAAAGCCAATTCTAATGAAACTTTCTCGTGCAAAATACATTAAAATGTCCAAAAAAACTCGCCATGCACGTTTTTACAAACTCTTACAAAGGCTCACTAATATCTCAGCTCAAAAATACTGATTCAACCTAAGTGGAAGTAAGAGAGTGAAGATTTTGAAATGTACTTGAGTACTTATGTAATCTCTTTGCAGACTACCAGTATGTATAATGACCAACTTGACCATTCAGCACAATGATATTCATGCTTCTTATTTCTTACTGATTCCAGCAACAAAAACAGTTACGTGTCAATTTGTGAATAAACTAATGAAAGTCCAGACTTCAGCCAAAATGTTAGTGTGACGCAAAACTTATGGTTTTAAGAGTTTTGGGGGTCTGTAGGTGGAATGTTTAAGCTTTGTAGGATTGGATTTCTTTACTGTAATATAAGAACGTAATAATGTGGATGGAATCTATATAAAACACCTTGAACGTATTTTTGGAGGACTTTTTTTTTTTTTTTTTTTTAATGTTTGAAACAGAAACAGGAAGTCTTTATATTCCCACTTTTAAAGTCATCTGCTCTCAGGAATGCTACAGCAAAGTACAGACACTTCAAAGACGCACCTAATGTAGTAAAGAAAAATGACACGGACGTGTAAAACCACTTGTAAGACAGTTGCAGGCTCTCTATAAAGGATCACCCATCTTTTCATTGCCCATCAACACAAATCCTCATGATCAAAGAGCATCAACATGAAGACGTGCCCTCCCTTGAAGCCGCGGACAAGATCCTGTTCTACTAATTAATCTACCACTTAAATATATGCAAGGTCAATTTTGAATTGTGAGGCTCGAACTAATGGATGCAAATGCAGCCATATTCAAATGAAACGCAGGCCCTTTGAAACGAACCTCAAAAAGTGGCCGCAGTATTGATTTGCAACAAAGACTCAAGTTTAAAGGAGAAATCCTCCACACTACTGAGGCAGTCAGATCAATATCATTGTTTTGATCAAAAGGGGATTGGTCTTTGAAACGGCTAGATTAAACAGATGTTTTATTTTTCATTAGTTATCCTGCACCTTTAAAAGCCTCCCGGGGGGGGGAGGAGAGGGGGAGTTACTCCACCAAAGAGACAATGAAAGTGGTGTTTTTTAAGACCGAAAGTTTGACAGGCTGAAAGGTATTTTCACTTATTATTTTTTTTCCCCCACCTCTCTCTTCTTTAGTTAATATTCTGCCGCTCCAAGTCCTTTTTTGTTTACCCCAGGTGGGCTCGGACATCAAATGGCCGGGGTGGTGGCAGCTTGGAATGCCCCTGGGCATCTTACGGCCGTCATGTTGTCAAAAGACCAGGGAGAGGGGGGATTGGGGGGGGAGCAGGGAGAGGGCGAGGAGTGTTTTTTAAGTATAAACCACGAGGCAGAGAGAGAAAAGCTTCTGTTCTTCTTCTAACAGTGAGATTGGCTGAATTCATTATCGGGATTTCCTGCTTCTCTCTCGTATGTTTTGTGAGCTGGTGGGCAGGACAGAGGTTTGAACATGAAATACAGTCGGGCTCTACATTTGTCATGTATTTTATTATTTTCCTTCCTCACCTCTCAGTCCTGTAGGCGAGGTCCTTCATTTTTCACATGACTGGTTTTCTTATCATTGCAGGCCCTCTCCGCTGGCCTATGAGTGACTTAAAGGCAATAAAACACCAAACATTCTGTAAAACACGGACGCCTCTGTGGTCCGGAGGCTCGCCGATGCCTCTCTGGGAAATTATGATAATAACTCAGTGGTGGTTGGAGTGGCCGGGTCGCTGTATGGGGGGGGGGGGGGGGGGGGGGGGGGGGGGGGGGGGCTTTGAGGGAGGGTTGACCAAGGTTCTCAGAGCAGGGGCAGGTCAAGGTGGCCTGTTGGGCCTCGCCAAACCTCCCCCTACCTCCCCCCGTCATAAACTCTTTCCATCATGCGGGATGGCGGCTGCAGGCAGGTATACAGCAGAACCTCTTTGTCTTGTAGCTGCCGGCGATAAAGCAGTGGCTGATGGGAGGTGTGCCTGTGTCGGCCCCTCCGGCGGCGGCGGGGTCAGCTGAGGAGCTTATCGTGGATGGCAGAGGAAAACGCTTGAGTCAACAAACCTCTGCGGTTCGCCCTCGCGGGGTCAACGCCGCTCTGAACCCGGTGCTTTGTAATTTTGTTCCTCTCAGGAGGAAAAGACAGAAGGCAGCAAGAACTCCACTTACTGGAACTCTTCTTGTTGAACTGTGTCTGGTTGTTTGAGAGTCTGGGTCTGTTCCTGGGTGGAGGGACGGGGCGGGGGCTGGACGTAGTCCCACAACACCTCTCCAGTGTGTGAATGAGAAGGAGCGAGGACAGGAAGAGCGTGCGGGCTGCACCGCCGAGGTGCTGACAGAGGGGGGGTAGAGGGGCTGAGATTGCACCTGTTCCGGCCCGGCGCCCTCCCAGCAGGACACCGTCAGAGCCGCAGCCTTCTCCTGGCATCTGTGATGGGGGCCGGGGCCAGTCCCTCCTCCAGCGCTCGCTCCACCTCTTTTTTAGCCGGTGGAAGGCAGGAGCGTGAAACGCTGGAGGCTCCATCTGCCGAGGGCTCGCCGCGGTCTCCGCGGCCCGCCCGGGGAAGGGGGTTGCTGGGCCTCCGTGACTCTGCCACGGGGGTCTCACAGTGGTCGACCACAGCTCTGCACATCACACGTCACACGCCAGCTGGCCAGGATTTCTCCTGTAAACAGAGACTAATGACCACTCAACACACACACACACACACACACACACACACACACACACACACACACACACACACACACACACACACACACACACACACACACTTGGGGGTGGGGGGTGGGGGTATTTTCGTTTGGGTGAAGAGAATCAGCATCCTGAGGTTGATTTGCAGGATCTGCTGCTGAACTTTGTTGGAGGAGCTCAGTGGGAAACTGCTATCAGATTCTTTCACCCCATCAGAGCCTGCGAGCAACATCAGAGGCCCCCTGGAGCTGCAGTGAGTCCAGAGAGTCCAGCGAGTCCAGAGAGTCCAGAGAGTCCACCTGCTGAGCCTCTCCAGAAGTACTGCACCGGTTCCTGCATGACTTTCACATTCGAGGACATCGAGAACTACTGTACTTCACTAACAACGTTAAACTTTTCTAAAATGTTTTAATGCAACAAGCTGACAGGTATCTTTACTCAAAGCTGCTATATCTATAGACTTTTCATATTAAAATAACATTATCATGGCAAAAGAGTTTGATTTTTTACATTTGAAATATCTGGAAGTCTTTATATTTAGTCTATAACTTTTACACATATTAGCTTTAAAGCATATTCAATTATTTACTCGTCTTCTTTTTTTGTACAAACATTTTTCTTTTTTTTTATCAATGTTGAACTTTTATAACCGACTTGAAAACAAAACAAACACAACAAGTCTTTGAATAGAGACGAGATAAAGTAGGAATAAAAAGGATGTCAGACTCTGGGTGTTACGTGACAAAATACAATGTTTAGGCATAAAGACAATAGAACCTTCAAGACCCTGCAGAATTGCAGTGATGTGATTTGATATGAAAGCAGCCTTCTCTTTTCCTTAAATGTAAATTCTAATTAGTCTGCAATCAATGTAAGTTTTCATGAATTCATTCAAAGTTTTAAACCTTTTTCCTCTGAAGAGTGCCGGGAAAAGGCGTCCCCCCGACCCCCGGATTGTTTTGTAATGCAGCTGAAGCACTCAGGAAAGGCCTGCCACACATTTTAACACGGTGTAATCGATATGTGTCTTTGAGTCTTGTGGTTGAAGGACGTCCGCGTCTCCATAACGCTCAAGAACTCCCCCCATTCCAATCAAACTACAATTATTCTCCGCGTCCCTGTAAACCAAATAAATTCATATACGTCCTGCTATATTTGTCCCAATGTCCCCCAACATATGCCTTTATAGATTCTAATCATATATAGGGATATAAATAAAGGTATCAAATGCAGGCTGTGAGTAAAGTGACATTGAGTGTTATTCCCCGGTTAGGTAAGGACAGGTAGGGAGGTCACGCCGCCACGCTGAGCCCCCGGCAGCCAGCGTGGGCTCCGCCGCTCCGCCGGACTGACTTGGCTTCATCTGCAAACTCGCAATAAATATCTGGCCATCATTTATTTTAATTCACTCCTTTCTTGCTCAGATGGAATGGATTCTTAACCTTGTAGGACAAGGACACCCGCATGCTGCCTGCCATGCCTTAGCTGCTAAATTATTCTTCATTCTTCGGTGGGGAATATAAAAAAAAAAAAAAAAAAAGGGAGTCCGGCGTTGCTCAGACTGTCAGCTCCAATGAAAAGCCCGCCTGAAAACATTGTCACTGAACCTCTGGACAAGGAAAAGACGGGGAGTGGGCAGTGAAAGACGGAGTGAGGGGAGAAGTGGGGGAGAGAGTGAGGAAGGGAGGGATGGAGGCGGAGGTGGGGGAGTCAGCAGCCTCCAGAGTGATTTATTTGCCAAATCAGGACACAATGAGTCGATTATGAGTCCTCTAATAAGAGAGAGTGTTTGGGGACCCACTAATTGGGCATGATTGAGTTGCAGTCTGGGAGCCGGGCGATAAGGGAACCTGGTCGGCGGCTGTCATGCAATCATCAGCTAATCAGAGCTTTGAAATTAAAACTGCGTGTTTAGGGTAGAGGACGGGATAATGGCGGGGACCTGCCTGAGCTCGGAGGCTGCCTGAGGAGCCTGTCACACTCTGGGTGTGTGTGTGTGTGTGTGTTTCCACTGTTTGTCCACTTCTGTGTGTGTTTATAAGTACAGTGTGTGTGAGTGTGTGTGTGTGTGTGTGTGTGTGTGTGTGTGTGTGGAGTGGATTGGACCGATTATTGTACTCACTGGGTGTGAGTGTGTATTTAAGGCCTTTCAGCTTTGACTGGGTTCTGCTCTGGTCTTGATGAGGACAGTGAAGGAGCTGTAATCAGCCAGCTCTTGTACTAATGTGTGTGTGTGTGTGTGTGTGTGTGTGTGTGTGTGTGTGTGTGTGTGTGTGTGTGTGTGTGTGTGTGTGTGTGTGTGTGTGTGTGTGTGTGTGTGTGTGTGTGTGTGTGTGTGTGTGCGCACACACGCCATCAACTTTTTCTTGCTGTGTTTTTGTGCTCCATATGCAGCAATAGAGAGAGAGAGAGAGAGAGAGAGAGATTGAAACTGTAAAATTGTTTGAATTGTACTTAATTACAGGTAAAAGTGACAAAAGTACTTTGACAACAGGAATCATTCGATTGAATTTCTCTGTAGAAAATATGAATGAATGAGAAACGAAGCACATTTCTCAGACAAATAATAAAAGTGTGACTATCTACAATGCTGTATACAGGCGCATGTTTTATTAAATGTAAATGTGAAGCCATTTTTATTTTGTTCGTTAAAAGAATAAAATGATTGGCTGCAAAATGCACATCAAAAGGTTTGAATATAACGTCAAATTCTACTTCAGGAAATACTCGAGTAAAGAAAGAAACACAAGCAATTGTAATCTGTCATGTCCACTGCTGGTCCCATTAATATTATTTTATATAAAAGGCAGAGCCAGTACAGAGTAGAGCAACGCTTTATATTATATAATTAATATATGAAGATAAATTAGACATATTGACATTTGGATTTAAATAACTACCCACATTTTATCTAATATTACACACCAATATTTGTTTTAGATGGCTTAAAATCAATCCACTATAAATATTCATTAAAATAATAAGCTATTAATTGCAACAATACAAAAAAAAGAATAACAATGATTTAAAAACCAATATGGCTGCTGATCGGACTAGACTTTTTATTTTTTTATTTATTATTTAAAAAAAGAGTATTTTGTGGCGTTTCCACAAAACCTCCAATCAGAATGAGACAGTCTCAGTCCAGGTGCTGTTTCCAGAAGTTGCCACTAGGGGGCAGTGTTTATCTGCAATGCACCGTCAGAGCACAGAGATAATTGATGTCAGGTGAGCAGACAATAACAAGAATGCAGTGCATGCATCTGCATGAAGGCTATATCAGAGGGGAAAAAATGAACATAAAGGGCGAGTTAGTTATTCATTTTATCTTAAAACTGGACAATTTGGCTGAAGATTTTGTTTAATTCACTAAAAGTCCAAGTGAAATTATTAATACTGATAATCTTTAATGAAACCTCTGAGATTTTTATTGGAATTAAGATGTTGTAGGGTCACTTATTAAAGTAAATTTCCACAGAAAGAGGAGCAACATACATAACTTCTGCAGTGTGTTTTTTCTTTTTCTTTCATCATTGTGTATTTATTCAAAAGAGCAAAACTCTTCTGTTTTAAATTGTGTGTGTGTGTGTGTGTGTGTGTGTGTGTGTGTGTGTGTGTGTGTGTGTGTGTGTGTGTGTGTGTGTGTGTGTGTGAGTGTCTGCTTTGGTCAATGCTGCATGAAGTTCCAGTGTCAATATGTGAAATCTCTTCATTCAAATCATAAACATTTCATAATTTATCCGCTAAAAGTATTTAAGTAAATGACACCAGGTTGGAGATTTGGTGATTGTATTCATGTCAAGTCTCAATCCGGGGGGCTTATTAGCAGGTATCTACATTTTTCATTTCTCTTCATCATTAATACATTTACACACATCTGCTTGCTGTTGTCCATGCTGCAATATTCATTTTAATGGAGCAGATAAATATTGAGTCAAGTGACAGTTATATTGCAAATCTGCTCCTTGTTGAGGAAAATGTAACTTTCTTTTTTTTTTTTCCACTTTCCTATTGGTTTTCCCGGCGCTCCCCCTCATCCTGTCTCGAGCCGCTATTTACCCGCCAAAACAACCAAAACAGTATTTTTTTCTTTCAATTCCTCGACGGCCTTGTCTAATTGTAAATGCGCCTTACATCTGAAGAGGGCCTCACTATAAAAATCTGAAGTGGGTTTAGGCATAAATGGGATTAATTCCCAAAGAATGTCCTTTGCTCTTCCTCCCGTAATTTCATTTGCAGGGTCCACAGGATGAATAGCCAAGCAGGCAGCGATGTGGAACTGGAGGACCGGCCTTGCGGGGCTCTGCTGCCGCTACGCTGCAGCCTTCAGGTTATGTTACCTTGATAATGTCACAGCTGCAGGAACCACACCGCCCACCGTACAGGACACAGGAAATCCAATTATCCCCCTTCTAATGTGTGGGAATTTTACGCTCTCATTTCTTAGACTTTGGCTTCAGTGGTGCCTGAGGCGACCCGAGGAAGGTTGTTTATTTATTTACCAGGAAAAATAGACCTAAAACCCCCCCCCCCCAAAAGTTCAGATTGTTTTCTTTGAGTAAAAAGCTGGATTGAACAAAATAAGTTATGATTTTTTTTTTTTTTACAATAGTTTATTTAACTTCATTGAATGTGATTGTAGTTGGACTGGACTCGATCACACTGACAGAGAGGAGCAACTTTAATCCGTCCTGGAGTCGGCAGAGGCTTCGTGTGGAGGCGGGACCCCCACCTGCATGGACCCCCGACTGGTTTTTGATTTAATTAAAAAAAGGAGAGGGGGCATCAATTTGAACGGCGTGGCGGGGAGATGACAGTACACAAATTGAAAGTAAAGCATCTCAGTGGAACGCGTGGGGGTGTGTGTGTGTGGGTGGCTGGGTGGGGGGTTGTCGGGGGGGGGCTGGGGGGGTGCTCGGTCATTAACATGGAAGACAATTCTGTGTGCAATATAACAAGATTCGAGACATAAACACATCCTAAAAGCAGCTTCTGCTCAACAGAATAAAGCACAGGCCCGGTGGTAATATTGAGCATACCTACAGAGGAGAGTGTATTTTGTATTGTCTGGCCCGTCCCGTTGGGAGGTTTCATGTTTGCTGATACTTTACTCCACACAGCAGTGATTATGTATCTCAGAAGTGATTATATATCTGCCCCCCCTCCCGGTCAACCTCCAGCCCAGATCCAGTGCTTTGGTGATGGGCTCTGGTTTCCAGGCCGTCCGGAGGAATGTGAATGGGCTCCGAGCTCGAGGAGGAGCCCTATTAATGAACAGTAAAGACAGATGAGTCTCTCTCATGCCAAGCAGGCGGCCTCTATTGGATTAGCGGAGCTGCAATTGGGATGGATAGCTGTCGATGTGCCAAGTGGCCATTAGCCGGGCCGGTACGCCAACATGACTGTATACGAAAACAGGCTCAGGATTTCCCCCGCTGATCTCCGGCCTCGGATTGGACTCAGCAGCTGAGGATATCTGAGGCAATAAACTGCACCGACTCACTAATCAGCAATGAACATTTATCAACTGTAATTATCTGAGGATTAAAGTATTGATTTTGTTTTTCACTGCCGTGAAATGGCGGGATATGTGTATGTGGACCTGTCAATGGCTGTCACGCTCCACTTTATGAATGGGGAGCGGCTGGTTGGTTGTTGTGTTTCCTGTTGATGTTGGGTTGCGTGTGAGGTGATGATGGGCCCCGTACATGGCGGCGGACACCGGGGGCCCTTCTCCATCCAACTATACAAATGGACACGAAGGGCCGGGGAAACGTTATCAATCACCCGCCGCCACGGCGGAGGAACTGCTGGCGTTTGTGTGGAGAGTCCCCCTCATAGCGATCCATATAAAAGGCTGTGTGATGTATTAGAGCGGATGAGCAGGGGCCGGCGCTGACACATGACTGACAGCTCATTTGACAGCCTCGGGAAAGTGTGCAGGGAAGTTTCAATCTAATCTAATGCTGCTGAAGGAATGAAATTGTGGTGTGAGATTATGTTTTCATGTTATATCCCCTCTAGGACAACACGCACCGAATGGGATGAATATGATGAGGATAACCCCCCCCCCACACACACACACACACACACACCCCACCCTGCCCCGTGCAGCCAGACGCCACAGTCGAGACCTCCTGACCCGCGACTTTCCCCTCGAATCAGATTTCTGAGGAAAAAAAGAAACCAGGAGAAACTGAGAGCTCACTCAGACTCATATCTGTTAGTAAACAAAAACATTTTTGTGTCATGAATTATCAATCAGTCGTCCCGAGGGGCTTTCCAAACAGGTAATCTCTGTCATTCAATCGCTCCACCGCAGGAGCTGCTCGGTCCTCCAGGAACAACCAGAGGCCACAGGCAGACACTGATATGAGGAGGGAAGAAGATCAGCTGCTCTCCTTGGTCTTCAGAAGATATGTCCAAATCTGTCCATCATAAACATGTGCAAGTCTGGGGAGTTTCTGGGTTTTACGATTTAGGAGCCTGAAAAACAGTTTGTCTGTGGTTCCAGAGTGGCCGCGGCTTTGACGCGTGTATTTCTGAGGCAGCGGTACAGCGCCTCCTACAGGCCCGGCATAGGTACTACATCACCAGTGTGTACGCAGATGATTCCCGTGTGGACGGGGGATTTTTTTTAAGATTAAAGGGGAGGAAAAAAGATGGTTTTGTCTTGCAGATCATCCTGTGTGAGGCAGGACGACGAACCACTACACCACCGTGTGGTCACCTATGGAATCCCATCTTCTGTTAGATTTAAAACACTGGCCGTCGTCCTGCCACAAATTGGATCAGATCTTCAAGTCACATTCACTCCTCCAAAAAGCTTCAATAATATATGTAACTGTGGTTTCCTTTAAAAAAAATATTTCCTCTTCTAAAAATTTTTAAATTATGACCAATAAAGAAAAAAAAAAACCCAACTCTGTTTCCTGTGACCGTGGAGTTCTGATCTGCGCTCTGTCATCCTCGGTTTAATGCAAAGCTACATTTCCTTGTGATAAAGTCTATTGTTTTTGATGTAACATTAAATGAACCAAAGCTGACTTTTTAAAAAAAATATTTCCACGTCCTGCGCTCGGAGGTCACCGGGGTCACTCAGCACTCCTTAATTACTCCAGAAATGTAAAATTATTTTAGCAGAAAACTATTAAAGCCCAGGAGACTCAAACCTCCCAATGCGTGCTCCCACAATGATCAATCATGGAGGGCTAATTAGCCATTTTACAGCTATTAAAAAAAGACACTCAGCCCTTTTCATTATGCCCCATCTATTTTCCCAACATTATGGCCTTTTCTATTTTTTTGTTTCCAACTTTTGAAAGTTATTAAAAACTTCTGCTGCATCCAGGAACAAAGCATCAACTTTGCATATTAGACGCGGCCGTCTCTCTTCCTCTGCGTGCACGGTCTTATTCGCAGAATGAGGTCAGCAGTTGGCCCGCGAGCGTTAAATGTCAGCTGCTGTTTTTCCGTTGAAACAGACGACACTGGGGTGTTTAGCCCTCTGACAAGCCCGACGCCGGCCTCCCAGCAGCCCGGTGACCACAGAACCTGATCTCATGCAATCAAGCAACTGTGTCTGCCCCGTCTAAACTCGCTGTTCCCACATGTCTCACACACACACACACACACACATACACACACACACACACACACACACACACACACACACACACACACCCTTCCCTCCCTGTCTCCTCTCTCCTTGCTCTCCTATCTCCTCCTGCACTTCCAGTCTTCGCCCTTTCTGATGGCATCCATATTTCCCTGCTAATTCCGCCGAAGCCCTGCAAACGTTCGTATTGTCTAAGTGATCATTAAAATT
The DNA here is from genome assembly GCF_963383615.2 of Lipophrys pholis. Classification (NCBI taxonomy): domain Eukaryota; kingdom Metazoa; phylum Chordata; class Actinopteri; order Blenniiformes; family Blenniidae; genus Lipophrys; species Lipophrys pholis. The sequence goes on from NC_137633.1 coordinate 21,585,731, forward strand.
TATGGCAAGCTGACTTCATCCAGCTTGCAGGGCCTCGCCGGCATAAGTCATAATTATGTGATGACACTGTAAGGCGAGACGTTGGCGCTGGCCCCCTCGTCCGGGCCGGTTAAATGATGTAATTAGCCCACCTAAGAGGTGAACGCTCCAGATTGGATAAGTTATTAAATGTTTGGATGAACCTGAGCTCCATTTCCCTAACTACCGCTGTCTTCCTCTCGTCCCGCTCCCTCCCTCCTCCTTCCATTAGCCCATTAGCAGTTATGTGATACTATATGCTGATGGGGCAGTGGACGGAGAAAGTGGGTAAATTAAGCCTGACCACTGGTTGTGTTATGGGCTGCTCTTATAAGGTTCTGCTGAAGGACACGGCGGGCCTCTGGAGAACTGCACATCAGTGAGGGACACATGTGACCGTACCTGATGGCACAGTAATCTGAGCTCAGCTGAGTTTGTAAACCTGAAAAATGCCCGACCTTCATTATGCTGATTGTATTTATTGAGATGTGTCCGGTGGCGCTCACGGCCCGCTCGGCCACAGAGAAGCACAGTACAACAAACCCGGGGTCAAACAGCCGCTCGCGTCAGATTTAGCCCGTCAGATTGCTCAATTTGTCTGCAGTTAAGCCGTAATGGAAGGCAGTGCTCGCAGGCTGACAGCGCTCCTGCCGCTGGGCCCTTGAGCCGCAGTATGTGTGTGTGTGTGTGTGTGTGTGTGTGTGTGTGTGTGTGCGCCGCCGTGTGCGAACGTTTGTGCCGTGCTCCACCAGAGGGTGTCACCAAGCGTGACTGCGTGTTATTCACACTGACGAGTTCCACTGTTCACTGTCACCTCTCATTGTGAGGGGAAATAAGCTGCGACCAGGCGAGGGTGGAGGACGGAGGAGAGCCCCCACCCCCCCCGTTACCCGCCGCAGCCAAAGACCAGGCGCTCCATGAAGGAGGTTTAACGTAAATATTCAGAAATCCGAGGCCAGATTGGACAGTTAGAGGCGGTTCAGATGCAGCATGTCGAACACATTCTTCCAGACAGTGGCGGAAGCAGAGCGGCGTGTGTGGTCTTGTTCGGGGAGGGCTGGGTGTGATGGTGTTTGATTTGTTGTGAAGACCGGAGCAGCAGGACTCAGCAGAGTCCAGGTTGGCCCAGCGGGCCCGCCGAGAGTGACACTTCCTCTCTCTGTCTCGTCCTGTGGAGAGCCCTGACAGCGGGGACCTGGTGCTGAGCCGCGTCCCCGTTCATCATCACCACCACCAACCACCCACCGCGGCCGGTCAGGGAGGGTGGGGGTGGGGGGGGACTCGGTTATCTGTGTCACCCCACTGTAGCTCTCCTCTCTCCCTCCCCCTCCCTCCCTCCCTCCCTCCCATTCGTCCTCCTGCTCTGTCGTTGGCCCGTCTCCAGAGAGACCAAAAAGCCAGTCTCTCCCGGCTCCCTGATTGTTTTTGTTCCTGCGAGCAGACAAATAGAGTTTGGCCTCTTACAAAAGAAAATGCCCGAGCTCATCTGATCTTACTGCCCTAAGGAGTGGCCTGGCCTGAAGGGCTAGTGATTGGAAAATTACAGTGCTGCTCCAGCCATATTGTCAGAGTCTCAGCCAGACTCTTTTTTTCTTTTCCCTTTCCTGATGCGTGTGTTTGAAGCGCCATGAACCGAATGACCAATCGTGCTCCTTCAGACGGCATTCATCGATACTGTGCAGCGATTGGCTGTCAAGAATACAGATTTTGTGCATCGTTTGTCAGGTAATCCCAATCTGATGAGTGCATTTTTTTGTAAAAGTTTGATTACAAACCAAAGTAAAAATGATGTTTCTGTGTGACAGTTTTGAGTTAAAGGATGATTTTTGAATGTTTGTTGGGGAGAAAACACGATTTTATGTTTTGTTTAAGATGAAATGAATAGATGTTTCTTGAGACTTTGATCCATTGGTACAGTGGGAAGTCTTTCAATGGAGATATTGGTGGTTTGATCCCACATCTTTATATATCTAAAGTCTCTGATATTCGAACCCCAAATTTCTCCTGATTTAGTTCCCAATGGACTTTGCATGCGTCACCACTGTTGTGTCCGTGTGTGCATGGATGTAGCACACATCGGAAAACTTGGAGAATTGATGAAAATGTGCTATATAAGTGATTTACCTGGATGCCACAAAGGTTACATGGCGGAATGATGCATGTAATTCCTGGAGGATGAAGGTACGAATGCAACTGACTGTGGTCCATGTTTGCCTCACATAAATCCACCTCTGGGACTTTATGTGTGAATCTGTCTGATGGCGCAGATTTGACCTCGGACTGCCAGGAGCTCAGCGACACCCTGATCCAAGATCTGGGAGGAGATATTCCACGACACCACCTCATTAGGAGCGACTCTGAACATGGAAACCAAACACACACACACACACACACACACACACACACACACACACACACACACACACACACACACACACACACACACACACACACACACACACACACACACACACACACACACACACACAAACAAATTCACTTCTCTGCAAACTGATCATTTGTTTTCAACACGGTTTCTTTCATTTTGAGACGGTGATTCTTTAATTTGACCACTTGGTCAGAAATGTCATTGCCGGCCCGTCAGTCGGAGATTTGGTCTGTGGGTAAAAATACCTGTTGAGGCTCCCGAGTGAAGCTGAATCCTTCGTCCCCGCGTCACAAGAGGCTCTCTGATAAGTGATTACAATTGTGGAGAAAGGAGGAGTAAAACAAGGGCCTTGTCAGCACAGGCCCTCCAGATCTGAGGTCAATTTCGCCTCCTGATTGCGTCTATTTTTGTGGCGCGTGCACGTGTGTGTGTGTGTGTGTGTGTGTGTGTGTGTGTGTGTGTGTGTGTGTGTGTGTGTGTGTGTGTGTGTGTGTGTGGAGGATGGAGAGACACCAGTAGGAGAGTTTACTGTCGCCTCATTGAAGCCATCATCATCACCTGACGAGCGCTCGCTGAAGCCTGAGTCGCCTGCCTGTCACTTTCACCCTTTTGTTTTTTCCTCCTAACCCCCCCTCCCCCACCCCCCATCTCTGCCCCCTCTTCCACCCCCCATCTCTGCCCCTCTTCCACCCCGTGGCCCTGGCCCTCTGCCTGCTCCCCCCCGCCCCCCCCCCCCATGTTCGCAAATCACTTCTTCGCGTGTCAGCAGGTAAATTGTTTTGTCCTCCCATTCCCTGCTTTCATTACCTTGTGTAAATTAAGCGATATGTCGTCCACCGGTGCGCGCCAGAGCACTCACCGCGCCAACGCCAAAATCATGAGATTTGGCATAATAAATGAAGACAAACTGGCAGTAGCAGTGCTCCTCTCCGCGCCGGCTCGCCTTCATTATTCGCTTAACTTGCCGGAGAAAATGACTTAACCCTGACCTGTGTATTACGTCCCATATTCACTCCAGATAAAAGCCTTTTTACAGCGCACAACAATTTATATTCCAGCAAAGAGGCTGCTTTTCTCTGTCAGTTTTCCAATCTCAGCTCCTGAACACACGTCATTAAACTTGTCTTGCCTTCCTGTATTTGTCCATCAGTCCTTCTTTTTACATAAAATCTGGCAGCATTATTCTGGGATTTGATGGCACCCACTCATTTTTTCCCCTTGGAATGTTTGATTGGAAGAAATATAGCCGGGCCGGGGCTATCTCCTCTCTTCTGTGGAATCATGCACTTGATGAAATAGTGTTCCCTCAGCAAGAATAATAAAAACAGACTTGTGCATTACAGGGGGCTCTCAATCTGCCAGCCGGGCTGAGGCTGAGCGAGAAAACCCAGCCTGCCTCCTGACAGATTTTTATAGTTATCCCAGTAGATAAATGGAAACGGGTGACCAGGCTGGGGAAGGCCACTCTGCAGCCGGCCGCCTGCGACGCCGGACAATAGCGTGATGTGTGGCGGGTTGCGCCGCAGCTTCAGATGTGTTATTGCCTCGGCTACACAACAGCCTGAGCACGGATAAGATCAAACACAAAAAAAACGTGTAATTTGAAGTCCTGCTATGATTTGTTTTGTATGAACGAACGCTCACTTCCCACTTTAACAGTCGTGGAAGAGGAGCAAGTTAAAGCTGTGTCATTGTGGTCGAGCTCCATTGAGAATGAACTGTGAGAGATGAAGAGGGTGATTGCGACTGTCCTCAGGGTGATCGGTGTTCACTTTCCAATTTGGAAGTGTCAGCATTACTATAATATCAAGCTCAGTTGAATGTAAAAGGTCACAGACACTTTGCATAAAGTCTTTCATTCACTGTTACTGGAGCCCAGTTAGTTCAGCTTTTCACTTCCTGCTGCAAAACACTAAAGACATAAATATACACAGAAATACATGCGCCAAAAAAAAACAAAAAAAAAACTGTTGTGGAAGTTTGAATTATAAAGTTTAACATTCAGGCTGAAAACAAATTAATCACTGAGTCCAAGGTTGAGATCACTTTACAAAGTTTTTCTTTTATTTACTTGATATTTGCCTTAATATTGTTTGGCATTGTAGTGACAATGTAATTCATCCAAGGTTCTGTTTACACATAATAACACAAAAAGCTTGTTATGTTTTGGGGCTCCGTTTACATGACAGCGATGCTCGGAGTCACTGAAACGCCACTTTTTGTAAATGACCCTCCGAGGTGGAACTTTTTGAAAATGGTCCAATTCTGTCTCCATGGAAACGATGGGAAAACGCAACCTTTCAAAAACGCTGCTACCGCGCATGCGTGAGTAGATGTTGAATGTTTTCCTCGGTCCTGTCATGACTCCCAGTCCATATTCTCATGGGACCTGGTAGTTTTATAGTTGAGAGTGACGGTAATAACGATCCAACTTCATCGTCCGTCCATATGAATGTTCGTGAACGCCCATTGTTAAAGTTACTTTACCAGAAAAAATCCTTAAGATATACTTCCCATAAAAGGAATCAACCAATACACCAAAACAAGACCATTACCACTCGTTCCTACAAATGTCCAACCCCGCAGTTGTCTAAATCGATCACGCCAAAGTCAATATGTTTACAAACAAACAGGAATTTGTATCCACATTTGAGCGATTTAGCCCGAAAACCCCTCAGACATTTTCGAAGAGAGTCTTCAAGCCACAAGAATAATCTTAAATGTTGTGAAACGGATCGTAGATCATTTTTACATCATCAACAACTTGGTCCTAAATGTTTTCATTTTTCTCGTGTGGATTCTGGTAGAGGACCTTTATGTTTATAGCACATTGTTCTTTGCATGCATGTGTGTATGGCTTCATTACAAAAACAAACAACAGCAGCCACTAGTGGTCAAACATGAAAACGACCTCATTTTCAGTTCCTGACGTTTCTGTATCGGATATCATTTTCTAAATGTTGCCATGTAACAATGCACTTGTCGTGGACACCGAGACTCAATCGATTTTGCAGACGATTTGGAGAACTGTTCAGACTTTCTAAAAATGTATGAAAAAAAAAAAAAAAGGCTAACATCTCTTTTTTATATTTACACCCAGCTGGAACAAAACCCATTACTATTCAGTTTGTCTTTCATCTTGTTTTGTTGAATATCTTAATTGCAGCTCTTTATAAAGACGATGCATTTGACTTCCTTTTCCATTGTCAACGTTAATATAATATCTAATAAAAGGTGAACATGTCAAGTGGTCTTACACACTGTTTTCTTCAACGTCTGCTTCCACAGTTTGCAAACTATTCAAGACTTACAGTTTAAGTTATCTCTCTGGACTGTATCAAGTCGAGTCTCAAAAATACAAGAAAATGCTGAGATCAGTAACAATGCACCTCCGGAGTCGTCTGTATTTCATGTATGTCGTTCAGCCGTGTGCTGTTGCAGTTTGCATGCAGATGAAATTATTTCTCTGTCTCACCAGCACACAAAGTCGTGCAAATGTGACACAGGACACCTGAAGAATTCTCAATCAAAATAATATTCGGTCCTGCAATCAGTTTGTCATCAGACTTCAAATGGAGCTCATAAAGAAGTGCTGCAGGATGAAGACCAGACTGGCTGATTCTCATTTCTCACTTTTCCTTCAAATCACAAACGAAACTGATGAAGACCTGAAGCAAGACGTTTATGAGACTCTGTGACTTTTAAAAAATTTTTTTTTAACAAATCATTAATATGTTGAAATATTTTAAGATATTAATGAAACTCTAGCACGTTCTGTTGAGCCCTGTGACGTCTGGAATGACAAATTCTAGTATATGTATTTAAACATGGTCACCAGATGTGCACATTTAAATACACAGATGAATCCTCAAAGTGAATTCAGGAACACTTTTAAAGCTACTTCAAATTTTGAGTTTTATTTATTTTTTCTCAAACAATGACATGCGACAGTTCCACACAACTCGTGATTTCACTCGTCTGCATGAATTCATGTGGTCACTGAAGCTAAAATCCAGCCTTTATGGAGTGAGTCCAACCTCGGCATGTGATAATCATGCATAAGAGACACCAGACTTCAGACGCTGGGAGCAGCCAGATTTGGCATAATTGTGATAAAAAGGAATCTTGGGTAGAAAAAGTTGCACTGCAGATTGCACGTTAAGGTTTTTGCCTTCTGGGAAGATAATCAGCCGTAAATGACGCTCGTTTCCAACGTTTCCAGCTAACAGGCTGATTAATCAGCCAAACTGAGCAGACTAATCAATCTACCTCTAGTGCTTTCCACGCTGGGCCTGAGAGCTATGTATAGTCTGCATCCTCCTCCTCCTCCTCTTCCTCCTTCTCCTCCTCCTCTTCTTCCTCCTTCTCCTCCACCAAATTAATTTCTTATTCCTCCTCCTCCCCCCTTCTTCTTCCTCATCCCCTCCTCCTCTTCTCCCTCCTTCTCCTCCTCCAACTTATTTTCTTCCTCCTCCTCCTCCTCTTCTTCCTCCACCTTGTCCTCCTCTTCCTCATTCCCCTCCTCCTCATTCTCTCCCCCCTTTTCTTCTTCCTTCTCCTCCTCCCCTTCTTTTGTTCCTTCTCCTTCTCCTCTTCTTAATTCTCCTCTTCATCCTTCTCTTCTTCCTTCTCTTTCTCCTCCTCCTTGTCCTCCTCTTTCTCATCCCCCTCTTCCTCTTCCTTCTCCTCCCTCCTCTTCTTCCTTCTCCTCTTCCTCATCCCCCTCCTCTTCCTCATCCCCCTCCTCCTTCTTCTCTTCCTCATCTTCCTCCTTCCCCTCCTCTCCCCCCCCCCCTCCCCCCCCCCCCTCCTCATCCTCCTTCTCTGTTCAGCAGTTTTTAAAGTAGTAGAGGTGGTAAGTAACAAAGTATTTATGCTTTATTTGTACGTCTGGCTACTTTTGACTTTCTCCATTTGAAGACAAATATCTGTACTTCACCTCCGTTTACGTTTTTCAAAATGACTCCTTCTTTGTTTTTAACCTCTGAGGTTGATCAGAAAGTAACAGTTATCCACACTGAAGCTGTCGTGGGTGATGAATCTAAGAGTAATTGTGTTACATGAATAATATCTATTGATATACAAGCATAAATATAGGAAATATAGGAGACTTGTAAATGTCCTTGTTTTGTGATATAAGATGATTAATCCAGAGAACAAATACACGTAAGTTAAACCATTTGAACCTGCTTCATGACTCCATTCATGGTGATCAGCACTCAGACATTCACGGTGCGAGGTAAATGTACAAGTTAAAACACTCATCGAATAACAAAATCAGGGTCGTGATGCTACACCGGGTATGTTACACAACTTTCGTAGTGTTCTGGGCGTCCGTTTCAACGACAATGGCGCTCGAAGTCACTGAAAACACAACTTTTTAACAGCTCCCAAAGTGCGACTTTTCGACCTCTTTTCCGAAACGCTGTTACTGAGCATGAACAATAAGAACAAGGTTTTATCCAGAGTGTCATGACTCCCAGTCCGTATTCTCCTGGATCTTGACAGTCACCATCACAACAATCCAACTTGGTCGTCTGTCTGTGTATTCTTCATCGTTCATGTTTAGATTGTTCTTTGTGAAAATGAGCTATTGTTCATTGATTGAGGAGTAAGTAACGTCCTGCTATAATGAACAAAGTTGATGATTATTACATTCCTTGTATTAAAACTTCCAATTTAAAGAGAATTCTAAACGACAGGGGACAATAGGCTATTAACATGCCTCACTTTAGCTGCCATCATATAAAAGCTTGTGGAATATGGATTTCAATGCATAAAGTCCGCAGATATTAAGGATCAGGTTTCTTGATTTTCATCTTGTTTGAAGTTTTTTTTCTCCTTCTATGTTTCTTCAGAAAAATGATCCTACATGCCACTGATTTCCTGACAGAATTACCCAAGCAGGGAGATTGCAACTTTTCCATTTATAGCTGATTCTCAAACAGTTTTTTAAGCATTAAAGATCGTTTAATAGAGTAACGCAGGTGCGATACAGACTGTTATTAGGAATGGATTTTCTTCTTTTTAAGACAGTATGAATAAAACTTTCCCTTTATGCAACAAGATGTTTGGATGTTAAAACGTGAAGCCATCATGTTTATAGTTAAGACTCTGTGATGAACGACGGGCCTTTCCTGAACATTTGAGCATTAAAAGTCTTCTTACATTTGAGAACGAACCGTCAAGAGAAAACAAAACTTGAGGATGATTTTAAAGTGACTTTTTCTTCTGGGACTCCAGACTTTGGTTGACTTGGTGTGTTTTCAGCTGGAATTATACCATTTGAGTGTATTTGAAAATATACATGTTTTTATCATGTTTGTGCATGGAAGAACTATTGATTAAAAAAAATAAAAAATACAGAAAAACATTACTGAAGTTTTAATTTAAATGCAGCAAACTGCATATAAAAGTGATCGTTTCCTCTCTGAACTGACCATGAGTTGGATGTTTTGGTTTTTCATTAAACTAACTAGCAGTTTTTCTTTCAGTATATTTGAGAAGTTGAGAAAAGCCTGCTGATCTGATGAGTCAAACCTTTACGAAGCAGGTTTAACCTCGAATTTAGAAGTAATTCAAACTGAAGTGTCGGACTGATGGTAACATGAACTATGTAACTAAGCAGACATGTCCAACCTCATAATAATTAGAAATCTACAGTATGCTATTTATGAGAAAATAAAGAATTAACTGAGCCAAGAAATGAATACTCTCACAAAACCATCCAAAAAGTTTAAAAAATGTTGTATTCATATTAAAAATGTAATTAATTGAATGAAGACAGCAGCGACAGTTCTTGAGGCCGAAAAAGAAGGTAAAACTACTAATTATTTCATTAAAACACATATTTTCCAAAGTGAAATCATTACACACACTTTACTGTGTTACTGAAGTTTTACTTCAACCTACTCCTTTTCGAATTGTATGTACAGTATATTACTTTCTTTTTATTTTTTATTTTATTTTTTATTTTTTTGCATTGTACAAATTCGAAATAAATACTACTACTACTACTACTGTCTTACTGTGTGAAGGTTTGGAAAAATTACTCCAAAAACAGCCAATATGTACGTTATAGAAATGAGCAATAACTCAATAAACAATGTTGAGAACACACAAATCCACTGTTTTTATTCTATTTTCTTTTTTTTCCAACAACAAACTTAAAAAGTACATAATACACTCACACAAAACATCAGGAAGTCCTGCAATCAGTCAACATCTAAAACTAAAGTGTGAGACAGAGAGTTTCTAGTGGTTTAAATAATATTACACGGATCAACCTGCGTTCAACCAGCATCCTGGTTTTCTATATTGATACCCTGAATCCAGCACTCAACATGAAATAAACCTTTCATATCTGCATCAGACCTGTCTACAAAGGCCCTGGCAGAGATCATTTAAAATGCAAAGAGCTCCAGTCGTGGCGATGCACAGCGGTGCAGCTCGGTGCAGGAAGCCCCTCCTCTCGGAAAGGACAAAGAAAAGAATGATACGAAACAGAGAAGGAAAAAAAAAAAACAAAAAAAAAAACAAAACCCTGAAATCTGACTCATTTTTTACTGTATGAAAGTTTTGCAAGGTCGTTTGGAGAGTGGCGTTAACACAATACCTGAATACAGATTTGTTTCCTTGTTCTACAAGTCACGGCGAGCCGAGTCTTTAAGCGATCATTATTACCATACAAATAGACAGATCTATTTAACAACCCCCTTTTTATCGCATAACACTTATTCTTTAGTGTTGCTCCCTGAAAGGCACTGAAATGCGTCTCTCCCCCCCTCTAACTCTCTCTCTCTCTCTCTCTCTTTCTTTTTTTGCAGGGAAATCGTCTCCGGGTTGATAAAGGCTCAGAGCAATAGAAGAAGCAAGGCTGACATCTTCTTAAGAGATGATAGGAGAGCCAAATCAAATAGGATGGAGCAGTCACTCTTTTCACAGATAGGTAGCTCATTTCTGGTGGCTGAGAGTTTGCATCCCTAGTGGCGCTCTGCCTGGGAAAGATAGCTCGCTCGGACTCCATTCATTATTTCATTCCCTGCCTCCTCCTTTCACATCTTAGCTACTTCTTTCTTTCTCTCTCTCTCTCTTTCTTTTTTTTTTTTTTTTTGTGCTTTAATGGGTTGCCTATTTTCCTCCAAGTGTTGATGGCGATCTTGGAATTTAGATTTGGAGACAAAATGTTTAATCACAGGCGTTTTTCATTTGTGAAGAAGAGGCAAAAATCAATTATTTCTATTAGACAATGCTGATTGGAAATGAATGGAAGTGGTCGCGTTTTGAAACAAAGGCTCCACAGAGACGGAGATAAGTGTCTTCAGTCTGCCCCCCCCCCCCCCCCCCCCCCCCATGAGATGTGATGTGTGGTTTGGCTTAATAAGCAGTTTGCAAACATTTGACATTAAATCCAAGAAGGTTTACTATACTGATACAAACGCAGGGAAATAATTCATGATAACAAGGCCCAGTAATTGTAGTGCAGAAATAACATTATCACAAAGAGTGAGTGTGAAGCTGTGACCATGTTTCTTGCATGACAAATGTACAACGCAGAACATTAGAATATAATGGAAAAGTTCATTATTCTATCAACTATTGAACACGAACGCTTAAAGAATTACACAACATCTTTTGCTGTGATGTCAGAAAACAAAAAGAAAACCGGCGATTTAATGAATTATCATCATATTTTTACATGTGATTTTTCATCCCCGACATTTGAAGTGGCGCCTTTGCAACATAACTTTTCCAGATGGCGGAAACTTTCCCCGCACACTATTTACTGTCACACTTAATGAATTAGTGAGATACTCAGCCTGCCACTTTGCTATCATGTCCCCTTCAACATTCTCTGCAAATCCCATTGAAAATTATTTATAAAAATTAACTTCTCTTGCAAGAGAGCTCATTGAAAAGAAGAATTACATGACAGATAAAACGCTTTATCGCCAGTGAAAGACGAGACAATGTACGTCGAGAAATTGGGAAGATGGCAGACACAATGAATATTAAGTGCCTAAGAATCTCAAGCTGCTGACTAAATTGAAACAGTATATCCTGAGGGGGCCAAGGTTTCCAAATTGCTAATTACTGCCTCTGAAAGGGGGCCGTTTCTGATATGTTTGCTTGTGAAAGGCTGCCGCTTAATGAAGCAGTGGCTCAAGTTTTTTCTTTCTTTCTTTTTTTTTTTTAATATTCCCACTCTCCGGCTTTCAGGGCTCTCTCCGGACTTCCCTCCCAGGCCAGAACAATGGCGGGCCCTGGAGCCCAGCTTCCCCACAGGCCCCGGCGAGCGGAGGCCGGGGGCTGAGCACTGAGGGAGCCGCTCGGCGCACTGAAATATGGCGGCGACAGATAAGGTGGCAGCGGCACTGAGAGGCCCTCTCCCATGGGCCCAAGGGGAAATTTGCAGTTATTAAGAGGAAGATGAGAGCGATTAAATGGCTTTTGTACTCATTTTCACAGACTTTTCTCTTCTTCTTCTTCTTCATTTTTTTTTTTTTATTATTTGGGCTGCCTTCATCTGATAGATGAAAGAAGTGGTAAATGACTTTTTTTTTTTGTGCTTCATTCAGAAACAACACCAGCTTTCAAAGACAATTCATTATTACCGAGAGCTGTCACACATCATAAAACACTTATTAGTTCAGCATTGTTTTAAAAGGTATGGGGAGCAATAGGCATTAGAGTAATCTGTAATCTGCAACCAGGGTAATTACAAATTTAACATGGTTTCAGATTTTGTTTGAAGAAGTTAACGGAATGTTACATCGACTCCTCAAGCCTTAATGGGGGAGATATAATCACAGGAACATTTGTAGAATTCTGTGCAATCCATTTATAGGGAATTGGAATGGATACTTGTAATCAAGTACAATTATTGGTAGATTGTTCGAACTGTACTCATCTCAAAAACTTACCAAAGCAGTGGTTACTTTTTTAATACATTTCAGTTGCATCCCATAGCCTCCATTCAATCCCACTGACCTGTGAAAAATAAAAAAAGACAAATTCTTACAAGTCTAGTTTGTTAATAGATTAATTTAATATGTATGAAAACCTTTGCGCTGCTCGTGATTGTGTTTGTTTTAACACACTTGAGAGCAAGGGGGTGAATCAGCTCAGCTTTGAAATTGTATTTTCTGGGACTATATTATCACATTTTTTTCGATCAGTTTGTTGTTTTGCCATCAATCTATGGCAAATGCAAGTAATAATGCTTGTAACACACTGATTCAAAAACTGCATTTGAACACTCCATGTGAAGTCCCAAGGTTTTATTCTTATTTGATCACCCACAAAATAAACACAATTGGAACCACAATGCTTTTGCATGTGCATGAAAATGAACATCCTTTACACGAGTTCTTAGAGAGTCAGGCCTAAAAACAAACTGTTTGCTGGAGACTCTCAAAATACCTAAATCTGCCTCCAGAGATTGATGGATGAATACTTCTCATGCGGCACATTATTTGGGAAGGCAACCGGCTTGGTGTAGTTTTAAATATATTTTTGGTTCAACTGTTATCGACTGTTCACCTGTCCAGGTAGGACACTGCTGTCGCATAGTCGGGAAGAATCAGCTTTCAACAAGCACTAAATTGGTTGGAGTGATGAAGAGGATGGCTGGATAGATGGATGAAACGTCATGAGTCCACCAAAATTACTATAAAAACACGGACTTAGTAGTCGACCAGCTCCAACATCTCTGATCAAATATCGCATCTTCCTGATTTGCAGTACAAACATCCGTGATGACAAATTTATCTTGGAAGATTTGGGAAATATGACATTTAAATTGCACAATAAGATGAACTTTAAATGTTCCATATGAGAGGCCTTCGTGGAATCCTATAAACTTAGATGACTGGATCTCTAACATTGAAGTACTCACCAGGTTGAACATCGTTCCAATGTCCACAACACATTGCTATTTTGTAATGTGGATACATTTTATGAAAATGTGTGCATGAACTTGAAGGCATATATTATACAGTTATTCAACAAATTCACATCGGTGTCAGACGTCCAACAAAATTGTATTCCAAGTGTATTTCAGCAAATCAAGCCTTGGTCCTGAAGTTCAATCAGTCTAAAAGTCCCTGTTGGGAGCTCTACTGAGAACAGGCTGTTTCTGTGTTTGTACAACGAGCTGTACAACGAGGAGACGTGGCTTTCTAATACCCTGCACTAATCTTTAGCTATGCTTTGTGGAAACACTGTTGTTCAACAATATCTGTTCAAACCAGAATCTAACTAAGAAGAAGAAGTTCCGGAAGAAGTTCAGACTCTGCGCCTGCAGCAGGACATTTCAGAACAGTTAGTTAAAATATTGTATTTGCATATTTAACTTTGGGGCGTATATGAAGTAGCTAATGCTAGCTCCTGCTAACTGTAAGGGTCACTGTTATGGCTTTTCATATTAAACTGAAATTATTCAGTATATCAGTAATCTTCTCAAGTTTCTATATACCTGTGGGAGGGTCAAAATGAGTATCCACTGCCAGAGGGAGTGGTGGTTTCCCTGCATGATGTCATGAAGGGAAAATCTCAGAATCTCCTGTAGAAACACAATTATTAAAAAAATTTTCAAGCAAGTGAGGCAAACAATAGACTTTGTTCACTGCTGCGCCCTCGAACACAGGCTATGGGGACATATATCACTGCTAGAAAATCATTAGAAAGTGAATTTCGCATCAAATGGGACCTTTAAATGCAAAAGTTGCATGAGATGAAACCATCATGTAGCAAGTAGAGCTTTTCTAAATCAAACTAACTACAGATATTAAATGTTTTCAGTGTTGGTTGACGTCAGGATAGAAAGATGCGGGGCAGACAAGTGGCTGAAATATCTCACCTCGTGCAGCCTGGTTTAAACCCTCCTCCTTATCGCACGCGGCCTCTGTGGCGACGGGATGTTTTGGGGGCGTTTCCCAGTCAGGTGCCCGCCGCTGATTGGTTGGCTCGCAGACCGGAAGTGCGTGCGCCATCCCAGCTGTGCGGAAAACAAAACAAGGCAGGCTGCGACATGGTGAGTGCCTCGACACCATTGTCTTCCTCTTTTTGCACTGCAGCATTTAGATGAGACACACACGGTGTTTCTGGGAGGGTTACCGAGCTGCTCGCTCCGCCGTTTGTTCACATTAAAGGGTCTATGTGTGTGTTTGTGTATGTAGTGTGTGCGTGTCCTTGCGCGCGCCTCACGTGTGAGCTGTTGTTATGTAACACAGGCTGCACTCAGCAGGCAGACTCTTCTGTCTGTCCCTGCTTTTGTCTGCCTGCAGCCTCCCAGCTGCTCTGGAACACCAGTAAATCTGATCAGAGCTGACAATTACACCGTTATGGTCACTCAGGAAGTCTCTTCTACCTGCTTGCTCCCAAATGAAGGTTGTCCTGCTGTTTCCAGGTAGAATATACACTGTTATGATCCTGGATGGGGACATTTCAGTATATATAAGCTTCGTAAGACTAATTTAGGTGTATTCTAGGTGAATTTTGAGGGAGTGTATTTTGTTCAATGTCATGAGATGACTGACTGTTACCTGGGGTTGGAATAATGAATTAGTAATAGTCATATGACAGTATTTTATGGATATTATGCAGTACTTGTATTTTTATGGATGTTTTGTTTTTAAGTAGATCGTTTTGCTCATCCACCACTTAATAATGAGAGAGCAATGGTTCTCACTTTCGCCTCACAGCGAGAATGTTATGATGGTAATACTGTCCGGGCCTTTTTGTTTTCAATTTGCATGTTATCCCTGTGTGTGTGTGTGTGTGTGTGTGTGTGTGTGTGTGTGTGTGTGTGTGTGTGTGTGTGTGTGTGTGTGTGTGTGTGTGTGTGTGTTCCTCCCTATGATCCAAAACATCCATATGAAGTTAATCGGTGACTCTGAGGCCCTGTCCACACGACAACGCTGTTTCATGTAACCGCATTGTTTTTGGCCGATCATCCACACAGGGCGGGTTTTAGAACCTGAAAATGTTTATTTATTTCTTTTTTTTAAGAGTGGGCACATTTTGAAGCGCCGCCTCAGTTTTGAGGTGTGCACGGGCAAGACACATAGACGATGTGAAGGTCATGATGTCATCACACCACCTCTCGACCAGATAACCCCCTCTGCGACGTCATAACAACAACAATGGCGGACTCCATGCTCCAGGCCGAGCTGCAGACGCTACTGATGTTAGTTGCTTTAATAAGGCGAGATGCTGGATACCTCCGTTTTTGGGGTATTTCTGTGACAGCATGAATATGCCAAATATAGGCGTGGTATATACACTACATTGTTTTGGGTAGTTTTCATGGTGTCACATGACGCCGATATTTCCCGTGTGGATGGGATAAAAGATCTATTGGTCTCGTGTAGACAGGCCTTAAATTGCCCCACGGTGTGAATGTGAGTGTGTGTGGTCTGTTTCTGTGGGTTTTTTTGTCACTTTTCATTTATTTCATATAATTACTGCCCTATATCTATTAGTTTTATATATTCTACTTCGCAGTTTTACCCAATTTTAAGTGACCACATTTGTTTTTTCCCCTGTTTTTCTTTTCAAACTAACAATAATGAGTTGATTAAAATCACAAAATGTATGAAAAACGCGCAGTGTGACATTGACAAAGGTCCTGGATGTGTTTGAATCAGGTGATTCAGCAGGATTTTAGAAACTCTTACAAAAATGCGGAAGCAAATATATCTTGTTTAGAGACAATTTTAAATGAAAAATTATGAAAGATGTGTATGTTGATCAGTTTTATTGTTTCTTTCATTAAAATTTCATTATAGATAAATGATACACATTAATAGTATTACTTTGATTTTACTTTTTCAACTTTAAAATCTCTTTATTCAAAATAACATAACGGTACACAACATGAAATAACATTAAATTATTTTATAAATTTCCAGAATACTGAAATTATATTAGGTGTCCTGTAAAATGTTAATGCAGTTTTAAAGTAACTAATACTTCACATAATAACAGAAAATGGTTATCTGTCAATAGTAATTTTAACACTGGGCTCTTTGCTTGTAATTATGTCCAGTCCAAGCAATATAATCGTTTATTACTTCATTATTCATCTTTCCACCTCTGATGAAGATATAAGAAATGTAGTCATAGAGCATTTTTATTCCAGCTTGGTCTTGTCTTGATTTTTTTTTAAAAATAACAACACAATCTCAAAAAGGGATTTGTGGCCTGAAGTTACACGCCTCCACGCTGCTTTGCCAATGCAGCTGTTCTTGTACAAAGTCAATGTACATGAAAAGTTTTACGACAGTTTGTAAACGGCCATAAAACAGGTTAAATGTAAATAATATATGCAACAGGCATGAAGCACTACTATTCAAGCAGCTATGCTTTTTTTTTTTTTTTTTTTAATCAATTATTCATTTAGATTAATATATTTTTATGAGCCCAGCTTCATAAATTGACCATTTTCATTTTGTAAACCCTCCAGGTTAGTCAGCTGCCATCCAGTGAGACAAAAACAAGACATTTAAAGGTGCCGTATGCAGAATTATAGTAATGCCACTTTTGTGCAGTCCCATGTCTTCAGTCCAGCTCTGTTGAATCTCTATTAAAGTCTTATTGAGTCTCAATAGTTTTGTTATTACCAAGAACTCCAGCCTCTGTTGTGTTTATGAGTAAATCCGCAGGATCAGATTAGATTCAGGATTTATGAGACTGGAAACCACAAAGACATCAATTGATTGATTGTTGTTTCCCTACAAAAGCTTTTTTCTAGATCTTAAGACAAGTAGGACTATGACATACTGCACTTTTAAAGTCACGCCCCTGGCTTTTGGAAACACTAAAGAATTTTATGATACTTCAGAAATTAAACAGCTATAATTGTAGATCACCCAATTTAAAATAGCGTGCATGTCTGGTGTGAGTCCGGGTCGGGGTTTGGAGGGATTTCTGTGTCGGGTTGGCGTTGTCTCCTTATGCACGAGTGGCTTTTCTTTGGCGTCCTGCCGATAATCCAAAAACAGGTTTTTAAGCCTCATTGTTTTGGGTGTATGTTTGTCTCTCTGTGTTTGTTGATGGCGGAAACGGTGCAACTGGTGATGTTCTGCTCAGTAGATGAACAATAAGAACAACGTTTGCCTCCAGTGTCATCACTCCCAGTCCATAGTCTCCTGGGACTTGGTGGTTTTATCGTTGATAGTCATGGTAATACCAGTCCAACGACCCGTGTTCAACATATCCAGGATCTGTCTCTGTTTCCTGGGTTGACTTATCCAGACAGGCGTGATCCTGATAACCGTTACTCCGAAGCAGGTTATCAACTCGCAGGCTCAACCCGGACCTATGTGCGCGCGTTCACATGAAAGAGGCGGAGTTTGCAGCGTCTGACCAATCACATACATGGAGAAACCCTGCAGAGCAGATTACTGAAGGAGCAGTTATTCTCTGAGAAGATGAGGAATTAAAACACATGCTCCAGGTTAAAAGCAATACTGTTGGCGTGTCCAAAGCCAAAACATTCCTGAATTGTTAATGCATGACTTGGTGAGATTATATGTTATTAATTAATCTGCCATGTAAACAGACGGCACTGTGATCACTCAGTTTCACTCTATTACAGCAGAAATGTGTCGTGCTGAAGTTCCTCTGATCTTCTTTTACTTTATATTTTCCATCCAGTTGTTATGAGGTTAGTTTCTCTTGTGTTTTGTGTTGGAATATTAATTCATCACCGCAATGACAGGAGTAGTTCTGCGCTCCATAAATTCATGTTTCTGCAGTTGTGTCAGGTGTGATCATTAACTTCATTATTCCAGATCAACCCTCGTGGAGATAAACAGACCTGGAACAAGTCAAGAACAAAAACATCCTTCAAAGCCTCAGTGACCAGGATTTATTTTATTATGTCAAAAAGATCGCCTTAAATTTAAATCTAATTTCTCCTCTCTGCTGCATCTCAGCGCTGAACCAATCATCATCATTCAAGAATGGGCAGGTCATTTTCCAGGACATCTGATTGGTCAAGAGGCGGAGCTATTACACTCATTGTGATCTTATCGAGAACATAACCTGCTCCGGAGCAGGTTAGACATTCAGCGTAATTTGCTGGGGTGATTTATCCCGGTGAAGAAGTGAGCAAGCGTTGTAGTACGTAAAACCCAGGGTTAATCCTTGAAGTTATATCGATAAGAGAAATTCAGTACAGGTCATCCTTGGTCATTTGTCCAAACGAATGTCTGTGTACTTCCATTCTTAATGCAGGGATGGCAACAGGAAAAGAAAATATTTCAGATGAAAGTTCTGTGGGTCTCGGGGGCCATCGGCCCCCATGAAGCTAAACTTTTTCAAGCAATTTCTACCGATTTCAAATCTATTTCAGCCCCATTTTGTAGAGCAACATAAGAAGAGCTGGAATAAATCTTACATGTTTAATGAAAATCAACTTCCACAGTCACGCTGATATCTGCTGATCAGTCAGATTATGAAGGTTTAAAATAAACCACTCTTTCTTCATTAAGTCCACATTTCTTCACATCATTAACTTGATGTTTCACAACTGTTTATCTTCAATGAGGAAGAATTCTGGTTTGTTCACTGCACAGTTTCTCAACACAGTGGTGCTCGTCTAAATGATGAGCTTAGTTCAGTCCTATCTAGAGAACAAGAGATGAATGTATTTCTTTTTGTTAAAATTTTCTTCGCAGCCAATCGCGGATCCGTTTACTAATTCTTTCTATTCATTTCCCGTTGTTAACGGGATGTTTGGTTTTGATACGATTTGATGCTACTGTAACTTTATCCTTGATGACTGACGATAGATATGAAATCTAGGAACCCCCCACCCCCACCCCAAAATCTTTTTCCGACAGATATAGACATTTCACAAAAATGACCAATTTGACTATCAAATCAGCAGAAAGTTGCCATCCCTGATAATGTTTGTTTACATAAAACCAGCAGTTTCTTATTCAGCCGTGGCTTCAGCACTGATGTTTTCTGCCTGGTGTCCTCGGTTTGCAGCACCATGATGGACGAGCTGGTGCAGGACCTGGTCTCGGCGCTGGAGCAGAGCTCGGAGCAGAGTAAGCTGGGCGAGCTGTGGGAGGAGATGGTCCTGAGCCCCCTGCAGCAGCGCCGTCAGGTCCGCCGCCGCAGAGGCCGCAAGCGCTTCCGCGAGTCCTCCCTCTATCCCACGGAGCACAGGCGGTGCTGGATCGAAGCGTCGGAGTCCAGCTTGGACGAGACCCGGGACTACAGAGAGAACTCCTCGTCGGCCTTCGCCGCCTCTGTGGCCACGTTCAGCGACTCTGACGAGATGACTGCGGCCAACCGATGGCCGTCACTCCTGAAGGGCCCCGTCCGGACCAGGCAGCCCTCCTGGCCCGAGTCGGACTCCTTCACCGAGAACAGTGCGGGCCGGCCACTCCGGAGGCGCAGGAAGGTGAAACGTATGACCTCCGATGTGACCATCAGGCTGCAGCAGAAGCTGAACCTGGGAGGAGTGGACCGGAAACGGAGGCACCGGCCAGCGAAGGTGCAGCAGCTGGCGGGATCCCAGAAGAGGTCCGGTGGGTGGATGGGAGCGGACCGACAGCCTGAAGGAGGCAGACGGATCGGCAAGAAGTGCTGGAAGAGGAAGAAGACCAAGGAACACAGAGAGGCTGCAGACGAGAACATGTCTGAAGGGTAAGACTACGTTTATCAGTAATACACTCATAATTCTATTTTCAACAGAAATTCATAACACGACAATGTGAGTAAGACTGTTACCGTCCTTCCCACGTCTCACTGTTTTGTTTGATACAGAGCCTCCTTAGGTCTTCTTTCAAACATACAAGTTCTCCACATGTTAAGTTTTTAACAAACCACCAAACAAAACACTTAGTTGATGATTTTCCTTTCTCTCACTCTGCTCCCGACCTTCTCTACTCTTACAAAACGCTGACATGACGTCAGAACTCCTGCGTCACATTTAACCCTCACATACATGTTGCTGTATATGTTTTTAGACCGTGGAAGGAAACCCTGAGAAAACATGCTCTGGAAGAACATGCAAACTAAACACCTCTTTCTATAACTTGAATTAATGAACATGTCTGCTTTGTTCCAGTTGATTATTCAACTCTATGATATGATTTCTAGTTTTTTATATCAAGCTAACACAGTCCCGGTCACAAACATTTGTTTGATGTTTGATATTTGATTCCAATTACAACATAAACGATGTTGAAACTGCAACGTTTCACCACTTCATGAAGACATTTGCACGTCTCTGATTTGATGGCAGCAACACATCGTGTAAAAAAAAAAGGTACAACTTATTCACTTTTCCTTTTCAACAACAGTCTGTAAACACAGGGACTCAGGAGACCAGAGTTTCACAGAGTCTGTGTCCGGTGCAGGATTTTGGCAGGTCGACTGTCCTGACTGTTTGTTCTGGAGTTTTTCATGGCGCTCCAACTGTTTTCTATGAAAGTTGTTGATAAGTTCAACACCCTGACTCTTCTACTGTGAAGCTGTGCTGTCGTGATGGCTTAGTATTTCTTGAATATGAAGGTCTTTTCTTAAAGAGACATCTGAACGTGTAGATATCTTTACCATTTGCATGGTGGTTTGGCGGCCGGATTGGAGCCTCTTGCGGGCCGGGTTTGGCCTGCGGGCCTGATGTTTGACCCCCCCCCCCTCCCCAGGTCTAGATAGATGGAGCTTCCTGCTAACACTGGACTGGACGGTCTCTCTCCTCTTTATCCTGCAGGACCTGCTGTCTGCGCTTTCCAAAAGAATTTAAACTTTTGCACGATACAGCTTTAGGTAGCATTTGCAGGATGCATGATGGCCTGTGTTCACAGACAATGATTCATGAAGTGTTTCTGAGCCCATGCAGTGATAGTCGGCCTCTTTTGAATTCCCGAGCAGCCAGCTTTGACTTGGAGCCTCGTCCTTTATACTCTTGCTCCTCTGATCTCCTAAAATGAGTTGTACCTCTCTGAAAAGCTCCTTTCACATTCATGTTTGTGACCCGTTGCCTCGTTAGTTCTTCTCCAGTGTCTTTGATTCCCGCAGTACTTTTCCTAACTGTTGTTTGCTGCCTGTGCTGTGGAATAAAAAATGAAGTAATATTTTCCAACAAATGGTGAATTGTCTGTTTTCACATCCGAAATGTTGTTTATGTTCGAACTCATTGCACTCCGCTCTGTTTATTTACATTTATTATTGCGTCCCAACTTTTGATTTATGTTTGTGCTCGTTTCAGTTTACACACACACACATCCTCATTTTTGTGGCGCAAACACAATGTTGTAATTAGATTAAGCTGTCTTCTCAAATACTCCCCAACACATTTTAATAATGTTCCCTACAAACAGTTCGTTCCTTGGTTGAAACATAATGAGTGCAGTTGTGTAGGTGAGCGTTTTCCAGAATTACAGTGTTTGTGAAACCCAACCAGGCCTTCACTGCAACGCTAAGGAGTCAGGCTATCGTTTAGCTCAGCGTATTTGTATTAGGAACAACTATGAGATCATTATTTGTGTAAAATAAGCATTTCGGTTCGGTTTAATTTTCACTTGTGCAAATAGACAAATGTTAACCGGGGCATTGTTTCAAATACCAGGATTAAAATCATACTGCAAAAAGGGAGCTCAAGCTCTGAAAGCCCTTCTTACCCTTTAAATGGAAAGTTACCAAGGCAGTTAAACCCATAACATAAAAGTCACGGGCATAACTACTATCAGACAGAAGCAATTAAACAAGGCGACATTTAAGATGATCTATACTGCCTGTCTTCATCCAGCCACTTGTCAATATTCAGCATGTCCTCAACTAAACCAGAAAAAAAAAAAAAAAAGAAGAAGTATCACAATCACGCCACTCCACTTTAAAGTATTGAGTTGACATTAAAAATGAATGATAGAGGCTCTTCATCCTCATCTTCAAGAGCTGAAATGATCATCAGGGAGGGATCTTTGATAGTTCCGCCTCAGGCATCTGCCAGCTCATTATTTCCTTTCGAGAAATATTGTCACAAATAAATAAGTGAGTTGGTGTGGTATTGATTTGTTTTGAAATGAATTCCTGTCTTGGGCTGGGTAATTAAGGCTGCGCCCGTCCCAGAGTCCCTCACTGCGACCTCCTGTGTGGCGTTTTATTTAGCCAAACTAAACGTGGCTGTAAGTGGCAGCAGAGAGGGACGTTAAGGTAATACAGTCAGGTAAACATCGCGGAGTGTGTGTGTGTGTGTGTGTGTGTGTGTGTGTGTGTGTGTGTGTGTGTGTGTGTGTGTGTGTGCGTGCTGGGGGGTGCGTGCGTAGCTCTGTCATTAAATACTTCTCTATAAATAACAAACTGAACTTCACTTTGCGCTGTTGACTTGTTTGTTTGGTTGCAAAAAACAATAAGATAAAAAAATATATATTATGTTTATCTTTTCAATTGAACCCAAATTGAAGAAGCACCTTTTCAGCTTTCATTTAAGTGTTTCAGCGTGACCTCAAAGGTCCGTGCTCTGCTCAGCTGCACTCGCCTAAACAACGTTTGTGAAGCATAAAATATGATATAATATTCGGCAGGTTGTATCAGGGAACTTTGGAGTACGAGCACTCTGTGTCGTATCAGATCCTATACCTGGTACTGGTGTCGGTGCATCCTTATACGCTTTTATATTGAAAGGTTATTTTATCCACATGAAGCCACATGAGTGCAAAACTGTGTGTATTTTTTTAAACCTGCTCCCAGAGTTGATTAATCTAAAAACACTTGCCCAGTCAGCATTTTCCTCCTCATGTATTTTACCCTTAACCTATCTGCTGCCTATTTCTGTGATGCAGTGCCACTACAGGCCTGGTATTAACACCACAGTGTTCTCAGCAGTTTTGTGTGGACAGACACATTTCTTAAACATTTTTGAACGTGTGTGGAGGAGCTCTAATTCCCGTACAATTGCCAGAGAGCACTCCCCTTTCTGTTCTGCTTGACTCGACCACAGTGCAGCACGCTGAGAAGTAGGATTGGTTCAGTCACCCGTCCACCAATTAACCTCATAAGCATTTGTTTGGACTGTGGGAGGAAACTGGAGAAAACCCATGCATGCATAGGAAGAACATGCAAACTCTACACAAAACGGCCGGGCCGGTATTTGAACCGTGATCTTCTCGCTGTGAGGCGACAGCTGCTGATGCTAATCGTGCTAAGGCGTATCTGACATCGTTTATCCAGAGACTTTGCGATCCCATCCAGTCTGAAAAGTAAAAATTCAGATGCAAAATCTGTTTTCACTTTACTTTGTTGACGGTAAAGGTTTTGCTATGTTAATAAAATGAGATGAGTCTGAATGCATCGTGCAAATTTATGATAGTTCCCTCAGTCTTCATTTAAATTTCAATCACCTGTTTTAGTGACGTTTCGAGTTAAGACGCCTCATTTCTGTGTTTTCGCTTCAGAAAAGTTTCACGTTTACACAGCGGTTTGAAAACGATGTCCTTTTACATGGAAATAAGAGAAACGGCAGAAACGCTGAAAACATTGTGCTGTGCATGTTGAGCCACGAGTGGGCGCTGTTGTTTGTTTTTGTAATGAAACCACACACACATGCATGCAGAGAACCATACGCTATACTCATTAAAAATGGTGAAAACACGGACATTCAAAAGGACAGAGGACCAAGTTGGATTGTTGTTACAGTAGCGGTCAGTCAGATTAAATTCTTTCAGATTAAAGGATCGGATTGGCTCGTTTATGTGAACACTGAATAAAATAATTGGAATATTGAGCCAGTTTATACGTACCAAAATGTGACCGGGTTAATTTCAGTGGATCAATCCCATAAGGCTTTGCAACGTTTGGAATCTGTGGCATGCGCAGCGAATCCTAGAGCCTCGCTCCTAGTGCTAGTCCTAGTGCTCACCAAGTCATTAAGATCCATTTCTTAGTCAAGAGCATTTATTATGAGCTCATCTTTTTGGGGTGGTCCATAATATATGAAGGGACTCCATTTTCCAGGGGGACCCCCTGGAAAATGCAGTCCATTTTCCATATACCATACTCCCTGGAGATCTGGAAATAACCAGAGTTGTTTTGTTTGTGGTGCTTGTTTTTTCATTATATTTGAAACTGCGACATCAAATCTACCTTCTCTTGGTCAAAGTAGAATCAGGGAGAGACTAGCACGGGACGCTTTGGTGCTCGATGTGGCAGGGATTCTGCTGCTGCACACCCCACCTCCCACATGTCTGTGTTTTTGTTTTAAACACCGACGTGTGTACGTGGTCACGCCCTGACGTTAGGTGGACTGACGTCACGGGCATACGCACAAAGCTCCGACTGTTGGAAATAACCCGATGAACTCTTTATGTGGAGCATAATCAGACAAAAACCAGGATTACACCACCTCCTCCGATCCGATCAAAAGTTCAGTTGGATTGTGCAAATATGATCCAATTGAAGTGTTTATAAGGTGCAAATTTAATCAGGTTAATTTTGGTCCATGTAACCACAGCTATTGACTGTCAACTATAAAACTACCAAGTCCCAGGAGAAGATGGAATATTGTTCTTATTGTCCATCTACTGAGCATGTGCAGAACAACTATTTACTACAACCATGGTGTACCGTCTTTGTGTTTTGGAAAAGCTGTGTTTTCAGTGGCTCTGAGCTCCGTTGTTGTGTGAACAGACACCCAAAACACAATCAAAGTTTTCCGTTTTCACCAGGAAGAGCTGTCGTATAAAAGGGGCCTTACTTAACAGAAACATTTACCCTTGAGCCCAAAGACCTGAGGGGTCGCACTTTCTCGCATACTGTGAACATGTTCAGGTGCAAGACAATAAGATACTAATAAAAATATTTTCAAATCAACCCTAAAACCCTTCTTTGCCTCAACCAGCTTTACAATTGGATTAACACGCCACACCTTCAATGTTAACTCTTTAGGTAGCGATACTAAAGCACAGTTCCTGAGGTTGTTGGGGATATGAAATGATGTTTTCAGTTATTAAGAACAACGATCAGTTACATCGTACAATTTGGCTCTTTTTGTGGCCGTTTTTCAGATCCCTTGTCTAATTTTCAGTCCTGCTCTTTGACAGTTCATTTCGCTCTCTTTTTTGACAGTAAAGAATATGTGAGAAGAAGACATTTGAGGTAACCCATTATTGAACAGACAGAGAGAGCGAGAGAGAGAGACAGAGAGAGCGAGAGAGAGAGAGAGAGAGAGAGCGAGAGAGAGAGAGAGAGAGGGCTTTACATCTTCCCGTTTAATTTGTGCTGACCTCCCTAGCCCCTAAACGGTACTTGTTTTCTTACTTTATGGAAAAATCAATAGCCGTTCTGACAGAAAACAGCTCCGGAGAAGAAATAAATGGGAGTGCCATGGCACGCTGTCAATCATTTCTCACTTACACAACGCCATCGCCGTTGATTGCTGCTCAGTAGACTGCCACACTGTACTGAGGGCTGAACAATCTAATGGTTAAGCCCTGACGGTGGCAAAGGATATGAACAAATGGCAGCAGTGATGAGAGGTTGACAGTGGTACAACAGCAATATTTATACTCTGACAGCATACGCTCCATTTGATGTCAGACACAGATGCCATTGTTGAAATGCCTTTTGAGCCACTTGGATTTTTTTCTTTTTTTTCGGTCTCTGTTCATTCCTTGAGCCTTTTTTCTTTTCCCACATAGAGTGTCTGGTCTCGTGCAATGCGCCTCTCCTCAAGGTCACTCCCCTTCTGTGCACACTGAGCTTTGCCTTCAGCCACCCGAGTGTGAGGAGAGCAGATGTTGGAAGCTCCAGTTGGGCTCCACATCCTTGATTAGACCTGGCCCAGCCTGCTGGCACTGAGGCCACCTGGCACCCAGGCTGGCCCGGCAAGCAGGCCTCACCTGTGGGTAGCCGCCATCCTGAGCTCAGCCTCCGTCTCCAGCTGGGCGCCGCTTCTGGTGATGTTGATTTCAACCCTGCCGTGGAGACAAAACTCAAGCGCTTTTCTCACACTCGGCTTTATCGTGCTGTAATTTATATTTTGCAAACTCTATGAGGAGTTTTTTTTTTGGGGGGGGGGGGGGGGGGGGGGGGGGGCAGTGTGCAGCATTTGCCCAAGTTAATTTTCATAAAGCTCTGAGACTAATCCAATTACTGCAGCTCAGGGAGGGTGGGATAACCTTATAATCAGACACCCATGGAAGAGGGCATGGATTTGGGTTTGGGCGGCTTGTTTGAAGAGCCCACAGATCCATTGTTATCAGCACTTTGCCCCCCTCCGACTCTGCCTCTTCTTTATTCCTCTGCAGAATGAGCCCAGGCTCAATAAATGGCGGCTTGCCTGTAATCTCTGTGCAAACTGCTCTGCCTCTCCCAGGAGCTGGGGATTATATCCTAATGATTAGTGCTCATCTGGATACTGTGTTTTGCTTCACCTCTTCAGCTTGTATAGAGACAATAGGGCCATGCGGGGAGTGCAGTTCATCCCCAAACACTGGGAGGCACTTTTTGTTTTTGCCCTTGTCTCCACATTTATTTTGTCACAATATTCCGAGGGTCATAGGTTTAGCTTGTGTCAAATTTATCGGATTTATCGTGGACCAGTTTGGGATTTTTAAGAAAGTTTTAAACAAACTTTTCAAGAAAATTACAACCGACCTTATTAAGAAAATCTAAACAGCTTCTGCAGCAAAATGTTTGAAGTCTTTTTGACACAGTTGGCTTGCATTAGGCCATGTTTTGAGATCTCGTTTGGTGAACTCACACAAACGAGAAAATTTGAGTCGTTAAGCAACATGCTTGCGCGCATTTGTTCCGATCTTTGCCTCGTCATACCATATAATATATATACAACAAAAAGATTCTTATTTTGATTCTGATATCTTGAAAAGTGGCTTGAATATCAACTAATACCAGAATATACCATCTGGGACCACTAGATGTCACTGTATTCAACAGAATGCTGCTACAGTACCAACAAAAAACCAAGCAAGCTCAAGCCTAAAACAAACAGCAGAAGGTAAATGTTAAAATGTGCAAATGTGCAAAAATAAACGAAAGAAAGATCGAAGTGTCTAACGAAAGTCGTGAAGGGTAGTGCAAACAGAAAATGTTAACGTGGTGAAAAAAACAAACAAAGAAGGTTAATCATGAGTTAAAAGCACGACGGCAAAGGATTCTTGAACAGCAGCTGAAGACCGAGGATCATCCACGGTGCAGTTACGCCTGTGCGCAGACAAATAAGTGCGATATGTATGTTCTTTATTTCCCCTCTTCAAGATGCATTTTTGACATTATGCGACTTGTAATTATGAAAATGAGGTAAATTTGGTTTCCAGGACTTATTTCTGTCAACGCTCTCCATATTTCAACCATTTCCAAATAAACTCGCTCGAAAACAGAAGCACATAATAGCACATGTTGGGTTTCAGTGAGATATTTTCATTCTGTGAGAGTAGAAGGTGTAGTCTGAACTGAGAAACTGGTGGGAAAGGTGCGGCTGTGTCTCAGTTGGTAGAGTCGCTCATCTTTTAATCCTGAGGCTGGTCGTTCCCTCAATCCTTCTCACCTTAACCACGTGTCGAAGTGGAAATACATCGAAGCTCTACTTCTTCCAGCGGTGTGTCTGCATGGCAGCTCTCACTATTTGTGTGTGAGTGAATCACGTAAAGCTTGTTGGAGCCATGAAGTCGATTCATCATATATATTTTCACTTTATGACACACTCCCTTCTCTCTCTTGCTCTTTGTTTCCTATTGAGTGAGCGGAACGTGGTGTTCTGTAAAGATTTGCCTGCTGCATGTGGCGAGTTTAAGTGTTTGTCAACTTTTCTCCACAAAGGTCACGGCAGAGGAAAGAAGTGTTTCTTTTGGTCCTGAGAAAAATGGGCATCTCAATTATTTATGGCATTAATTAGGCAGTACTTAATGGAAACGGTCTCACATCGACTGTGTGGAGCTCCAAGCGACATCACATTACAACCTTTAATACGGATAAATACTTAATGGCCGCCTCTAATTAATTGTTTATGCCTGTGATTCTTTTTCAAACTTTGTACAAAATTCCTCCAGTGAGAGGGAATCGCATTTGCTTTCACTTGGAAACAGAGGGCGTCTCCATGCTCATCCGTCTTATTGAAAAGCTTGTGGCATGACACATAAAAGCAAAATGGCAGGTATTGCTTATTGTGGGACTTGTGGCTATATGCTAGTGGTGATGTACGCTCCAGACGACATATCCAGAGGTGGGGTGCAGCTGAGGAGAGGCCTGGGGATTGAGTCTGGTGGGGGGGTGGAGGGGGACAGACTCTGGTGGGGGTGGGGAGTCCGGGGCGACTCTGCGAGGCCAAACATCTTCCACATTCCCCGGAGAGGCCCTCTCCCACTCACATCTGCTTCTCTTGGATGTTCGGGGAGACGATACAGGACCATCTGGCCGGGTGAGACAGGCGGGCTGGATGGACGCTTTCCGCATCCTGCCGTCACTGATGGGCCTCCGCAATATGGCAAAGCATCGTATCAGCGCATTACTGACCCTCCAGCTTTCTCCTACAAGCAAGGTCAGCGCTGATAAACAGGAACCAGAATGCAAGGCGCTTTCATTTCATGCTGCGAACAGCAGTTTCAGGAGAACGTTCTCATTAATGTTTTAACGTTCCTAATATGCAGCGTTTCATGTGTAAAAGGCCTAGTATGTAAATAAGGCAATGAGTCATTTCAGTTCAGTTGGGAAGGGATTCAAACCCTGGTTCGGCTCGGGGGGTAGTGATTCAGTCACATGACATACTTAGTTGAGCTGAAAATTTAATGATCTCATTTATGTTGTGAAAACAGTCCTGCGATGTAGCATTTTTCTCCCACTAATGTATAAAACTTAGAAAGAAAGATTTGTTTTAGAGATCTTTTCATGTTCATAAAAGTAACACTACAGTAACAAATTACAAATACATGACTGTAATGAAGTACTACCTTTGGATGCTTACTTGTAATTAAGTACACCTTAAATGATCCACTTTACTACTTTATAAGTCATAGATCAAAGCTCCATATGCCCACAATTTCAATTCATAATCAAACCCTTTGATCTGCGTGCTTTAGCCAATAACCTTTAACAGTGAATTGGTTTCATTTTTATTTTCTTCATGTGTTTTAAATTAAGACACGCTGTACTAGTAATTGAATCAAGTCCCAGCTATTTATTTAATGTGTAATTGAATGCAATGTAAGCGACGTAACATTGTGTTTTTCAGCATTCATTCCACTTCTGCAAATTGGATCGGCTCATAAGTGTTTAAGCTGGTGCTTGTTGTGATCGTGATGAAGAAACGTATCACTCAGCGGGTTCTGACCAGTTTTCAGGAGAAGATTTTAGTGCTTTCATTCCTCTCTGGTCACCTCGGACAGGATTTTACTTGTATGTCTCTCATGACAGATATCTCGATGATATATAGAAAATTCTATCTGACATCAGAGAAACAGAGCATTGCACCCATATACCAGTCGTTAATGTGGTTAGTAAGGACTTCTGAGGTCCAATCGCAGGCAAGATTCATCAGTGTGCTTCACTTTTGTAACTTGCACAGTCAAAACACTGTGGTAATGAATTCAAATGAGCAGGTGTTCAAATTGCTTTACATTTATTGAAATCACAGTCTTGTATGCTTCACCAGCTCCTCGTCCTCTGTCTTCATCCCCCCCCCCCCCCCCCCCCCCCCCCCTCCTTCCTTGACCTTGAACTGTCTGGAGGTCCCAGTCTGAGGCGGCCGAGGTGTGAGGAAGGCAGAGGAACCCGGGGTGACTTGGACGAGGGTGTGGAGAGAGTGTGACCCGGGTTGAGGTTCCCCCTCCACCTCCGGGGGATGGGTGGAGGAGCGGCGACGGAGCGGGCCGGTGCAGCAGATGTCGGCCAGTTGTTGCAAGGAAGCTTGACGTCTGCGGGCCGCTCTGCGTGTGCGGCACACCCAGAGGGAGGGGCGGGCAGGGGGAGTGTGTTTCGCTCTGCTGTCATCCTCCACAACGCAGGCCAGATTAGATTGGAGCTGACAGCGGAGGATATTCAATTAGATTGTTCATGTCACTCAGTGGCTTCGATCAGAGTCTCTCCTGATGCCTTTGTGTTTGCTATCGCGACGAGGGAGAACACAGCACGCTCTGTCTTTTTGTGTCATTTCCATTTATGTCGACCTCTACCTCCGGACTTCTTCATTATCCTTATTATTGAACGCTACACCTTGAATATTGACATTACGGGGGCATGTATATCTTTTGATTTACATTGTTCACTTTTCAGATACTATAACATTGCCTGACCTAAAGAACTGATCAGGTCTGAAATGACAAATCAAAACGGAGTTCTCTACCCTGAAATGTCACTGATATTAAAGTCGGTGCAATTTCTTTTTTTCTCTCTCTCCTTGCAGGGAAACCAGCAGCACCTGCAGCAGTGATCCTGGTCTGTTCACCAATGATGAAGGAAGACAAGGTATTAACAGAGCTAACGTGTCTCAAACTGCTGTGCGAGAAGGCTGCTAATTTGTACACTTCATGTAATGTCTGTATTGTGTAAAGGAAGATGAGGAGCTGTCAGATCCGGACACTGAGGGAACGCCGGGGCTGGAGATACAATGGGATGGTTGCTGGGCACCCAGGCGACTCTAATAAGACGTTGTCATGTCGTGTTAATGAGCGCTGAAGCCTTTGCTAATCTCATTAGCCGTGGTGGGGCCAGGCGGCCTCTGATTTAACAGTTGTCACTACACCTTGACTGTGAGAGGCATGGTTCCTGTGCACGCCTTGCTGAGTGACAGGTCTGAGAGGGGCTCGCCGTCTGGGGACGAGACCGCCGGCGTCTGGCGCTGCGTGCTTCAAAGAGGAGTTCACCTGGAAAATGGAACTCTCAGGCCCTCGTTCACACATGTGGTGTTTTCTTACAATCACTTCTTGCAGAACTAATGTTTTAGTTTGCCCTTAAAACAGGCCGTCCTCTGAAATGCAATGATTTTGAACAGCAGCAAAAAAAGTCACCTCTGCTATAATGTGTGCAAACACATCCAGCACATTTAGATTAACTATCATACATACTGTACATACTTTAAAAAAACATATCCAAACATACAATGGTTTTTACTTTTCTAAGACATTTGACAAGTTGTTTATAGTCGTAGGTTCACTGTGTGAGTTTACTTTGACTTGTTCCCCATATTATCTAATACAGAGAGGTTTTTAAAATCTGGACTAAGTTTCTTTATGAAGGCATCAGAAAGCTTTAACATCCGTAGGAATCTGGCGGTCAACGGGATGCTGTTTTATTTTTTTATTTTTTTGTTTGTTTTTAGTTCAACTTCAGCTTTATTGTGATACATCCATCACAAAAGATTTTTCCCTGCACAGTTAAATTCTTTCTGCTGTCCACAGAGAATGTCAACATTAAAATAGCATTTAAAAAGATCATGTAAAACACTTTGTACAATATGTAAACAAAAGATTACGTGTTTATATACAGATAGGGTAGCAAGAGTAATCAGAGCAGTATGAATATTGTGCAGTCCATTGTGTGCCAAAGTGTTGTATTAGTGAGGTAGTGTGTGACTCCTGTCAGCTGTTCAGGAGTCTGATGGCAGTGAGGAAGAAGGACTTTTTATAAGAAAGTCATGATCAAGAGAAATAGTGCAGGATGAATCAATTCACGTCATGGTAACAAACATTTTTAAATGTGAATTTATTGTAATCAAAAAGCCAAAAAGCCTCTTACTTGCACAAGAGTTACACCAATGACTTCCTGTGACTTCCAACAGCTGCAAACAATAATATTTTATAATATGAAAAACATGAATAAATCCGGCGGTCAGTGTGTGAGAGTAGTTTTAAACTCCTCCAACGCTTTGAAAAGTCCTGATCCAATATAAGCTTCCTAATAAAAGCAGAGCTTCGGTACCAACGCAGCACCTCCTGCCTCGTCTCTGTGTGCAGGCGATGACGAGCAGAGCGACTGGTTCTTCGACAGCGACTGTGGCGTAGGGTCGGGCGTGGCCGGCCTGCTGCCCGGCTGGGACTCTGACAGCCAGCTCTCACTGGAGGATAACCGGACCCTGCCCACCTTCCTGCAGCCCACCCGGCCCGCCTACAGAGGTTGTACACGTGGATCATATTTCTGTTAAACATACTGTAAAGTTAGATATGCCTACAGTAACATACATACAGAAAACATTGAAGAGCGCATTATTTATTATCCTCTTCATAAAAGCCCTATCGTGCCGGTGTTGTGTACTTTCTCCTGCTCCGCCTTTACTCACTGAATATCTCTGGTGATCATTTTGCGGCGCGGAGAGATAAATGCTGTGTTTTGCACCGTTGCAGGATATCACTCACGTCTTAGACGGCTGCGCGGCTCCGCAGCCTGCTGCATCAGGAAGGATAGGAGGCGGATTCCCAGCAAGGTTAAAGAAAAAAACTTATATTTCCATCCTCACTAATCTTTTGCAGCGGAGGGAAAGTCTTTGTTCCTCACCGCCCGTCTTCTATCTGTCTCTGACAGGGCAACAGCAGGCCGGTGTTTGTGGAGAGGCTGAGACACTTTTCCCAAGATCCTTACCAGAGAGAGTACGATGGATATAAATCTCCTTCAAAAACATGATATTATTATTAATATATGTAGTAATTGTACTCTGTCTCCTGCCAGCTTTTGGCTGCCTCCTGTTGGAAAACGAGACCGAAGCCAGGTACAAAGTATTTCACAGCTTTATTATCTACACACATAGATTCTGTTGGTGAAACTATAACATCTAACTGCTATTGATGCTTTTCCTGTTCCAGTTGAACCCTTTGTGCCGATTACCAGTGTGTCCTATCGACCTGGTGCCCGAGAGCTCCCAGCCCAGATGCTCGTCCTCAGCCTTCAGAAACAGGTAGCT
Organism: Lipophrys pholis; assembly: GCF_963383615.2. NCBI lineage: Eukaryota > Metazoa > Chordata > Actinopteri > Blenniiformes > Blenniidae > Lipophrys > Lipophrys pholis. Next base: position 21,619,006 of record NC_137633.1, read on the forward strand.
CAAGCCAAATTTCAGTCAAACTCTCAAGGGCCTATTGGAGATACGCTTTACACTCGCCAATCAAGTATCAATATATGGATGTAAAAGTTGACTATGGGCTTCTTAATTCAAAGACTCGGGGCACAGGGCACAACCATCCGGAGTGATTTTAGTTAAGTTGATGCTTGTTGTCTTTGAATGGGTAATTAATAATTTATTTAGTGGGATGGTGTAGAGCACTATTGCTTTTAGAAATGATCAGCATTGTGGTGAAGGTTAGTGATTCTTAACATGTTTCAAAACTAGAAAAGGAAGATTAAATCATTAAGACTTTCTTGACTGTACACGGCTTCAAAAAGAGTTAAACCTGTAGAAAAGTCCATAAGACACATCTTTTTGAGAGTTTTAGTGATGTCAACACCTGGAAACTCCAATGAACCAACGGAGCAACTAACTTTTCCTTTCTACAGGCGAATCAGAGACACTGATTGACCGCAAATGTGTGTTTTTGGACTATAAGAGGAAACTGCAGTACCTAGAAAAACACACGCATCCATGACACAGAAAGACTGCAGGCCCGGAGATAAATTGAGGCCACGTGTACTTGACAACGTCACACATGAAAATGATTGTTTTTTGTTTTTGATTCAGAAAAGGTTTGCGTTTCCACGACTTGTTTCCATGGCAATGGCAGGGACGCTGAAAACAATGCCGTTTTCATGTTGGACCACTAGTGGGTGCTGTTGGTTGTTTTTGTCATGAAACTACATACACATGAGCAGAGAACAAAATGCTATAAGCATGGACAATGCGAGTATAGGGACATTCTAGTGGACAGACGACCAAGCTGGATCGTTTTCACGGGTGACTATCAACTATAAAACTCCCAAGAGAAAAGTATAAAAGTCCCAAGAGAATATGGACTGGGAGTCGTTGTTGTTATTGTCTATCTACTGAGCATGTGCAGAAGAACTTTTTACTACGGCTGTGGTGCGCATGACCAGTAGCACCGTCTCCACCACCTACATGTCCACTGAGTCGGAGTGTTTTCATAAAGTTCCGCCTTAGGATCCGTTTGCAAAAAGTTGCATTTTCAGTGCACCTGACCATCGTTGTGGTGTAAGACCCTGTCCGCATGAGCCAAAACCATCTTTTTTCTTCAAAAGTTTCCCGTCCAAATGGGATCGATGTAGTACATATGCCAGGCCTATTAGTGGTGCTGTAGCGCTGCCACAGAACTACACCAAAAACAGAGAAGAAGACACGGAGCATGAAAAAACTGAGAAATTGACAAATGTGACATCTTGCCTTATTAAACCAAATAGCATCAGTAGCTTCTGCGGCTCGATCTCGCAGGGTCATCGGATCGAGAGGTGGGGCGATGACATCATCATTTTCAGCAAATGTCCATCTTGCCTGTCCGCATTTCAAAGCCGATGCAGCATTTTGAAAATTTTTCCGCTCTGGATTTCGTTTAAAAAACAAAACACGAGAACGTTTACAGGCTCCTACATCGCCGCCCTGTGTGCTTGATTGGCCCGAAAAACGTTGCGGTTCCATGAAATGGCGTTGTGGTGTGGACGGGGCCTTCATGTATACGTTAAGTCTGAGCTGGACTGACAATATGAAGCTACAGCAGCGAGTTATGGAGAATTCAGAAACATTTAAAATCACAACTTTTCAAGGTCAGTCTTCCCAAATAGAGAAATACTTTGTGTTGACAGCGTTGAAATGCAGATTGAATTCCCGGCATTTCTGGGACTGCTCAAAAAACATAAAATGAAGGTTTATCCAAAAGATGTTTGTCAAAGCTTCACATTGCTCCCAGTCATCCCTGGAAGTGTTGGATCTGCATGGGGGACTATTGAGGAGGCGAGCAGCCCTCTTGGCCTCGAGACTGTGGGACTCCTCATTGTGTTGTTTCCACTCTGACTATTTATGGTGCATTCTTAATTTTGTTTCACACACGCTCCCTTTCCTGCCTCTCTCTTGGGTTATTTCACAGAGCGCTCCAGCGCTCCTTGATGAGGGGCAAAAACACGACGGCTATGAAAAGCCCCCGACTTCTTAGGGCTTTCTTTTCTAAACTGGCCCTTTCTTCTCCACCTGAAAGGTTCCTTCAGATTCCAGTTTAAGGCATTGTGAATACTAATTTCTGTCTATTAAAAAGCCCTCATATCCCTGCCATGCTCTCATTTGAATGGCAGACTCAAGGGAGACCTCTTAATTCCTTTATAGTGGGATTCAAGACCCTTCACTTCAAAAAGTATAAATCATACTCCCAAATGAACGAGGGAGAGAGGGGGGATTGACGAGAGGGGCTTCTGATGTGTCCCGTTGGACGGCACGAGCTGAATCTATCTCCCCAAGCTGCTCAAATCCACTCTCCAGTGAGATCGCGGCTTTGTCCTCACGACCCGGCTCTGCACACGCGACACCCAGTCTGCTACCCAAACTTCCTCCAAACACTCTCACACACAAACAGCGGTGCGCTGTGACCACGCAGAACGCTAAAACTGCTGAATGACCATGTTTGGTAACTTCCTTCAAAACGAACAATGACAAAGGATAATCGGGGAATACATCATTTATTAGTTATTAGTCATAAAGCCATTATAGTCCATCCATGCAGCAAGTGACAGTATGTCAGTATTTGATAGGCTCAATGTATCAATTCAGAGATTTTTTTTTTTAAGGTTAGAAATTAATAAAGAAATGTTGATTTTTTTAAGTTTTCACTTCAAAACTGAGGTTTTTACAAAAAAAATGCAAGTAAGTTAAATAAAACAAAGAAAAGACGAGACGTATCTTTTCACAGTTGACCGAAGTTGAGAGGTGACACTACATTCTAAGAGTGATGATACGTGCCCTACAGCGAGTTAAAACAGGTGTAACACATCAGTACCGTGGGCCAAGCAGGAGACTATAATCCGGTCCTCCAAACCATCAAGGAAATTGTGAAAATTTCCAAGAAAACTTTGATTTATTTTGTTTTAACACGGTTTTCTGAAGAGTAGCGAACACAACACAAGACAATGGTGAGACCAGAGCTGAGATATCAGTGACGCCGCTATGAAAGACAGCAACCTCGTTACTATCAAACCCGCTTCAAAGCCACGCTGTCAGGGAGAGTTTGTACAAACACCCATAATGCAACAGCTACAGGACAAGTCTTTCTTTTTCTTTTGACATTTCACTATGTTTAATACCAGGTTTCAAGAAAATTGTGTTAATGTTGAAATTGTCGACGTTTTCAGTATTAATTGTTTGGTTTTGCAAAAAATACAGCTTTTCTTCCAAAACGTATACTCTATATATACGCTACAACCAAGAAAAACTTTAAAGGTTATCATGGCACTGTTTTACCAGTCCGGCCCACACATTATGTTTTACGTGGCCACTGAACTAAAATGGGTTCGATATCCCTGAGTTAAAATGATGTCACTTCGTTTGTGATGAACATCTCAACTGCAGGATCAACACTGCAGCTCTGAGGATGGGTGGTCAATGTGCCTGTTCTGATGAAGAATTATTATATTCATAATAAACAAACTAAAATACAAAGTTACTGGCAGACTGACTATAAACTGAACATACCCGACGCAGCTTGGCCCGCTGGCCTTTCTGAGGCTTCTCGGCCTCCTCGCGAAGCAGTTTATGGCTTCCTCTTTCCCTGCAGTTCTTCAGTTCTTCATGCATGTCGTGCTGCTCTTTATCAAGAGAGCTGATTTTCAGTTGGTGGTTGTTGAGAGTTTTCAGACGCTTTGTTGCAACTCCCATCACATTTGTCGGTTTATTGTGGGAGCGCCACAAATATACTGTAAAACACAAGTAAATGTTGTTGTGGTCTTCAATCTCCCTCTCATTTCATTTACATCCAAAATTACATGGTTGTACTGGAAATACTTATGACTTCATAAAATGTACTTACATTCAAAGTCTGGAACACTTCATGAAGAATTTTCCCCTCTTCGGTTTCCGTTTCCAGACGCTGTGGTGGTAACGTCAAGTGTTGTCACTATAATCTGCAGCAAATATGTTTAATAAAATATTGACAATTTTTCACAGAAAATCGGCAACGCACTCATAGTAATTACACACTGATAATGAGCTTTTGATAATTCCCTTTCATGTGTCATGTAAGTTCACCAAATGTACTTTTTTCCATTCAACTCACAGTATTGATGTAAAGAAATAATGTGTAGAAGAATTATTTAGTACGGCCGTGGTGCCGGGGTGGTACAGGAGCAGCGTTTCAGAAGCCCCCCCCCCCCCACCCCCCGTTTCCAGAGATGAAGTTTGAGCGTTTTCAAAAAGTTACATTTTCAGTGGCCTTCTTGTCGTGTAAACGGACTTCTAAAACACAGCGAAGGTTTCGCGTTTTCACTTTCACTTTTCGCGTTGTCGTGTGAACTGGGCCTTAGATTTACAAAGATAGCTTTAAAAGCTTTTCGGACTGTGTCAGGACATTTCAGCACCTGGAGAAAACACAGAAATGCAAAGCGAGAACATGCAGACTCCATACAGGAAGTCCTCCTCTATCAATCATTCAATCAAACTTTATTTATAAAGTACTTTTCCGTGCAACGTCACTAAAGGAAGTGATCCACCATCATTCAGCTTTGCACTATGTACCAAATTTACATTTTGTTCAACAGGAAATGTCCACACTAACTGGGTTGTTCATTATTTAAAGGCCTGCCACTGTCACCGTCTCACTCCTGGCTCTTCAGAATAACTTCTTTTATTAATTTGTCTTCATTATTTTACATTAAAGCCCCTCCTCCTCCTCCTCCTCCTCCTCCTCCTCCTCATTGAAAATATCCCTCCTTTGGCTTTCTTTACAAATCTCCCTCTGTGAACAAGTGACTTTTGTTTTTGCTTTCAAACACCCTTGAGAGAAAAGTGTTTTCTCTGTCGGCGGCGTGCGAGCATTAATCTTTTATTGTTGCAGTGATATTGCATTAATAAAAGCTGTCATCTCTTGTTTGATGCCGGCTGACGGAGACAGTGGCATATTTGATACTAAGTGATAAAGACTGCGTACAGTGGCGCGCTGTTCACCCAGGATGCTCGGTGGGATTTGGCTGTAAACGCTCGGGGGCCGGCGGCCGCCTTAAAATGCACAACGGCCTCCCAGCTGAGCCGCTTTTATCTATTGACTTATTTATTTCTAAATGACACTCGCGCTGTGAGATAAATCATAGTCTTACGCCACCCCCTTCCCCGTTTTCATTTTAATTGTGAGATCACGGTGTCAGCAGTTAGTATATTGGTGTGAGTGGCCTATTGATTATTGATTTGGAGCTATTGATTATGTTCCCTGGAGACCCTAATCCTTTCTGATTCATTTGAATACCTCTATTAATCTTGAGATCCTGCTCACACCTGAAGCACCATGTACTCTAATGAAAATAGATGGGCGCTTTGTAGCCACAGCTTCTCCCTCCTCTTTTGATTTATTCTTTTTAATTGATATATTTGCTTTTGGATGTGGGCGCCAAAATTACAATTGACCCCGTGTCAGTGCTGTTTCACTCGGCACCCCGAGGGACCGCATTGAATTTAAAAGTGTCTCATATGACCTGAGAAATCCATCCTGGACACTTTTGTTTTGTTTTTTTCTCCAGTGTCCTTGTGTCTTTGATGGAATGCAGTTCTTCTCGGTCTCATCGCCTCTAAGTAAATCTTTATTCTCTCAGTGAATTTAAGCACAAACTGGTCGACATCTGTCAGGCTGTTCGAACGGATGAAGTAACAGATGCTGAATAATAACAGTTTTTACAGCGAGCCCTGTAGCAGGCTTGGAAAAAAAAAAAAGCCTGTGGTTTATGCTCTGAGATGAATGGTGGTGTTTTTCTCTGGTTAATGAGCCAACTGATGGTGTTCTCAGGTTTGATTAGCATTGCACTGAGTGGCTCAGTGGGCTCCTGACGGCCCCCCGAGTGCGTCGGCCCCCCGCGGGCAGAGCGGGGCCCCGAGCCGTCTCGGCCGCGCTGCAATCAGCGAAGAGATGGAGGGATGGACCGCCACACATTAACACCAAACGCATCAGGGTTTTACTTTTAATACCACGGGCGTGCCTCGTGAAATAATGCGACGTTTAAACGCGGATCGATTTTGGAATTAAAAAGTTAGTTTGCAAAGATTTACTGTGGGGAGTTCAATGCCTGAGCTCTTTATCAGGGGCGCAAATGGCTGGTTATGTGCTGTCCGACAGAGGTACGATTGAGGGATCGATAGGCGCGTGATTTACTAACTGGAGTACAGGTAATCAATAAGTATAAAAGTAAATGAAATATGCATTACGGGGATTTTATTAGAGAGGGGTAGCAGGGAGAGAATAACGGTCAGGCCATTTATTTTTATATCTATTGATTATACAACATAGAGACTTCGCTCAAAGCGTGCCCCGCGCGCCTCTCGACACCCAGCGCCTGCACGCCCGTCGCGTGATTTATGGGTGTGGAGGTCACGGACCACGCCGCCTGTTAAAAGGCTGGCCTGAGGGGGCCGCGCTGCAGCATGTGTCTGTTCGGGCTGCGAGCTTTATGTAGCCTGCAGTCCAAGATGAGTTAACAAGGAGCTCGTCTCCGCTGCTTGGCCGTCTGTCACGGCTTCACTCTTACAGCTTTATTGGCGTTTTCAACAGGGGCCTCGTGTCTAAACCCCTTTTAGGGATGCAGCGTGGGCTTCATATAGCTTTCAGAACGAGCGCTCGGCACGTTTTTGGATAAAAGAGTTGATCATACGAACCTCCATAAGACGAAGGAGCAGAAAGTGTCAACTTTGTATATAATGAAGCGCCTCATCACGTCTTCATGTTTTGTGAAAAATGTATGTACTGCAGATGATGCATGGAGATAAAATGCAGGATCATAATATATGTTTCAAGTGCGTCAGCTGCAGAGACCAAACTCCCGTTTACGCGACATTTTCAAGTGAAAAACAGAAAACTTGTGTTTTCGGTGTCCGTTTCAACGAAGACGGTTCTCAGAGCTGCTGGAAACGCAACTTTTTGAAAATGACTCTTGCAAGGTGGAATTTTTTTCCCTGGAAATGTGGCAAAAATGCTACTACTGTGCATCCACACCACGGCCATGATAGATGGTTCTTCTGCACATGCTCAGTAGATAGACAATGACAACTGCGTTTTCTTCAGAGTGTCCTGACTCCCAGTCCATACTCGCCTGGGACTTGCTAGTTTTATAGTTGACAGTCGCTGTAATAACAATCCAACTTGATCGTCTGTCAGTATGAATGTCCTTGTTCTCCCACTGTTAATGTTTATCGCGTATTGTTCTCTGCCAGCATGTGTGTGTGTGTGTGTGTGTGTCAGCTCATTACAAAAACAACTAGCAACACCCACCAACATGAAATCTACATTATCTTCAGTGTTTCTGCCGTTTCCACGTAAACAGACATCAATTTTGCAAATGCTGCAGTGTAAACGGGAAACTTTTTTGAAAACATAAATGTAGCCGACGGTGTCGTGGTTCGCGCTCTCACCTCGCGGTCTGAGCCGGGCTTTCTGTGTGGAGTCTGCATGTTCTCTCTTTGCAGCACAGTTCAGTTTTTAAATCTGACGGTGCTTCACGCTACACTGACTTCCTGCTCTGGGCTCTCGGTCCCGCCCCCCCCTGTACTCAAACACACAACCGTCACACGAGCTGAACCCAACCCCCTGGTGCTGGAGCAGACCTTGACCTTCACTCTAACTCTCACCAGTCAGAGCTATTAAGCTCGCGGAGGAGCTTTTCCTATTTCCGGGTTCCTGACATGTGACACGCGGGAGATGTGGAGCAGGTGTAGTTTGTTTATGTGCGGTCTGCAGTGACTCAGGCACAGCTTCTCCTCTGTGGTGAAAATATGCATTAATGAAGAAAAATTAATAAAGCACTCTGAGGGAACACGTAAACTGCTGAGTTTGCGAATGTGCAGAGGTTGCGTTTATCGACTTTTGTGAAATGACTGAATTTCTACATGTTTGTGTGGGCGAGGTGCTGCATCAACTCTGTGAGTAATGCACTTTTCTGTTCTTTGTTTATGTCCTACAGGCAGACTAATGTCACTTCAGGTCTGCTGTGCACGGGAGAGATGAGGAAGAGCCGGGAAGCTCCATTTGTCACCACTTCAGGTAACACAATCGACACGTTCACATATCCACTTTTGCGGCTCCGTGTCCAACACACGGCGATGGAAACGCGGCGGAAATACTTGGTACTTTATGCTGTTAGCGTCGCTATAGTTGGTCCATAATTCACAAGGATCTCTGATCATGTCAGCGAGCTGCAGGTTCATCACGACGTTAAGCCACAACTCTGTTCAATAAAGTTGTTCTGCAGCTTTTTAACCCTTTGATGCAAGAAATGGTTTTCATTATTCAGCTTTCCAGCCATTCCTTAATCAACGTTCCGTTTTACATTTTTAATCATAATATATCCTTTTATTTTTTTCTCCTATTGCTTATTAAATTTACATTTTTGAACACTACTTCCTTCTAATATGCAACATGGGTCAAACTTGACTTACTGAGTTTCTTCATGTAGTGTTTCTATGCTTTATCTTTGAAATTCATTTATTATATCACTGGACTGTTTAGTTTTTTTTTGCATATTTTGCAGTTCTCTTCTGTTTTAAAAATCGGTGCGTCAGCATTTGACTCACTGGTGTCACACAACTGCTAAGTTTACATTAAAAGTGTAAGCAGCGGGAGATGAAATGGCAGCGCTTCAGGATGAAGAGAAAGATGAATGGGTCAAAAGAAAAAAAAAAAGAGTTTACCAAGAGGAAATGGCTTCATCAGAGTAATGGACAACATTAGGGCTGAATGCATTTTTTTGTTGTGGAAAAACGGGTGAATTAAAGTTTGAAACTGTTGTGTTGCTCTTCCAGGCCGCCGTATTCATGATATTTGCAACTAAAGTAGAGTAACACAGTCAAGAGGAAAGATAAAATCAGGCACTAATAGCACAAATCATAAGTTAAAAGATTACAGTGTTTTTCTTAAGTTCATCTTAAATATAGTCTCATTAATGTTCAAGATTTATTCAGATAACAACTTGTTTTTAACTCACTGAGACAAAGGCTTGAACATGAAATGGTATTTTTGGTGATTCCACTTGAATTTACCATCATCACTTCATATTTAAATTGTCTAAAACTCACCAGAAGTTTACAATGTTCCCTGGGGTTTATCTTAACCCTTTAATTTCCTGCTCACTTGTTTGCAAGAGAAACCCTTGTGTCACTTGAGTTTGTTAGGAACTTCACTCAACCTCACTGAACCATAAAATCTGACCAGTTGGTGTGTTGGACACGTTTTCTTCTTTTTAATTAACATTACCGTTAATCGTCTGAAACAGCAAACATTTGCTTTGGAGCGTATTAAATAAAGTGGCTGTTAATCTTTTGAGTCTCCAAGTTTTCTGCATACAGAGAGACTGAATGTAACTAAAATGTTGATTTTAAAATAAAAACCCGTGAAGGTGCATGGAGGAAGAAAAAAAATCCCAACTATTTTATTTTTATGTGCCTTTCAGGACACCCAGATTCACCGTACGTAATGAACCACTTTTTGTGGTGTAAATATTGTTTTCTGAGCAGCGTGCTGGATTAACTCCAGGGAGAGTAGCGGTACTTGTTGCAGCGAATGGAGATAAAAATAAATACAGATAAAAATACTAAGTCACACAAGTTGCTAAAAATCTTTCATCATGTGAAAAATGTGATAAAATGCCATTTTCTATAGACATTTTGCATAATGCTTATAAAAATGTTGATGTTGATTGTTAATGGTTCTGCATGAGTGTTTACACGCAAACTACCGTTTAGCTAAACGCACCATATTGTGCAATATGACGATGAATTCTGTTCTAAATATCTGGGTGTTTAGTGAAATAAATGTTTTCTCCTTTCATTTGGACTTTTCTTTGGATTAAAAGAAAAAAACAAAACAAGTATTGAGTGGTTGACCGAGACAAAAGTTTCCATCCACATGTAGGCGCGTTGTTGTATGTGGAGCGTTTTGCGAGGCGCGATGTGGAGGCCGTCCTATTGGAGGAGGAAAGTGAGCAGCGCCGTGTGTTCAGACCATTGGAGCTGCCTCTTTTCATTACACTGATGGCTCGGGGCCTTGTGTCTTTCCCGGATTGAAATCTGAATTGGTTTGTCCACCTTCTCTTCTGCGTCCCGTCTCTCTGCTCCACTCCTGCAGCTGCTGTTTGTCATTTAAATAACGAATGCTGGTACTTCCCTGATTTAGTGAGGGGTGCAGGCCTCTGATGTATATTAATATTGCTGCACCGGCGCACTGTACCGGGGGTCCATCATTCATTTGGATAAAAGAGGAGGAATTTAAAAACAGCCACTGCTTTACTTGGATACGGATTGCATCCATTTATTGCACTGAGTGATGGAACGGCCGGCGACTCCGTCCTTCACCTCCACGGCACTGAACCACTTCCCATAAAAGTAAAAAAAAAAAGGATTCACCCCGTGGCCCCGGAGGACCCCTCATATTCGCCGGGCGGAACGAGGGGCATCCCTCAGTTTGTCAACAGGCCACTGCAGGAGCTGCGAGAACTCAGGATAAAAAAATGTTTTTTTCACGTAATTTTTTGCAAAGAACACAATTTCTGATCGCTAAACAGCTGACTTTAATTCAAATGTACTTTTTTGTGTATGACATGTCAGACGAGAGTCCCTGGTTGGCACATCCCCCCCTCAGCTCTGCTCAGTGTGTTTTCCTGCGTCGGGAGTCTAGTGCCCCTTGTCCGCCATGATTTATCATGCATCCCATGTTGTCCAATGTCAGTTTCTGCAGCTGCAACTGCGCCGTATAAATCTTTACTTTGGCAGGCTGCTGCACCATGTCTCTCCTCAGCAATCTCGGCGGCGTCACAAGACGCACATTCACCCTGACAAGCTCTCACGCCGCGCGTGTAAAAATTTTGGTTTGCCGCCACTCCGACCGCGGAATCAGATTCAGTGATTTACTGAGCGGGAGTTGCTTCCTGGTAAACATCTTGTTTGCATGAAGAGATTGTTTACCGCGCTTGACGGAGAGAGAGAGGGAGAGAGAGAGCGAGCGAGAGCGCAGCGCTCGCATTGCTCTTAGTGAACACGACAGCTGAGTCTTGGCGTTAGCCAGAGGAAGTGGATTGTTGTATGTGTTAGTGGTTGATTTGAAACTCTGTAATCAGGAGTGAAAATGGTCTGCAGCTGAAGGTATCCTCCGGGGCTCCGCGGGGAATTACCCAGCCTGGTACCCAGCTGTTGCTTTGTCTTCTTTCCTCACCCTTTTAGCACCTCCGCGGCAGTGCTGGAGCTAGTTGTGAAGAAAAGAGAGAGGAGAAAAAAAAAGAAGAAACAACAACTTATCAGGCCAGGTATCTGTTTGGATTAGGTGACCGCTCCATTTCTCAGCCTTAAATTGACCATTTTCTACTTTTCTCACCACCATCAATCCAGATGTCCAACTCCTCCAACAGGTACTGACTTCAGACTGAACAAAGGACGACGTCTTTATGTTTTAAAGAAGAAATATTAGGAAAGTACAGATGGCTATGTGTACACTGTTCTTCTGGAGCTCATCCGCTGCAGAGTGCGATGATGGTTTGACACAACATTTGCACTTTCCAAATAGTTTGTTGCACATTTCTGTTAGGGACGAGTGTTTTATTTTGCACCTTTATCGTAGTCGTCCGTGCACAATATACTAAATGCAGAAAAACTGGAGTGAATTGCGATAAATCGTGTTTTCAATGCACAATGCAATTTAAATACATTAAATCATTGATTCACCAAAATTGTACAATTAACTAATGAAAGAGTTCAGCGTTATTTGGAAGAACAAATCTCAAGGACAACGACTTTAGTATCATCCACATAAGTGTTTGTATTCATAGTAAATCCTATCGTTATCACTTTACCCAAAAACTTAGCGCATATTGCATGTTCACTGATCGCAGCCTGAGTTTCTTTAATTTCCTTATTCCTGTTGGTTCTTTTCTATTTCATGTTCAACCTCAGACCAAAACACCTGTATCAGTAAAGTTATGCCAGTAAGTCAGAATTGGCTGTTATCTTGTCATTAACATCAGAAACAAGAATATCCGTCGTTGCCTAGTTCTATAAAGAACATCATTATGGCCCTCTAATACTGTTAAGATAAGTAGTTTTGACTTGCAACTTAGCGAGTGTCAAAGTAGTGTTACTGCTCACAGTCTCCCGTAATGCCCTCTATGGTTGTGTCTTTAAAGAAGCTGTTGAATTTAAGTAATGACACTTTTATACAGCAGGTGGCAGTAGTGAGTCACTGCACTCGATTTTGAATTTCTCACTTGTCCGTTTGTTTGATTTTCACTTAGTGATTACCAGGAGCTCCAGCCTCTGCTGTGTTTACTCTTCAACAAGTTTCAATCACAAGGCCAAAGTCCCAAAATCACAAAGTTTAGATCATGTGAAATTGTTTTGAAGTTTAATTAACTGCTGTTTTTGGTTTGTCCGCTTGGGGTCGCACGGTTCCAGTAAAAGTGGAGTTCAGAATTAAAAGCTGAGCCGCAGATGCAGCAATGCTCATAGGAGTGAGCTCAGTGACACATAATCGCTCGCGAAACAGCATTGGAATCAAAACTATACAATGGAAGACATTTTTGTAAAAAAAATGAACATTTCAGAATCATGTTTTCTGTAAATAAGCAGAATTTTGCAGAACATTTTTGCAAGGATTTTTTAAGATGCGTATTATTTCTTCAGGGAATTGTTTACATTTTGTAAAAGATAAACAACAGAAGTGCCTTTTTGTTATTTTAGAAGTTGTAATGTTCTAATTTTGCTGGTCGAGTTCGTCACATCGGATTCTCTAGACGATAAGATGCACCTGAGGTTAAGTTGTTTGTTTCCTGAAGAGGGAGGAAGAACATGAAAGCTGCTCTCCTATACGTCTCCTCTACCTTTGTAGATGTAACGGAACCATTTGTTCCAGAACCTTCTAAGAATTTGTTCCTCAGCTTTCAGCACACGATTCTTTGGTTTCTCCATTTCAATAACAAATCTTTAGTCGACCTTAGTTTCTCACTCACTCTGAACTCTTCCTGCTGCTCTGTTTTTAGTTTATGATGCACATTTTAATATTAAAATTTTTTAATTCTGCTGTTTGGCTTTTTTCTTTTGACCTTTACGGTCACCAGTCAAATATGGTAATAATGTTGGGGTTTCTTTTGGTGATCATGAAGCAGGATTCTGTTGTCATACAGTGACATCTAGTGGTCCTAGATGGTATTTAGAAGTGTAATTTGATATATAATTTGCGGCTTCTTATAAGTCACATGACCAACACAACTGAAAAAAGTACAATTTATAATTCAGAAAATACAGTAGATCTAAGTAGATTGAATTGTTATGTGGCCCTGAGTTTGACTTACATGTTGGAATAATAGGGTGGAGTTATTTATTTATTTATTTATTTATTTATTTATTTATTATCTATCTATCTATCTATCTATATATATATATATATATATATAATATATTATTATTATTATTATTATTATTTATTTTTTTGCTTCTTTTTAAAAAAAAATTGAACTAAACCTTTAAAGGTACGAGCCTGAACTCAGCCTGTTTTAGTTCATGTTTAGCTGGATAACTTGTTTTAGGCCTCATTTTCAGATGAAAACCCAAAACTCAGAGTCACTGAAAATGTAACTTTTTGAAAACAGTCTGACTCCATCAGTGTGTAAGTGGAGTAAAATGCAACTTTTTGGAAATGTGCAGATGACGTTAACACTGCTACCATCACAGTTTTATCATCGTAAATAGTTGCACATGCTCAGTAGCTGGACAGAGTGTCATGACTCCCAGTCCACATTCTCCTGGGACTTGATAGTTCTATAGTTTATAATCACCGTAATAACAATCCAACTTGGCCGTCTGTCTATGAATCTACCGTTGTTAATGTTTCTAACGTATTTTTCTCTGCGTGCACGTGGGTGTGGTTTTATTACAAAAACAAGTAGCAGCACCCGCGAGTGGCCCAACATGAAAGCTACGTTGTTTTCAGTGTTTCTACTGTTGCCGTGTAAATGCGAAACTTTTCTGAAACCATGCGTCTTCACTGGGAGCGTTGTCATGTAAACGGGGCCTCTGACGGGTCAAGTGTTGTGCGAGATCGTCATGTAGTCACTAACAGGCGGGTGCCCATGTGGCGGCCGGCGGGCCCCGCGCTGGGCTCTCAGCCTCGCTCCCCTCCGTCGCCGTGTGTCTCCTTGCCCAAGCAAGACGGCTGCGTGACAGATCACCTGCGTCGGAGGCCCGCCGTGTTCCTGCCCGGCGGTCCGGCCCCCTCTCATTAATGCCCAGGCTGGTGCGAGGGCCGTATGGCAGCACAAGACAAATAACGCTACCACTCAGCCATCACTTCTGCTGACAGAAATGCAGCCCACCGCACTATTTCGCCCTCTCCGGCTCCACTCCACACCCTGCTCTTGTCCTTCAAACCCCCCTCCTCCTCCTCCTCTTCCTCCTCCTCCTCCTCCTCCTCAACCCGTCTCCTCCATTTCCACCTGCACCTGCCTGCTCTGCTCCTCCGAACTTTCAATGCAGGTTTTTTTTTTTTTTTTTCGGAAACCCACCCGGCAGTGTAACCGCTCTAATCGTTCTCTGTTTCCTCTTTATGCAGGCAGATTTGTTTTGAGTCCGTCAGGTACCTTCGACTCGCTTGTGTGCAAACCTTCTCAGCAGGCGGTCTATTTTTTTCAGTTGTGAAGAGTAGTGTGCGTGTGCGTGTGTGTGTGTCTGTGTGTGTGTGTGTGTGTGTGCGTGTAGGAAGGAGGGCGAGCAGGAGAGAGAGAGAAACACAAAGGGTAATCATTAAAGAGCTATTCAGCCCTGTTCATTTAAGTGTGGGAATCAGCAGGCCCATTACTGTCAATGTGTAATTAGCTGATTAATAAACAGGGGGAAGGGGAGTGCTCCAGGAAGGCCTGTAATGATTGTTTTTAGAGAGCATCACATGAGAGCTTATTAAGATGGTAAGACGCTTCCATTCAACTTCCCATTATCACCGCCATAAACGTACCAAGTGTACGCAGGAAAACCTTTGCACTGCCATGTCTTTGTTGACCTTGATGTTAAATCAGGTGAGTGTTTATATTCCTTTACAGAGGAATTCAATTACTCATTATTTAAGAATTATATCGTGCCTAAGTAATGCATGAAAATGATTTATAAGCTATGGATTTGAGATCAAACCGACATAAAAGTGATTCGACATTATATTTACCCCTCCTTGCTTTCAGACGTGTCTGACTGGAGGGACGTGACATTGAACTTGTTTCTCATGGTTAAACTCTTTAAGTGGTCTTTTTTAACTGTATGTTTTCATGCACTAATGCATAAATAGTCAAGTTTTTCATACGTGCACTGTAGACTTGGCCTTTTTTTATACTTTACTTCCTAACTAGGAATCAAACCTGGATCCTCACACGTGAGGTTAAATCTAAACCCAGAATGGGATCTGAAGGGACCGTTAAGGCCCCAACATACTCCCATAAGAACAAGATGGAAGTTCGGCTGCTGCCGTCAACCAGCTGGCGAAAAGATTTTGTTCGGCAGGACAGTTCATACTCAGAGAAGGACCTGGGCGAACTCGCAGGCCACGCCCCCTCACAACAAGCCACGCCTTCTCACCGCAGCCAGACGTCTGTCCGCTTATTTCTCGTTTCAAAAGTTTTCAGGAATACATTTTGCTGAACTATTTCAGTAATAAAAGAGAAGGTTTGTTTCCGAGCCGCGACGTTGCGTTCAGGGGCATCACGTAAACTCCGAGCCGTGCTACGTGCTCTGGAGCGTCGGGGCTCACACAGTAGCGAGGCTACATGCTAAACATGACTAAAATATGAGTGATATAGTCATTAGCAAGCTGGAACGTGTGTACACGGCACACAGCTCTGTCGCGGAATGCTGAACAATGCTAAACAAGACAAATCTGACCAGCCACACAAGAGTCTGCGAACCACACTGCAGAACTTCGACAACATACTTCAGCCCGGACAGTTGGCGAAGCCCAACTAAATTTAATGTTGCAGAAGGAGCTGGGCGAAGAAAATGACGCCATTTGTTTGGCAAGACCCTGGAGTTTTTGTGAAAATATAGACATGTTGATCCCATATGCTCTAAGCAACAATAAAGAAAAACTTCAAATTTATTTCAGCACTATTTCATTTTTTTAGCTGCACGTGGTCCCTGAACTAAGATGTGTTTCACTCCTCTGATCTGAGATCACACACAATTAAACTTTGTATTTTCATTTATATAGCACTTTTAAAGTGAAGTGAACTAAGTAATTTGACAGAAAAACTGCAGTGATCCGTCTCTGTGAGAGAAGAAATTTAGTTAAAAAAACTTTTTTTTTAACCAATGATATATGAACAAATCAAAGAACTACTCAAGAATAATGAATGATCACATTTAATAAGTGCAACTGGTAATTTAAAGATTGAAGGCGTGTCAACCATAATCTAAATAAAAAAAGGGAACAGCACGAGGTAAAAACTGAGTTAAAAAATTGTATTAATTAACAAACCCTAATATAACGTCATATACTTTAACTTTTGCTCCTAAATAAGTTTTATCCTTCATACTTGCACTTTTACTAACGCCTGTAGTCGAGTGCTTTAATGTTTATTTAACAAAGGCTTGATTAAAGCACACATTTTACAGCAGAATTGAGTGCAAATGTAATAAAGACAAATTACATTTATGAATACAAAGCAAGGGTTCAGCTGTTTATATAAAAGTGTATCTGACTTTTTACAGTAAAATCTTACAACCCTACATTCCTACAGTCCATCATTCTGTCAACAGTTACTAAAGTACGATAGATCGGTCTGAGTTTAGAGTTAATTGGCGGAGATTAATTATCAATAAATGAGAGCACATTTCAGTTTATACATAAATAAAATATTAACGCGGTTTCTTTACCTCGGTGCATTTCGATGTGAGCAGAAACAATATGTAAGAAACATAAACACATGGATCAGTCATACAAGACAATACCAAATGAAGCAGTAAGTAAAATAAAGAATTTCCTGTTTCTGTATGAATGAAAAATATGTAGAAACCTCAGAAATATTCATCAGTTCTTTTAAAAACAACCTTTTTTGACCTTGATGCAGGATATGAGTTTGTATCTGCTGCACACACACACACACACACACACACACACACACACACACACACACACACACACACACACACACACACACACACACACACACACACACACACGCCCTGCTGCTTCGTCGTATTTGTCAAAGATGAAAACCTCTGAATTTTGATGGAGCCCTTTATGTTTAACCCAAGTGTTTTGGTCGAACCTCAGCAACGGTTAGTCATCATTCCCTCAAGAAATATTAATCAATTATCTTGCCCGCCGGATCAGTTTGGGGGAGAAGTCATCTGGAAAGAGGCACAAGCAGATATCAGGAGAACGAGCAACAGCACATGCCAGTGAATGCTGTAATGCCTAATCCTTTGAGACAGCCCAGAGCCACAATGTCACTTCTAGTTCCCTCGTCCTCTGCTGTTCCACTGCCTGCCCAGCCTCTTGTGTGACCGCCACTAACTTTTGTTTTTGGTGGGGTGGTGGTGGGGGTGGGGGTGGGGGTTTATTTATCAAAGTGAAGTAGGAAAAGCAGGAAAGCATGTTATTTGTTTCAGAGTTCTCTGTCTTCTGTGAAAATTGCTTCTCTTTCCCTCACGAAAGCCTTAAAGGTGAGCGAGATCCGGAGAGGAGAGGATGGTTGAACAGGAAGGTGGTCAGTGAGATGTGAAGTGTGATGAATTGAGTGGAAAACATGCAGCTTCTTGCACTGTGTAACCAGAACGGGGGTGGAGGGGGGGGGGTTAAGCCATAGGAGCTGCACAGATTGGCCTTTTAATAACCATGTCCTCAAGTCATATGGGGCTAAATTGGATTTGGCTCACATGACTAAAACCTCATTAATATTTAACTTATTAGCAGAGAATTGCTTCAAAGTTTTATTTTAATATACCTTAAGCGCGGGCTGACCTGTGAGTTGTGGTCTGAATTGTAATTTTTCTTTTTCTCCCTTACCGTGCAGCGTTCAACCCGTTTCACGTGGATCAGCAGAGAGGAGACGCACACGGAGCTGCTAATGCCTCCAACCAGGAGCCGGCGGGACCAAATCCAGCCGGTTCACAGGCCTAGAAGTTTGTCTTCACCCGGCAGCGGGGGTGGGGGGGATGCCAGGACCCCTGAACGAGGCCCGACACGTCTTTCAGACTGTGACGAAAGGAAAGCTGCTGTGCCGTTAAATGAACAGGCCCACTGCACAAAGTTTACGCAGAAGAAGAAGAAGAAGAAGGAGGGAAAAAAATAAAAAATACAAAGCACATCATTACTCTTCAAATCAGCATGTTACTGCGAGATCCACTCCTTCCAGGTAGTATGTTAAGCATGACAAATGTTAATGCAATCAAGCCTTGTTAATCCCTCCACCGTCTCCTCGAGGAAGACGGCGGCTTCAAGAGGCTCTTGGTCTGACTCGAGACTTGGCAGCTCCCCCTGTTTCCACACGCAGTCTCGGGGCCACCTGCTACCACACAATCCAGCCATTATGCCCGCTCCGGTGGCGCGGGCGTTTGTCAGCAGGAACACAGGGACGGCGGTCAGGTGAGGCGAGACGGCGGCCGGGCCGGAGGGAGTCGGCTCCACTTCAGGGCGGCGGGCGGGCGGCGGGCGGGCGACGAGCGCGCAGCATCCGAGATGGCGGAGCATCACCGTGTTGAGCTACCACATGCTGCTGCAGGGTTCAGAGAGGCGACCGCCGGTGGAGCCTCACAAAGTACAGGCCTCCTATTAGCATGGATTTGAAAAGCTGCAGTCGCTACAAAGCTGCTCATTAGCACAACACAGAGGGCGCGTCGTCGCGCCTCTCAGAGGGCCGCCTCTGTTCTCTCCAGGTTAGCTCCTATATTCAAATTCCCCCCGAACGTATTTAAAGTTCAACGCCGGCTGTAAGTCTGTTTGAACGGGCAGAAAGTGGACGGACGCCAGCAGAGAGGAGGTGGAGGAGAGAGGCGCGAAGAGTCCTCCCCTGTATTTTCACCTACCCTTGGGGTGTACATTTCCCCGGCTCCCTCAGCATCAGATGCATTAAAAGATCAATGGCGGCGTACAGTGAGATCAAACACAGCCGCTCTGACCGAGCTGGTAAACAAGCAGATTCTTTTAGACAAATGTATACAGGATGAGACTCTCACAGGGTTTGAACCACATCGCACAACCCCGGCAGCAAATATGGTTTTTAATATTCTAAGATATTATTTCTTGTGATCCATAGACAATAAAAAAAAAAAGCACGTAACCCTTTGAGCTCCATCATATCAGTTAATTTGATTATAATCTGCAACTTTAACTGTTACACGTCCGGTTTGTCACTACTTGAATGCTCATCCCACCACTTAATGGAGAACCCGTTCACACCTGGCGTTAACATGTGTTTCTGGTGATCCCATCTCATGTGGCAAACCCTAAAGACAAGTGTGAACAGGCACCAGAGTGCTTTCACTCAATGCGGTTCCCCAGGTGGTCAGGGACGCATCTTGACCACCTGGGCTTTGTGGTGAGAACAACACGCGTCGCAGATGCCTTCCTGAAATGCCCGCTACATGTGATCTGATGACCCGAAACACATGACTGCCTGGTGTAAACAGGCTTAAAGATCTGCAGAATGATGCTGCTAGAAAATATATTTACCATTCAAATGTTGACTTGAATGACGTTAGATAAGAAAAAAAAAACGTAAATCCAGAATAATCAAAGCCCGAAAAGCAGCAGATCTGCGCTTTAATGCAGAAAGACAAGGTGTCTTTTTAGTGAAATGAGCCACATGATCACCGGCTACATAACGCTCGTCTCCTCAAGACACTTTTGAGGCCGTATTCAGTGGAAGACTTGCGTTTGATAGAATGGGATTTGCCAATTAACGTGAGTTATATGTCTGCAATAATCCGTCTGAGGGAGCTTTATGTGATCATGTTGGAGAGGGATGACATTTATAAATGCTGTGTGTGCACCCCCAGTCAAAATGGATGCCTCACACAAGACATCCTGCCACAGGAATCAGTCAAAGTGTTGAGGCAGAGTGCCCTCCCCACCCCCAACCCCCCCACCCACCACCCACCACCTCTATAACCACCACCTGCTTCCCCTCCTGCAGCCTCACCAGGAGGTTCAGTCGGCTGTCGGCTCTTCGCAGGCCGGGATGCCGCATGTGTGTGTGTGTGTGTGTGTGTGTGTGTGTGTGTGTGTGTGTGTGTGTGTGTGTGTGTGTGTGTGTGTGTGTGTGTGTGTGTGTGTGTGTGTGTGTGTGTGTGTATACATATATATATAAAGATACCAAGCATTCAAGTTAAACAGTCATTAATGTTGAACTATAGAGATCAAAGCAAAATTGACCCGACTGACCCCCTGATCCCAAAGTGTTAATTCATATTATCACAAGACGAGTTCGTCCGTTACATCGTTCACTTAGTAAAAACAGACAATAATGCAAACAAAACCAAAATTCGTGTCGGCAAACTTTGTACAGTTTGTGCATCAGAAAGGCAAAAACGATTCACTTGAGATTTTGTCCTGTAAATGGGATCTTCGACTTTAAAGACAACCGTTTGCAGATTTTTACCCGAGTGTGGTTGTAATCATGATGACCTTTATAGTGAAAATATTTCAGCAGAAGGAGGAATGTTTAGACCTTTTGTGTGTGGGGGGGTTATCCTCCCATGACCCCTCAGCATATCGTACAGTGACGGGTTCTCCAGGACGTTTTTCTTGAACTTGCTGACGAGTATCGACTGCGTTGAGTTTTAATGGAGCGGCGTGCTGCTGCAGTTTGTGTCTCGGTGCCAGGGCATCGACAGCTTCAGGTACACTTCCATTAGCAGGAGGAGGGAAATCATTTAACTGCCACCGTGGTAATTAGCAGTCACTAAAACCATGTCTTAGCCAGACCTTATGCCCCAAAATGAATTTCCGATGGCGAGGAAACGCGGGGGATGGGGGAGGGTGGGGGTGGCATCCGTGCAACCAGTCAATTGTCCTGTTACAGTTAAGGAATCCGGCAGGCTAGTACCACTCATATTTCATCCCAGGTAAAGATTACCTGTCACACCCATGGGAGATGTATTGATCTGTTTTCCTTTTTCCGCCAGCAATCACCTGACAAAGGCACCTAGGAGGCGAGTGAATGAGTGATGCCTGGCCCGGCCGCCTCGCCGCGGCGGCTGCTAGTGTCCACTGATGGGTGGAGAGGTGATGAGGAAGAGTGCAGATAATGCAGTCATAAACTCTGTTTGAACCTCCTCTGTATGCATGCGGGGTGCCCCCCCCCCCCCCCCCCCCCCCCCCCTCCTTTGAGCCGCGGGGGTCGCAGGTCACCGGGGGAATTAGCTTCTTTTTTCTTTTTTTTTTGCGCCTCCTTTCTTGTCGGCGGCATTTGTTCCGGCGGCGTAGCGTGCGCTGATGACAGACACACATGCAAACGAGCCTCTCTGGTTTTCTGCTGACAAACGCATGTTGCGAGTCACCGAAGTTCAACTCACTTTGGATTTCAAAAGGCGATTCGGCGCCATGCGGCCTCGCGTGGACTCCTGTTGTCCTGCGACGGCCGCGAAACGAAAAACACATTTTCCATTGTTTCCTTGGCAGCTACGTATGTTTATATATTTGCCTTGTTCGGTGGAATGTCAGAGTTGATATTATCCATGAAGCCATGCATTCAAAGTGATTGCACTGTATAATACGTGTGGTATTTATGATGTGATAATTATACACCCATTAGTTGAGGATTTACGTCCGAGGACATTTTAAATTCAATTCCATGATAGATAGTGCCGTAGATATGTGTCTCTAATTTTTTACTATCATATTTTTTAATTTCATTTACAGGGATTTAAACATATCTCGCTGATATCAGGGTTCCAAGGCAGCTATCCACATTCGATATGTAATACAAACAGCATCTTATCTCCTCGGCTGTTATCTTTGTGTTTAATAGCAGCGGAGGCATGCCTAATTGCTTTGCAAATGATCTTAAAGAGGATTTACTCCGCCCTCAGAACGCCTGCACGTCACCAGACGTTACAATGGTAGAATTCAGTCGAACCCGCAGTGCAGCTTCCATGCAGTAGCTCTCATTACACTTCTGCCAAAACACATTTAAAGAAATAAGCTCAACGTGCACTGAGGTCAAGTTAGAGATAAACCTCTGTTTAGCAAGTTGTAGAAGTTGTTGTAGTTTCACTCGGATCATTTTTCAGATTTTGGAACGTCTTACCTTCGTGTCATTCGTGATGTTTTATTCATTTCTCCATGATAGGAACCTTAAGAGGAAGAAATGCAGTATTCATTCAATTCCAGTGTCAGATGTGTGTGCAATAAACACGTTTTGGTGATCAAGCTTGTGTGAAAGGTTTGTGTGGTCTCACATTTGTTCACATTATTTCCGAATCTATCAAACAAGGTTGTAGAAATTGAAATAAAAACTCTATAAAACAGGCCAGATTACTGAAGGTGTAGCATAGTTACGTACATCACAATAGTAGTTACGTCAAAAAAAGGGAAAGTTTTGAAGAATAAATATTCAGGTACATAGCGAGCACAAGTGGTTTGTGTAGTTTACAGTTGAAAAGTTTTCCTATTCAATACGTAGTTGTGACGGAGGAGAGAGAGCACGTGAATAAAATGTAATGGTAAAATGAATACGGTCTCCCTGCAGTCTAAACCTAAAGCAGCTTAACTTGAAAGTGGTCCGGGATGACTTGAGTTGCCTGAACTTAAAGTCCGTGTCCCTTCACATGACCATGGGACTCGGAGCCACTGACGGTGCACGTTTTAGAGAACGGCTCCCAAGGTGGAGCTTTTCGAAAGTGAAAACGGGAGAAAAGGCAATTATTATTTATTTGATTTGCTCCGTCGTGTCACGACTCCCAGTCCATATTCTCCTGGCACTTGGTGGTCGCCGTAATAACAATCCAATTTTCTTTATCTATCCAAACAAATGTCCATTTGCTACCAATGTTAATGTTTATAGCGTTTTGTTCTTTGCGCACATCTGTGTGTGGTTTCATTACAAAAACAACGGCACCCACAAACCACGTCGTTTTCAACATTTCTGCCTTTTCCATGTAGAGAGACAATCGTTTTAAACTTGTAAACGTGAAACTTTTCTTTAACCAAAACACAAAAATGAGTGTTTTTCACTTGAAACCTTGTGTAAACGGCCTCGACGCTAAAGTCTTAATCCTGTTTTTAATTTATTGTTGATCAAAGTTGCGTGAGATGTTTGTAAACTACCTTCTATTCCACTTAGATCAACTAAAGGAACCTCCAGTGAGCATCGCCCTGAGTGTTTATTGACGTATGACGGTTTTAAAAAGGTTTGTATGGCAAGATTCTTTTTTTTTTAAATTGAGTATATTACATTTTCCTGGAAGAGAAACTAATATAAGGAAGATGTTTTTAATATTGTTTCTTCCAATCAGGTGTCAAAGGTCAGTCGTGGTTAAATACCTCATGTGTACATTTTTCGTGCTGATGTGTCATTTTGTATGGTTTCATATCACGCCCTCCATCACAATCCTGTCTCTGTGCTTTACCAGAGTGGAGAAGACTTTCCCCCCCCTCTGGCAGTGACATAGTCCGGCCAATTTGATGCCGGTCCTGTTGAATACAAATGTTAGTGTGGCTGACGGAGGAAATACTCCATCGGCCGCTTGAGATTATCAGCCGATCCCCCGCTGTTAATCTTCCAGCTGAATGCTGAAGAGCGCGGTAGTCACTTTGCCACGTGTTGAGAGTGGAAGGCAATTCTCCTCGCTCACCGGTGGTCCACGGTTACAAATCACATCATCAGCTGTCTGAGCACCCACAGCCACCTCTTCTCCACCCAGATTGATGGTGAAATGGAGGAAAAATCAATGGCTTCCCCCCGTCAGAAGGAGCCAGCTCTGTCATGTTTGGGAGTTTGATGTTCCCCTCGCTTACTTTCTTCCCACTATGGGAAATTGAAAGCTCAGTCGGAACGAACTGACACACACGGAGTCTCTCAAGTCGATATAATGACTGATTTCAATCTGTCGCTTTACCCGCGAGGGGTCGGGCCCGCCTTTTAAAAACACTCCTAAACCGCCGGCGAAGATTACAGTGATCAGGTTGAGTTGGTTGAGTTTCTAGTAAATGACGGTTAGTCTTCAAACTGACTCGGGTGTAGGTGACCCTGTGAGTAACAGCAGTCAGTTTCCTTCCTGCGCCCCCCACACCCACCCACCCAAACCGCCCCCCACCATCACTTCACCCTTATCATCGCCGTGACACACCGCGACTGTGCGGGCCGGGTTTCCATTCGCTGCCTCCTGTGAAATGAGCAGGCGTCGCCCAGCTTCTTCACTCCGACACAGATTCCCCCTCTAATGGGAAATTCAAATATCACATATCAGCTGAATGCAATATTCACTTAGCCAGAGATAACACTCTGCCTGATGTGTCTCGTGTATCCGTCTCCGACACCAGATCCCGCCGCGTATAAATTCAGTGTGCAGCCTCGCTCGCTGGCTGGCTCGCTGCTTTATTGGTGCACGTGTTGGTCCTCTTGTATCCCCGCGTGTATTTGAGGGGGAGCAGATTCCCGGGCATCTGTGCTTGTCCTGCCGCCGCTCTCGTGTCTCGGCGCCGGCGCCATCTCTTTTCATTTCTGCTGGCATTCTAATCAGAGCGTTATGAGCTCCAGCGGGTGAAGTACGCAGAAAGTTGTGTTTCCTGACAGCCAATAAAAACCTTATAATCTCCCTGATTCAAGCGGCCCATTTAAAAAAAAAAAACCTAACTAGTGCTATCAGTCAGACCGCCCCCTTCCCCTTTTTCTTTAATGCCTTTTTTTTTATTTAATATATAGCCCATGAAAAATGAGAGACTCCCGCTTTGCCGTGTAGATATTTTGTTGCTGATGATGCGAGACGAATTTCCATCACAGCTTTGTTTCCAGCGGGTGAGCGGATAATCTTTTACAGCGCGGGGAGGGAGGGCGCCGCTCCCATCAATCTCCAGGGCTTATAGCTGCTGCATGGTTACGTTACCTGTCTGAAACGCCTGGACGGCACCACGACGGCGGCCCCCTGCGGGTCAGAGGTCACCGAGAGACGTGGGGGGGGCCCCGCAGGAGCTGCCTCCAAACATATGATTCCCCGGAGGGGCACGTCCAGTACAGGTACTCAGGTTTATCCTTTCAGATACACAACTGCTCAGGAATGTCACCAAACTGCTTGGAATCACAATAAAAATGTAAAAAAGAACCTCTCTTATAACAAACGGTGCTTCTGATTTCAGAATACAGTAAAGAGAAAGTACTGCTGATAAAAAAACAAAACAAATGAAACGTAACAAGAGAACGCTCCACAACAGGAAACACCGAAGCAGGTGGCTGGAAAGAGGAAGCTTTTCAAACTAAAACCCACAATAAGAAAAACCATGAACTCACTTCAACAGAACATAAAGTCTTAGAAGAAGATGCCGGCTGTCTTCTTGTACAAAGTTTGCTTGAAGATGCTGTTGAGTACATTTGGAATTTTTTATATTATTTATCGTGCAACATCCATCCCTTCATCCATCCATCTATCCATCCATACCTCCAATCACTACGACAAGATTAGATCTTTAATTTTCAGATGTGGAGCAGTGGTTAGCGCTCTCGCCTCACAGTGAGAAAGTTGTGGGTTGAAGTACCGCCCGGGGCCTTTCGTGGAGTTTGCATGTTCTCCCTGTGTGTGCTCAGGTTTTCTCCAGGTTCTCCAATAACATGCATGTGAAGTCAATTGGTGATGCTAAATTTCCCCATGGTGTGAGTGTGTGTGGTTGTTTTGTCAGTCAGACAGGCTGGTGTATCCTGCCTTCGCCCACAGTACTCTGGGATGGGCTCCGGCACCCCACAGCCCCGAACAGGATAAGATGGATAGAAGATGGATGAAATCATCAATTATTTTGCCGTTACCTTCAGTTTTCTCGCTTTTGCTCATCTTATAAATTCTCAATATTGAAGTTCAGATTCTCTGCTGAGAGATCCGGTTCAGTGGATGTGAAGCGAATATGACATGTAAGTACAAGTATTAGTACCTGCACACAATATCAGACCAAAGTCTTAAATACTGGTAATAACGGTGGAAGCTCATTTTTACAAAGACCTAACTGTGGACAGAATGAAAACTCTCATAGCCGACTCAATGAGTTCAAGCATTTATCAGCCAACCACGTCTCAAATCTTCACGTTTCAACAACGAGATGCTTGTTAGAAAATATTAAAACAGACAATCCCTGGTAACCCAACTGTGTCAAAATAAAAAAGGTTTATAATCACTGTTAACTGCATAAAGAGCACCAATCTATTCTTCATTTCTTGTGTCTGTTTTAGATTTTTTAAGTGAAAAACAGATTTCGCACCATACTCAACCTTTCTGAACGCTTCACTTCTATTCCATTAACCCTGTCATTTATATTTGTGTGGCTTTTCTAACGACGCAGTTTTATCTGAGCGAGCGGCTTTGCCTTCCTGCAGCCAGCCATGTGAAATTGTTTTCAGCCTCTGCAGCGACTTCAGCTGACACAAAGCTCTTCCAGAGGTCCGGCCTCTCGGCCGCTATGTGTTGTAGAGCCAAAGGTCTCGTTCTGAGCGGTGGCATCCTGCCCGGTCTGGCCTCTTGAGAGGAGCCCTCAGTGGCCCCGTGTTGGTGTAGTGGCTGCCAGGCGCGCTGCTCGCCGCACCCCGCCGCACCCCGCCGCCCTGCCAATCGCCCGCCGCACCGCTCCTCCCGCTGAGGCGCCGCCGCTCTGATTGACAATAATGGGAAGTGGCAGGATCGATGGGAGACAAGAGGAGGGTGTGCGTGAAATTCTCCCGGAGCTTCCAGTCACAGACCAGAGGCTCTGGCAGCGCTCACCTGTCATCCTGCAGCGCCAGGATTAGGACCTGTGACAGCAGCAGCAGCAGCAGCAGTAGCAGCAGCCGGGGACGAGGACGCTGCACTCGCCACCGTCTCTTCTCACATTTAGGCCACAGATTCAATCCAGTAGATCTCCAAGAATGCTTTCAACAATGAATATTGTTTGTTCTTATCATTTAATCCAAAATAATCAACCAGCAGAGAAATCAATATTTGGTGTGAGGATCTTTTGACATCCAAGCTCAGTTCTTAGCACAAAGTTTTGTAAAAAAAAAAGCCTCTCATAGAACTAAGCTGAGGTTTTCTGTGAATCTAATCTCTTTAATATCCTGTTTACACGACAACGGTTCAAGTGAAAATATATCGTTTTTGTTTCAGAAAAGTTTTGCATTTACACAACATTTACACGCAAACAACAGAAATGCTGAAAGCAATGTCGTTTTCATGTTGGGCCACTAGTCAGCGCTGTTGGTTGTTTTTGTCATGAAAGCAGACACATACAAGCAGAGAACAACACCCTATAAACATTATCAATGCTGAGGACACGTTACATTCTAGTGGACAGACGACCAAGTTGGATTACTTAAGACTGTCAATTATAAAACTACCAAGTCCCAGGAGAATATTGACTGGGAATCATGACGCTCTGGAGGAAACATTGTTCTTATTGTCCTTCTACTGAGCATGTGCAGAAAAACTAGTTACTATGCATGGATGTGCATGCCCAGAAGCAGCATTTCTGCCGTCTACAAGGTGATGGGCCCTGAGCGTTTTCAAAAAGTGTCAGTTTTTTCCCATTTTCAAAAAGTTTTTTCAATGGCTCCAAGCACTGTTTTTGTCTCAACAGACCTCCAAAAGACAACAAACGTTTAGTGTTTTCACTTGAAAATGCTGCCGTGTAACCAGGACCTAAGTGAGTCTGCTTCATCTAAATGTATTTATTTATTTCTGAACATGTACAAAACAAAAAAATATACAAACAGACAAACATCTAAATGAGTAGTCCAGAGTTCACACAACACACAGTCCAATTTTACAACATGTACATTACATGTTTGAAAAGGGGGGGTAGAAGAAAAATGTAAATGCATCTGTCGTTTCTGGTGAAGTAGTTTTAATCACTGTAAAAAAAAAAAAAGAACAGAGGTGTGTGTGTGTGTGTGTGTGTGTGTGTGTGTGTGTGTGTGTGTGTGTGTGTGTGTGTGTGTGTGTGTGTGTGTGTGTGTGTGTGTGTGTGTGTGTGTGTGTGTGTGTGTGTTGGGGTGGGGTGGGGGGTGGGGGGGGGGGGGGTTATATTCCCACCTTTCCAACCATTAAATCTTACCCTTATTATTTTACACCGGGACTGAACGCCTCATTACCTGACTGGACTAAAGTGCCGCCCTGCTTCATGCAAAAGTAATTTGCTGAACTGCCAAAAAATCTGAATCCTCAGAAGAAGAAAGAAAGAAAAAAAAAAAGAAAGAAAATCTCACTCACTTAAGCTAAAATTACTGAATTGCATGAACATGATATGTTGAATCCTGTTGGAGAAGTGGCCTCTAATGAGCCTGATAACCCAGTAAAAGTGTCTGATTCCCGGGATTAAAATAGCTGTTAACCTTGTGCCTGAACGTGTGTGTGTGTGCGTGTGTGTGTGTGTGTGTGTGTGTGTGTGTGTGTGTGTGTGTGTGTGTGTGCGTGTGCGTGTGTGCGTGTGCGTGTGTGCGGCGGCGGATGGAGGGCAGGTGTCGTGACAGGAGGGGCACTCCATCCTCTAATTGATCGGCAAAAGATGCACATGAAGAAGACGTTTGAGCAAAATGAAGTCATAACAGTGGATTGAGACATTTATTAAGTCAGACGAAAGGCCCTCAGAAACGTTGAGATTGTTTATTGATTTTTGTGTTTTGGCTGGCTGCGCAGGAGTAATCGCTCGCTCTGCTGCCACGGAGGCTGCGGCGCGGCGCCGGACTGGAGCGAGCAGGTGGAGCCGCTGACTTCCTCCCTAAAAGGAGGCAACTTTAACCAGGCCCAGTCTTCATTACAGCCGCCATTGTTTCAACATCCATACAAAGGTCCTGACCTGATCAGCAGTCAGTCGCTCAGCAGAACAGCATCACTTGTTGTGAGGAGACTCTCCCTGGAAGTCGAGGCGGCTTGCTTTCTTTATGCTTTAACATCCAGCGAGGACATGCTGTGTATGCTGGGAGGGATTCGTGATAAAAGCACAAAGTTAGTGAGAAGTGAGGCAAAATGAGTGTGACCACGGCTCCAGGTGCACAGGAGACTTACTGCAGCTTCACTTTGATTATTTGGAGAAGTAACTTCAGTCAGTCAGTAACTTCTGCAGTAAGAAAAAACTGAGCTGAACAGAAGAATGTAAAGTATATCTTTCCATCACTCCCAGCAAATCAAACATTACCCACATATACTGTACATACTGTTACTCTTCCACTCTTCTTAATTTTTAACCTTATTGTTAATTATTCCGCCACAGGGCCTCCTTGGGGAGGGGATGGGGCCAGCTGTGGTCGCTGTGGTTGTTATTCTCTTGGCCATCTTCACCTCACAGGCCTCCGTTACCGCCGTCCGGGCCGTTTCTGCCTACGAGGTCGCCGTCTCCGCCCTCTCGAACTTGGCCTCGGCCTCGGCCTCCGCCCCAGACTCCGCTGATGCTGCTTCCCAGGTGGTTGCACATGTTGCTCTCTGGCGCCTCACCGTCCCGGGGCCGGTCACTGCAGCTCCTGCCCCGCCGTTGCTGCTGGTGTGTGAAAGAAAGAAAGAACTTTGTGGGATTCTGAACTGATTTCAGAACTGTGTGTGTGTGTGTGTGTGTGTGTGTGTGTGTGTGTGTGTGCGTGCGTGCGTGCGTGCGTGCGTGCGTGCGTGCGTGCGTGCGTGCGTGCGTGCGTGCGTGCGTGTGTGCGTGTGTGTGTGTGTGTGTGTGTGTGTGTGTGTGTGTGTGTGATATATGCAGTAGCTGCATGGATTCTTTCTGATTGTATTTCACTGCAGTTACATCGTGCAAAGTCCAAGCATTCATCTATAAGAGTGCACCTGAATATATGTCTTTTAAATCCCTCGAAAGGTTTTCTGCAATAATACTTAAACATGGTCTGTAAACCATTGAAAGGATTTATCAGAAGAAGATAAAAATGTTTCAGATTTGCTCTGATCTGGGTGATTTGTAAAGAGAAACTATAGGTTACTATGGAAGAAATGAATGAATCTGTTTAAAAACTAAACATTGAATACATCACCTGCCTCACCTGTTAATTGATAATGACAATGATCATCAGCTGATATTATATATATCTGAGCCTATCATGAGCTCAGACTGCAGCTCCCTGAAATTTCACTGCCAGCAGAGGAAATAAAAATGATTTCCCTGTTTCACCACTGTCCCGCCGCAGAGCCTGTGTGTGTGTGTGTGTGTGTGTGTGTGTGTGTGTGTGTGTGTGTGTGTGTGTGTGTGTGTGTGTGTGTGTGTGTGTGTGTGTGTGTGTGTGTGTGTGTGTGTGCGTGTGTGTGTGCGTGTGTGCGTTTGCTGGTGAGTGTTAGGTAGAGTTCAACCATACTGGTGACATCAATCTGCCTGTTCTTTATTAGGCGGAGCAGTGAGGTGTAACTGACTGCATTGTCCACAGATGGACTGAGGCTCCACAGCACCCGGGACCCTGGTCAGCCACCCTGACAATACAATCAATAACCACACTCTCATTATGGAGCCTCGCCTGCCTCCTCCTGCCTCCTCCTGCCTCCTCCTGCCTCCTCTTGTCTTCTCCAACCTCCTCCATCCAGCTCCTTCCTCCTCCTGTCTCCTCCAACCTCCTGCATCCAACCCTTTGCCTCCTCCTTCCTCCTCCTGTCTCCCCCTCCCTCCTTCTCTTACTCCCTTTCCTCCTCCTGCCTCCTTCCACCTCCTCCTTCCTCCTCCTTGCCTACCGGCCCCTCTGAGCCACCCTCTGTGTTTCCTTCACTTCCTGTTTCAGTCCTTCCCTCCCTGTGTCACCTCTGTGTTTGCCGGATGGATTCTTTCCTCTGAGACTATAAAGGGTGGAGGGAGGCTGAAGATGTCCCGGCTGCTGCTCCTCACGCTGCGGTGGCGTTGGGTCGTCGGGCCGGACAGTAGCAGGTGACAGTGATCCAGCGTGGAGCCTGGGGCCTATAAATGGTAATGCCCTCCACTTGCCTTCCTCATAAAGCATAATAAAAGGAGGTTATAAATCCTACCAATTAGCTGCGTCCATCAGTCGCCTTAATTGGAGTGTCGTGACTGGCTAGGGGATGACCTTGTGTGCCGGAGAGCCAAAGACAGACGAGGGAGCCGAGGGGGGTGGGATGGGGGTGGGGGGGCAGGTGGGGCATCTACGTGGATGCAGCAGACTTGGGCTTCTTTAAATCAACTCCATCCCACAGTTACAGGCCGTGCTGCAGCTAAGGGTCGGCCAATGTGGTGGTGGAACGTTTGTGCTGACTGGCCACGTTGACGTCGTTAGTGCGAGAGCGAATTCATTTAGCTGAACTTCAGAGTCTCTTGTAGGAATGTGAAACAATATGGGCTGTACCGGACGTAAATACGTACGATCTCTGTTGAGAGACTGCAGTGTGCTGCAGTGTGGGTCAGCAGGTGGTAGAGTCCAGGTGGAGTCCAGGGTATACGTGGTTATAAATACGGCCACTTCCAACCCCCCTGATGCCCCACGATGAAGCCACCATCCTCTCCCTCTGGCAAGGACTCACTGCATTGACTGATTTGATTAGTTAATGTTGATGTTTACCACGCTGCATGAGGGCTGACGAGCCAATCAGACGGCAGAGGAGGGCGGGTCATGACCAGGCAAATATTGCAATGAACAAACACTGTGGTTGGATTTTCACTGCCTAGAGGAGTTTTTCATGCCACCGTTCCAAAAGGGACAAAAAGGGTGTTTCTGGGCTGCTTTAAAAGAAGGTCACAATCAGGAGTATACTAACTTCTCCAGGGATCACCACGTCACCGAATCAACGTAAATCGCTTTGGGAACGCAGTTGACAAGTGCTATATCAGTAAAGTTAATTTACCATTTTTCAAGCTGTTTCCATTTAAACGTGAAACTTTTCTGAACCTGAAACATAAAGGTCAAGAAATTTCTCCATTTTTGATTTTGGATCTAAATGAAATCACACAAAATGTTATGCTGACTTTGCGCCGTGAACATTTAGATATATGAGGCTTTGAAGATTTTACTCGTTGGATCCTCTGTTGAATTGAACGACAACCTTTGAATAATGCAGCTGCTCTTTTGGGACACGGCTTTGGGTCAAACCACACTAGAAGCACTGCTTCTTCCTATTTGGTGTGTCCTGTTTGTCCCTTACCCCCCCCCCCCTCTCTACACCTTTACCTGCAATGGCGCAGCTCTGCTCTTTCTGGTTGCCAAGGTGAGACTTTACGTTGTACAGTTTGACACTGGTAGGTAGAATAGACGCAGACAGGACAGGGCCTCTGACCAGTGCAGGTGTTCAGGGTTCAATAGACTCCGCTCATCCTGATGCGCAGCACTTGTTCTTTCTGCGCTCAGTAAAGTCCGTCCTCTGTCCTCCGCCGGGCCCGGCAGCCACACCTTTCCTCTCAACACTTCAGTCAAGCGCTCTCTGTGGCCACTCAAACCTGAGACCTCGGCTTCCGCTGCAGCTCCGAGTGTCCACTATCTCATGACACGGCTCGCTGTGAGGGGAAACACTGCACCCGTTTGTGTGAGGAAAGCTTGCACTCTCTCTCTCTCTCTCTCTCTCTCTCTCTCTCTCTCCCTCTCTCTCTCTGCTCTCATCCCTCCACCGCCGGGATCAGGCCGTGAAGGCCGGCGAACCAACCAGCTGTCGGAGAAGAGTTTCCCTCCGCGAGCTGCCGACAGTTGTTTCCTTTCTCTCTCGCCGTCCGGAGATAATTCAGTCAACAGACTTTGAACTGCAGATAAGAGAGGAAGAGGATGATCCTGCTGGGATGGGCCTGCTGTATGTGGGGCAGGGGCACATGAAGAGGAAGGGGACCGGCTGGGGCAAACCGGGGGCAAGTGAAGAGGAAGAGGACGGGCAGGAAGCAGGACCTGAGGCACATGCAACCATGTTATAGTTTGTGCTTTTTAAAATCCTCATAACTCAAAACTTAAATACAAACAATAAATACAAACGTGAAACAATGAAATCATTGCTATTTTACTAAAACATACCACTTTAGTTGAACGTATGAAATGTGTTGTTTTATTACAGGCAAATTAAAATAAAAGCTCAGAATGAAGGTTATACGTGTGCAGAAACTTACTAAAGGTTTCACTTTCACACAAACACGTTTCAGTTAAATTAATTTATTACATTTGTTCTACCATAGACAGACAAATAATTTACTTCCAACATACATTCAACAAAAATGCAATTCACGAGTGTGTTGCCTGATTTGTATGTTGCATAAATCTGTGCCACCACCAAACTAATTTGCAATGCAGGCAAACTTCAAAACGTGATTAGTATAATTGAATAAAATATATGTATAACTAAAAACTGTGTTATTATGAGTTTAAATTGATCTAAAGCACCGGTGTCCAAACTACGACTCACGGTCCGACTGCGGCCTGCAATTCATCTTCAATTGGCCTGCAGCAAATTCCAATGATACACTAGAACATGGCCCAAACGTGAAACTTACCTTGGTGGCACTGTTTTAGGTAGTAAGCCGTCTTCATTTGGACGGGCCATTTTCAAAATATATGGACGGGAAAATCGTGCACGGTTTATTAAAAGCCGTCTAAAATCTAGAGTGTGTATCAAAGAACCTGGGACGAGCGGACCCGGTGGGAGAGGACACCCTGTACAATCGTTGTGCACAGAGAGGTTATGACTGTTAACACGTTTTAATGAATGGACAGCAGACAGCCTCCCCTGCAGCGCGGTGCTGCGCTGCGACTTTTCTCAAGCTTGTGTTTCACTTTACACCAGGGGAGTCAAACATAAGGCCCGTGGGGTAAAAAACCGGCCTGCAAAGGCTCCAATCCGGACAGCTGGTTATATGGGATTTATAGGAGTTTTCTTTTTTGATGTTTCGCTGTATTTTGCACCAGGATATTTCATTAAAATAGACTTTATGGTGAGATTGTTGTCATTTTCAATACTTATTGTTTTATCCTGCAAAATTATAGACAGTTTCATCACGTACACGCTGCACTACAACAAAGCAAAGCTTCCAAGTGCAAATGCAAAGGTTGAGTATTTATTTTGTATATGTGTGTGTGTGTATATATATATATATATATATATATATATATATATATATATATATATATATATATACCCCTGAAGGGACACTTGGCCTTGGATTTTAGGGCGTCCCTACATCACAGGTAATAAATAAATATGATTCTTCAATAACATATTTGATTTTTGGTTTGTTCAATATGAACTGGTCCCACAATTTATCACATCACAGTGGAGTATATAGTATTCCAGAATGCATTTGAATGCACCATTTCAGGTCTCTTTTTTATAAATCTTCCAAGGGGACGCCCCGTGGAACTCCGCCCCCAGGAACTCCGCCCCCAGGAACTCCGCCCCCTGGAACCCTGCCCCCTGTGGCCCAGACAATTTTTTTTTCTCCATTTT
The DNA here is from genome assembly GCF_963383615.2 of Lipophrys pholis. Classification (NCBI taxonomy): domain Eukaryota; kingdom Metazoa; phylum Chordata; class Actinopteri; order Blenniiformes; family Blenniidae; genus Lipophrys; species Lipophrys pholis. The sequence continues at coordinate 21,653,620 of NC_137633.1, forward strand.
TTTTAAAATTTTCATTTGATTAGATTTCATGATTATATAGTATTCACAAAAACATATATGTATATTAAGGCGCCGCAAAAATAAACCAGGTGAGGCAATATATATACCTCACCTCGAGTGAGTGGCCCGGCTGTTAGTGTATTTTTCCACATGTGGCCCTTGGTGAAAAAAGTTTGGACACCCCTGATTTAATAGAAGATGCTGCTGGAGTTCGGCAGGTAGATAATCCCCCCTATACTTTTCTAAGAATGACCACATCTTAATATGAAACTGGTACTTTCTGATAAACACCTCGATGACAAACCGCCCCGTCTTGTGACCGCTCGTGTCTGAGTACTTCCCCGCATCATCCTGTTCTTTTCCGCCCGGGATTTTATGAATGCGAACAGATGAGGGAGAGAGAGGAAATTAATTTCCAATAAACGCTTGACAGAGTGGCTTTTGTTTTTGTCTCTGGCACGTGGTTTTTGCGTACCTGCCAGGTGTTGTGCAGCACAAGCGTGCACCCCCCCCCTACCCCGCCCACACCCCCTGCTCCTCGCTCCGTGGCAAGGTGCACGATGAAACGATGAAAGGCCTCGGGTGGCCCATCAAAGGGCCCATTGAGCTGCAGCCCCGAGCAGGACAGAGGGCCACAGTGTGGGCCGTGGAAACTCGACACGCTCTGACAGAAGCTCCACACAGCCCACTCAGGAGACGCTGACAGCCGCCCTCCACCAGATCAGGCCTTCTCATTCCTCGCTCACTTCTACACACTCACTACCTGCTGCTGACCCTGGTGGAGGGAGAGAGGGAGAGAGGGAGAGAGAGATGGAGAGGGGGAGAGAGGGAGAGAGAGGCTTACAGTCAGAGAGACACTGAACAGAGAGGACAAGAATATATAAACCCATTAAACCATATTCCTGTAATATTTAATAACACAGACGATAATGATAACAGAGTGTGTGTGTGTGTGTGTGTGTGTGTGTGTGTGTGTGTGTGTGTGTGTGTGTGTGTGTGTGTGTGTGTGTTTAGAAGATTTACTCACTTGTTTAAAGGAAACAGTTAAAGTTGGTAGTTTATTAATAAGGAAGCAGATTTGTAGAAAGGTTCCCACAAACAGCGCGACTTTCTGCCGTCTGAGACGAAAGATGGGATCGTGGGAAAATCATTCATAAAATCCACGTTCGCGGCTCAAATCAATCTGGCTTTGTGCACTTTTCTAGGACGGCCGAGGTTTCGGTCGGAAGCTCATGACCACTGTTGGACTGGGTCTGATATTCAGGGAAGTCAAAGCAGCAGCTGTGATCACATCAGCTTAAACAGACCAATAGAAATGCAGTATGACATGGCGGCACGGCGCCATGAATTAGCATGTTGGAGGTGTGTGTAGCGCTGACGCAGAGCTGGTTCACGGCCACACGTAGTCTTTGCGAATCATTGGCGTCTTGAGCATAAATTAGGCTTTATGGCATTCAATAAGTACTTGTACCGATACAATAAGTATCGGTACTCTGTATCAGTACTCAGTATCAGTACTCAATATCGGCAAGTAGCTAAAGGTTTATTCTGGTACGGGTCCTTTAAAAAAAAAAAACAACAACTAATAATAATAATGGCTTGGATATATATAGCATTTTTTAATTTAATTAATTCAGAAAAAGTGGCAAGGCAAGTTTATTTACAGAGCACCATTCAAACACAGGGCAAGAGCAGATTTTTATATATTTTTGATAAACTTTTATCTCATTAATTCACAAAAACAGAAATTAAATGATTTTGTAATAAAAAAAATTCTCATAATTATGAGATAATTATCTCATTTATTCAGAAAAAAAAAAAAAATTAAATTTTTTTTTATGTAAATGAAATATGCTTCTATACATCCCTAGTAAGAATAAACTATAGCTAAAGTCTTGTGGATTAGTGGGATTAGTGTGGAGCAAACATTTCGCTTTATGAAATTGAAATAATTGAGGAAATATACCTTCATTTGTCTTCTTCATTAAACACTGTGTGTGGATGTTGAATATGGTCTAAAGGAGTCATCACCTGGAAATCACATTTATCCTTGTTAAAACATTTATATTGATGTTGGACCTCAGTTGAAACGCCGGAAAGTCTGAAGTTTGAAAGTGGCTGAGTTTTTTTGTTCAAATCAACGGATGAAAAAACGTGTGATTTTGATTGTGCTCCTGTGTTGTTGTCGACACACTAATATGATAGTCTCACCTCTGTTAAATTTAGCTGCTTGTGGCTAACTGCTAACAAGACTAGTATAAACTTTGAACCCCATGTGATTTACAAATGACCCTGTATGTCCTGTTAAGTCTCCGGGGTGAGTTACTCTGTGGCGTGGATGTGTAGAGAAGAATCCACAATTGTTTTTTACTTTTAGTTTTTCTGTGAGCAAAGGACTGCTATGCTATCACTATGCTATTACCATAAATGACAGTTCCTGTGGCCAATCAACACACCAATCATGTACTCTCACCACAGGAAGTTGCGGTATGAAAAAAGGCCAGAACAAACGCTATAGAAATCTTTTTTTTTCCTAATAAATTTTAAGAATTGATTAAAAGACAATTTAAGGAAGACTGGATACGCAAGAATAGTAGATGATGACTCCTTTCCAAAGAATCTGCTTGGTCGGCCCAGAAATATGTGACAGCCAACACATCCATGTGAAAGTTGAAGCTCCGTCGGTGACGCACTCCTGCTAACGAAGCTCCTCCTGAATGTCATCGCCACGCAGATAAAAAAGAAGTGCGTTTTAATGAAGAGTAATATAATTTTAACTGTGAATCCCTCAAATTAGCAGCGGATGGGTCACCACTGGACTGCTGCTCCCTTAAATACGCCTCACCTGTCCGGCAGTAAAAGAGCACAGAGGGCCTTCAATCACCGGCAGACAACAAACCACACACACACACACACACACACACACACACACACACACACACACACACACACACACACACACACACACACACACACACACACACACACACACACACACACACACAGATAATAATAGAAACACTGCATGACCATAACGGTTTGTGGCTCTGACGTCTTCCCAGCATGCCTCATTCTTTCAAATTATTTCATATAATGAGATAATGATAAAAGCACAATAAAAGAAGTTCCACACTCATCATTCGTTCAATTAAAGCACACATTTTTCAAACTAATTTTAAAGTTAGTGTAGTAAAAACTAATTATATTTATGGATTAAATCATGGTTTAAAACAGAAAGGTAACAGGTTTCAAGGCTTCATATGAAGTCGTATTTCACATTTTACAATGAAACAAACCAAACTAAAAAAAAACTAACCCTCCCTTCCACACACTCACAAAACCCCTTCTAAATAATCTATATAAATTTTTTTAAAAATCTATATTTTCTGAATATACATTTACACAAATAAATAAATCCATACCCACCATATGAACATCTATTTAGACATACATACTTATATTGCTACACATAAAGACATTCTCATATAACACATATATCTAGGTTAACTTGTCTGAAAGAAGAAATCAAACTTATTTATTGCTACAATTTCTAGAAAATCTAATTATCACATTTTATACTAATCTTGCTTCCTGTAAACTTATGTAAGCTAAAATCCAATTGAAATCTTAAAAAGTATGCCGCTGCTCTAAAAATCATTCCGACTTCCTGTATTTGGTGCTATATAAATAAAGTTAATTTGAATTGAAAGTTGTTGCCGGTTTCTTCTCAGAGAGAAAAATGTTCATAAGTACATTTCTTTATAAGAGTGTCATTTTTATTCAGTTTGTCGGAGAAATATGCTTTAAATGTACGTATTTCTTACAGAAAATAAAACTGAATCATTGTCAGCAATGCAATTTATTATAGTTAAAAATTAACTAAAGCTTCGAGTAGTTTTAGCGTAGCACTTTTACAATAGTTGTCGTTAACAACAGTACTTGTACTTATTTTTGTGAGGTAATTATTGTACATGAAGATACGTTTTCTGAACCCTTTCAGTCATTTCAATGTTTATAGCATATTGTTCTCCACGCACAGGTGTGGTTTCATGACAAAAACAACCAACGGCACCCACTAGTGGCCCAACATGAAAACATTGTTTTCATTGTTTCATCATTTAGAAATCATTGCTGTGTAAACGGGAAACTTTCTCAAAATCCAAAATGCAAAAACTGCATGCGTTTTCACTTGAAGACATTGTCACATGAACAGGACCGTAGTCAGGTCTTACACTTGAAATGTGAGTTTTCAGTTCTGCTTTACGAAGATATGAGTTGGTTTTTTTTACAGTGTGTAGTGAAATTAAGGATTTTGCTCCCACTTTTAGTAAAAAATAATTCAAAGCGTGTTCCCCCCAAACTACAAATTAAACACTCATTATATATTCACCATGTGATCTGCACCTTTTTGTGTTTATTCAGTTTGGATTAAGTAGGTCTGTCCAGTTTTAAAATGTGGCATTTGTATCACTTATTAGTTGAGTTTTAATCTCACTGAATAAAACAAATCAATTCCATTCATCAGCTGCTCTTGTAAATAATGACATTAACCCCCCCCCCCCCCCCCCCCCAACTTTGATTGCACCTTTTTGGCCATTCAAGCTCATCCCCTTTAAGAGACACTGCCCTAAATAATCGGACTTGTTTGTGTTGACAGCAGGGCTGATGTTTGTTGCTCAGTAATATACTGCGTCAGGAGAGCAAAGCAGTTGTCTCTGCGCTGCACCTGCACCAACCGTTCAGCCTGAAGTCTATAAATCCCACAAGCGTGTGTGTGGGGGTGGGGGTGGTGGTGGTGGTGGTGGTGGTGGGGCTCGCTGGACTAGGAGGCTGCCTGTTCAGTCACCTTACACCACGTGAACCCCACAGATATGTGTTTCTGTTTGCACATATATGTTTGTCTGTGGACGCTGGAACCTTTTGCGGCGGCGGCGGCGCTTTGATTCACTGCCCTTGCCGCATGAGTAGATTCCACCCGTGATCTCCCGCCCCCCTGATGCCACGTGCCACCGGGCTGTGCATATACAAATCACTACGGCCTTGTTAGCATAGTTTAGTGAAGATGTCAGCTTTACGAGGGCCGGGATGCTTGCTATGCGTGTCAGGGACAACAGGGGAGGGGCTGACCCACAAGCAGGGGGGGGAAGGAGTGCAGCGGGATACACACTGTAAATTTAGGAGTGAGGAATGGAAGCTGGGAGATGACAGGCCCGGACCTCTGTGGAGCCGCGTGGAGCCCACCACGCTGCATTGTGGGTGATTTAACGGGGCCACGGCCGAGCAGGCAGAGCGAGAGAGAGAGAGAGAGAGCGAGAGAGAGCGAGAGAGAGAGAGAGAGAGAGAGAGAGAGAGAGAGAGGATTCCCGCATCACATAAAAAAGAGTCCTGTTTTCTGATTTATTATTTCAAATCATTTGATCATATATCACCAAAAATGTTTTTTTCTTTTTTCCCTTTTGTTTTTGATCAAGGCGGGATTTGTGAAGTAACCAAAAGGGGGAGATGTTTCCCCTGGGGGGGAGATGTTTCCCCTGGGGGGGAGGGGACATTGATACGGAATGTAATCGAGATAAATTCAAACTTTATTCTTTTGCCAGTTGCAGTCCGAAAGACCTGAACACCAGACTTTCACTTTAAAGTGAAAACACGATAACGGTGCTCGGAGCCACTGAAAATGCAAGTTTATGAAAACACGGGCTCCGTCTCCTTGCTGAAGGGGGAAACGTAGCTACTGCGCATGCGCACCATGGCCGTAGTGATTAGTTCTTCTGCACATGCTCAGTAGCTGGACAATCAGAACAACGTTTTCCCTCCAGAGTGTCACGACTCCCAGTCAACGTTCTCCTGGGACTTGATAGTTTTGTAGTAGACAGTCACTGTCATAACGATCCAACTTCCATAAATGTCTGTGTACTCGGCACTGTTAATGTTTAATGCGTATTGTTCTCTGTGCACACGTGTGTGGTGTCAATACAAAAACAAACAACAGCTCCAACTGGTGGCCTGGCATGCGAACTACAATCCAGTGTAAACAGACGTCATTTTCAAATCGTTGCAGCGTAAATGCAAAACTTTTCTGAAATGAAAATTCAAAATTCAGAAAGAACATGTTTTCACTTTCATGCTCTTCATTGTCGACTGATCGTCTCAGACCGTAAACACTTTAACACATTTGCATTCAAAAAGCTCATATTCAACACTGGGAAAAGTATAAAATGTGTGAAAAGGCACGATTTCTCTCATGATGTCCTTCTAAGTCGATGAAAGTGAAATATTTTTATGTGTATATGGCCACGTCGCACAGTCCAAAGGTTGTAAGTTCGATCCCATCTCCAACGAAGTGTCCTTCAACAAATTGCTCCTATCGGAGTGACGGCGCCTTGTGGAAGTGTGAATGTGGCTGCTCACGCAGTTGAAGAGCTCCACATAAGTCCATTCACCATAACGTTGTTCACACGAGATCGTTTTTACACAAACACAGAAGTGCAACGAGCACGACAAAACCTCCAGGGAAACATAAAGCTTCCGCTCCTCGACGTAACAGACGCAAACAATCCAAGAGTGTTTGTAGAAACGTAAAAACAAGCTCTGCTTTAAAACACTGCGTCGCATACATGTGACGTTAAACCCCGTCTCCCCCCCCCCCCTCCGAGTGTCCGTATGCAAACGCAAAGATGTTGTTTTTCCAAATCTCTTGTTTTCTGTGACTTGTGGCTTCGTTTCCGTGAAATATCAGCGTTGTCCCTCCGTGTACATGAAGCACATGATGCAGTGTGCGTGTTGAAACTTTCACTCTTCATGTCTGTTCTAGCAGCTCTGCTTTACTTATATTGTAAATACAATTTATAGATTTTGTCCAGCCTTCTGGTAAAGCAACTTTTATTACTGTGAGGAGGAAGATTTATCCGCCATGAAGGGGGGGGGGGGGGGGATTAATCCCTCCCAAATCTCCTCCATCAAACCAAACCCTGCTTATGATCATTGCTTCATACAGGCATTATATGTGCATGCTTGTGTGTGAGTTGTAATGTGTGTGTGTGTGTGTGTGTGTGGTGGTGGTGGTGGGGGGGGGGCTGGCATCATTAGATTGTTAATCTCATTTCCTTTCTGATGATTGAAAATGGAGAGAGGCTCTGAGTTTATCAGGCAGATAAATGGACGGCCCATCCTGTGAGAAGATCTAATCTGTCATGCGTCAAGGCCGGGGTTCACCTGCCGCCAGATAATAACCATGTCGAAGGGCACCCGTGATTTAGGAGCGCCCGGCTCTTTGTTTGCCTTTGCAAACACCTGATGGTTTCATTAATTAACCGGCCGACAATTAACGGGCCTCGTCACGCCAGGTGGACTCCTCCCGGAGAGATATGAGATATTAAAAAGCAGGGAGGGACTCCATTAGAGCTGACCTTTTCTCTCAGATTACTGATATTTGAGATTTAATTCAGAATTCAATGAAAACTTCATTTTTATTCTTACGGCTGGGGTCTTCACTGTCTCCACTCTGAAATGGGGTCTCCTGCAGCCCGCCGCTCGTTAATTATGATCTTTATAAATTAAATTAGGAGGATGTCACTGCTTGATTTTTTTTTATCTTCCTGTCCTGCAGGTTAAAGAGTAGATAAGATATTTATCACCCCTTGAATGATAGGAAAAATACGGTCCCGTGTGCATTAATTATACATAGCAAATCTCTCACCGGGTTCCTCTTTCATATATTTAGCTTTTAAATATCAATGTGTTATATTCCGCTTGTGCACGAGTGGCCTTTCCTCCGAAACACACACTCGCCGGCTGGTTCAGGTAAAATATTCAGGAGCTGTTTTGACGTCTGCCAGACAGAGACGGAAAAGACAAAGTAATTCTGGATGTATACGTCCTGATAAAAGCGCCTTTGGCAAGATTGTTAGAGAGTAATCTTTTAAGATGTGTAATACTCCAGATGATTTTATGGCTGCTGAAGGGGAGGGAGCGCCGAGACGACTGTCCTTGGTCTTTTTACTGACTTCTCTCTCTCTCTCTCTCTCTCTCTCTCTCTCTCTCTCTCTCTCTCTCTCTCTCGCTCTCTCTCCATTTCTGTGTCTGTCTTTCACTTTCTTTTAAAAACCTGCAGACCACCAGCTCATCTCCCTCTCCTCCGCTCAGGACCACGACTGCCGCCGCTCTCATCTCATCTCATCTCATCCTTCTTCCTCACTCACTCCATCTCTGACACTCCCACACACACACACACACACACACACACACACACACACACACACACACACACACACACACACACACACACACACACACACACACACACACACACACACTCAGAAACACACATTGCCACTGCCGCCCGCGTGCATTTATTTATTCGTTATATTTCCTAATTCAGTTTGACGAATGAGTGACAGCTTGACACTTCATTCGGCAAGATTAATAGAACGACACAATATTTACGTGGCAGAGACAGCCAATTATCCCACCATCTATCATCCAGATTATCTTTCTGATTGAAAACTACTCGTCCATGTAATCGGAATTATTTGGAATTAGAAGGGAATTTATGGCTTCTTGTGTCATTTTTCCTGGACGGTGGTAAATTAGAAATATTAGATACATAAAGAGAGTATAGGAAACGGGATAAGTAGATTATTGCATTTTATCTGTGGCCCAGATTGAACCCCCGTTTCCAGCCACTGTTTTATAGGTTATTCCAACATGTTATTAACACGTAACTCGGTTATATATCGTGGCGACAATACAATGCAGAACAGGAAAGAGTTCATTAGAGTTAAATATTCTTCTCGATAAATGATTTGCTTTATAACTGCCAATAGGAGGCAGTCAATTCAATTTACCTTGATCGATGATTGATTTTTTTTTTTAATGAAGGCTTCAAACACTGAAGTTATTTCTTTTGAGAACAAATGGATATGTTAAAAGAATAAACTACAAATATGGAAATCAAATCTTTTGACTATTTCAAAAGAGGCAAAAATAACATTAATATAAATACTGGAAGTATCTGAGAAGACCCCGCGCGCGATATTACGAATGAACATGAGTAAAATCCTCATTAAAGTACGTCACAGAAATGTGTTATTCACTCTCGTGAGTTCGTACAGGAAGCCTTGTAACAACCGATAATGTAATAATGGCCAATAACACAATAATAATGTAATAATTGTATCTTTGTTCAATGTAATAAAGCTTAATACATGAATCAAGCAGCATTAAAAAAAATAATTCTGAAATGTAATAATGCATAAATAAAACTGCACTTCTTGGAAATATTGGCCATTTTTGCAGGTTTGTGTAGTTTGCTTGTAAAAAACCGGTATAGTGCAGATCTCAGCAAATTAGATTTACTGTGTATGCTGCATGCAATAATGACAAGTTGTTATTGGCTTTATAAGATTCAAAATGGTCACATGTTTCGCATTATTGGTCATTATTAGGTTATTCGTAGTGTCGAGCAGAGTCAGTAATTTTCTCTCCATGAGGTTGGTGTTTCACGGTGGGGAAAAAAGATGGTTAATGGAAAAACATATATAGTTTGTATTCATTTATTTACTGAATTGAAAATGGAGGAAAATGTCATCATGATTTTCGAAGAGATAAAAAAAAAAATGACACAGACGAATAGCTCATAAAAATTGTGTTAAAAAGAGAAAAAAAAAAGCTTTTTAAGCATAATTTATTCATTGAGGATACAAACAAATCAGCTTAATGGTATTCAAACAGGACACAATTATTACATTATTGATTCTTACAGTGCCGCTAACATCTACTATCATGTTCAGTCTCGTTATAAAGACTCGTAACTCTACCTGATTGTTTTAGTGTAATCTGAACTTCCTAATGTTTTACATTATTCGGTATTAACAGTTGTTGTATATCCACGCGGAATAAAAAGTATAGCTCGCCTGCTGCGGATTACATGAAATATTTGGACTTTATATGCATCCTGCAGTTGTCATAACTGCTTTTCACTATATTCAGTTTTTGAAAATGGGCTTTAATGAAATAATGATTCCACCTTTTAAGCACTATTTCTTCTACAAACAATAAGTCATGCTGGAGAAACATAGATATCTGGCTCAGTGATGTAATTCACTTGTAGAAGTGAGTATTTTCTTGAATAACGAGTGTGAATGTTTGATGGAGCGCCGAGTTTCTCTGATCAGAGAGCAGAATTGAACATGTTCGACTGTGAAGACAGTAATGGATAGATGTTATCAGCAGAGATAGCCGTGCCTGTATTGATCCCTGCCTATGTTTTTTAAATGTCCATGTGACTGAAGGCAGAGGCAACATTAGTTCACTCCTTCAACCTCTGTCCTTCAGCCTCTGGTGATTAATTCGCTCCTCTCGTCTATCTGCCTCCAATACTTTGCATTCTCTTTCCATACATCAAGTTTTTTGGTGCCGTTCTCTCCACAAACTTTCCCCAATTGATTAATTTTCCTAATCTTCAAGCTCTGCCTAATGTCTTTGAGTATCTACCTTTCACAGGGAAACCATATTTCCGCTCGTGTTTGAATGAAGATGAAGAGAAGAGGACAGATGAGGTGAACCAGCAGATGGTTCAGGTATTCGATTCGGAGGTTTAATCTGTTCTGACACCAGAAAAAATGTCAAATGGATTAAAAAAAAAAAAAAACAGAATATCATTGGAAAGTTAAGTGTTTTGTTGCTCCAATCTAAAGTTATAAGGAATAGTCCAGGGGTTTCAAACATGAGGTGGGTGGGCCAAATCCGGCCGCTAGAGGCTCCAAACCGGACTACATTGGACTATTTGTAGCGTCTGAGCTCATTTGTTTGACATCCCGGAAATAAAACACAAAGATTGAAGCATTCAAAAGAAAAAGAGCTGTGATATTTCAGGCACCGAGTTAAAAAAGAAGAAATAAACATCTGATCTCATGAAGTATTCATATATTTTGATACTCTATTGTGGTGTGTTGGAGTGGAAAAACATAAAACTGAAATGTATTCAATATATTGTGTGTACACACACACACACACACACACACACACACACACACACACACACACACACACACACACACACACACACACGCACACGACTCCTGAGGAATATGACGGACACGTCCCCGTCTGAAGGAATCAATAAGCTCCACTTCTGCTGAATGTGGCGCTTGTTTTTAAACAGCTCTATCGTAAATTAAAATAGACTCATAATGTGATCTTTGAGCAAAGTGGTCAATAACCGCACCAAAAATAAACGGACCTAATATTTGTTATGGTACATGAATTGACTAGGCATTTTTCTGCTGTCGGTCTTTAGTAATGAAATTTGGAAAGTGACGTTTCATCCGTTTAGTCGCCACCGGCGGTCTAAAAGCCCGGCTCTCCGTCATTTCTCCTTTTAGAAATGGTGAAAATTGCCACATATAGCAATGTTGCAGGGGTTTGATTTTATTGGCCAGAGTGTGTTCAGACTTGTAAATGGGATTACGCCATCCCAATATAGTACTTCAACAACTAGCTTGTTTATTTTTATCCTCTTATTAAGGGAGCTGAATCCTTAAAGGGTGCCAAAATTATCCTGCAGATCGCTGACGGGGAAAAATGAAAGGTCTCTAACGGTTATTATAAGCAATCTGTCTGCGTTGAAGCACAATGTGACTGCTGCGTTCGCGATACCAACGAGGTGACCTCCGTGATGTGGGGAGGAGAGACATGTTGAAAGTCAGACACACCGTCTGGATGGGACCACCAGGAGTACACACACACACACACACACACACACACACACACACACACACACACACACACACACACACACACACACACACACACACACACGCACGCAGAAGGACGACGTTCACAATCTGTCTTTTTTAAAGGTGGTATTTTGTATTTAGCTAAGGAATGGATACAGAACATAAGATATTTAAATGATGAGAGTCGGATATCAAAACAATCAAAACAGAGGAGTAATGCATCATTTGTTAAGTGATCATGAAAAATAACCAGCGGGCTTTTCCCAGTTTACCTTCTTTCCTTTTCTTATATAATTTTTTTTAGGAACATAAGTGACATATGATAGACAAAACTAACTTATGAGGTCAATATATTTATCAAATATAACAGGTGCAGTTGACTGATCATCTCAAAGTTTTTAAATAAACATCCACTGATCTCACAAGAAACTGACAATGTTATCTTGTGACTTCATTGTCTCTCGTTGTCAGTCCCAATCAATAAAGTAATAATGTTTGACTCACCTAAATACCGTTACCATGCTGTTACTATGCTCACGCTATGTTATTATGATAAACAGGTGGAGAGTGATAATGCCACATTCATCTTATCAGTCAGTCTGGCCTCTTCTAATCGTTGGTAAATCTTTGCTTTGCTGTGATTGGTTGATGCGAGAAAAGGGCGGGACAGACTCTGACTCCAGTATGAAGTCATTGTTTTGGTAGCAGTGACTTTAACAACGCTGATCAAATAATATATTTACTTCAACTTTTGAGACTCATGAGTCCCAAAATCTTCCCAAAACTTTGCGTCTATGACTAAAGATCTTTAGGACCTGTGTACACAACAACGTTTGTGTGGAAAACTTGTGAAAATGAAAAACTTTTGTTGTGTTTTTGGGCGTTTATACGATGACGATGCTTGGAGCGAGTGAAAATGCAACTTTGGCTCTCAAGGTGTAACTTTTTGAAGATGCTCCGACTCCATCTCTGTGTAAACAGGAGAAAACTGAACTTTTCATAAACACTGCTACTACACATGTGCACCATGGCCTTAGTAAATAGTATTTCTACACATGCTCAGTAGATGGACAGTAAGCAGGTTTTCCTCCGTCGTGTCATGACTCCCAGTCCATGTTTTCCTGGGACTTGGTAGTTTTATAGTTGAAAGTAATAGTAATCCAACTTGGTCGTCTGTCCATATGAATGTCCATGTTCTGCCAGTGTTAATGTTTACAGCGTATTATTCTCTGTTTCATTACAAAAACAATCACCACCCACTAGTGGTCCAAGATGCATACAAGATGCATACACTACGTCGTTTCCAGCGTTTTTGCCATTTCCATTGTTTTCAGAATGTCGCCTTGTAAACGCGAAACTTTTCTGAAACTGAAATACAAAAAAAAAGGAATTTCCACTTGAAACACTGTATATACGAGGCCTCTATCTCACTTTATATGGTCAAATTTTTCCAATGAATAGTTTTATTTTGCCAAACACAGAAATATCTTGAGCAGTCACACATTTAAGAAGAAAATACTTCTTTGGTGGTAGGGCTGATCAGTATAACCCACACTTGTCATAATCGCAGTATCATAATTTGTGATCCACATATCACAAGAGACAGAGTGAACTACAGTGGATTATGTTTCCATGCACTGTGCACTCATTCTCTGCAAATTCAAAATGGCCAAATTTTAAATCTGAAAGAAAAATGAGATTAATTATGATGAAATTGCTAAAATTGTGCCATCAACTACCTAAGAATTTGCAACTGACTGACAGTTACACTTATTTCATGCCTGGTAGCTACATTACATCAGTAAAAAGTATGTAAATCTAGTAAAACAGCTGCTGGTGAAAACGACTGATGTGATGGGAAAAAAAAAATTCAAAATTATTCACAGATGCTGTAAATAAGGGGCGAGAGAAAGAGCACTGTTGTAAAAAGAAATCTGAAAGCATTAACATCATCTACTAAAGTGTTTGTATTTAACTCAAATGACATTGTTATTGCAATATTCAACATTAATATCTCATGTCACATATTTACCTAAAGCTGTCCACACATTTTTAGACGTATGTTCTTCCTGCCTCAGCCTCACTTTCCATGTCATCAACCAGAGTTTTGTTGAAGTTCTTTATGAAGGATGAGTGCCGAGTGCCACAGGAGTTGGTATTTTGGATCTATCTCCTGAGTTTGCTCGCTCACTCCTCGAACCCCGGGGAGCAAATTAACAGTATGGAGCGCTCGGCTTCCCTGTAACCTTTCCTCCTCCTGACTGACATTTGTGTTTTTCTTTGCCTTGGGCCTGGGCGTATGGTGGCCTGCGAGCGGATACACGGAGATGCTGCATATGTTAAACAACTGGCAGCTTGTGTCAGCGCAGGGCTACGTCCGTGTGTGATGTGGGAGAATGTGCAAATGTCTACATGTGTGTTTTGGTCCAGCTGTTCTGCGGGGGGCTTCATCCAGCGTGAACACCAGCACTCTGAACGGGAGGCGGCCGGGGCGGAGGGGTCGCGACCCCCAAACATGGCACGGATTCACAACTCCGGCTGAGACGTATCCGGAGACACACTGATGGAAACAGGCGAAACCGAAGAGAGCCAGTGTGCCGGTCTGGAGGTGAGAAATCTTGTCATGGTGTTGTCACATTATCATCACAATCAGCGCTGCACAGATGGCACTGTGCATCAAGGCCGAGGATAGTGGATCTGGAAAGCTGACCGAAAATTTTTACTACAGTTCAGCTGCTATGCCATTGCAGTGCAACGACTTTCAAGTAAAAGTACTGTTGTAAAACCTGCTGGTTGGATGCATCATGCAGTTTTACTGTTTCCATGTAAACGGACATGGTTTTCAAAATAATGCCATATGAATGCAAAAATCCTCTGATATGAAAACGCAGGAAACGTGTAAATGGGGTGTCATATTCAACATTAGATAAAAAAGTTTTGTATAAAATATTAATGGTTCAAGCACATCTTAGATAAACATGGAAGTATATTCGAATTACACAGTGGCAAACAAATGTAGATACAAAGAAATGTTTAGCAGAAAGTTATCGTCGCAAAAGAAGTGAATTTCTATATTTTATAAATTTGACTTATGACTGAGTATTTGTAAGGCGTTACCACCACCACTGTGCATTAATGGGATTGGTTTTGATTTACAAATGTTCCCTTCGTACGACTAATTTAATCTGATAATGCATGCGTGCAAGCACTTACACATTTATATACTGTAAATATTAGTGGTGGGACTCAGTTTAAAAAATCCAAATAAGAGACTTTCTCAGTCTTCGATACAAAAGCAACATTTTTTTAAAATTCAAACTGATTTTGGTAGAAGAATCAACCTATATATAGACTTAAATATGTTTAATGTAAATTAGGTTCGGCCAAAATATCAAGATATAGTTGGTACCTCACCAGCAAAAAAGTAATCACCAGAGACATTTGGCGAAGCAGTTAGCTGGTGTTTCAGATTAATTGATTTCCTTGTTAATTGGTGACTAACTTTTTTTAGCGTCTGTCATTACTGCTAGTAAAAGCGACACGCATTTGTATATGAAGGATGAATTAGGCTTCATAGCATTTAATAGGTACTCGTATCAGTACTGAGTATCAGCATTTTGACTGTAGCTTCAGCAAGTAGCCGAAGGTTAGTGCTCGTACCGGTCCAGCCATAAATAACAATAAGAAAAATGTTAACGTTGTGAAGACTGCAGGAACTAAACAAGGCTGTCAAATCAACGTGTCGGCCCAGCACCGGCGACATGAACAATATTCAACATTTCATTTCAGTTATTAGCAGAATAGAACACTGAATATTATCGGGTCGCTAACTGTGCGATCAGTGTGTCGGGAACTTAAAGGAACTTCTTCAGGTGCAGCGAGAAACAATCAGTACTGGAGTGTAAAGGTAAAGCCCAATCAAATGCATTCTGGATGTTTTTACACACACACACACACACACACACACACACACACACACACACACACACACACACACACACACACACACACACACACACACACACACACACACACACACACACACAGGCCCGAAAGTGTGTTTTGATAGCTCGTATTTCCAACGCCTCTTAAATTACGAAACTGAGACGCGCTGAGGAAAAATCTCGTGTTCTCTGAGTGCGAACGAAGTGAAGCCGCGCTGCTGTGACTGGAAGATAAAGCTGCACTTAAACAAGTGTAATTGAACTTGTGAGGAGTGAAGGCGACACAGTGGATTTTAGTTCCCAGACCAGCCGGAGCGGTGTGGGAGAAGAGGGATGAAAATACGGTTGGGTGTATGAACCTTACAGTGAAGCTGTCATGGTGCTAATGGAGGAAGTGGAGCAGAGGGTCAGGAGTCCTCAGCACCTGTGTGGAAGATTAATGACCGCCGAGCCATGGGAGGGAAAGATAGACAGAAAAAGAGAAACTCTGAAACAGGCCCCGGCCTATCGGACTAACTCAGAGGTCAGGGCTGCTTGACCTTTGCTGGGGCGTTATATTATCAACCACACCGGGGCGGAGAGGGGGGCTCTGACGAACACTGTGTCAGAGTTCGTCTCAGAAAATGATCCGAAGCAGTGTTTTCATTGTGGGCTGGACTTCAACACAAGAAAACTTCATTTTTGAGAAAAAAAGAAATCATTCTAAAAGGAACAATTTTGTTGTATAACCATGAATTTTGTTAATATAGCACATTTTTACAATGAAATGTATTGCTGAGATCGATGTAATTACATTTCTGTCCATTAGGTGGAGATGGTGAGCCTAAGTCTCACAGTTATGTCAGCTATTTGTAAGTAGTTGCAAAGATCTTCAGCCAAAGTCCATATTTCCAATACATCAACAAATTAATCCACATGATTCAGCCTTTGTCTTTACACTGAGACAATTAGAGCATCATCTTGTGGTAGAAAGTGGTATTACAAGGCTGGCCAACTTAAATCCCAGCAGCACGAATCTCAGACATCGTTGATTTGATCGGACTGATGTTTTGTCACGTTTAGGATGAACTTTGCTGAAGCATTACGGTTTGTTAGATTTATTACTTAAGATACTTACCCCATCGATTTTAGAGCTTCCCCGCACTGTGTGATTTTAACAATCTTTTGTCGTCACAGCCTCTCCGACTGCACAAGACCAATGTAAGTGATCATGTCTGCAGACTGTACCTACACACATGCTGACTCACAGCCGGGGTGGTTGCGCAGCCACGTATCGTGTATTCACCTCGATTGATTGCGCAATATCCGCTCGTGGAGCAGTAACACATCTGAAGCATACACATGAACATCCACCAACATCCAACCCAGTTCACACTACCTCCTGATGCGTTTTCAAGTGAGGACGCAAAACTTTCGTTGCATTTTGGGAGTTTGTTTACATGACAACGCTGATCAAAGCCACTGAAAATGCAACTTTTTGAAAACGGACCCCAAAGGTGGAACTTTTCAAAAACAAAAAAAGACCCTCGAGGCAAAATGCAACTTTATGGAAACCCTCAGGCTCCATCTCCGTGTAGACGTGCACCCGCCGTTGTTAATGTTTGTAGCATATTGTTCTCTGCAACGTGTGTGTGTTTTTATTACAAAAACTGACAACAGCATCAACTTGTGGCCTGGCATGCCAACTACATCGTTTTCCAGAAATACAATGCATTTTCACTTGGGCGTGAGAGGTTTTAAAAGGTTTCTCCAAGCAACAGAATATTTATGCTCTTTATTGCCCAAGGATCCAAAAGTTCTTAATATTAATACATTTCAATATTTTGAAAGTCCTTCAACCAAGTGTTGTGATGATTAGGGAAGTAACACAAGATTTATATTGTTTGAAACCTTCAGTCTAAACCTTTTTCCTTCATCTCATGTGCAGATATCAAAACTAAGGCGCCGCCAGCACCAGCCGGGATCATCATGGCGGATGTAAAGTCTATAACGCAGCAGTGAGATTCGTATTCAGCACGAGCTGTTGTCCCGTTAGACCATAAAAGGTGCTCTCAGGCAGCGGTGACAGCGGAGACCTTTATGGTTACCTCCGTAGCATGTAGCGCCACAGAAAAGAGATATCATCATTATCTCGGCACAAAGGCGGCCCTCACATTGTTAAAACAATGTGCCGCTCGCTAATGCAGGCTGTCAGTGTGCCGCACAGGTCTGGTTCCAAGAGTTAAGTTGTAGGGGCATTTCTTTTTCTTTTTTAACCCCCCCCCCCTGCCTGGGGAATCACGGCGGGTACGAGGCTCATTTCCTCATCAAACACGGGACGAGTGATTTGGAATATTTATGAGGCTCCCAATTTAAGTTAAACATTTAACAAAAAAGCATCCGATTAAAATGAGACAGCAGAAAGGGTTAAATTCCCAGCGGGAAACCGAGGCTAGAAATTAAACACGGGGATGCTGGGGATGAATTAAAGTAGCCGGTCTAAGGCAGATTCCAGCGTCACTGTATAGAAGCAGCGGTGATACGGTTTATGTTGAAACAAGGTTTTCATTGAGCGTGATTGGAATTTTAATCAGGCATGAAGAGATAATGCTTTGATAAAGTGACCGAGATCGTTTCTGAATAATGTGCATACTAATGTCAGAGTTTCATCTGAATTAGACATTACATAAGTAATCTTGGAAAGTAAAACAAATTCATCTAAAACAAGCCAGGGAATAAGAGAAAAATTACTAACAAATACTGAAGCATTACTAAAGATTCCGGTGCGTTCCTGTGGGAACCAGTAACCACTTACAAGAAGTATTTTGTGTACTTACACTTTGTTTTTTGTACAGGTATGTACTGTTTTGTTTTGCTTTTATACAAAATGAAACTTTTGGTATTCATGAATTATATAAATAAAAGGTATATATTTTATACAAATGAATGGAGTTGAATGATATATGTTGACCATGCATTAAAATGTAGTTTGCGTCGCCCCGTTTCCACGGCGACAGATTCAAAGTGTTCTCAAAAAGTTCCACCTTGGGAGCCGTTTTCAAAAAGTTGTGTTGTCAGTGACTGTGGTGCACCGTTATCGTATAAACACCCAATGAAGCTCTTGTGAAGAAGTTGATCGCGGGACGCACTGAGGAGTGTGAAGCATCGGGGAGGAGTTAATGAAGAAGAAGAAGAATCGTACTTTAATCCCCCATTTCTTCATCGAATTGACCCGTCGGTTGGCAGCCACACAGCATAGCGCTCGGGGGGAGCAGGTGGGGGGCCGAGGGTCTTGCTCATGGACACTGTGGAGGAAACCGGAGTACCAGGAGTTAAACTCACACACACGGGGAGAACATGCAAACTCCACACAGAAAGGCCCCCCGGCTGGATTTGAACCCATGACCTTCTCGTGGTGAGGCGAGCGTGCTAAACACTGCCCCACAGTGGAGCCCATCCTCATGCCAATTAAATAATATTCAATGCTTTACTACATGAGAACTGCGAAGGTAAAAATCACATGTAAATTCAAACTCAACGATAGCATCACATTTCATTTCATTGTGCTCGTAGCGGCCCAGTTCTCCATTAAATAACTCCCTCCGAGGCAAAACAGCCCATTCCAACTCAGCATATTTCATATTGGACCTTTGTAAATGAGACAGAGCAGCGTATTTGGATGAGGATGAATTATTGATTCAATAGAAATAAGAACTTTTCAACCAAAGTGTTTGACTTATGATTTAGTTTAATCACTGTAACAGGAGGTGTACTTGAGTACACATTGTTACTCGCTAATCAGAAGATTGAGGGTCAAACAGTCCTGATAAGCACACAACATCCAGCCAATGAATACAGATAAATTACCTCCTCAAATAGTCTCGTTAGATCTGCGGATGCCAAATTCACAATGAGGATATGAGAGCGAATAACCCTGCTGAGGTCAGAGGGCAGATGTAACACAAAGCCATATTGACTTTATTGATATTCTCTGGCTTCCTTTCATTCTTTTCCTCCTCTCTTGTAGTCTCTGTAGCAGCAGATCAGTCAGCGGCGGTGGAGGAGGAGGAGGAGGGTGGTGGGTCAGCCAGCTCCTGGTCCGCTCAGTGACTCTCCATACTTCCTGTTTAATCACCGCTCCCTCCGGGACACTTTGCACTCCATCTATCAAGCCCAGAAAAAGTTCAGGTGCTCTATATCGCTGAGAGGTGAGGACTGAGGTCAGGTGCGTATATACGTGCACGCTTCCTGATCTCACGCGGGTTTATCTAGATTGTAAAGAAAAGAAATTCCACTCTGTATATAATGTGAATGTACTGCATCAGTATGTGATGATTCAGTGGACGTAGCGGGGCTTTACTGTGACAGGCGGCGGAGGATGTTTCCCCCCCGTGACTCATTGGAGGATATTCACTCACTCATCTCAATGAGACGCCGCAAGGGAAAGCAGATCGACTCAGGAGTCAAAGAAACCGTTCAAGTTCGTGGAAAAAATCCTTAAAGACAAAGTGACAAGCCAAATCTGTCCATCAATCTTATCCTACAGCAACTTTTGTGCAGTTTGGTGAAAATCCAAAGGGCTTCACACATAACAGGACAAAATAGTAAAAACAGAAGACAAGAGAGGGAAAACGTGTTGAGATAGTTACTAAAATGTAGTACTAGAACACAGATACTATTTAGAAATAAGGAGCGAACCAACACTAATAATAAAATACTAATGCTGAAGGTAACAGTCAGAGAGACGGCAGCTCTGCAACGCCAAAGTAATGAGAAATCTAGATCACAGAAACCTCAGTTACTCTAATTGTGTTTTATTCATGTCATAATCATATTCAAACATGGTTCTGCCAAATATAATGAAGCAATATTTTTACTATACAGCATGTTATTCCCTACACGAAGAGTGAGCATTAGAATTAACTTCTGCTAAAATGACCCCAACCCCCCCCCCCCCCCCCCCCCCCCACACACACACACACACACACGCACAAAAAAAACCCTAATAAAATCTAAATATTTAGGTTTTAAAACAAGATAGATCAGATGAAAATAGCCAATAAATTAGAATAATTAAATTCAATGAGGTTTGTTTAGAGCAGCGGTGACAAACTCATTTTACTGGTCAAGTAGTGATGTCAAGTAGGCCGGACCGATAAATAATACCTTTAGAATATATAAATGACAAGAACTTTAAATCTCTGCTTGTTTTAGTGAAACAATTATCAAATGATAATATAATAAAGAAACACACACACACACACACACACACACACACACACACACACACACACACACACACACACACACACACACACACACACACACACACACACACACACACAAACCTGAAATGTCATAATCTCGCTGCCCTCACCTCCTCAGACAGAGCGATCCAGCTTCTCTCGGCGTGAAAGCTGAAGGACACCTCAATAAATATCTTAGTTTTACATTCTGGGACGACTAACGGCGTCTTACTCACTGAGCGCGGCTTGATAAATTTATCTAATTCTGCTAAATTAGTCATTTGATTTGTAGCACCAGTTTCCTCGTCAGAGTAAAATACTCCTCACTCT
Source organism: Lipophrys pholis (assembly GCF_963383615.2). Taxonomy (NCBI): domain Eukaryota; kingdom Metazoa; phylum Chordata; class Actinopteri; order Blenniiformes; family Blenniidae; genus Lipophrys; species Lipophrys pholis. The sequence continues at coordinate 21,674,854 of NC_137633.1, forward strand.
GTAGCTGACTTAAGCCTCATTTACGTAACTACGTTTTCAAGTGAAAACATAAAACTTCTGTAGCGTTTTGGGTGTCTGTTTACACCACAACTGATAACAACTTTTATATTAATGGGTGCCCAAGGTGGAACGCTCGGACTCCATAGATGGCTGAAGTTACATGGAGCTGCTACTACATATGTGCACCACGGCTGTATTAACTAGTTCTTCTGCACATGCTCAGTAGATGGACAATAAGAACAACATGTCCTCCAGAGTGTCATGACTCCCAGTCCACATTCTCCGAGGACATGGCAGTTCTATAGTTGACAGTCACCATAATAAGAATTCAACTTTGTTGTCTGTCCACTAGGATGTCTGTTTATTCCCATCCGTAATGTTTATAGCGTATTATTCTCTGTGAATGTGTGTGTGGTTTCACTACAAAACAGCCAACAGCTCCCACTAGTGGCCCAACATGGGAACACTATTGTTTTCAGCGTTTTTTTTGTCTTTTCTGTGTAAACTGACATTTTTAAAACATTGCCATGTAAACACAAAACCTTTCTGGCAAAAAATTATGTGTTTTTACTTTCAGAACGATGTTGTGTAAACTGGACCTTAGACAACTAGTGATAAACATATCGCTTTATCATGGAGCCAGTATTTCTTATGCTTGGTATTCTACTCGCTTAATGTGATCATATTCATTGTATGTGTAATTGGTATACCTTAATCTTTTGTAAATACATGTTGTGGTTATTTTCATCAAATGTATTTAATTGTCTATCCATAACAATAATTGGAGCTGTAAAATGAAAGCTGTTTGTTTAAATGTTTAGTCTCACTGGATTTGTTCAGGCCTTCAGTGTTTAAGATGTAGGCAAGTTCAACTTTACTAGCAGTTTGAAGGCTTTACAGCGGAATGCTACTCTTATTGAGTTTCATATGAAGTTTTCCTGGACACTCCCCTGCAGAGTGGAAACGCTGCTTGTTTGTGTTTTTGCTGGCAGCCCTGAGGGAAGTGACTGAAGCCTCAACCACAGAGATGCCGCCTCAGGCCATCATATGTTGCCCTCCAAGGTTCCTCAATACAATCTGTACTCCTGTGCGCGAGTGTGTGTGCGGAGACGTATTTATTACTGCTGTGAGGACCTAAATCTGAGGTGAAGGTGCTGAAGTCATAATGAGGAAGGAAGTAGTTACGGATGACTTTGGTGTGGAACTGCAGGGAATCAATGCAATGTCTCTGAGTGTGTGCAGGTCTATGCATGAGTGCAGTACATGCATGCAACATATGATCTCCACTGGAGCGAAGGACCCTCTACAATATGTGTGACATCGCTGCTATTCACAAACGTCTCACCGAACCGGCAAACGCTGCAGTAACGGCAGCAACAAGATGCTGATAAAAAGTGTGTATTTGGAAGTTAAGCTCGGTATTTTCTTGTAATAGTTTCACATGCATAAATCTAATTATTGTGTCTTTGTAACAGCTTGAGCTCCAGCTCCCTTCCATTTTTACACCAAAGCTTCTTCTGCTTTGCAGCTGCTGCTAAATGACAATAATTGAGTGCCAGTTAACACCTGTTAGCGGCAAGCATTAAGAGAATTTATCACGGTGTCTGATTTATTATAATGTCCCCATGGTTGATGCAAATGGTTTTCCACTATTATCTTGTAGCCTGGTATGAAGGTCTTCCAAAGGCAGCCCCCCTATTGTGGCGGTGTGATCTCATTTTCTCAGCAGAGAGGCGAACTGCTCGCCTCCCTCTGATCCACCTGGCAGGAGGGGCGTTTGGACTGAGACGAGCTGGCCAGCCCACTGACCTCTGGGTAGAGTCTCTCGCTGTGCTGGCCAGGCAGCCGGTGTGGGCCAACGACGGGGCACGAACGAGTGAAGCAATCGGGCCGCGATAAGCTGACATGGCGGCTGAGTTTTGCAAGCTGTCCTATTCTGAGGCGCGGGTGGGCAAAGGGGCAGAGCCGCTAAAATGGGAATGAAGGTATTGATCCTGCTGCTGTTATGAGAATGACACACACTCGCTATTTTTACAGGAGGGGGAACACACTGCTGGCGAAGGCAATCTGTCTGTGACGTAGATAAGCTCCCGAAGAGGAGATGGACCGAGTGGAAACACTCTGCTAGGATCTGATGATGCTGTGCACTGGCAAGTCAGACAATTACATATTTCTGCACGTTTTCAAATGATTGAGCATCGGTACAACCCAATAAGCAGATGTCTGGTGCAGAATAGTTTAACTAGTGTTCGTATTTAGTTCAACTGTCGAAGTAAGGGGTGTGAAACACTTTTTTAGTCGGGGACCACAGACAATCTAAGTTCATCTTGAGTAGGCCAGATTGGTAATATAGTGGAATAATAACCTTGAAATTTAAACTTTAAAGTTTTTAATTTGTTGTTGTGCAGAGTACACATGATTACAATCTCCATATTTTCACAAAACCAGACAATTACGACCAAAAGCGACTAGAATTTCAACATAAAGCCAATTTTAATGAAACCTTCTGGTGCAAAATACAGTGAAATGTTCAGAGAACTTCTCCTATAGCTCACGTTACTACTGACCTTGACAATGGCTGGAAGAACAGACAATATAAAGGCCAAATCGATGCTGAATTTCATGCCTACAAGTCAACAATGCGATCATGTTGAATATTGGACTGAGTATTGATATGGCTTGTGGAAAATAAAAAAAATGATTAAGTGTATGATTACGTATTTGTGTTTTTGCTCCTTTTGAAGCCAAATTTGCTCCTGTGTGCTATAGTGTTGAAATAATGGAGTTAAAGATGAGCCTTTGGGCTCCATGTGATTGGCCGAATGTGCTGATGTGCTGAGCATGAATGCTCAGTGAATGGAAACTCTTTATAGCAGTTCAGTCTCACAATATGTCTATTTTCAATGTAGATATCACGAAGATGATAAATGTCTGATATATCGTGCAGCCCTAATGTCACGTCTCTTCCCTCCACCTCGTGCTTCAGTGTTGAGGGGAAAGGGAGCCGGTCCAACACTGCAGCCGTCCAGCAGCTAGAGTTCAGATGATTCTTATTCTCACTCACGCCATTGACTGAACTCCTCCACTCTTTTTGCATAAAGTAATTGCTGTCAGGGAATGTGCACTGCGGAGACTTGCTTAGGTTCCACGAGCACAGAGGGTGAGATTAGGGAATAAAAGAGCTAAGTCAGTGCCACTTAGGCACTGCTCTGTCAACGTGCTGCAATGGATGAGGGCTGACAGTGATGAATATTGGCCAAAAGTTGGTATTCCACATGATGATTTTCCCTAATGAGAATTGATGAATGCGGGACGGGGGGGACTCGGGATTGGCTGATGAGAGGAGGAACCACTCATTAGGCGCCAGTCATGCTAAGTTGAGCGGCTTTAAGGTGGGCAGGGCTGCCGGGCTGAGCTCTGCCACTCCAGCAGTTCTACAATAAACATCAGCTCATATCATTGATCAATAGCGCCTCACACAAGAGTGTCAAATAAGATATATATCCATGAGAGGGAAGAAATCAATGGGGAAACTCCTCCCTGTGCATCAGCAGTATTTACGTAGCAATACTGTCCATCTAGCAGTGCATTTATTACTTGTATGTCAGCTCGCACATATGTTAGCAGAGATCTATGGCGATTTCTGGATCAATATGCATGAGTGTGTGGGAACACCTGGGTGTGGGACAGTCACGGGGCCTTTGCCGTCCCAGCTGCAGCTACGTCAGCCCGAACCGGAGAGCGGGGGACACTCGTCTAGCAGATGGCAGCGCTGGCTTTGAAAAACCATGGCCCCGAACGAGCCGCAGGCAGCCCCAGAGGCCAGTACTCAGCCAAAGCCTCACATGTGGCAGGCCAGGAAGGACATTAAGTGGATAATAGTTAATAGTGAACCAGGCCATTTACTATCATGTGCGTACTTTATGGAGCAAAACCGCCACTTCTGTGTGCAGAGGGGGCCGCGGCTGCGTCACAGGCCTAACTTTAAGGTGAAGATAAAAGTGGAAAATGATTGCGCGTGGCCGTTTGCACGCTGTCACACTCTTGGACAAACATTGCACAATACTTGAGGGGATTTAATGGCTTGTTGTTGGGTTGATGAGAACGTACTTTAGTGGAAATGTTATTCCTTCAGTCATGAGACCGACCGAGCTCATTTCAACATTTTTCCACCCTGCATGTTGTTGTCCCTCTCCTCTGCGGGGCCCGGGGCCATTGGATGTGTCACTCCTCCGTGGTTAAGTATAGATGTAGAGATAGACTCTTTAATATCCAGGAGCTCATTTCACAGTGGCTGGCAGGTCACAGCATGATGACAGCTAAACAAGCCAATCTACAGGATAAGCCATGCAGAGCATGTGGACTGAGGCCTCCGCTATCCTGTCGTGCTCAGAGGGCACCAGACGAACGAGGGATCGTCACAGAGATACAGTTAGCAGAGAAAAAAAACGTGCATTTGTGAGCTGCTCCGGTTCGCCTAAAAAAACGAATTTTATCAAGACTGTGCAAAGTCATGCAAGTCTAATGCAAAGACACGCAAGTGTAAAGTGTAAATGGAGCCGTCCTCCAATCAGACGACTGTTTTTGTTGAGGAAAGTCTGTTTGCTCTGTTTTGCCTTCTTCAGCCGCAGTGACAGACTTTGTCATTGGCAGATGCAAAGCAGGGATATCTAGGGACACATAATAGGATTGCCTCGTCTATATTGTATTTTCTCTCAAAAGTGAATTACTGTATCTCTTTTCGACACAAAGTGAAATAATGTATCTTTAGAGGCGCATTCAAAATCCTTTAACCACTTTGTTCCGTACTCGTAATTAGATTTTAACAGCAGGTTCCTTCAGAAATCTAGCCGTCACCATCTCCAATATTGGATTTTTCAAATACTTCTATTCATGAAGCCCTCTCTTTATTTCATTCCTGTTGAAACGACTGGTTTTTAATCAGCCCATGCAAAAAGGATCTGAATACTCTGGAGCCAGTAAACCTCTACACAGACATACGTATCCTACTGACAGCAACGCCTGTTTGGGAGATGGAAGATTATGGCTCAAATGAAGCCATTAGTTACGCAAACCTAATGATCATCTTATTTGTATGAATAAATCTGATCCATTCCCTTTGCTCAAGGCAAATATTTCTTCCCTCAAATGATTTTGGGGAAATTGAGTAAAAACAACAGCGGCACCAACAACAAAAACAACATCAGGACCCGTAATGAAAGGAGCGGAGGCAAAGGCGCTCAGGCGATTGCATCCATTACCCCTCTCCACCGTGCAGACCCCTTCATAGGGATTACCCCTGGTTCCAGAGAGGTTGATTATTAGACGCTCGCAAAGGTTTCGTTTGAATCGCCCCAGTTAAACGAGAAATTGCAGGCTGAGGAGAGAGGCTAATAACAGTTATTAACCCCGTGCGGGCGGCGGTGTAAAAGAGCGCCACAATAACGAGGTGCACCACCAAGGTTTGAGGCGCAGCGCAGCTAGCACACCCCCGAGGAGAAGCTAACTTATTAAAATAATGAATTAGCCGACCAGATTACTGCAGCCTGCGGCAAAGGCAATTATCCCCCTCCAAATCCCTGGACAGGGCTCCCTAGCGCCACCATAAAACAAGTGCTCAGAAAGCAGGAGCCCTCCGCTCCACACAAATGAATAGCCTGTTAATTAGGATCTCTCCCGCTGCGGGTAGCCTTCCCACTGCCATAACAGAAACCACTTCCACAACAGGGAGGGGGGTGGGGGGTGGGGGGGTAATGGGAAGATACCGAACGATTGCAAAAGATAGTGAAATAAGTAAAGAGTGAGACTGCGAATAGTTCTGGTCTGACAAAAGACACATGATGACAGCTGGAGGGCTGCACAGGTTGAGACACAAAGAGGTACAGCAGGAAGCAGCGGCGGCTCTGTGTGAGGTCTCGCTGCAAGCAAACAGGGAGCAGCCGATCCCACCGCAGAGGCTGTGAAACATTCTGCAACTTAAATATGCAAGGTCATCTCCAGCGGGCCGGCCGGGGCGCGGGATCCGTGTGTTTCTAAAGCAACCAAACTGCCGCGTTAAGTTTCACTCTTTAAATGTCAGTGGTAGGATTTAATATTACTGATGGGCAATGTGCTCGACATGATCCACACGGCAACGGCGACACGCAAGAAGCTGACACATACACACATAGTGTGTAACTTCAACAGCAGGCAGACTTCCAATATTCAGTCATTTGGAGTATTTTCATATGAGTTGCGATCATTACAATTACTGGGAGTCATGACACTCTGGAAAGAAATGTTGTTATTGTCCATCGACTGAGCATGTGCAGGAGAACTATTTAACATGGCTGTGGTGCTCATTCGCAGTCGCAGCATTTTAGGAAAAAACTGCGTTTTCCCCATTTCCAGAGAGCGTTTTTGATAAGTTCCACTTCTGGAAACGTTCAAAAAGTTGTTTTTTCCGTGGCTCCGAGCACATCAGTGTAAACAAACAGCAACAAGGTGAGGAAAGTTGTGCGTTTCCACTTGAAAATGTCGTGTCGACGGGGCCTGGAGTCGGGGTTATCAGTGCTTGACTGAAGAAAAAAAAAAAAGCCACTTGGATGGAAGTGAAGTAGGCCAATGGCCACCCTGAAAAAGAAACCACTGTACTTTATGACACATATACGGCCTCTAATGGTTATAAATACCAAGGTATCACATGGTTGACATTGTGAACCAAATCTGGCCACCTTCTGCGATCACCTTCCGACTTACCCATCAGTGGAGATCACAAAGTTTTGAAGGCTGGACTCACCTTGTCCTGCATAGCTATACTTACAGAGAGATAACTGTTAAAGAGGAAACTGTGCCAACGGGACGTATCTGCTGCTCCTCGCTGTGATTCACCCCCCCGTTTAGCTTGAGTCTCTTATGCATTTCATTTACACAGTGCCACTGGCATTTATATACTCAAACGTTGAGGTTATTGAATGATTATATAGGTTTCCTTGCAGTTGGGACTCCCTTAAGTTTTTATTTCCATCGATGATACTGAGCCCTGTGTACTTATTGTATGACGTTTGGAAAAAAGTGTTTCTGCTGTTTATCAGCCTGCCAAGGCTCATGTAAACGAGTCCTCTTGTGTATAATATGCCCATAACTTTAATTAGAGCCATAATATAGATTGCTATATTTGCATTACACTCAAGTGGCATACACGGTTACATGGCTGTACAGTGAAGTATTTAGTGTATATGTTTAAAAATGACATATTATGTATTTATATTTAGTAAAGCATACTCCTTAGTGTGTGATTTACACCCGGGAGGATGATTATATAGTCCCACGGATATGCAGGGCACGGAACAAGACATTATGCCAGTGTACTGTATGAATATGCCTGCGAGGCTTGACATGAATGCAATTTCATGTAATTTGAATGCCTTTCATGAGGCAAGGACTCTTTTGAACTGTCTTAAAAAGCTCATCCACCATAGTAGCTGCCAGTGGCCCTGGGTACAGAGGAGTCATGTCGACAGGCCCAATTAATGATGGGGCGTCTGAGAGTGAATGAATGAGGAGCTTTGAGAGGATTCCTCCACCTTAAATCCCCCTGTGCTGCTGCTCCCAGACTGCCTGTGAAGAACAATCAAACGGCTGCAACCCCCCTCCTATTTATCACTTTAAGACATTAGCCAGACATGGGCCTGAATATTAACCAGCTCCTTTTCCAGGAGAGTTCCACACCAAAGGCTGCGTGTGGCAACATACATTTTTAATCACAGGGGAAAACGAGGCCTTTCAATCGCTCCCATCTATTACTGTGAGCTTAAGTCTCTGCGTTTTCCTGCGGGCCTCTCAAAATAGGACGCAGGCTACGATTGTTGTTGCCTTTTCCAGGTCGGGTCTTTTATTCCTGATATCACTCACAAGCATTTTTATATAAACTACGACCATCATAATTCGACAGTCGGCTCATTTCTGCATTGCGTGACACGGTTTGTCCTTTTTATTCCCTTCATTTGGCTCCTGGAGCTCAATGGAATTCTCTCAGTGACGATGATCTTGACTGTGCTGACAGAGTTCATTGACTGTGTGTCTTCATGGCGAGGACGACGGGCTGCGGAGGCAGTGGAGCGTTGAGTCGAGCTTCTACGGCTTAATTGGAGTCATGTTCTCCGGAGCCTGGAGCTGCTCGTCTCCCTGCTCCGGCCACCCCGGTACCGGGCTCGTGGTGGGAGTAGTGAGGGGGAGGGGGGGGTGGCATGGTGGCAGGCATGCAGGGAGATGATCTGTCCACCCGTCCTCTCCCTCCGGGTCCCCCCCCCACTGTGACACATGGCACCCCGGCAACAAGGTCACCCCACTGTTGTGGCACCACGGGGGGAGTCGGCCTTATTATCAGGAGAGGAGACAATCTTAAGAAGAATCAAAACGGAGGATGTCATCCCCAATCACATAGTCACACAAAACCACAAGGTTTTCTGTGTCCAGCAGCTTTTCTTCCAAGTTCGTCAAGGGTAAAAAAAAAAGTTTCTTCTCAAGACTTCTTAGGAGAAATAAAACACTGGATCACAGAGGATTCACTTTTAAAAAGTACACAACTTTCAGGAGCCTCCAATAATCCAAGGGAGAAGATTTCCTACATTTTCTACAACTTTTAAAACCCTTAATGACCCTAAACACACACAGAAAGGCACCACACACCAAAACATTATGCTTTCTAAATGGTTGTTGCATAATGTGACATTATATTTAGTTTGAAGTGTTGAGGTTTGTGTTATTCTATTATAAGCCAACTCATGAGATTATGTCATACAAATATGCTTATAATCACTTAAATAAGGCTTTTAAAAACTCAAGGAAAATAAAAGAAAGTGTCTATTTAACCTAACTTTGCTGTTTCACAAAAAATACACGGTATGTGAGAGTGAATGTAAAGTGGAAAAACAATCTATTAACACATTCTGTTGATTATAATAGAATGAAACATCACAAATAAGAATGCATGTTTTATATAGTTCACCTTTATTTTACCAGGTGGGTCAACTGAAAACCAGTAGATTACATCCCCATAATCTAAGATTGGGAGAACTTTGATCATTTTAACTAGAAGTTCTTTGGTGGAATGTTTGAAGGAGGATTTGTTACCACAAAGAAAAGTATGCCAACCACGATTCAGCTGAATCTGGGTTTAGATGCTTAAATAAATAGTTTGACTGATTCACAAACAACTAAGGTTTTTCTCCTTTGTTTTAGTGCATTGGTGCAATTTGGAAAATGTTATAAGGCCCCAAAGAAATTTATATTTGAAAGAAAAATTTGTGGACATGAAGCCAACTGTCATCAGAGGTGCACAACAAATGAGATTGTATTATTTTGCAGCCTTTAACATTCAATATGTGGTCTATTCAGAGTAATTCGCTAACGAGGAGGAATACACCAGCTCAATGAACTGTCAGTGAAAGACTTTAAAATCTAAATAAACCAGAGCTGCTAACTCGCACGTTGAACTTTACCCAAATAATGCTTAAACACACATATGTTAAGTACTAATGTTTGGCTGAACGCTGGACTTTCCATATGTCGGCAAAACAGGTAGTATCGATTGCTTTGGTGATCCATGGAAAACAACACAAAAAGAAAAATACCACAAGAAGCATGAAAGGAGTCAGTTGTGTCTGATGACAAATTCTAGTGACTGTTGAACATCTTACATTTATAACTTTTAACTGGAGCATATTTCTTAACTGTACTTTGTCGTTATTGCATTTCTATTAACCTCACTTTTTAAAATGTGATTGTCAATAAACTAAGACCCTGTTTCAAGTGAAAACATAAAACCTTTGTTGCATTTTGGGGTCCATTTACACTACAATGGTGCTTGAAGCCTGAACAGGCAACTTTTTAAAAATGGCTCCGAAGGTGGAACTTCTAGAAATAAGATGTACAAGTAAAAGTTTCTGAAACGCTCGGGCTCCGTCTCCTCGGAGACGGTGGAAATGCTGCTACAGTGAATGCACATCACGGCCGTAATTCTTCTGCACATGCTCAGTAGACGGACAACAAGAACAATGTTTCCTCCAGGGTGTCATGACTCCCAGTCCGTATTCTCCAGGAACACGGTAGTTTATAGTTGACAGTTCCCGTAATAACAATCCAACTTGGTCGTCTGTCATTGTTAACAGCTCAACATGAAAACTACATTGTTTTAAGCATTTCTGCCATTTCCATGTAAATGGATATTGTTCTCAAAATGTTAGAAACGTGAAACTTTCCGGAAACAAAAAAAAAAAAACGATGCATCTTCACTTGAAATGTGGCCTAAATATCAGTTTGGAACTTCATTCAAGCCTCTTTTATGATGATTTCTTCTCAAAAATGACACATGATAGGAAAATGCAACCTAGGAATGACGTCATCTAAACATTACAGTTTCAATTCACTCACTTGGAAGCTTATAGTGATGCTGTGTAAGTATTAGTAATTCTACATGAAAAGGTACCGTTTTATGGGTCTATTTTCCCTTTTGTTTGGGTAAATATGTATTAATCGCTGTTTAGTGAGGACTAATCAATTGAACGCATGAACTGGCAGCGCTCTGCCAGCATTTATCAATCTCAATCTCCCCCACAGAGTGAGAAAGGAAGGTTATTATGTTCCCAATGAAAATGTTCCTTTGGAAATGTTACCTTCCATTAAGAATTAAATTAAGCACTGGACCGGCGCTTTCCACAAAGTCCACCCCCTCTAAACACACACACACACACACACACACACACACACACACACACACACACACACACACACACACACACACACACACACACACACACACACACACACACACACACACACACACACACACACACACACACACACACACACACACACACTAGTAATTTATATGTTCTTAATGTGGGAGCAGTGGTGTGCTGCTGAGTGAGCGCAGGCACTTTTCCCGCGCTGCAGTGGCTGTGGTGTTGTGTGTGAGTTTACGTGCGGTGGTAGGGCAGAGGGAGGCGCGGCGGCGTGTGCAGCTATCGTCTGCGGCGTTGGGTCGGCCCTCACACGCACCAGCAGGTGACCAGTGTCAGACAGGAAAGGTCACAGGCCGGCGGTGTGCCTCCGCTCCTGGTCCGCACAGCACAGAAAATCCTGCAGGTTAAAAAAAAAAAATGTTAACGCTGTAAAAACAGATTATCCTCCCCTCTCACACCGTCACGGTCGCATTCTGAGGTCACGATAAGATGTTTACAGGTAAAACAAGAAGCTCTTAAAGCTTCACTTTCTCCTCTCTCACTGTTTCACATCGGCCTGTTTCCTCTCAAATTTCGACAGCACGTAGCCCCCCCCCCCCCCCCAAGCTCGTCTGTCTGCACGGACCCTGATGACAGTGAAGTCCAGAGGCGGTGTTTTTGAACATCTTTCAGCCCGGCTCCTCTCTGCGGGAGTCCTCCGACTTGAAGGTACCACCTTATTTGTCTAATGCGCCATGCACATTTGACATTCACCTGTGTGTGTGTGTGTGTGTGTGTGTGTGTGTGTGTGTGTCTGGCCCTTACTCTTGTGTCGGCAGACCTATTAGTTAAATAGATAAAATGCACCTTTTTTCATCTCTTCTCTGCCTCGGGGGTGTTTTTTTCCTTGATTACATTACAGACACAGTAAGCTTTCCCTCATTAAGCATATTTAAATTTTTTCTTATTTTTCTGCACGCACACACCTGTTTATGAGAACGTGTGTTCGACGCTCACGTGACGATACCATCTGCTGAATGATTAGCTGTGAAGTTTTACGTGGGGAACCTTTGTACCGGCCCCTCCATTGTGAGAAAAGGGCATCGATAGGAAGGCAGATAGAGCTGATCAATATGAAGTGCAGTTTTCTCCGCAGGCCTTCTTTCATATCTCTCCCTTGTTTGTGTTTTGAAGGGGTCGGGGGTAGGGTCTGGTAAAGTGGTGGCGTGGGCGGGCTTCTGCCCCTTTATCAATCAGGATTTTAATTACACGCGTCTAGGGCGACAGCTAGATTAGAAACCAATCGACGCTATCGGCCACAAAATCTAATTACTGTTTATTGACAGATAAGGGCAGGCCCCCTTCACTTTTCCAAATAAGATAAACCTCCCCCCTCGTACACAATGAAGAGAAGCTCATACTGTCCATGAAAGACTCTATGATAAGTAAACCCCCTCCATAAAATTCCTCTTTACCTGTATGGGCTTCTCTGTTAAAGACGACGCGGCCTCATTATAAAAACCCTGCCAGAGTACAGTCAAAGCTCTTCCTCAGAAATGTTGTTCATACAACTCCTGCCTCTGGAACCCTTCATAAACTCCCTTCTGTTGCTTGTTCATAAATCAGCGAGGCCTTAATGATGAGTAATGGCTGACTTTTAACCCCGAGGAGTTCACACAGGTGAGCCACCCCGGCTCCGCCAGACATACGTCTCCCTGGAGGACCGTCCATCCTCACCTCCCCTCAAGTACTCCTCTCCTCTCCTCTCTCCATGTCATCCTCATCTCCCCTCATGTCCTCCTCTCTTCTCTCCATGTCCTCCTCTCCTCTCCTCTCCTCCCTCCATGTCCTCCTCTCCTCCATGTCATCCTCACCTCCCCTCAAGTCCTCCTCTCCTCTCCTCCCTCCATGTCCTCCTCTCCTCTCTCCTCCCTCCATGTCCTCTCTCCATGTCCTCCTCTCCTCTCCTCCCTCCACGTCCTCCTCTCCTCCATGTCCTCCTCCTCTCCTACCTCCATGTCCTCCTCTCCTCCATGTCCTCCTCCTCTCCTACCTCCATGTCCTCCTCTCCTCCATGTCTTCCTCTCCTCCCTGTGTCCTCCTCTCCTTTCCTCCATGTCCCCTTCTCCTCTCTCCATGTCCTCCTCTCGTCTCCTCCCTCCACGTCCTCCTCTCCTCTTCTCCATGTCTTCCTCTCCTCTCCTCCCTGTGTCCTCCTCTCCTGCATCCATGTCTTCCTCCCCTCCATGTCCTCCCCTCCATGTTTTCCCACCCTCCATCTCCTCCTCCCCTCCATGTCCCCCTCTCCTCCCTCCATGTCCTCTTCTCCTCCATGTCCTCCTCCCCTCCATGTCCTCCTCTCCTGCCCTGCTGCAGCCGTCGCCCACACCAGGCGTTTTACAGCCTCCGTCGCCGCGCGGTGCACTTTGCTTTTAAAGCCGAGAATCTGCCTCAGGTAAATATGGAGTAAATGATTGGATTATTGTTCTTTCATTCGGCTGTGTAGTAATGGCTGGATTATAAACATTGCAGAGTATAGATTTCCTGTCAGATCCTATGAATCAGACATCCTTATCTCATTTCCAGACTGCCGCTCCACCTCACGCTGCCATCTCCCAGAGTCTGCGAGAGCTCGGGGAAGCCATATACATGCATGCACACGCACAATCACATACAGACACAGACACAGACACAAACGCCTGGTGTGTGTGTGTGTGTTCGTGTGTGGGTGGGTTAGACAGTGAGAGAGAGAGACTGTTGTCACCCAGCACAGCACAGGCACTCCAAAGTCCATTCGAAGATTTCAAAAACCACTTAGGTCCCCTGTCCATATTTGTTAGGCAAGTAAATCTAAGGGCTACAGCGCAGTGAATTCAAAGAGAGGGGAGAGACAGCAATGTGGAGAGCATGAGAGCGAGGGGGAACAGGAGAAAGATGTCTCCTAAATGAAATTTAGGGTGAGGGTGGGACGGAGAGTGGCTGACAGCAGGTGGAGGGAAACAAGCTCAGGACTTTCTGATTCGGTTTAAATCGCGCAAAGAAAAATGTCTGGGTTTGAATTATGCAGCATCTTTGACCACGACTAGAGATTGATGCCCGATTCCAGTGACGCTCGGACGTCGTATCAGGAGTTGCATCTGATATGTTTTGTGTCCCCCCCCCCCCCTCTCTCGGCCTGCACTCGCTGCCTCTTCACTGAATGTCTTTTCACTGGATTACCAACACTGTAATTGGGTTATGGAGCTTTGTGGACCAGCAACTGCTGCACAAACATGCTTTTTGTTGGAATCCATCAAAAGTCTCTGCACAACTACGCTATGCAAAGTCAACCAAAGAGCACATGCAAAAGTCAGAGCCACAACAATGTTGGATATATAGGAAATGTGATGGTAACAAACATGTAGTATGAGCATTTATTCTCTTTTCATTAAAACGTGTTTAAACCTGATTTGTAGAAGCAGTTGAAAACACGGTGTGGTTTGTAGGGAGGGGGATGGAAGGGTTAGACATATTCACCCTCTGTTCTACAGAACGACTCTCCTGTTAAACTATTACAAACGCATGGAGCATAAGTTCAGACTGCCTCAATGTGTTCTTAAAGCTTCTGTATGTGATGTCATTTTTGTCAAAAAGTAAGTAGAAGTTAACAGTCTCCATCTTGTAATACCACTTTGTGCCTCAAGGTGGTGTTGTGAGTCACTTTACAGATACAAAAGACGAACAGAAGACAGAAAAACGAAACAGTTAAATCTACTCACTACTGCCTTCAATGTCTAAAATGAAATAAATTTTCACTCACTGAGCGTGAAATAACTCAGAACTTAGCAACTTTTTTTTGCGTCAAGTTATGTCGTAATGTTTAACTTCATGCTAGTAGATTTAAAAAGGAAAAAAATAAATAAAAAGGACTCTTGATTTCTGTTTCTGGATTCTTTAACCTTTTACACTTTTGGTTTTGTTCTTAATAATTAGTCAACATTACGTTAAAAGTACAGATTAAAAACAGCCTCCTTCAAGTTAAATTCCAGTTAAAAATAACAAAACTAAACGAAAAGTTGCCTCTTCGACGATAAGAACAATATTGATTGATGAATTGACTAATTGTTGCAACTTCATTTCAACAAAACATGAAGAAAAACCTGAATAAAGTACCAACAATCTTAACTTTCTATTCACACTTTATTAGGAACTTTATAACGCCGGTATCTCAGTGACGTTACTGCCTGACTCACAGCCAGTGGACTTTTAGGAGGGAATTGTTTATGTTGTAATAATTCACATGTGAACTGCTAAACTCTCCGTTCCTTCAGTGTGAGGATGATCGTCCTCCGGGTTACCGAGAGCTGCTCACTTCTAGTTAAGGCTCGGGGAACTGAACAGGACCGCTGTTGTCATTCCTTAGTGCTGAAGCGCCGTGCCATTACATTTATAGATTTTCTCTTTGATGGGATAATTTGGTCTTTATATCTCTCACAAATGAAGTGATCCTCAGTGCTCCTTGCACAGCTCAATGTGCAGGTCCCATTTTCGAATACAGTTAATTGCATTCGAAAAGAATCAATGATACTTTCACGGTGACAATATCATTCTTTTAATGTCACTTAATTTCCTCAGTGAAATGATTACATCAATAGCCTGGAACCCATTTCTATCTTTCAGCATGAATTAATCTATTAGGGACAATAATTACACGTTTGTAATGGATAGGTTTTTGTACCCAGAAGTAAATGCGGTGGAGTCTCTATTGTGCCCCTGGATGTTGGCACTGTCCCGACTGTCATTCATTCACTTTAAGAATTACACTATCTCCCAGGGAAGATAGATAAATAAATAAGTGTAGCTCTGATGCAGCTGCTTGTTGTGAGATAGCCCTCCCTCTAGTGGAGGTGGTGGTGCTGTCAGCTGCTTGTTTGCTCTAGTCCAGCTGAGGCAGTCACTCAATGATGGAGAATGTGGACCGAGCGCACGACGCAAGACAGGGGAAGAAAGATACTGAAATAAATATCTGCCCCGATCTTCATGCAGCGTGCGCTGCATGTAATCAACTTCGGATGAGGTGCAAGATTCACATTATTCCATATGTAGACAGAAATCACAGGTGGAGAAGGAGGGCAGGCGGCTCTGGAGCCTCTCTGGGAAAAAAAACATGATTTGCTCTTCTAATGTGTCGTTTGTGGATCCTCACAAATACTGTTCCTAATATTTTTATACCGGTATATTGGCCCAGAACCCACCTGCCAACAATACTTTAAATTCTCCACCCTTGATTACAATTCATTCTTATTTATTGTTCACGCTGACAGTGAAAGTCGAAAATATGGCTGGAGGCCCGTCAAAGGACGTGCAACAAATTCATCTTCAACAATATTAGCAGGGTGTGTTTTGTCACAGGTGTTTATGTGTGTGTGTGTGTGTGTGTGTGTGTGTGTGTGTGTGTGTGTGTGTGTGTGTGTGTGTGTGTGTGTGTGTGTGTGTGTGTGTGTGTGCGTGTGTGTGTGTGTGGTGGGGGGGGGGGGGGGGGGGGGGGTGTCAACCCCTATCTAGTCAGTGCATCCGGTCTTCTGTAATATTCAAAGTCTCTCTACATTTCCTACATTTCAAAGTGATTAACGCTTCTTCATCAGCAAAACTCCAATAAATAAATTGCATTTTAAAAGTTAAGCAAAGCTGCAAACCTTTGAACATTGAGAGTTAAACTGTAAATTAATATCATGGTGTTGTTACATTTGTTTTGAAAGTGAAATTAAGTAGGCAAGTTAGTAATAAATAGCTTGTTATTAGTATTAGATGGTTATTGGTCGTGTTATTTCCATTAAATCTATTTTTAAAATTACATAAATGCTCACTTTATACAGTTTGTCAATTGCATGAAAATAAAGAGGAAATGAGGCATGCTGGGAAAATAAGACCCACGAGCTTAATGCACTTTACAGCTGAGCTATGGTGGATTTCTCCCCAACACGAGTACTCCAGCATGCTTTGTTGTTTTAAATAAAAATGTTTGGCTCTGCTGAAAGGTCAGCTGGGCAGGGTTACGTGATCTCTGCCACAGACGCCACGCTGCTATTGTCCTCTGACTTATTCATCAGCAGTGGAAACCAGCCTCGTGCAGTCTGCGTTCACCTGGCGCGCTCTCAGGTGAGGATGTCGCTTCTACACTGCACCCTCACAAAAAAAACAAAAAACAAAACAACAACAACAAAAAACAAAAACAAAACTAGAGCCTCTGACACTTCCTGGACTTCACACAGGCACACGGGCAATAACAAAACCCCGAACTGCCCCAGTGACAGACTCCTCTCACCATCTGTCCGGAGCAGGCTCACGTGCGCTCAATTCATTGAGATATCACAAGAAGAAGAAAAAAAAAGAAGAAAAATCAAAACTAGTTAATATTTCCTGCTTGAGTCTATTTGACCCCGCTCCCAGGGTCCTGCCGGGTGGAGGTGTTTGGTTTAGCCACGGGGCGCGCGCCGGAGGAGGAGTTGCACGGTGCGGCTGCGGCGCGCGGTGCAGTTAAACGGCGCGCTCAGACGCACGAGGACGCACAGAGACGCGCCGCCAGCAGCAGCAGCCGCAGCAGCAGCAGCAGCAGCAGCTCTGCAGCCCGGAGACACTCAGCCGCAGACAGCCGCTCAGTGCTGCTGCTCAGCCGCGGAGGTGACATGACCTGCCCGAGTCAGGTACAACACACATCCAACAACCACGGACACACTTCTCCTCTTTTCTTACGCACTCTTATTTTTTCTTTTCCGTTTCCCTTTTCGTGACGCACCTGTGCTAATTAGAAGCGTGTGCGCGCGAGTTAAGTGTAATTGAAGCGTGTCGTGCACGCGGACGTGCAGGACTCTGCCTTTTTGTCCCCCTGGGAAGTGTAACTGAATTATTTGATCGATTAAATTGTTTGTTTATTCGTGGATTGGGTAAGTCCAGTGCCAGGCCCAGCTTTTTCTTTTTACTGTGGAGAATTACATTTTGTGGAATACAGACATCAAATATCCATAAATATTTGATATAAGTATTTTTTTTAGTTGTTTAAGGGCTCAATTGATCTTTTTTTTTTTTTTTGTATCTACTTCAGCACATTTTGAGTATGAAGAGTAGTAGTTTTATTTTACTTCCCAGCTTCAGTAGTTAACTTTTACTCTGAAATACAAATACATATCATTATTTCTTTAATGAGGCTGACAGTTGGGAGTTTGTAAATGTGTAAAATAAAGGGACTTTTTGTACACAGTTTCTAAAGTGAACCTCATCTTTACCCAGGCTATTGACAGTTGACTGTTTTCTGCGTCCTGCTCCCTCACACTACATGTAAACAAACACCCTGAATAAATGCAAACATATGAATGCTTGAAATGAAGGAGGAAAAAAAAAAAGACAAGAAAAATACAGTTTGTGTGGCAAGCAGCCCCAGCTTTATCATGTTCGGAGTGATGGAGTGTTTTCCTACTACACCTCTATTATTTATTTGTATCAGATCACTTCCTGTCAAATCATCTGTCACACATCATGATTTCTTTTTTCATAACAGAGCTGATAAGACACAGTGATAACAGCAGCGGGGATTTCATGGCTCACGGTGTCTGACTGAAGTGTTTGGAGGCCGTGAGAAAAACATTCATGAAGGCTTTTCGCTAATTTGAGCGGAGCGAGTTGGAGTCAGCTGGTCAGTCCTGAGAGATGAACTCTTCTGCTTCGACAGGAGGTGAAGTGTGTGTAAAGTTCCTTTTCTGGTTTGAAACATTTAGAAGTTGGTTCAAATCAAATAGAAGAGCTATAACTTGAATAAGCAGGCTGAATAAGCATGGCTTATTTATTTATTTATTTTTTATCAGTTATTTAGTCACAGAGCTCTTTTTGATGGGGATTTTATTCCTCTGGTGAATCAAACTGGCAGGTGTTTGATTTATCATTAATCTTAATTGGATTTTCATTTATTTAGTCATTTGTTTAGTCCCAAAAAGAGAGCAGATGCTGTGTTATCTGTGTCACTGTGGAGGCTCTGCTGCTGCACATCAATAGGCCTGTGATGATCAATAGGGATTGCGTGATGTTTTTGCATTGATTAGAGAAACGTGAGCCGATGAATGGAACTGGATTCCTCTCCGGGGGGGTTTGGCTGTTCCTGTTCTGAGAAAAGTGAAGAGCAGCAGAGCGACACACGCACACGCACACACACACACACACACCTTTTTTTTTTTTTTTTTCTGTTGCGTGAATGTAGTGGTAGACCTGGACTCCTCCTCACTCAGTCTTGCTCTCGGTGAAGAGGCAGAAGACCGCCGCTCAGGCACCTTGTGAGTTTCTGAGGAGTGGGCAAGCCGCTGTTTCTTCTTGCTTGACTCGGCCAAAGTGTCAAGATGCCATGGTAAGCTCCGTTCTTATAATGTGGGGATACAGTAACATGGAGACCCTCACTGACTGTGAAATGCTATCTGCATTCTCTGCATTCTTACCGGGCTTGATCAACAGTGAAACACAGGCGGCTCTAAAGCCGGGGTTACAGAAGACAGGGCTGGATTTTCCGCCGCTTTAGAAGCTGATGGGCTTCCAGAATATGAGTTATGGCTTGAGATCATCTCTCACAGGTGGCGAAAGGTTCACAATGGTCCCTCACATGCACCACTCGCAGATGGAGCTAACGACACGGCTGAGTGAATACATTCGCCGTCCTCGGTGGTTTGAAATCTGTTGCTGTTTGAAAGTGAAGAGCGCATGTTGGACTCAGATCTGACTCTTCTGTAAATGTTGATGAGTTCATTACCGACGGAGGGAAGTTTTGTCATGATTGCTGTGATTTTACTTTGCGGTTGATGTCATTGCGCAGAGCAGCTCTCTAAACATTGAACTTCTTTAATCACGTGGGGGTAATTTCATCAGATTGTTTGCTCACATTTTAAATCAGTTCATTGACTTTTCATCCCCTGAAGCTCTTGACCTCTCTGGAGGAACAAACTTCGTGCGTCCACTGTCCGGCCATGTCTGTTGTTGTTCATGCGATAGGTTTGTTTTGTCTACGTGCATGTGAGCCATGTGTGTTGTGCACGGCGGCGTGTGCGAGGAGGCGAGCGAGCGTTTGGTTCCCTCCTCCCCGGTGCTCTGCCGGCCCCTCTGTCGCTTTAAGTCCTGCCCCTCAGAGCCAGCCAACAGCAGCTGTTCCATATTCATCAAGCCCTTGAGTCTTAAAGAGCCCCATCCCGGCCATGGAAAGAGTCATTCCTCTCGCTCGCACTCTCATGCTCTCTCCATCTTAGCGCTCATCCCGCTGCTGCCTGTGCCTGCCTCTCTCTCTCTCTCTCTCTCTCTCTCTCTCTCTCTCTCTCTCTCTCTCTCTCTCTCTCTCCCCCTTTACCTCTGTCTATCTGTCCCTCCCCCCTTCACTCACTCCCTCTCTTTTCTCTCTCTCACACACACACATTCATACACTCAGACTCTCTCTCTCTCTCTCTCCCACTCATATATACATAAACACACTCACACACACACATAGACAACACACATGCTCACGCACACACGCGCCCACTCCATCCATCAGAGTGCGACATACCTGTGCAGGCTGGGGGGGCGCGGTGCTGGAGGGGGTTCTCGGCGGCGTTGTCTCTGAGGTGCCGTGCCATCATTTGGGGGAAGAAGCGGGTCTCAATTGTTTCCTCTTTCCTCTTCCTCTCATTCCTGGAATGCTAAAACTGGACTGATGGACATTTCAGAACTTTGTCTTCCAGACCCTCTCAGCTATCATAACCAGTAGGTGCACCTTGTTTCTCTGCCTCTGCTTCACTTTTCCTCCTAACCCATCTGTTTTCATTTCTCCTGTAACCTCCCTGCTCCTGTCCACCGCTGAGACACTTAACTTTTTCCTTGTTATGTTTTTTTCTTCTTCATCTAACCACAACTCACACCTCTAAACATCTTTGTTGTTTCTATTTATTTATTTTTTTAAGTTGACCCAATAGAGCAACTGGACAGCTGCCGCTCTTTATGTGTAGATTTATTGTGTGAACAACGTCTTTATTTAATACAATTCGCAGCATGACCGATGGATTAAACTTGCCCCGTCTGCAAAGTGTTGTATCGTCTCCCTGAAGAATTTGGGGTACCTGTCTAGTTGTGTTAGCAGCTTGTTTGCTGATGGCTTTGTTCCCTGATCCGGCCGCCCGGGGAGAATGAGAATAATATTTTAAGGAGATGAGATTAATGTGAATCCGTGGAACTGGAGAGGATAAATTACATGCCGTAATATATATTTGTAGCCGGGGAAAGACGGATGAAAGGACCCTGTAACCTCAGGGAGCCTGAGGGTGGGTTCCAGGCAGCGAGCGGCTCGCCAGGCGAGCACAAACACACACAGACTGCTGGGACAGCAACCTGCACTGCAACTTCTTAATCCACACATAATACAGGCTTTACCACCAAACTAATTATCACAACTTGTTTGAATTATTCCTTTATTGTGTTGGCGTTCTTTGTTCACATTTTCTTTTGTTATTGTTGATTTTTTTTTTATAATTAAGCAGCAAATTGCAGATTAATACATATAAACAGACTCAAATCTCACACTTGTGCAAAAAGCCATTTTGGTTTCATTCATTTTTTTTTTTAATACATTTGACATTTTTCAGTTTATATTCTTCTACAACTAGAGTAAACTGAGATTTGTAGACATTTCAAGCTTTTTAAAAGAATAATTGTCTTTACTTTATTTCTCTTTTCAAATAGAAAACAGTTGAAAATTGTAAAGTATGTAGTTATCATTTATGCCAAATTGTGTGTTTTTGTATTGGATCTTATTTCTACAGTGAATAAACCTTCACATTTTGTAATTTGCTGGATTATAAAGTAACAGGGGCAATTTAAAGAATTACCAGTCTGTGTAAATATATTCATTTAATTAGCGATACGGTCACACGTCAGTATTTATCTATTTTCTTTCACAAATGTTTAAAGTTTTGGCGTTAATCACCTGAAATCGCAAACCTCCTCCAAAATAAATCCAAATCATCTTCATCATTTTCCTTTAAAAGAGAATCACACATTTTCTGCTGATGCATTTAATCCTAAATCTCAAACAGAACCAAATATTTCTGTTACACATCAAGGTAGATTAAATATATTTATAATTTTTCTTCTCTAATCTGAAAAGCACACTGCTTTTTACACCTGTTGTTCAGCAGATCTTCACACACTTCAGTGTAACTTATTTAAGGATTTTTAATCCCCCCCTCTATGTCCAATAAATATGAAATTATATTTACAGCTTAAAATAGATTTATTCTTCAAATTGTTTATCGTTTGTTTAAGAAAGTGTTTGATCAGTGTGTCAGTTTCCTTTCAGGGTGTGTGTTTAAATCAGGGGCTTCACTCTCACATATGATTTTCCATTTTTTCACGACTTTCATTCATAATAGTGAAAAAGAACAGGATGATAAATGTGTGTAATCCTTTTGTAGTTTGTCTAATATTTTTTTAAATATTTGCAAATATCATTGAGTCTCTTGCACTATTGTACACTGATTTGAAATGTGTAGGTATTAACAGAAAATAGTAATTCATATTTAATAAGACTTTATACAGAGGAGGAGATCGTTTGACTGTGTTGAAATAAATGTATTATTTTTGCTGTTAGCAGAAAATTTACCTTAATGAGTGTAAAACAGGAGTTTAACATGTGAATAATGTAAAGTTGATAAATCCTGAACAATCCTTCTTTTCAGCTCGTAAAGCAGAAGAGATTAGTGACGTGATCGTGTGTCTTGTTGCATCAGGGGAGTGTTTTTGGGACGTGTGGCTTCAGATTGCACTCGCAGTTTGGGTTTTCTGATAATTGCAGGTATTTGCAGCTCTTTACTCCGGGTTGGAGGTGGGTGAGAGGATTAGTGGGACTCGTGTAATCACCACAACAGAGTAGTGGAGTTACCGTGGTTAACATTTCCATGAACGTCTCCATGATCTGGGATATTAGATTCAGGGAATATTCAGATAATGCAGTTTGTGCCTGAGTGTGTGCATCTCGTTACTCTTCTTAACTTTTCCTCACTTGTTGAAGCCTGTTGAGGGAGTTTCTCGCTCGTCGTGTGTTTGTGTGTGTGTTTGTGTGTGTGTGAGTGTGTGTGTGTGTGTGTGTGTGTGTGTGTGTGTGTGTGTGTGTGTGTGTGTCAGGATTGTGTTGATCTTGTATTAGTTGGCTCCGGCTGGCGGTTGCCAGCGTGAGCTCCACTGAGCCTGCTAGAAAACACACACACACACACACACATAGATCTGAGCGGCTCTGGATTGAGATGTGACTTCTTCTTCTTCTTTAACTGTTCCATCAACACCCCATGCTCTCCCTAAGCCCGGCCTGAGCCGCTGCAATAAACTAACTAAGGCTATCCAATTTCCCTTCATGAAATAAGAGCTTTTTAATGTATTTTTAGAGAAGCACAAAGAAGTTAGCACACAGTGATGAATTAGATTTCAATTTATTTGACTTCATTCCCAGCTTGCTGCATTAGAGCCTGCAAACAGCCATCTCGAGCAGTCCGTCCACTTGATTCTTATTAGGTTTCAGAAAACAAGGCGAGGGAATTGCATTAGTGTATCTTAAGTTAAAAGCTCTTTGCTCTTTGACCAAGTGTTTCATTGTTATTGGGTTAATCAGATTTTTGCTGTCTTCATGGAGATGCTATCACAGGCTAGAGGCAGTGGTGGGTAACCAAAGCAGCCGTGCACAGACACTATCCAGATGGGATCAGCTTACGGTAATTTGGTTTCAGAATACATTACCAGAAGAGGCTCCTGGCCGAGAATGGCCGCCCCGCTACGAGCCAGGAGCCGGTGGCCTCTGTGGCCGCAGCGGGCAGCGGCCGCTAACCCGCCCGTCCCTCTCCCGCCCTCCTCATCTCCCAGAGCTTTCATAGGGCCTTTCTTAAAGACTATTCAATGTGCTTCAGTTCAATCTGTGTCCCCATTCTAAATACTTCTTCCTTGTACCAACAGGGCTTTGTTATCCAATTCATTAGAGAGATTCCTGAGTCCACTGGCCACGCTGGAGCCCTCTCATTTCTGGTATCTAGTATCATTACTTTCACTGTAAATATGTCACTCAGCTCAGCTCCGGCTGAGCGGGGGGAGGGGGGTGGTGGTGGTGGTGGTGGGGGGGGGGGGGGGAGCATGTTGTCCCTCTCCAGGCCAAATGTGGATGCAGAGTGTATTGGCAGTCTGTGGATGTTCACTCTCCTGTAGCTCCAGAGGTATTCGGGTTCATACTGGTTAGTGCTTATGCTGGCTTTTTAGGGGCTGCCGCACCAAGCAGCCAGACAGTTAACTGCTAAAAACAATAATGACAAAAGCATCCAGAGCCAAGACAGGCTGTTTTTCTTTTCTTTTCTTTTCTTGATTTATTTCTCCATTTAAAATCAGCATGAAGCTCGCTACACAGTGTCTTAATGCATATGACATGTCATTAAGAGCCATAACCTGCTACCTCCTCAGTGCACGTCTCAGTTTGGCCCCTTGTTTTTACCTGTCATGTCTCCTTTGTCCCATTTCCCAACATGCACCCACACAGAAATCACCCACCGTCACTGCTTGCGTTCCTCGTGATTCCTCGTCCACGGTAACCTTGGACACCTCCACCGCAGTGTGAGAATCTGTTTAAAAATAACCAGGTCCATTAGTCTAGAAGGATAATGCTAGCCTATGTGGGCTCTCATGCCCTTGTGGCAGCAGAGTGCTATCACTGACACGGTGCGTCAGCACTTCTTCCTGTTGCTCCAGCGCTGAAGGGCTCCTCTTCATTCACGCACACATGCACGCACGCACGCGCGCAGCCATACACTTCCATACACTTCCATACGGTCCAACGCACAAGTCGAGCGTAAAGAAAAGAGCTGTTAACTTTGGCTGTTGAGTTTTGCAGCAGAAAAGTGGAGTTTGGTTTGTTTTGAGAAGTTTCTTGGAGTCGTTCTTCCAGCTTCAGGTCCTAGATTCAGTAATTCACGGTGAGCGTGATGGAAGGTGGGTAACTCTACGGGTGTTTATCAGTGAAGGCTATTGATATTGAGCGGTCAGATGTTTGAAGGTTATGTTTCGGAGCAGTAATTGAAATGCAAAATAACATTAGGATCGATGGTTAGCTTTGTTTATTTATGAAATCAATATTGAAACCGTCCGTCACAGAAGCAGTTCTGATTCTCACTGACAGCTACACCAAGTTGTCGGTGCGTCGCCTCGCCACCATTTACAGATTTTAGAGCGACTACTACTTCTCTTCTCTCTCTTTTTCCTTTTCATTCTTTTTTTTTTTAATTTTTTTTTTGCCAGCATGATTCAGAAAGCTGTGGTCAAACGTTACAGGCTCATATGTTGAAACATTGCATGTAGCTGAAAGCAGAGCTCTGAATCTGTGTGTGTGTGTGTGTGTGTGTGTGTGTGTGTGTGTGTGTGTGTGTGTGTGTGTGTGTGTGTGTGTGTGTGTGTGTGTGTGTGTGTGTGTAACATCTCTCTACTTTTGTGTTTTTCTCGGATTAAATAACACATCCAGAATCCCTTTAAGAAAATCTTTATCAGTGAAACGTCCATAATTTCTATATTCTCCGACATATAATCTGAAACATCTCACATTCCTTTTAGTTATAATTTTACATTTATTCATGAAAAACAAAAATCCAGTACCATCAAATTATTACTAACCCTTTTTTCCTGTTTTCTCCAGATGCCAAAATTATTACAATGAAATTGCAGAAAATGCTTTAAAGTTTTTAGGTTATTTGTGATAAGTTTAGAAACACTAAATGAAGCAGCTGATTTAACAATAATATTGAGATTTATCGAGATGAATCTGTAGATTAGACCAAAATTGCCTTTCTAGATTTAAATAGCTTTTTGCAAAAACACTTGATTTTCTTTCTAATTAACAACCGTTACATCTCATAAGTCAGGAAAAGCCATTAACCTACATGTACTTACTATTTCTACTAACTGATTTTAGTTATTGGAATAGAATTGAAAGAAATATTTTTAACGTACTGCAACTTTTCAGTGATTCTGAATCAGAAAGATATTAGATCATCTCGTGGTGTTCTAAATCTCTCTTTCTCTTGGCGTTATTTATTAGGGGCCAACTTATTTTCTGCAACCTCACAATAATCTGATCTGATCACTGAGAATTTACGAGTGTAAACGAGTGTTTGCTTCTCTGCTTGTGTTCCCAGTTTTCCTACCTGCCGTCAAATTATACGAGCGTGTGCTTATGTGTATATTTGCCTGCTGGTCACAAAACATGTTCACATTAAAGTGTCTCTTTATGAGGCCGGCCCCGCCGCCCTGACTGCAATCAAATGGTCACGTTGAGAGGTTGGTTGTTGAACCCGTCACTACACCCCCACACCGCCACCACCCCCCCCATGTCCTGAGACGTCAGACGTGGTGAACGCTGCTCTGCACGTTTACATTGCCCCCCTTCACCCACCCACCCGCAGGAGATGCATTAATTCAGGAAATATCCCCAAAGTTTAATTATTCCTGAATGGCGTGGTGGTGGACACCAGCGTATAAATCAGTTAGGCCCACCCGCCTTTTTATTACCGGCACTATTTATGGAGAATGTGTGGCAGCTGGTGGAGATGAGCCTCTAAAAAGCTAGAGGCTATTGCTATGACTATGTCGACTGCTGCGGTGTGTGACAGTCATAACAATGGCGTTTCGGAGGAACATCACTTCACTCTGGAGCCGTTTGAACTGCGCGCTTCAAAACCAGATTGAAATCTGGAGGAATCCGGTCAGATTCTCCTGCAGCTGGGTGGAGATGTTGCCTCCTGCACATTGTTTTAATCTCACCTGTGCGCCAGGATTACTGAGCCTGTGCAAACATTGACTCGTCTGATTGTGTTTAAACCTGCTAATTTTGGCTTGCTCATCTCGCCCCGTGTCCTGTGCATGCGTGTGTGCTCGCATGTGTGTTTGTCTGTTTATATTTGGCCCTTCTCATGATGAGGGGGATAATTTATGGTGGTGGCTGGATTGGCTCTTTGTTTTAGGCAGGTAGAGTTTCCTCCTAAACAAGGACGGCCTATCAGAGGAAGATTAATGAAGTAATTTCATGCATGGCTCTATGCCTCCTTCCCCCTGTACGCACACTGACTGTGTCTAAACCTGTGATTTACACTGGACTCTCCTAAATAGCCTTAACCCTTTATGATAATATTTCTTTCTGTTTGTGACACATGTGAAAACACTCAATGTGGAAAAAAAAGCACAACTACAAATCTCCTTCACCTTTTGGAGAAGTTCACTCTCAAATGTTTTATTTGTTTTCTCATGCTTGTTTTAGTTTCAATCAGATTGAAAGATTGAATCTTACATTTTTATAGGTATCATTGATGTCATCTGGATTTACACCTAAATTATGATTATTATTATTAATATTCCTAAAACGTGCAATTTTACAATATATTTTGATTGTTAAAAATGTGATTTAGTTGAATTGAGTTTCTGATGACAGGATATAAATCAAAAAGCTATTATGAACTGTCATATTTCCCTGACGATATACTATTGATTACAAATATTCAACCAGGGATTAAAATACAGGTACAGCTCAATAAATTAGAATATAATTGGAAAATTAACTGTTTTCTCAGGTATTTATATATAAACTAAAAAAGATGCAAGTATTTTTAAAATTAGAATGGGGATGTGTTTTACATCTAGTTAAAAGAAAAAAAAATATTCGATTTTATTCAATATTTTAATATTTTAAAACATGTATTTCTAATTTCTACATCTTACAAGATGAATTTAAATTGAATATAAAATGCTTGATATATTTCAGTTTATGTAATAAATCTCAAAAATACAAATATTTGAATCGCTTATATTTATGTATTTTTTTGTAAAGCAACATCAATCATAAAGTTTACTGATTTATTTGAACATGTATGTGGACATCAGAACAAACACTGAGTGATAAAGTGTATTTTAATATTTAGTGGTGAAGTGAGGACAGCGGAGGAGTGGAAGCGTCTGCAGTGATCCACAGATGTCTCTCAGTATGGAAAGAGAATGTATCTTGATATTGGCACCAGTGTATCAGTAACAGATCACACACCGTCGGCTTGTGTCTGGTGTCACACCAGTTTTCTTGCGACAGGCTCGGCAGGAAACAGCCTTCACTTTGTTCCAGTGGACCGTAATTACTTTTTGTAGTTATCAAGAGCCATTGTAAATGTGTGTTGTTAAATTATAGCATGACTGTGCCACATAATGGATGTAATGAAAACTAATCTTTTCTAATGAAAACCCAGAATTAAAAATGTGATCCCAAATGTGCAGCGCGGCCGGCTGGAATTATTCCTGAACTTCTTTTTCACACACGGAGCGTGATGAGCTGTCCAACTCTGCAGAGAGCTTTCCCACCGGGTCCGTTAACCCCTCGCTCTCCTGGGCTGGAACTTTAAACACCCGACGACACCCTCACATCCCCCCACTGACAGGAGCTCTATCATTAGCCAGCTGCTTCCCTCAACATCCTGAACTCAGAAGAACTGGATCTGCCCAGTGCGGCCCAGACGGTTTACGTCAGACAAACAGCAGCGCCTGTATCACCAGAGGGCCTCGCTTTCCTGCCAGCAGCATCTCTGGAACAGGAAGGAGCAGGGGGAGGAGGCGGGGGGGGGGATCAATAGATGTGATCTGCGTCTTGGCTGGGCCTGTCTGGTGGTGCTGCTGGAGCGCGGGGCTCATGTTGTCGTAGTGGAGTGAGCTCATGGCTTTATAAAGACTACAGTAACGTCGCTGCGAAGCAGCTAAATATAATCCTCTGCTGGAGACTGAAAAAAAACTTAATTGCCCAGGCCACAGAGCAGCGCAGCCCGCCCCAAGTGGTAACCCTGCACTCGCCCCTAGCCTACCGACTATTGATCCAGGGCCCTCGCTCCCCATTGGTATGATAAACACTCCTCTCTCAGTCTCTCCTCTCCTTCCTGTTTGTCCGTCTCCTCGACTTCCCCGTTGTTTTCCTCGATAGATCCGCACATCATAAATCTCTGTCAGCTTCTCCTGAGTGTCTGGCATAAAGAGACCCCCCCCCCCCCCCCCCCCCCGCTGCCCGAGCAGGCCTAATGAATGAGAAACTCCAAAATTAGGGGCCTCTCCCTCATAGATTAGAATGAGTCCCCACGGAGAGCCGGGCTAGCCTCCAACCAAACCACAGCCGTCAACCGACCCACACCCCCCCTCCAATATCTCCATCCTTCTTATTCTGTCTACAGCACCAACACACACACACACACACACACACACACACACACACACACACACACACACACACACACACACACACACACACACACACACACACACACACACACACACACACACACTCATGCATATTGCCCCAAGAGTCTTGTGGCCCCTTATTCCCCTGATGGTCATTAACCTGGAGCCAGTTAGAGAGAAAAGCATACTCCATATTCCAGCTAAGTGTGTTTTGGAATCTCCATTCCCATTTTTTTTCCCCCCAAAGGGCCACAAAACCTCGTCCCCGAGCCCCTGGTCCTCTCTCTCTGACACACAGCGGGGTGCCACACAAACTCCTTTATGTAATTCTGTGACTTTCCATGGGCTGCCTGAATTTGGATGCTGCATTCCGCTGGTTGCGAGCTGTGAGTGTGGAGCAGTAAGAGGTGGTGGTGGCCCCTGGAGGAGGGGGGGGGTCAGGGTGGCAGCTGCCACCGGGTTCTGGCTGAGCCGGGCTGAGAGGAGGTCTGTCAGGAGCTAATTGAGTTCGTTCTAGCAGCGCTTACTCTGGGGCCAGTGGCTTATCAGGCCACATCGCCTGGGGCTCTCGAGACAGATCTGCCCCTACTGGGGCATCTGATATCACCGTCACCCTGCCTTCACATGTCAACCCCCACAACCAAACCCTTCCCCAGTCTGATCAGGTAGCAGGGATGTGACACTCTGGGATGAGGCGAGCAAATGCTATAAAGTGGTGTTTTTAGTATCGCGCGGCCTTGAGACCGAAAAGGACATTGCTGGGAATTTACTCACTTTTCCAGTTGCTCTGTAGGATTGTGATTTAAACATCAAACAGGAAGTGAAGTGTGCAGGAAGCTCTCAGCAGGAGCTCGTACAAATTGGCTCGATTAGATCCCGAATGTTCTGCATTCTCATGACAGTGTCGTCCTGCGCTCAGGATTTTGCTCGCAGGCAGAGGAAATGTTGAGACGCTCTGCGGTTCTCCTCTCGGAAGTGGAGGAGCGGCGAGTGTGAGACGAGCTGCCAGATCATTAGGCCGGCTAATCCTGGTCACAGCAGCACCAGTGGAATGATATTAGGGATCTGAAATTCTGTTAGGAGGGCCAGGTGGAATCAGATTAAAACCAAACTGCGCAGTGTGCGTTTGCGGGCCCATAACCTACTACTCAGCATGAATTTTGATCGGTACAAAGGGAACAAAAGGAGGAGGAACAGAGGGAGAAAAAGAGAGAGAGGGAGATACTGTGTCTTGGACGAGCGCTGCTCCTTTGGGCAGCCAGGCAGCAGAATTTGAAAAAGCTCTTACCTTGAGGAAGGAAGGAAGGAAGACAGAACTATAGATTTTACAGCATCAAGTCTCAGGTAGTCCAGCAAAGCCTTTCCTGTCTGTGTAGCACGCAGGCTAATTAGCACCTGCCCCACATACTGAATTATTTATCAGGACTATTGCTGCTGTCAAACTATTTAATGTTCATAATTCATTTTCACATTGGGTTGTATTTATAGATTTAAATTGGACCTGTCCCATCAGAGATTACGAATATTTATAGAAATATTTTAGACTGTTTGATTAATACACCAGGTTCAAGTGGTTAGTATTCCCTCAGTATCATTAATCAATATATGCAGGCTTGTTAAAAACATAAGCATAGCAGTGGTATAATGTGTCATAGCAGAATGAGTTAAGGGGAATCCAGCCAGCACATTTATTATAAATGACCACATTGAGCTGGAGGGGAAACAGTTAAGACACTTATGCAATTATGCTAAGTGTCACCCTGAAGGTGGCCTTTGAACTGGGGTTAAGCTTACTCTGAATTTGTGAAATAAAAGCTAAATGGAGCCATCTTGTGCTCCTCCGTTTTAATATATAGCCTTTAATAAGCCAAGTGCAGGTGCCCTATCGCACAGGTGCACATATCCATCTGAAACAGAGAACATAAAGCAGATGAACACAGAGCCGCGCATTAATTTATGGGGATGCAATCTGCATTCATTATCAAGAGCGGCAAGTCCTGTTCAAGGGAGCCACGAAAGAGAAGCACTTTTTGATTCGACAAGGCGGCTGAGGAGCAGAGGAATTCTTATCACAGGAATTACAAACGAACATCTTTAGGGTTTTACTATTCAGTGTTGGAAATGAAAGTTGCTGAGAGTAAATAATTAAACAGCATCTCTTCTTGAGTTCGGAGGTACCTGTGTATCACTTTTATAAAGTGAAGGCTTGATATTGCAAGAGAGGAATTCCAGGCTTGCTCAGGCAAAGGGCTTATTCCACAAGGTCAACGGTTTTAACAGGGGGCATTTTTTTATTATTTATTTTAGCAGTTAACCTTTTTGTGAATTTCCAGAAGTGGTAGGCACCTGGAGCTCCGATGAATATACATGACAGCAGGGAGGGGAAACCCGGGAATGAGATTTAATTTGACATGCTGACCCCCATCTCCACGGGCCCAGGAAGCCGGGGTGAGAAAATAAGGTTGACCCACTGACCCCTCGGCCTGAACCCCTCCGTCACCCATCCTCACAATTAAATCTGCCTCGGAGAGCAGGAAGCAGTCTGCCCCACCAATAGGGGACATTGCAGTGGAAACCTCTCATCTGATGTATTTTTATTTATTTTATTTATTTTAATGTCTGAGGGTTTTGGAGGCAGACCGCTGCTGTCCAATCAGAAAGACGGAGCTCAGTCAGAAACACCCCCGCGTCCCTCGGCCGATGGTAAACTGACATGTCAAATATGTAAACATTACCATTAGTTGGCAATATGCTAATGGCCCTAATGTGCTAAGGCACAACTTGGGCTGTCGAGCTGCCACTCACTGGAAACCCCTGGATCTACATTTGCATAAGCCATGCAAGGCTCAATTTTGTTAATGCAGGCAAGTGCAGGCGACCTTTCACCCCTTCCATGGTACCTAATGCAAAGGGGTGTGTGTGTATGTTAGCGAGTGACCTCGCCTTGACCCTCCGAGGTTACTGTGTCTACACGGCATCCCCGGCACATTGAGTTATTCATCTCCTCCACCGCTTCGCCCCTTCAGCTCAGTGTGTCTGCGGCGGAGAGATGAGTTGAGCTTGTCCCGGCAAAGTTTCTCTTTCTTTTGTTTTTTTATTTCCTCCCGTTGTTCCCTCAGTGCAATTTCAAGTTAAAGGTTATAGAGCACGACTGAAATAGATTTATACGGGCAGGGAAGGCTTCGGAGTGCATTTTGCGGCCGCGGCCAAAAGGCTGCACTTTAGCCTGCACACGTTACAGCATCAGATTGCATGTACTCCAAAATACAGTTATTAGGCAGACAGTGAAAAAGTCAATATCTTGCCATCATGTTTCCTTTTGGTTGACTGCTGACTCAAGGAGACAAGCCAAGGTCCACTGTGCTCTCTAAACTATAGAGATGCCCCTGGTTTTTAGTGTGTGTGTGGGTGTGTATGTGTGCACTTGTGTGTTAAGTTATTTGAGTGCTCTTTCTCTCCCTCTGCCTCTCATTGCCTTTCACTTCCCCGTCTCTCTCTCTCTGTTGTGTGTGTGTGTGTGTGTGTGTGTGTGTGTGTGTGTGTGTGTGTGTGTGTGTGTGTGTGTGTGTGTGTGTGTGTGTGTGTGTGTGTGTGTGTGTGTGTGTGTGTGTGTGTGTGTGTGTGTGTGTGTGTGTGTGTACACTGAAGCGCTTTCACAGCTGCCGTAGTGTGTCGCTAATGAAGCACTTAGTATCCTCCTCTTGGTTCACTGGTTTATGGGGAATATTAGGACACGGCGGTATAAAGAATAGACAACTGGAAAGGCAGAAAAAAACACAGTGCTACAGTCGAGATGCAGAAATGTTGCAAGTGATTTTGCAGCCACATTTATTTATTGAAATGTGTATATTTAAAACGATCTGTTTGTCACTGTGATCATATATACTATAGGGAGAATACTAGATTGTGTAGCGTTGATTATAATCCCCCAAAAATCTCTGCAAGCTGTGTTTCACTTGTTTAATTAATGAGATTATTTACTTCCCTATAAAGTCCCTGTTAATGATCCTCATCCTCTCTTCTCTGCCCGCCCCCTTCCCCTTCCCCTTCCCCTTCCCCTTCCCCCCTTCCCCCAGGCTGCTGAATAGGATGGCCGCTGATGACCGGCACCTACCCTCCAGCTGTGGGTCCTACATCAAGACGGAACCGTCCAGTCCCTCCTCGGTCATCGACACGGTCAGCCACCACAGCCCCAGCGGCAACTCGGACGCCAGCGGCGGCTATGTCAGCGCCATGAACAGCCACTCGAACGGCCTGGACTCTCCGCCCATGTTCACCCCCGGCGGGCTCGGGGCCGGCACCTGCCGCAAACGCTACGACGACTGCTCCAGCACCATCATGGAGGACTCGTCCATAAAGTGCGAATACATGTTGAACTCCCTCCCCAAGAGGCTGTGCCTGGTCTGTGGAGATATAGCCTCGGGGTATCACTATGGCGTAGCCTCTTGTGAGGCCTGCAAAGCCTTTTTTAAAAGGACAATACAAGGTATTTTTCTCCCTTCACCTCCCCCCTACAAATACTCAGTACAAGTTATTTCATCCCATGTCGCTGCATCACTAGACACAAAAACACCCTCCATACAAGACACCTTTGGCCTCACAACAGCACTGAAACATACTCAGTCCCTGCAGCTCACTATGTAAAAAACTCACTGGAGTGTGGAAGATGCCTCCTCTTCCTCCTGAGACCTGCAGCCTCCCCAAAGAAATATTTATATTTGAGACAATAAAAATGTATCTGTGTTAGGACAGGACTAAAACTTGCAAACGCAAGAAAATAAAACTAGAATCAGATATCAGGAGGATATTTTATCAAAAAACAAAACTAGTGAGATTATGATGTGATCAATTTTGTGTGTGTGTGTGTGTGTGTGTGTGTGTGTGTGCGTGTGTGTGTGTGTGTGTGTGTGTGTGTGTGTGTGTGCGTGTGTGTGTGTGTGTGTGTGTGTCGCGTGCCTAGAGACTAGGGTGCGATTGGGTATCTGCAAGGCATGATGTATCACAGCTTCTCATTAGAGAGGCAATGAAAGGCCCCCCACTGTGAAACTGTGCGCTCTGCTCCAGATTAATCAGGAGAACGAAGATATTGTTGAGCCTGGAAGAAAAAAAAACCAAACCCCTGCACAACAGGCACAGCTGCCCAGGACTAAGCTCCGTCGGCTTAGTAGTGGAATACATGCACTGGAAAAAGTAGATAAAATAGGTGGAAGGAGCCAAAGGGTAATGAATTAATAGTGGAAGAAAATAGAAATTTGATCTTTCATCCATTGCTTTGAGTAGATTTCCATCAGCAAATGATTGCAGGCTTTACATGGACGGCGGGCTGTCGGTCTTGATGCTAGGTGTTGATTTTGGACCTTATAGCCCTATCAGCTTTAGACAGTCTATGTACCTTTTGCGGGCAAACAAAAGCATTAGGCCAAATCCTCCTGTTTACCCATGCTGCCATCAGCAATCCTGTCTATTGACAAAAGATGAACATTTTCTCTCAAGTAACATAACTGGGCTTTTGTCCCCTCACTAAAAGTACACTGATGGCAACACAATGGAACAGAAAAGAGGCATCGGGAAAAGAAAGAGACGTCTTAAGTGGAGCAACGGCTGAAACAATTAAGCGCGAGATACATGGAAAAAAAAAAAACTGAAAGCTCCTCTTTTTCCCCCCTCACTTTGCATTGTCGATTTAAAATCCCTCTCTTTCTCTTCTTGGAGGGCTGCCTGTAATGGAGCTAATCTGCCGTCGTTTGTCCGAGCCACAGGAGTTTTGTCAATAACAATCAGCGTTTGGAAAGTGTAATTAAGGCCGAGGCTTTTCATTAGGAAGAAGGGAGGGGGCCGTCTCCAGGGACGGGCATGCCAATTAGAAACTCAGGCACGCGTCGCCGGGTAATTTCAGGGAAAGGAGGGGAAAAAAACCCAGGACTTCTTTAGATTGGAGAGGGACCCTGCTGCTCTTTCAGAGGAGAGGAGGGGAGGCTTAATGGCATAATAATCAGACAGGGGTCCCAGGCAGAGGAGGCAGGAGGACGCGGGGACTTTTTGGGGGAGGTGAAAGCCTTCCGAAATGATAAAAGAAACACATGCAGGAGTCGCTGGAGGAAAATGGAGGCGGTAAATAGCGGGATGTAGAGCCCTTGAAAGAATGAGAGGGTGCCGTTGATGAGAACTGATTAATTAAAGGAATAACGAGGCAGTCAAGGGTGGAGTGTGAGACGGCCCTCTCTAATGAGAGGAAAACAAAGAAGCTGTCTTTTCCAGTCCTTTATCACATTGTTCTATAACACTTAGGGCAAACATGCTAAGTTAATGTTAACCATGTACAGAACATTTTCCTTATCACCTTGTGTTCACCTTGTGCGTTTTATTGCAGCACAATGGCTCCCTCTAAACGGCAAATTAGTTTCCAGATGTATTAAAGTCTCGCGAAACATATATATTTCCGTGCTTATGAATTCATGCCCATATTCTGCGTTTGTTATCTTTGAATCGGCTTCACTTCCCCTCCGGCTTGTGCTCCTTCAGCTAATGCCTCTACCTTTTCAACAAAAGAGGACGGCGAATCCATCTTCTGTCACCCATTCATCCAGTGAAAAGCCCCTTGAACTCTTACGTGGAGATAGTTGCATTAGTCAAGGCCGAACCCAAATTAACGTCAACCTGGATCTCCATCCATCCCAGAACGAGTCCCGTTCTCATGGCGCCCTCATCGTCCCCCCATCCCTACACCTCACGTGCCCCACCGATCCAAAACATAAATGTCCCTTTGAACTGTGTTTTCCTTACATTTTGAACTCAGGTGTAAAATTGCTTGAAAACCGACTGAACTCGGTGGCCCTCTTTCATATGAAGTAATAGACCTTGACAGTAAGCCTGTAAAAGTCAGTTTAGATTTTGATGAGAAATACCTGCCATTTTACTGTAATTTACTTACAAGACCTGACTTTCCCCCCTGTGCCCTGGCATGGGTCCTGAAAAGCCATAAAATAGATTGAGACAGATACTTATCATGAGAAGAAGGAGGGAAATCTTTTTCTTCTCCCTTCACTCTGTAATGTTATTGGTAACCAAACCATAACCTCTCTTAAGACGGATCAACCCGGCGTGGCCTCCGGGTCATGGAGGCTTCGGTCAGTCGGCTTCATTCGTGAAAATGAAACTTGCCATACTGTTACAGGAGCGGTCAGTGTTTCTGAACATCCTTCATCGCGTCACTGCTTGACGTTTATGAGCTTTTCTTCAAATATGAAACAAAAAAAATCTCTGGCTCAGGATGCTTTAAAGCTGCATTACATAGAATACAAAAACCCTTCCAAGACAGAGTAGTACAATAGAAATACTTTATTTATCCCTTATCTAGATCGATAAGTACCAGAACTTTAAATACAACTGCATTGCTTATGTAAATATACAGTTGGGAAAAAGTACTGTAAAGTTGCATCTTAATTTTAGGTATTTGATTTGTCTGTCTAAAATTTGTTTAATTAAAGTACATTTCTCCAACGAGCTAAACATTTTCTCCATTAAAAGAATACGTTTATTGTTTACAAAAGTGAATATCAAAATCAGCAACTTGGTGTACTCAGATTACAGAGGGAGATTGCATATTGCAAATTGTGTGCAAAATAGCACAAATAATCCAAAATACAATTTAGAAATTGCCATGTCTGTATTTGTAATTTGTTACTTCCATCAATGCTGTTTTTGTTCTACAGATTTAACTCTTTTTCTTTAGATCATGTAAATTTAATAAATGTCCTTATAACACATTTCAGTGCTGTTAGTTGATTAAAATATTAAGGCAAAGTGGACACAGACTGCTCATCGTTGGTACAAACTTGAAAATCCTCTAAATATTATTAATAAAAATTATGCTTCTGTTGTATAATACAATAATAAACAGAACTATTCAAATCTAACCTCTGCAATTCAATTATAACTAGATTTCTGCATCTAGTTGATCTTTGAGGATTGATGGATAATTAACTATATCAAGTCTTTTTTTGTTATTCCTTCAGCAGTTTATAATAGCCCAGAATTAACTGTCTAATATTAGTCTGTTCAAAGCTTTGCTATCAGTGAGTGAGTCACAGCAGGTAAAAATTTTGTGCTTTAAAAATATTTAGCAAGGCCAATTTTCTTTTTTTTATTCATAATTTGTATGAATTGTGAATATCATCAATGTCTATATTTGATCCGGCAGGACGTTGTGTTTGTGTGGGACTTTAGCAGATCTCTTATACACACTGATACTGAGGCATCGCCTGTTCTAAATATAAGCCAAATCCCCAAAAAATAAGTTAATCCAGCGTCTCTCTGCATCGAGCTTTGAGAAGCCCTCCCTGACAGAACATCCGAGGCTCGGGGGCCTCGGGGGGGGACAGGTGGGTCCGTATGCTGCTGTTTGTTTGTGCAGTGTGTGATATCAAAGGGCTAACTAAGTTAGCCACCAGGTGTGGTGTGAGCACGTGTCCTTGGCACCGGGAGAGACGGGGAGGAGGAGGGAGGGGTGGAAATAACCCCCGATGGACAAAGTGTCCTCACTCAGGGACAGCAGCGAGCACGTATGGCGGCAATAGATCCACATTCTCTCACTCGTTTGGTGCTTTTACATTAAAATCAGCGAGTGTAATGGAAACACAAACAAAAAAGGCCCAGAAGAAATGAAGTTCCCGTGCAGCACAGCGAGAGCTGATTGCCTCCTTTGCAGCTTATGGGAAATGGATGGGATTATTATGGTCTGGTTCTGCTATGACAACAGAGAAAACAGACAGAGGAAAGACAATCAGAGCTCATCAGCCACTTCCCTCACACCTTTATTTACCCCAGTCCCAAAGAGATGAGGGGAATTAGCATAATGATTTCTAACCCAGATATAAGGAGGAATTTCTAATTATTTATAACATCTTGGGAGCCTCCACTTGATCTGTCCAATAATGTTAACATAATTGCATAAGTTGTCAAAGGGTGTTGGAGGGCTAGTGAAGGAACGCCGGTGGAATATTACACAGCTTCCTGTACAGAAATGTGCAGCGAGGGTCAGCGGCGTGCGGCGGGATGTCGGGCCGGATTGCTAATGTGTTTCTGTGTAAGTTAGGAAACGCAAAAACAAAAAACACCTCATCAGTTCAATCTGAGGCTGAAATGTTAAAGTCGATTCAATCACATATTTGGGGTTTATTTTCATGGCCGAGACAAAAAAGAAATAAAAAAAATCCCTCCAGAAATGATGATGATTACATTTTGACATCACTCAACAATTTATTTCTGTGTGATATTGAAAAACATATAAAGAAAAGTTTGGAGAAACATCAAAGTCAAACGCTTTAAAGCTAAAAGCCCTTTCAAGAGGAGGATAATTCAAAAGCTGGAAGCAACCATTACCCTGAAACCCTTTATTGAAAACCTCCGAATACAGTAAAATGTGGGGCGTCGTGCAGCGGCGGAGGAATCGCCTCACATATCTGCCCTTTCTGTTGCTAATGCTAGAGTAGAGCAGAAGCGGCTCTTTTATTGTGCAGCAATGAAACTCTTTTTCATTGCTCCGTCCTGGAATCAGACGCTGCAGCTGAATAATGCATAAGGCCTCTTGCCTGTACACTATGTAAATAGTCAACAATGGCAACAGTGGTAACAACAGGTTTAGGTCTGCAGGAGTATTATGTAAAGTGGTCAGGGGCAGCGTGTCTGGCTCTCCAGCCTGCTATTGAGGCTGCCACGGCCCCTCCGATCGCAGGGCGGGGGGCCGGGGGGGGGGGGGGGCATAGCTCGTGCCCGTGGCCCGGAGGGGACACACGCAGAATTAATGAGGCCAATTTAGTGTGAGACCAGAGTGGCGTCCACTGAACGGTCCACAAGGACTATTGTGACTTGACTTCACCCCGACCCCCGACTGCGACACCCTCCTCCACCCCACAGTGGACACCCAACGCTGCAAAATCCCACTCCTGAGAAAAAAAGACCTGCAAATAGAGACACATTCAACCCACATGATTAACGAATACCATTGAGTGTTTCACTGTGTTCTTCTTCTTCTGAGCTAACTGCTCCCTGCTTTTATTCCTCCACAGGAAACATAGAATACAGCTGTCCAGCCACAAACGAATGTGAGATCACAAAACGGAGACGCAAGTCATGTCAGGCCTGTCGCTTCATGAAATGCCTCAAAGTGGGGATGCTCAAGGAAGGTAAGAATGTCTTTCTCTTCGTCTCATGGTTCACACGTAAAAGAACATTTTGTATTTATCAACTTTTTGGTGGATTTTTACCTTTAAAAAAATGTACAGACACGAGCAATGATAAGATGTAATTTGCAATTTTTTTTAAACACACTTAGCTTTGTGTGTCTTAACTGCTGTTTAAGTAAAACTACTGCTACAGTTCCTGTATTCAATTGCAAGTAGACGATATTCAAGATACCAATTACATAACATTCTTATTAACTGCATACTGTATATATGTTAAGCAAGTGTAGATATGAAGTAGGATTTTTCCCAGTTTAAACATTTAAATTTGGATTTTTTTTATGTTCTGAACATGTAAAAACAACAAGATGAAAACGTGTGAATGATAATTCAACTTGTGAGCGTATATTGTAGGGACTTCAAAAGTAGTGAATTAGATAAAAACTTTTTTTAGATGTGTTTACAAGGGGCTATTTGTTTTAGTGTGGCTTTCTTGAAAAGTCGGTAAACTGATGAGCTGCGTGTGAAGTTTGGAGACATGTTTGCACTCATTGGTTCAGAGTTTGAGGACTTTAAGTTAAAATGTCTCTGGCTAAGCTGCTGTGAGGATATTTTGCACCGTGTGGACAATCTCCAAATGTAAAACTAAATTTATTTTGTAGTTCTGTCATGTTTTCTGCTTCCCAGAAATATAGACAAATGTATTGTGATGTCAGCATACATATGTGTGCATTCATGTTCTGTTAATTGAAAATGACAGATCTCTGAATAGGAAATAAAAATGGGATTATTTAATCCACAAATATACTAATACAAATATTTGAAATGATTGACAGCCTTAAATATTCAGAAATACAAAAGTGAAGGAAAAATAACCTAAAACAATAAATTCAACAAATAATTCCACTTCTAAATTGATGCTGGTTTTCACTTAAGATGCACAGATGATGGAAAACAAACAAACAAGAAACGACAGGAAATCTCCCCAGTTGGTGTAAATTAGGAGCAAAAGAAAGAACAGTGTTGTTTGTATTTATTGTAAATCATATTGTTGTTGTATCGTATGTGCAAGTCTAAATATGCAGGCCTCACAGAAATCAGAGCAGCATCTGTATTAAAAAAAACAAAAAACAGTTTAGGAACACAGGGAGGCGAGATGCATGCTGTCATGATAGTTGAGCTCTTAAATCCCAGGTATTGTCACTATGAATCTCACAGTATTGTTTTGTGGGAGATGCACACAAGCAGCTGGGGTCAACACAACACTTCCAGCCCCCCTGTCCTCCCCCTACCTACACAGCAGTAAATAATGTGCAGTTGAGCTGGGGACAGAAATATGCTGAATAGGTTGATCCCGCCGTCTGAGTAATAGAAATGTAACAGTATTCCACTTGGAGAGGCTCAGGTCGGGTCCCCGAGCACACGCTCGCCACAGTCTCAGCTCTCCCCGGCATATTGATCCACTAAATGTTTTCCGAACATCTCGGCTCTCTTCCTGTGGATGGTTTTTTAAAGTCACGCCAGCAGGGAATTCAGTGACAATTAAACATGCTTCCTATGGATTTGTCTGGCCGGGTTTTTCTCCCCCCTCCCTCTCACCACTGACTGAGCCCCCCGGGACCCCCGAGCCACTGCTGCTCCTGGAGAAGAGGCACCTATCCACCCTCCCCACTGCATTAATGCCTTCTGACCTCCGTCGCTCCTCCTCTGTATGTCCAACTCACACTTGTTGGTTGCTCCACAAAAAGTACCTCGCTTAGTGATCATGTCAGTGTTTTGCATGTCCTTTAATGGAATAAATACTGTGTAAGAAAGAAGCTCTGATAAATGCATTTCTATAAAGACAAATAATTCAAAAAAAAAAACTCCACTTTTAAATCCTCTGTCAAACTCTGTGAATTATATATATTCAACCTTTATTTCTCCCATTTTTCTCCCATTGGAGGATGGGATTTATAGATACACATATATCCAGAGGCCACCTGAAGCCAGAGTCACAGCCTGTATGGATCCTCACACAGTAACAGAATCCCCCGGACCGCAAGCAGCCAGATAAAGCCTCAGTGCCAGAAAGACAGAGTAATCGCATTACTATCTGATGAAAAATTTATGCCAATATATCATCTCGGACAATAAGAGACTACAAAAATATGTAGCTGTGGCTATAAATGAATGACCAGTGTCAGGTCAGAGTAAAAAGAGTGTAAAACTCAAATATGCAGACTTGGGCTAAGCCTGAGGTTCCTAATGCACTCTTCTGTGTGTTCAGCACATTGCCAGAATAAGAATGACTCTCCTCTTTTACATAGCGGCTGTCATCACCACGCCGTACCTATTGTCACAGTTTGATTAAAGCCTGGTGCCCGTGTTATCGGAGATCCTTCTGAAATGACAGATTTTTGTCACAATTTAAATTATAACGATTCACAGAGTGAGATGTGAAGTACGTTTCTGCCTGCGCCCTGGCCGTCAGGTGGTCCGACGCGTCGAAGTGTCACCAGGACTGAATGGAAATAGAGAAACACGTGGCCCATGTCCACCGTAAGCTCCACGAAGCCGCCGGCTCAACGCCGCGCTCAGAGGCAGGATGTGGAGGTGGCCGCTGCTCATGTGACTGCGGCTACCGCTTACTTTCATTACTGCAGAAAGGTCACATTGTGTCTCAGTGGAAAAATCACCTAATTATAACTTTACAGGTCCCATATTTACAGTGCAGCCCCCCTAAACCAACAAAGTTCAATATGTTGAGTTTTCTTGATATTTTTGTTTCTATTAAGTGACATCAGGTGGTTCACCACAGAAGACGTGTTGAAGTGTGGTCAGAGGTATAAAGAAAACGGCCTTTAAAGATCAGCAATCTGATTACAGGAGAGCTGGCTAAACCCCGTGTCGGGTCGCTGTACTTTCCCTCGACTGTATAAAGGAGGAAGTGATCAATAGAAGAATCAAATGTCAGGGGCAACAGGTTTTTCCTCTGATCAATGGAAACGGATCAGAGCTTAGAGCAAGAGAGAAGACAAGATAGTATTGAGAGATTACACTGACATCATTCAGCGGCACTTGCTCTCTGAACTGACTGACTCTCTCTCTCTTTGACTGGCTCGCGCTCTCCAAGGTGTACGAGAAAACGCCTCGTGTTCTCCTACTTGTGTTGGTTACCATTGATTAAAGACAGTAAGTTCTGCTCCATTGCTCTTGTTTCGGATGAAGGCTGTGTGTAAAAGTAGAAAGCATGTGACAGTCGTAAACATCGCTGAACAAAGAGTGTGTCTGTGCTGACATACAACCCACCGCTCATTGTTTGGAAGACTGGCATTCAAAGAATAGCCTCAGTGCCTGTCGCATGCACACCAGCACACATCCACTCACCGAACAGGACTCGCACACGGAGCCCCTGAAATACTAGATATCATGAGTGGACTGTAATACAGAGTCTGGAGTCTGGTTTAAGTGTCATTTAGTCTTTTCAATTAGCAGTAGGAGCAGTTCAGCGGGGATGTGCTAGCTAACCTGTAAATGGAGTCTGTGACGAGGGTGTCAGTATGGCAGCCTCTGGGGTCAGCAGATGAGGAGGGGAGGAGGCGGGGGTGGAGGGGGGTG
The DNA here is from genome assembly GCF_963383615.2 of Lipophrys pholis. Lineage (NCBI taxonomy): Eukaryota > Metazoa > Chordata > Actinopteri > Blenniiformes > Blenniidae > Lipophrys > Lipophrys pholis. Next base: position 21,717,596 of record NC_137633.1, read on the forward strand.
GGGTGGGCCTATGCGTGACAATTTTTCCGCTGCCCTCGCTCATCAGCACTCGTGATTAAAAATGCTGCAACACACTTACAAGCATGCAAAGCTGGCAACAGGGGTCCTTTGAAATAGTGCTGACGGCAGTTTAGCGCGGCGGCTTCCTTGAAAGGCAAGGTTCACCATGCCTTGCCATGTGGCCTTCTGATTTTCCCAGCTAAAATAGGGTCCGCCTAAGCCCCCCTTGGCATTGCCAACCATCCCAGACATCCTGACACTTTCCCCAGGGAGAGACACCCAGAACAGGTGAGGGACTCAAAATAAGGGCCCCTACCATGGTTGGCCACACAAAGTGAGTGAAGACAGGCCCTTTTGTAGGAGTGTGCTCGGAAGGGGATTATTATTGTTTTTGGAGGGAAAGAAGAGCCCCAGGTCAGCTGGCCCCAGCCCCCACCTCGAGGCCTGCGCTAATCCGTGCACAAATGCCAGCCGCCTTGGCCAAAAGCCCCCTCCCCGAGCACCCTTCTTTGAAGAGATGATACCCGAGCTCACCCGCTGCTACCCTCGCTGCACTGTGTAGTAGGCCATAAAACAGTGAGATGACTTTGGATGAGGGGGCACTCAACTCGCTTTGCACATTTATACCACACCTACTGTTTACTCCGGAGGCAGCACAACAGACCGGCCCGAGTCAGACCACTTAAAGAGTCGGGTGGCACCAACGGGACACGTGAACCTCACCGAGGCTCCCATAAAGTCCTACTGTAGCCCCAGCGCCCGGCAGCATGACTGAATGAATCTGTCTAGCTGCTCTTAATCACTCCTTCTTCCTCTCTACCTGCGTCTGGCCCTGTTGGACAGTAAAATGAGGCAGGTTAGTGCCAAGCTTTAATTCCTGTCAGCATCTGTTAATTATGGCCAGGACTGTTCTAATTAAAAGAGGCACCCATCTACCTTCGTCGCTGGGCTTTACGCTGGCTGACACAGCCACATGACTCAACTGGCAGGACGGAACATAGAGAGCAGGAGCGTAGCCACCTGGCAGCGGCCGCGCTCACCGGGAGACTCACAAGAAACTGCAGAAAGCGGTGGCATCGCATGTGACATTGAGAGGAATTTTCCACAATGTTTTTTTTATTTATTTTTTTTGAGCTGATATGAAAAAAAGTTTCAAAGCAGCATCTTTGAAGACCAATCAACACCACCCAAGTCACTTTCTTGTATTTTTCATGCGTGTAAAGAACAGGTAGCTGACATCAGATGGTTCTTACTGGGAAGGATAAGGCTCTGCTGGGAATTGGGGGTAATTAGGTTAGTAGGTTGTCAGTGTCAGGAAATTGAAAGACAATCCTAATCAGATTTGTGTTTCTTGGGAATCAAATAATTTATATTAGTAGCAGAAGTCTCTACACTACAGTAACATGATAATACAATATACTGGACTACTCCCCCTCCTATATTGAAGGTGGTGGTGGTGGGGGTGGGGGGGTGGGGGGGTAGGCTCGGTTTAACAAAAGTGTTGAAAATCAAGAAAATAGTTAGCATAAATCCGCAGTTGGATTCCTTTTTGTTAAATGAAGGCGACACTTCTCACCTTGCGTCATCTGATTTTCAAAGAGCGACCTCCAATCACGGTGCATGGGACACATCCAAACTCATCCTCTCCGAGAGCACTTGCTGATGGGCAAATTGTATTAGGCTCATTTGCAGTGGCCACACAATGCCCGGGTTTGACACCGTCCTGCCTGTTATAAAGTGATGAAATCATCAAGGAAGTGCTCTGGCTGCGGGTGGCGTTCCCTCAGAGGACGCGGAAGGCTGGCGAATTAACTCCTCCTCCACCACAAGCATTTCATTGAGCCGTTTTTTTTTTTTTTCCATCCAACCTTTACTATTACATTTGTTTGGGGGGTTACATTATGCATGCGAGGTAAATTGAAGGGATTCTCCCTCTTGACAGGATTAAGATATCAGGTATATTTAGGCAATGTGGCAGCAGTGACAGTGATATAAATGTTTGCATACAATTACATTAAATAACCAAATACCTGCCCGGTGGTATCAAATGAATAGAAAAGCGTAGATGAAATATGTTAACATTGTTGAGAATTAATAGAAGAGAAAAGACATCCAAATACAAACATTCTTATCAAATAATGAGATAATAAATAACTTATGTTATGATGAGGCTGGCTTGACATTTACAGTATCAGTGTGGGACCTGGCCCCCTAGGTGTGTCCGGGGGCGATAAGGCCTCAGCGCCTCTCCCAGTGAAAGAGGGTGAAATAAGGGTCTTTTATGGGAAAGCAATACCTAGTTATCTATCTGCAGTATGACAGTGGAGCCTTTGTACATTCTATGTCCGACTATGTCTTCGCTTGTCGGCTGTTTCTGGATATCGAAGAGCGCACACCTGCGCTTTCTCACTCTCACACACACACATACACACAAGCGAAGAGGCAAGTGGCTGGCAGCTAATTAGTATGCAGTCTTCCTCACCCCAAAAGCTAAATAATTAGAGGGCCAGTCTGTGAGATCATTGACCCCGCGTTAAATATTCATATGTTTAGACCTGCTCTGGGCTCAGCTGTGTCACAGTAGACCAGCCAGGCATGGACCACATATGGGAAGGCAGCCGCAGCGCTGACACATCCACACACACACACACACACACACACACACACACACACACACACACACACATACACATACACCTACACACACACACACACACACACACACACACATACACACACACACACACACACACACACACACATACACACACACACACACACACACACACCCCAAGTGTTTTTATGTTGCTGATATACACGTTAGATTCCAGGATGGTGGCTCACTCTTCTTCTGTTACACGTGATCTAAAGCAGAGGTTTTCAGATTGTGCGGTGGAGCTTCAAGGAAATACACTCCAAGCAGGAAAAATGTGGGGGGGTTGTTGGGGGGGGGGGGTCCTTTTTTTGTGGGTAATTTAAAAAAAATTTTGGGACAGATATCCATTTTATTAAAACATACTCGAGAAATGTAATTTGTTAAAAGTGTAAAAGAGAGAAACTAGATGGAAAAAATAAGGTTCAGCATGATCATACGCTAATGGTACTTAAATTTTATATAAAAATCTAACGGACAGCACATTAAAGAAGTGATTTTCTTAGTGGGTGGGGTTAAACTTGAGGTCAGTGGGACGGCTTTTCCCAGCAGGATTATTTCTCTTTAATATCTGAGAAGAAGTCATGATTAAAGAAATTATAATAATTGGAGAGTGTTTCTATAAATCCATTAAAATCACTGAACTTGCTGTAGGTATAATAGAAATAAATTTTAATCATGTATTCTTTGAAATGTAGGAACAGAAGCAACTGCACATACAGATTTGTATTCTCAGCAACAAGAGTGATGCTTATAATTGACTGTTGATCTGCACATTTGTTAGTATTAATATTTTATAATGTGACAAAGATTTGAAGAGGGGATAATCAACTCCTCAACTCTCTGGACTTTAAGACTCCCTGTGTTCATGGCTAAATCTGCACTTTATCTTGGAGAGTTCTTCATGTCGCTTTTCTCTGGCTCATATTTGATTGTTTTTCACTTTTATGTGACACTCCTCCTATCGTTTGTTCCTCAGGGGTTCGTCTGGACCGTGTGCGAGGGGGCAGACAGAAGTACAAGCGGAGGTTGGACACAGAAAACAACCCGTACCTGGGCTTGACGCTCCCTCCTCCCACCAAAAAGCCTCGTGAGTACTGCTCCGTCACTTGCCCATTGTCTCCCTCGTCCGCCGCCCCGCCTCTGCCAGGCCAGCGAGCAGGTAAAACTGAGGCACGATTCTAGGCCAGACTCACGCTCCCCTGTCTCCTCCGTGTTCGGGCAGCGGAGACTTGGTTGATGGGAATATATGGGCCATGCATTGTTCTGGTCAGGGCTGAATTACCATGAGTTTCTGAGCAGATGACCGATATGAAAAAAGTGCTCGAGGACAAAAGTGTCTCACATTTTCCCCAAACACAGTTTAGGAACACATTTTTACATGAGTGCACTGAATAAAGAAAAGCAAAAGAGACCGCCCCGCTCCGGTATCTATCGAGTTATCATGTTTATCAATGCTGTGAATCGCAGAGCTTTGCAGTAATTTGACCCCTGACCTCTGCCTTTGTTTGGCACCGTGTCCCTCCCTTCTGTTCTCAGTCACAAAGATAGTGTCTCACCTGTTGGTGGCAGAGCCAGAGAAGATCTACGCTATGCCCGACCCCACCATGCCGGAGAGCGACATCAAGGCTCTGACCACACTGTGCGACCTGGCTGACCGAGAGCTGGTGGTCATCATCGGCTGGGCCAAACACATCCCAGGTATCGGCTTCGAGTTCCTCTCTTCTTTTCTTTTTTTGCCTACAGCATTTTAATCCTTGAGATGACCCAAGTCACAGATTTATTTATTACTACAGTATATAAATATCCTATCTGATAATAAATGCTTTGTAGATTACAAATAAAAATTAAAAATGTTTTTACTTTTCCACCACTCAGTATAATGAAGAAGCTGTTGCCATACAATAGCATGCACTGTTTTACAAAAAAAAAAGCATGACGACAAGAGAATAAAATAATAAAATACGTCTACAATTTTCTTTTGTATTTTGGGTGGTTTTAGGGAGAGTCATGGGATTTCAGGATTAAAGGATTACATTTAGGTTATTTTCACTGCTGTCAAAAGTCGAAACAGGTCAATTCTGACCCTGAGAGTATGTAAAGGTTAACCACAATTTTATTTTCCTCTTTCATCTTTCCTCCGTCCCCCGTCTCACTCGCGGTCTGTGAAAATGAGCATGCGTGCACACGTAGATAATTAATGACAGCGGCTCATACGGCCTCGGGGTGTGTGGAGGACCGGGGGGTGCGAGATGGACATAGCTGTGCACAAAGCAAATCAATAGAGTGCATTTAAAATCCCTGCATTGAATGGAGAGGGGGACACACTCCCAGTGCCAATGTATGTTGTAATCACCAGGGAGATTTAGAGCAAAGTTGGGGACCTGCCCAGTCAAACAAGACATCATATCACACAGAGAAACACATATGCACACATGAACGCACACACACGCACACAAACACACAAGCACCCACATTGAATCATTGAATTATTGATGGGCATAATGTTTCTTCCTTGCCCCACAGACGTCCTGATAGACGAGGTGTTGGGCCATAAGAGGCTGTTGAATTAAGGATACGGCGCCACACGTCAGCAGAGATTTTGCTCCCTCCGAGAGTTTTCCTCTGATTTTGACAGAGAACACCTTGTTTAGCCGCTCTTTTTCTGCAACCGAGGCAGATTCTCCTTGATCTCGCGCCTGACCCCTGTAACTTTATGACATTACGATGCTGCTGGCGTGGAGCGGTACCGGACTAAATGAACGTGTCCCTCAGCGGCGACGCGACAACCCGCTCGTCTCATCAGCATAACTTGGACAGGTTCACAGCTGTCAGCATGCAGGAAGTGTGCGACGCCGCTGTAGGGCGGACCAGCAGAGTTTTACACACCGTCACAGAAACACACACTCAATATCTAATCAAGCTACTATGTTCACACCTTGAAGAATAATTACACATTTTCAATGTAATTACTAGCTTCGGGTTCCTTTTATTCCAGTCAGGTAATGCAGACTGGCGCTGACCTCGGGCCGGTGCATTTTGTACTGAAAAGGTATTAGAGTCCTTCTCAGAAGGAAGGGTATTAATCAGGTACAGATCTGATAGTAAGGAGATTAGTGATGGATATGCTCCCAGCCTCTGGCCTCAGCCCCGGTCCCTTACGCGTCTAAACTGTTTGGATCACTCCCCACAGGCCATGCATGGTCAGCAGACTGAGAGTTTAACCAAGCAGCTTAGTCAGGACTGGATCACAGCTGACCCCATAACACACTCTCATCGGTGTGACCCAAAAATTACAGCATCGCCAAAGAGGTGCACGAAAATGACAACATTCCCACACTGGCTGGCTGCTAACTGCAGGCTTTAGCATCATACACTCACATTTATTTAGATATTGTGAAGAGAGTGCATATCTGTGCTTGTGTATACTGTTTAAATCTTGAATTGATTTTACTTAATAAATCCCAATCAAATAATTTAATACACAGGCGCTTCCTTATCAAATCACATCCTCCTGCGCGTCATCATTTTACTATGTGTACTTTCTAACTCAGATCTTGTGTGTCATGGTGTTGGCCGCATTAATGAGATTATACTAATACGTATTGTACAGTGGATAGATTCATAATGTTAATGGGATTTGCACCGCAGATTGCAGCAGAGGGCTTGTCATTCCAAATGTGTCGATAATGATCGTTTAACCCAAAACCTGCAGCAGTAAGCCCGAGTATCTGTTCCACTACTGAGCGGCTACCTGGAATTCCTCTGCTGCACTGAACATTTTGCAGTACCTGCAACATGAGAGACTTTAAGTAGATTATTCTGATCTGCTCTTGTATAAACATTCAGACATGCTTGCTCTCTTTTTATTTCCTTTATTGTAGGATCACACACTTATTTTTTCCACGTTAAATGACCATTTAAGGGAGGAATGAACTCCCTCTGGAGCTGCTGCTCGGTCTGTGCAGCACCGCCCCTGCGGTGGTGTCTGTATTAGGACAGTGGGTGTCCTCTGGCCATGAAATGGCTGCATAATTGAGTTGTACATGGCTGAACCTGATCAGGGACGGTTCACTGGTTGAGCGAGACTCCGTGCACTAACACTTCATGCACCACCAGTACCGCAGGGCGTCCTACCACGCTCAGCTCTTATACGATATTTCTCCCCCTTTATCCGCTACAGGACAAGAAAAGAACGAGGGGAGAGAAAGTGCTGATTGTATTCTGATAGATTTCTGTGGCCTTGGGCAAAGGAATTAAAAAGATTAACAGTACATTATGAAGTAGACCACATTGATTAGGGCCATTGACAGATGGGCCAATAGCCGAAGTCCAAATCTAACAATTTAAATGTCACGGAAATTGGCACTTACCTTCTCCCAATTGATTTTTAATTTCTTCCTATTCTCGGTTAACATTTGAAAGCACGTTTCAGAAGGAGCATAATGTGGAGAAGAGTGGCCCCATTGAGTTTTAATGGGAGGACAATTGGAGGATAACAAAGCTGTATCATTAGTGTAGACGATATCTTTGCCTTACGGGGTCCAGTGTCGGCTCTGTTATCTCGGCCGTGAAAGGTCAGTTTACAGACACTGAGTGCTTTGCAGGTGTGACTGAGTTTCTTCGGTTATTTCAGCTGAAACAGAAACACATTCAATCAATCCAATCAGACTCGTATCACATACCAAAACCCCCTTAATAGTTCTGCCTTCGCCAGACTGCAGTTTTCTCCTGGTTGTCAGTCTGCTTTTGATTAATTGATAATCAGAGTCGAGTCGCCGCTCCAAATAGCACCGTGGAGCAGAGTTCGAACGCGGCTGTAGCCGGGGGCGTGCAGGGTCATTAGAAACAGTGTTAGGGGGATACTGACAGATGGCATGTTGCTCCTAAGGTGCGAACAACCTTTGACACACATAGCAGTCCAGCGTCCACCCCCTTCTGACCTCCTCCCATCATGCAAAGCTGCGTTTTACTCCGTCCGAGAGGCTGACGGAGGGACTCTGTTTACCGCCTCGACACCTCCGTCTTCTCCATGAGTGGGGGGAGCGGGATGAGTGTGACCCGTGTGCCTCCCACATCCCTCACCACCAGCAGTGGGAATGTTATGCGCTCACATGTAAAAAGTGCCGTGCATGTGATTTATACAAGAGGCGCAGCTTGTTTGGTGTTTGCCAGCTCCTCTTGAACTTCTCGAGTGTTTTCAGAGGGGAATTCTCCCAAGGCTAAAGGCCCGGGCAAATATTGACAGAGCGCCTTCGCAGTAAAACGTATTTTTGCTCTGGCATGTTACTCCTATAATTTTAAGTATTTGAGGCTTTGAGCATCTCGGGCTTGTGTTTATCTCATTTTTGGTTTGATCTAATAAGTCATTTCCTGACGCTTGACATCGTACATTGCGCCATTCTCCTGGATTAGATTCAGACCATGAGAACCTAATGAATCCAGCTTGTTTGCATGTTTCTATTCATCACTGGTGTTTTGGGAATATTCATCATCTGCTCTTTATTGGATTCCCGCTCATCAGCTCTGGATTTGACAGACAAGTGCCTGGCGTGTTGGTTGTTAGCATGGAGGCAGCGATGTTGAAAAGAGATCACGCCTCTTGTATGTTGTCGTGTTTGTGTCAGCTCAGCCCACCACCATAATCACCGCCCCCCCTTCACTCCACCCCACCCCCCTCCAGCCCCCTCCGGGCTCCTGTTTTCTCTTTGCCATTAAATTGTGAAATCTACTTACTGTGTTGCCAGCCTGATCCCACTCAAGCTGCGTAATCTCCTTGTAATAGAGTGTGAATACTGCCCGGCAATAAATCAGCACCTCATCAGTGCACTTTATTAAATATAGACACCAACAGACAGCTCTTAGTATATTCAATTTACCCTCTGACGTAGGCTTCAACACAGGAGATAAAGATAGATTGAGCAATCAGGTGGATGCTGAGGCCTGAACCCGGGCGGGAGAGCAGGAGGAAGGCGGGAAAGCTGCAGGGAGATTGAGACGGGGGTATATCAGAGGCAGACAGGCAGGCGGGAGTGTGGGGGCCAGGATGGAGACATCTGCCATGCAGGTTGGGGGGAGGGTCTTGTTTAGTTATTGTGACACATGAGCAGGTACATCCAGCATTACAATTACCTGCGAATCTCTTCGAAAGCGAGGAGGATCCAAACTGAAAGCACGTGCGGCGGAGTCGGGTTGTGTTTTATGTAGAATGAGAAATCCTTTATGCTGATGTGCCTTTAAGTGAAAGTCAGCAAAGCGCCATCCCTCATTAAGCAATGTTTCCTAATGGCAGCAGGGATGAATTATGTGTAATTATGGGAATGATTAAAGCCTGATTCGTCCCCGTCTTCAGGGCTAAACAGCGATATGTAAAGTGGTGGGATTCTGAGGACTAGAGACTTGGGTCAGGAGGTCACCGGGTTCAGATTAAAACAAGGGGATTACAGTATTTAACGCTCTTCAACCGAGTAACATTCACGCTGGCTACTGGTCAAATCGCCTATTCCAGAGCTACTTACGACGGGATAATGGGCTGGTTATCGTGTCCAAAGAAGGCAGATAGCTGACTATCCTGAAAGAGAGCGCCAGAGCGATTAATGTCCAGCCTTCAGTGGCTTTTTCACATTTAATTTGTATTGACACGATTTTTGCGCCGTATAAAAACGGCCTCCGTGGCATCAAGTAGGTGTCCGGGGAAGACTTGCAGCAAGCTGAGCCGTTTGTGTTGTACATGTGGCTGGATTGCAGGTCAAATTATTCATGTCAAGCGCAGCAATTTATTACCAAGCTGCTATTGATTAGATCCTCCTGACGCTGTCATGTAAATTCAGGAAGAATCACGGTCGGCAGCTACACACACACACACACACACACACACACACACACACACACACACACACACACACACACACACACACACACACAAGGGTTGTGCATTGTGTGCCTCCAGATCAGAAGAGTCTATACAAATCAAAGGTGCATACATTTTCCTTTGTCCTCTCCCCTTTAAATCTAAATTTAAAAAAAGCGAAACCATCTTTGATATATCAGAAGCGTATAGCAGCATGATCATTCAGCTCAGTTTGAGGTTATATAAAAAGGGAAAAAGAAAGACGTGGTGAACCTCTGGGGTCCTGTTAGGGGCAGTTTTACTCCAACTGCAGCCCGGAGAGCACTTGACTTGGCTGAGGTGAGATTGCCGCTGGGCAGAAGTCTTCAGGGCCTGCTTGTCCTTCTGATAGCTGGCCATGATAGATCAGCCCCTGTCCAGCCAGAATTACTCTCTTTCCTCTTTCTATCTCCCTCTTCCTTTCCCCTCATGCTTTGGTCCCCTTTTGCTCTCTCTCTCTCTCTCTCTCTCTCTCTCTCTCTCTCTCTCTCTCTCTCTCTCTCTTTCTCTCTTCCTTATCTCCCTCCTCTCTGGTCCATATCTTCTCCTCTCTTTTATCCCCCATTTCTCTCCCTCTCTCTCTCCCTCTTGCCATCTCCCTCCCTCTGTCTGCTCTGTTGTCTGATTGAGGGTGAGTTACGAGGGGGCTGCAGCTGGAGGGGGCCACCGTGCCTCGTAATTACATCTCTTTTTATTACCCGCGCTAATGGCCCTCGGGGAGAGGGAAACAATAATAAATTAATAGAATATGAACTCCGGCTCAACAGAAATCTCCAGCATTTCATTTTGGACTGTCCTGTGCTCTGGCAGATGAAACAGAGCTCTGATTAATCTCTGCGAGGGGCTTCAAGCAGCCGTCTGTGGGTCTGGGCTGCCCCCTCCTGCCCACAGCGAAGGGGTTTTGGGGAGATAAAGGCAGAGATGATGGTTTTGGCTTCTTTCGTGGTCATGTTTTCACCCCTTGAGCTGTTAATGATGGTGTGCAGATACAGTTTGTGCATTAGGTAGTCTGTATTTATTCCTTTGTTTGCTTTGAGCTGCATGTCCGTGTCTGGTTTGCTGGATATGAATTTAGACGTGAAGGATAAACGTGTGATCACTTTTCAAGCAGAATGTTCAAATCAAAGTGAACAAAGAAAAACTCAAAAGCTGCACTGTTATTTTTTTTCTTCTTTCTCCTGCATTGCTGCTGCAGAGACTTTGAGGCAGAAATGTGCCTGTTCACCCGGCAGTGGAGTGGAAGAGGCCCTTCAAGCACACAGACAGGCCTCTCTGATTTGGTCAATATTGTGTCATGTTTGGTCAAACCCCGCCAAGGCAGTGGGCTGGAAATGAAGATGTAAATATTGATATTTCATTAGAGGAAATCACCCACTCCGACGGCACTTAACCGGGCCACCTTCAGAGTGCGGCGGCCGGAGCGCCGTGTGACCTGCGGAGTCGGGAAGTCACTTCATTACTCGATTAAATTGAGTGGAAAAAGGCGAGGCAACGACACGAGATCCCATTTGGAGCGATAATTTAGGCCCTGAAGAGAGGGGATGGAGCAGGGGAAAAACACTACCTCTCCATCTCACAACACTGGATTAAATTCAAGGACTTTTAGCGTCAAAGGTAATTGTAGGCTGCTGGGCTGCATGTGTGCATATGGCTGAGAGGTGTCTGTTGTATTAGAGCAACTCTAAAGCCACTTCAACAAGCCCTGAACAAGGCCTTCACACGAGCTGTCATATTGGGAGCAGCGTTTTAGTTCCGCTTCAGTCCTCCTTGGCATTAAAAGGCTACACAAAGCCTCGCCTGTGATTGTGATGCCAACATGATGCAGCAATCAAGACCACGTCCACGCTTGCATGACAATTCCTCTCCGGCCAGTCCACATTCTGTCCAACATAATGGCCACGTATGCAGACAAGGAAATAACACAACAGGAGATTTGAGGATGCCATCTGGGTATGAGTAATGGCACAGGCCTCTTTAAAATATGGCTTATTGCCTCCGCTGATAATAGTCAAGTGTTTTGAGTGCTTTCGGCAGTTTGCTTTGTCGGCTCTAATTTGGGCTCTTCAGACCTCTGACCGGTCCGGCCGCGCTGCGGCACCTTTCAGCTCGCACTCTATTCTACTGACTATTGATTCCCCTTCAAAATGTGAAGGCCCTCACATTCTGATCACAATCTGTTAATTAATGTATCCTGCAGCTCTTCCCCTGCAGTGGTCATCACCACGATAAGGGAAATTGAACACTGGGGTGCTACTCTCCCTGGCTCGTCTTTTCTCCCCGGCCTGTCTCTCCACCTTCGTCCTGTTTCTTTTCCACACTCCTGCACGCTTCCTCAGTATGTGTCGGATTCTTGGTGTGTGTGTGTGTGTGTGTGTGTGTGTGTGTGTGTGTGTGTGTGTGTGTGTGTGTGTGTGTGTGTGTGTGTGTGTGTGTGTGTGTGTGTGTGTGTGTGTGTGTGTGTGTGTGTGTGTGTGTGTGTGTGTGTGTGTGTGTGTGTGTGTGGCGTCCTGGCAGCAGGAGATAAACATCAGGCTCATGGCTGCGCCCTCGTAAGATCATTTATATTTAAGAGGAAACGTGGGTTGTTGGTGTGGCGAGCGGCCTGGTCAATACTGTAATCTATCGACTCTTAATCACACAATGGCAGGGAGTGTGGCAACAGCAGGACTCGTGAAAGCAATCATATTAATCAGGGGCGGAGCTGAAGAGCCTAATATGCTGTCAGAATGAGTCGCCTGCAGGAACGCTGGTGCAGGGGGAGGGACAGTGGGAGATGGGGGGGCACATGCAGTTTATTGACAGCGAAAGGGGAGTATGGAGAGAAAAAGGATGAGATGGCTATCTGTCTGCCTGCCTCTCTCTCCCTGTTTTTTTTTTTTTCAGCTTTACCCTTTTTAATTTGTTTGAATTTCTCACAGCTCATCTTTGGAGGATCTGTGGGTTTGTTTTATTTAACATGCTATTCTGAGCACATGTAGAGGTGTTGGAGTGGGGATGACAGTGGTCTGATGCCAATTTCATGGTGGAGGAGGAGGAGGAGGAGGAAGGCCTCAGGTTTAAGCTGGTCTGCACGCTGGGCTTGAACCATGCGACCCCGGCGTTGTGCACTTTTATGCGTATGGATTTATGTGCATGCATATAGATGTCGTGATCTGCGTGTGCACACGTCTGTTTGTTTTCCTGCTTGACGCATGTTTGTGTGTCACTTCCGTGTGTGTTTGTGTGTTTGTGTGTGTGTGTGTGTGTGTGTGTGTGTGTGTGTGTGTGTGTGTGTGTGTGTGTGTGTGTGTGTGTGTGTGTGTGTGTGTGTGTGTGTGTGTGTGTGTGTCCCCTCATCACCTCCTCCTGTTACATGACATGTCCTCCACCCCTCCAATGAGAATGTGCCTGGGTGCTAATCTCCCGCACACCGATAGAAGAGTGACAGGATACAAGGGGGTAACCACATGGCTTTGTGTCTCCCGGACCTTTGCACCGATTTACTGTCCTCACTTACAGTAAAGCCTGCTCAAGGGCTCTGACACCAGCTTCAAAGAGGACCTTCCACCGTGCATTTAAAATTAAACACCACTCGCTCACATGTGCTTCAGTATGTTCTGCCGGCCGCCAAGGCTCCACAAATCATGTTTGTTTTACTGATCAACTCCGAGATCACACGCTTCTCGTCTTGGGTTGACATGCTTTCTTTTATTTTGACGTTTTGGAGGAAGACGAGTGTCTCTCCTTCTGAATCTTCACGTTTCCATCTTCACACAAAGCCCTTGTGTGTCCCTGCAGGTTTCTCCACCCTGTCCCTGGGAGACCAGATGAGTTTACTGCAGAGCGCCTGGATGGAGATCCTCATCCTCAGCATCGTGTTCCGCTCGCTGCCGTACGAGGACGAGCTGGTGTACGCCGAGGACTACATCATGGACGAGGAGCACTCACGGCTGACGGGCCTGCTCGACCTTTACGTCTCCATCCTGCAGCTGGTCCGCAAATACAAGAAGCTCAAAGTGGAGAAGGAGGAGTTTGTCACCTTGAAAGCCATCGCTCTCGCCAACTCAGGTGGGTCGTCTTTAAGACGCGACACGCGCTGCTTTTATTTTCTAAATCAACTTTGTGCTGAGCTCACATGAAGACTGACATGAAAACTTTGTAGCTGTCTGATTGTATGCTCTTGAAATATGAGTCTTTCTATGTATAAGTAAGGATCAGTATGTTTTTAAAAGAAAAACAACTCTTTAGTAGTTTTTTCATTTTTTGTAATTTATAGTTTATTGTAGTCTTATTGGATTTTTTGTTCTATTTGTTGTTTCATTCTAAACAGCTGCTTTTTAAATATCAAATGTTCCTTCACTTAGTTTTTTTTATTATTTTAAACAATCAAATACTCAAAACAATCACAGACAATTATTATTAAAACCATGACTGATTAAACTAAACCATCAAAAAGTCCCTCTAACTGAATTATATATGTGTGTGTGTGTGTGTGTGTGTGTGTGTGTGTGTGTGTGTGTGTGTGTGTGTGTGTGTGTGTGTGTGTGTGTGTGTGTGTGTGTGTGTGTGTGTGTGTATATATATATATAGTTTAAGAATGACCTATTTCCTTCCTTTCAGTCTTGTTAATTTAAATAAAATCCTTGTTAAATTAGATCAAATAAATGTATTCCCAGAAGGAAATCTACAGTCAACATAAAGCCAATGCAAGAACACAAACAAACTAATGTGTTTTAAAGTGTCAAATTACAATATTTAAGAGAACATAACTGACATGTTTCTCTCTCTGGACATTTGGCAGTGTCCTGCCGGGATGTTTGAGAAATGTAAACCAGCCAGTGTAATATCCAGGACCTGGGTTTTATCTATCACTCTCGCCGAAATGACATTTCCTCGTGTTTCGGGAGTTTTTCCAGTGTAACCTTTAGTTTGGAGCGTTGGATGGAAAGATGGAGAGCGGATAAGGCCAGTGTTTGAGAGAGGAAGAGTTATAGAGGAGGGAGCTTTTTTAATTGAACACCTTCCGTGTTGTGGTATTTCTCCGGCGCTCCCCCTGCTCTCCCTCCATCTCCATAACAGTCGCTGCAGGGCACGCCAGCCACGGGAGATAAATTTAGCATTTCATTAGGAGCACAGGGGCTGTCAATAAAATGTGTTAAGTCGAATGGAATGAGTATCAGGGAGTGATAGGCCTCGTTTGTTCCGATGCGAACGCGGCACGCCACTATTGACAGGCGCCTTTTGAGGAGGCAGGAGCCGTCCCGCTCTGATCAATGTGCGCCGGGTCAGCCGGCCGCTTTCGCTTGTTTGGTCCCGGCCTGAAAAATGAAAATGCTGATGTGGGGACTTTGCTTTCAGGCAACAGAGCTTTGGTGGGGCGGTGAGGTGAGGAGGAGGAGGAGGAGGAGGAGGAGGAGGAGGAGGAGGAGGAGAAAGGGGGAGTGAGGAGAAGGAGGAGGATGAACATGTGGTGGAAGAGGAGAAGCAGGATTTGGAGGAGGAGCAGGCAGACGAGGATGAGTCGGGGAGGGGGTGAGGGGGGAGGAGGAGGAAGGGGGGAGAGGAGGAGGAGAAGGAGGAGGATGAAAATGTGGAGGAAGAGGAGGAAGAGGAGGAGCAGGAGGAGCAGGAGGAGTAGGAGAAAAAGAAAAATGAGGAGGAGGAGGAGCAGGATAAGGAGGAGGAGGATGAAGATGAGGAGGCAGGAGGAGGGGGTTGGGGGGATGAGGAGAAAGAGGAGGAGGAGCAGGATTAGGAGGAAGAGGAGGATCAGGAGGAGGAGGAGGAGGAGGAGGGTGTCCGAACGTTAGAACAAGGTCTCAGGGAGATCACTCTCCCGGGAGCCCCTCTGCCTGACAGCTGTGAAAATTCATAGCGATTGATTTTGTAATTAGCAGTTTATCAATCGGATCGACGTGGGCTCACTGATGGATTGCGAGGAAATTGTTTCTTCAAAGTTGTTGTTTTTTTTTTTTTTGCTCTGCCCCTCCTCCAGTGGCTGCACGCTGCCTGTCTCCTGCCCTCTTTTCCTTCCCATCTGTTGAGATGTCTCCATTTCTCTTTTTATTTTCTCCCCATTATTCCCCCTCGCTGCAAAAAAAAAAAAAAAAAAAAAAAGAACAGATTAAAGCCCAGTTCAGTTCCATTCAGGCTTCATGTGTGAAAAATGGAACCAAATGTTGGTTGGATGTCTAAAAGTGCCGCTTGTTAGTGTTTGAACGCCTCTGTGAAAAGAACTAGAGATAATTATGTCACAGCACATCCTCTACCGACTTTTTTCTTTTAATTTTTTTGCCTTTTGTTCTCACATCCCCCCCCTCCTCCGCCTCCTCCTCCCACCGACGTTCACTTTACAAAACGACCTACTTCATTTTACCACTGTGGATTTGAAAACCGTCAGGGTGAGAAATGTCTCAAGGTCTTGGGAATACAGTTGTTCCAGTCAATGAATTTGGGGCGAAGCCTGAAATCTGTTTTGCCTTTTATTGTCCCGCGTGGTAAAATATGCAGCGCCAAGGTGAGACGAGTCAGGCAGCCAATGACATGCTGCCTCTGGAGTGCCAGATGCCAGTTAACCAGTGAGAGGATGCACGACCCCAGACTGTCCCTGAGAGGGAGAGAGGGAGCGAGAGAGGGAGAGAGAGGGAGGAGGTGGAAACGCAGGCAGGAAAAGGCGAGAACGAGAGGGGAGTGTGGTAACATGATGTACAGTAGGATCAGTGAAAACCGGTGGCGGTGTAGCGAAACGTTATCGGAGTGAGGAACACCGGAGGGGAGCCAGACTGAAACTGCACACTGCTGCTCTAAAACTGGACGGGAAGGAACACGGTTCCTGTTGTTCCCGGCAGAAAATACTGAGCAGGCTCCGAAATTCAGTAGGAACACACGTCATACGGTCCCGCACAAGATATGCTTTACTTGATTTAAACTAACTTTTAGAATGTAATGAAATGTAAACATAATAAAAACTAATCCAATGATGAAGTAGTTCACAGTGTGAAACCACAAGTACCACATGTCAGATGGTGAACTGGCATGTCTTCTAATAATGCGCCCTATCAGGAACGTGGTCACGTTAAACATGCTTACATAAGAATAAGAATAGGAATGCCGACATATTTGGCCAATCAGATGGCTCCTTTTCACTTTGGACTAACAGATCACATTCATACTTGGTACCAACAAGCCTCAAGTCAGAAGCTCGTCATCACAGGAAGTGGCCAAAAAGTCCCCAAACTATTAGTGGGAGATGATTAATTTTTTTTTTTTAAGAATCTTGTACCTGGATAAAATTGGTTGCAGTAGAAAAACAAAAGCAGAAGAACCCGTCACCGTCTATTGAAGTCTTTATCGTTCTCAAGTCATATCTCAAATCACGATACTCCACGGCATCATTACACGTTGCCCTGATCTCAAGCGCCCTACCTCCTATTGTATGTGCAGCCCAACAACAAAAGCTTTTATTGTGTGACATTCCTGAGACAGTGGGGGGAACTTTTCTCCAGCAGTACATGCTGTTTGTGATTTTGGAGTTTCTATGATGTGATTTATGTCATTTTGTTATGCAGTAGCTTGAGTTGAGCTCCCTGACCGATGACACCTCCAGTCTCCATGAGCAGCCCTCCTCCTCCCAACAGCCTCGGCACTATGGAGTCTCTATAATCAATCAAATCCTTTCAAATGACTTATTCACAGTATTTGATCTGATTCCTCTGTTTGCTGTGTTTTAGAGGTGAAGTGACCTTCAGTGTCCTGACAGGCCTCAGTAAATAAAATCTTTCATCAAATGTATAATAATTACAATCATTGTGAGAAACATGGAGATGAGACTCCTTCAGATCTCCTCCCTGGTTAAACTAAAACTCGCAGCTTTTTCTTAATATTTCTGCGAACCGTCTGTTCCCGCTGCTCGCTGTGAAATTAGCGTTTTGTCTTCCCGTCCACGGTCTCTGTCACAAGGAGGGAAATTAATTGAACCGAAGCATTGTCCTCACTTCCAGCTTCTTTATGGTGTCCAATTCTCTAATGGACCTCCTTTTATTCTCTGTGTTTTTCCTTTTTTTTGGGGGGGGGGGGTTTGAAAACAATCTGTCCTCTGGAACAGCGAGGTGTTTAATGTGTACTCACTCAGCAGAGATTGGGTGCTATTCATGCCATTGTTAGCGCAGGATAACATTGATTTTCAGTCCCGCTGGTCAGGGGCCATATGAAAACCCCGCCCAGCACATCACAGGATAAATATATAAAGAAAATAAAGCAGATGTTGTTGTGTTTTTTTTTTTTTTCTCTACTTTTTATGATCTATTCTTTATCTTGTCAGGCTGTGAGTTATACTGATAATGTGCTTCTTACCTTACTGCTACAGACGGAGCCGTAAAGATCAATCATAGCATTTAATTTGGTTTTAGAGGAACCTTTTGTCTCCTCTCCGTTTACCTCTCGACTCTTTCTTTCTTTCTTTCTTTCTTTCTTTCTTTCTTTCTTTCTCCTACATAATGTTTTATCTGTTTTTCTATCTTTTTCTTACTTTTCCACTGTTCCTTTCCATCTCACTCTTCACTCTGTCCTTTCTCTTTTTTGCCGTTTTCCTTTCATTATTTCTTTCCTTCGTAATGTTTTTTTCCATCTCTTTCTATTTTTCTCGTTCTCTTTAACAATATTACATTCCTTCTAACTCTGTTCTCTTTTATTTCTTGTTGTTTCTTTCTTTTCAGATTTCTTTCTCGTTTATGTTTTTGTCTGTTTTTAAAAAAAAAAATCTTTTTCTATTTTTTACTTTTTTGCTTTTTGTTGCTGCTGTTTTCTTTCTTTTTGTCTTTATTTCTTACTGTTTCCCTTTCATCAACTCTTCTTTCTTCTGTCCTTCAATGTTTTTTGTCTTATATCTTACGTTCCTAACTGTTCTTTTTATTTCTCGGTTTCTTCTATACTGTTTTTGTTATTTAGTCTTTTTCAGTCTTTCGACTCCATACCTAACTCTCCTCATTCTTGCTTTTTGCTCGCTGTTGCTCCTTTTCTTTTCTCTCAGCTCTTTCTAATTTAGTGAATGCCTTGGTGCTCATGCTGGTCTCTCTGCTCCCTCCCTCCAGACTCCATGCACATAGAGGACATGGAGGCGGTCCAGAAGCTCCAGGACGCTCTGCACGAGGCCCTGCAGGACTTCGAGAGCAGCCAGCACCAGGAGGACCCGCGGCGGGCCGGCAAACTGCTCATGACGCTGCCGCTGCTGAGGCAGACGGCCACCAAGGCCGTGCAGCACTTTTACAGCATCAAGGTGCAGGGGAAGGTGCCCATGCACAAACTCTTCCTGGAGATGCTGGAGGCCAAGGTGTGATGGGAGGGGGGCCGACGCCGAAGGGAGGGCTGCGATAATGAACCCCGGCGGAGGGTTCTCAGGAGAGGGAGACGCCCGCCAAGAGTGCAGGACAGAGAACGGACCGCTCTCACTCCTCCTCCTCCTCCTCCTCCTCCTCCTCCTCCTGGAGCCCCGGGACACGAAATAAAAAAGAAGAAATGCAAAATTTGGTTATTAGTATAAATATAAAAATGATGCAGATTAATTTAAAATATATAAGAAATACTATGTACAGTAATAATTTTTTTGGTTTTTATTAATTGTCAGTGGTCATGCTGTATATGAAGAAGGATTCTTCTGCCGATCGGCATCTTCAGAAAAAGTAGTTGCCACCGGTCTTGAAACAAGAAGAAGAAAAATCCCTTTTTTCAGAAAACTTAAAGTTCCTCAAAAAAAAAAAAAAAAGACAGCGGAAGTGTCAACAACCATAAACAGACTCGTCTCACAGTTGTGTTTTTTGCGTGGACTTGACCAGGACATGTAAATATTTATTATTTGGAAGACTGAGTGTACAGTTCAAAGTCTGGTGAACTTGGTGGCCATTCTTTCTCTTGTTCTTCTGAGGGAAAAGAAAAAAAAAAGAAAAAAGAACTAATGTTACCTAAATGTGAACTCATCAATTTAAATGTCCTTGGATATACCTCTCCAGAGCAGTAAGCCGTGTGATCTCAGACTGGAAGACTCGCTCGTCCCATGTTTAACCAAACTAGCATAGGCAGGTACAATAGTCCATCTTCCTATTCCGTAGTAACTCAGCAATAAACGGAGCTGCTGGAGAGCCGGGCTCACCTTCCCATCCTTCACATGCTTTTCCGTGCTGCTGTAGCTGAAAAGGCCTGCGAGTATCTCCGTCCCACCAGCGAGACGCGCCGCCTCACGCCGCTGCTGTATTTGTGTTGGCGCTGTTCATACGACCCAGTCAACCTCAGGTTAGGTTTTATTTAAGCTTTTTGGAAATTGCAGAGGACCTGATCCAGACTTGGTGAGAGATAATCAGCAGGTTTGGTGAGGCAGCATCAGAGGATTTATGCCGAGTGGCAGAAGTCCAGGAGATTCCACGCTCAAACAATCACAGGCCCATATGTCAACCACTCTATTTTGGGCGCCTTTAAGCCGGTGGCAGCGCCGTCCCACACACAGCGAGCAAGGTGCCCAGCATCTGCTCGCACAATTTTAGACACCTCCCATCTTTTAATAGCTGCGCCTGCATTCATGGGGCTTCGCCCAAACGGAGGTAAATGGCAGGTGCAGAGCCGAAGTGGTGGCACTTCACACTGGGTTTATTTTTAACCCAGCGGGAGGTTTGTTGTCTGCGCAGCCTCGCGCCAGGAGTACAGTAGACACGTGGAACACTTCTTGACCTCATGTTGACACAGCGGCCAGTGCAGAGTAACACTCGTCCCACCGGACAGGAGGCGGGCAGCTCGGGATGCCCCGGCGTGCACATGTGAATAGCTATGCAAGAAACTAAGTGTCAGCATGCTCCGAGGGGTATCAGCGACTCAACGTCGTGTCAGTACAAGGCGTGATCCCTGGTGGGAGGAAGATCTCTCCCTCGCTTCTCCCTGTGTTTAGCTACAGGTCAGTTACGCTGCTCGCCATGCGAGAGAGTCAGAGAGAGAGAGAGAGAGAGAGAGAGAGAAGGTGTTGGGGAGGAATGCTTCCACCGCTGAAGGATTTTATGTGATGTGATAAATTTGCAGCACTGTCACAACAGTGTGATACCGCGATCAAAGGAATCCCTGACATTGCAGGAGGGTAGAGTTGCCGCCATGCTCGTGATATCGATGGCCAGCACTGATCCAGCGGTCAGCATACCTTCTCACAAAGCAGCGTGCCTGGCCGCAGCACGGAGGACGGCTGTCCGCTAAAGCTCCCATTCATCCAACCGATCCCCAACCTAACGTAGCCGCTATCCACTTAGCAAGCTCTGCAGTTATAACGAGTTGTTTTACTGTTGTGCAATACAACAGGGACCAATTCTGACTGAAACATGCTGAAAGCATGCTTTTACTTGGATTTGGGAGAATTTGTATGCTAATAAGTGACATATTCTAAAACCCTCCAATCAGAATCATGTATCCTGTGTATCACAACTATGTTTGATTTGTTCTGCTGATGAAAGACTTTTGTGCTCGTTCCAATAAAAGTGCAGTACAAGCGGAAACTTTTTGCAGAACGTCTTTACAATGAGACTTTTGTAGCATCCCGAGATGATCAGCCATAAGAATCACAATCATTTTTTGGATTCTCTTCTTTTTCGCCCACCTTGCAATACGACACTGTGTTAAGTCCAAAACGGCGTGTCTTACAGGCTATCTCTAATGTGTGTAAATATATCAGCATCAATACAGTAGGTTGCCGAAATACCATTGAAAATAAAGTATGCAGCGCCCTGCTGACTACTACCTCATTATCATATTGTCGATACTTCTCTAATTCAACTCTCTGCTCTATATCATCCTCACGTCGGTGGCGTACCTGAGCCGTCCATGTTTTTATCAGGAACTGTTTCTCTCCCTCAGTGCTCCTGCCAAAATATTTGTAATTGTAGTTACGGTTTTTCTCCTGTCATGATTCTTTGTAAAGGTAAAGCATGCTTCACGTTGACCACATGACTTGGCCATCGGCGGGTGCAAGCCCCGCCCCTTCATCCTGGTTCCTAAGCGGGTATGTGTTTATATGAACATCAGTGTGTCAGAATTGGTCCCTCGATGACAAATTGCAAACGGGGGCAGGTCACTGATTTCCTGCTTCTGTGCTACGAGTATTTATGGTGTGAAATATATCATTTGGCAATGGTGTACATTGATATCTCTGATCGTTGAGTCACCAATATCTGTGTAACTTTCTGTTTTGATTTTCAAAAAGGTAAAGGATCAATGAATTAAATACTCACTGAACTCTGTGATTCTTTTGTTTGTCAAGTCATACTTCACCTGTGTAAGTCTACTTATTAAGGCAGCAGCAGAAAACCCAGCATGCTAATGCACATACACCAATGAGCCATAACATTAGGGCTACCTGCCTCGTATGTCAAAACAGCCTCATCCTACCAGGACTGGACTCCGCTAGACCTCTGCAAGAACATCAATGAGCCTTGTCACTAAATCACACTTTCTCCTTCCTTGGTCCATTATTGGTAGCTGCAGACTGGGAACCCCCCACAACAGCTGCAGTTGTGGTTTTATTCTGACCCAGTTACCAAGATAATGGTAACGACTTGCTCAGTCGTTGCCATGATAAGTGCCGTCCACCGTCAGCGGTTCTACTGTTATGGATGACGGATATGCAGTGCTTATATTACTCACAGTGCATTAAGGCCTCATTTACATGATGTTGTCAAGTGAAAATGCAAAATATCTGTAGCATTTTGGGTGTCCGTTTACGCAATGGTGCTCTGAGCAACTGAAAACAAAACCATTTGAAAAACACTCTTGACTCCGTCTCCATGGAAACGGGAACACGCAACTTTCTGAAAACACTCGGGTTCTGTCTCCGTCTCCGTGTCGATGACAATGCTGCTACTGTGCACGCACACCACGACTAGTAAATAGTTCTGCACATGCTCATTACATTGACAATAACAACAATGGCGGTCTCATGGCCGAGTGTCTGTATACCTCCATTGTTAATGTTGACAGCGAATTGTTGGGTGTGCTTTTATTACAAAACCAAACAACATCACCTACTACTGGCCCAACAGGAGCACTACATTTTTAGCATTTCCGCCATTTCCCTGTACAGACATCTTTTTCAACACATTGCCACGTAAACGCCACATTTTTCTGGAGCGAAAACACAAAAACGATGCGTTTTCACTCGAAACGTGGCGTCGACGGATCCCCAGTTATTATCCATTGGAGCCGCTCATGATCGACCCTCTGCTCAGTGTTCCGATACGACCAGTCACACACAGGTACTTACAACAACCCCAGAACAGAAGCAAAAGCCACTGGGAGCTCCCAGAAGAGCAGAAGTGTGTGGCAGCCAGCGGGAGATTCACGCAGGCCACCCAACCAGCGCGCAATCAACCGCAGCCGCTGCAGCTCCACAAACTGTTGAAAATGGATCCGTCACAGGAAACAGGCAGACAGACACGCTAACCCTGATGGAGGCGGATGGGGGTGGTGGTGGTGGTTGGGGGGGGGGTTGCAGTTCCATTATTTCAGGAAGTTGATATTCCAGGGAGTTAAAGTATTCCCCTCTCTATATAATTATAAGAGCCAATTTCCCTTTTTGAAATAATGTCTTGCTAACCAATTAATTGTAATAATCCGCTATGTGGAAACAATGGCATCACAAGACGAGAAACAAGAGGGTGAAAGGATGGAAAAAGACAGAGATCTGGAAGGCCAAACGAAAAATGTGGAGCACTGATGACGGGCGCTGTTTTTTTTTTATTTTATTTATCTTTTTTGAAAAGCAACGAGCTCCTCATTTCTCATGCAAATCACCCAGCTGGACCAGATATTACCATCAATACGTTCCTCACAGATACAGTAACAGGGCAATCATTCACCTCCATTGACAGGTCAAAACACCTTTCATTAGAGTTACGAGGCGTCTCATCAAGATGCGCTCGCGCTCGCAGCTGTATGACGGCTGTGTATTGCTTAAGTGTGTTTCATTATTCCCAAAGCAACGTTGATGATGGTGAGGGAAAGGATTACACGTCAGGGTGAGTGATTGGGTTTGAACAGAGCTGCTGCATACACTTTGTATCAACCCAGGGCTCAAATTACACTTAGGTTGAAAACGGAGCACGTAAATGCCCAGGAGAGCTTGTGGCACAGAAATGAAGAGTGGGCCACCATCTTTCCCTCTCTCTCTCTTTCCCTCTCTCTCTCTCTCTCTCTCTCTCTCTCTCTCTCTCTCTCTCTCTCGATTCCTCCATCACACACACTCTCATTTCATCTCTTCTTCCTTTGTCAAATCTTCTTTTGCCCCCCCCTTCACCTCTCCTCCACTCTCCTCCTTGTTTTTGAGGCACAACCCTCCTTTACGGCCATTCTTATTGTTCCACTGATTCTCTTATGTGTATTTATTGCTCCATTTGTGAAATTGGAGGCACCAGCCGACAAGCCTATTACTATTCAATAACAGGAGCTGGGCGATTTCACAACCGTGGGCCTATCAATGTCCCAGACAGAAATGTTACATCACGTCAATTTGGAAAAAGCAAGGCGGTTTGCTATATTGTTGTTGTGTATTATATTGGGGGGACGAAAGCGTTCCCGTCTCCGCGGAGGGAAGTGTGAATGCCAGCAGTCAACACCGTGTCTGATCTTCAACGGAAGGATGATGTAAGTGGCTGGAGAGTAGATCTATTTCCTAATAGATCCTGGTTACTGCTGTGCTGTACCTGTCCCACTAGCAGTATCTGAGCCATGCATCCCCACACCTCTGACCCTGCCCAAGACTCTCTCTGGCTGATCAATAGGCTGTCAAAGTGCCTAGCAGGCACACAGAGCAGGCCATCTGAGATTTCGCCCCCTCATTGTCCATCTTCACTGTTTTAAGTGCATTTATCAGGTTACAGCCGCTGCTCTCCCCACCACTTAATGCACGCTCCAGCGAGCGAGCGAGCTGTCCTAAAAAACCTAATGGCCATCAGCAGACCTTTGTCCCAGTTTGTCGAATCGCTCTGGTTGCAAGCGTCCAGTGAAAGCAGAGACGCCCTGTGTAAGTACAGTATAAACAGCCGTTCTGATCTGATCTCAGTCTGCTGCAGGTGCCAGACAAAAAAAAAAATCTGTAACATAGAAAGGAAGTGAAATATCATGTGGAGGCTTCTCGAGCGACGTCCGTCTGTTTCTGGGCCAAACCGCAGCCCGGGTCTCGCTGTTACAGCTGATAAGCCCCGTGGAAGTCGAGCGAACCCGCAAAAAAAAATCCCCCCCCCCCCCCCCCCCCGAGAGCCGCTCCCGCAGGACGCCGGGAGGAGACGCCACACAGGAAGAGTTAGGATGAGACTGCACTGACCCTGCGGCGCCACGTTTAGCTAGAACCGCTGCTCCCCTTCGCCGTGGTGAGAGTGCAGGTGGGTAATAAACTGTACACACTCACACCAATAACTGCACGTGAAGGCTTTTGTTCCTTCATTTGAGATTTATTTACCCAACTGTATCTTTATCTGTGCTTCTCACTGATATGATGCTGTGTGTGTGTGTGTGTGTGTGTGTGTGTGTGTGTGTGTGTGTGTGTGTGTGTGTGTGTGTGTGTGTGTGTGTGTGTGTGTGTGTGTGTGTGTGTGTGTGTGTGTGTGTGTGTGCGTGTGGGTGTGTGTGTGTGTTTGTGTGTGTGTGTTCGGGGGGGGGGCAGAAATATTTCCAACTATCTACCAAATGTATCTCCTTCCACCCAGTGTGTGTGTGTGTGTGTGTGTGTGTGTGTGTGTGTGTGTGTGTGTGTGTGTGTGTGTGTGTGTGTGTGTGTGTGCGTGTGTGTGTGTGTCTCCTCCCCGCTGTTTTATTGCCTCTGCCATGTATTCACACGTTCTTATGGGCTTTTCCAATTTAACCACTGGTTTGGAAATAATGAAGGGAGATAAGGAACATTGATAAGCATGGATACGTCCATCAAACGGAGAAAAACTCACACAGGCTGCTGTGTGTGCTCACTTCACAGGCGTTTAACACAATTACAGTGTTATTACCGGGCGCCGGGCCTGTGTTCTGAATTCTATTAAGATGTTTCTTCTGGGTGTACAGGTGTGACCGCTCAAAGCTGCTTTCAAAGATTCAAGACTCAAAAACTGAACAGCAACAAAAAAAAACAAACAACAGAACAATTCTGACTTCAGATGAGATCCCCCGTCTGGTCAATTAAAACTTGACTGGACAAAGCACATGAAACACGTGTCTCTGTGAGCTACATGAAGCAGCGCCGTCTCTCTAATGCACTGAGGGAGAAAGTCATGCAGTTCACTGGAAACTCACCCCAGTTGTTGCCTGCAGAAGATGACAGCTGCGTTGGACTTGTGTTTGAGTTGTTCTGCTGGAGTGCCACCGAGCAAACAGGGGTGGATTGTGTGTAAGTACATGAGCAGTGTTTAAAAAAGGTGGTTTAGATTCCAAAAATGGGTTTAGGCCACAGAGAATAGTGTTTTCAGGAAGAAAGAGAAACTGTGATGAGATAATGAGGATTTGGACTTTGGGATGCAACTCCAACGTTTGACTTTACTGCATCACACACGATCTGTGGCAGTTTTGGTTTCGTCCAAAAAGGAAGTACCCCAAAAGTGATCAACGTCTCTCATTAGTATTTAGAGTGCTAAATTACAACAATCTTTGATTGTTGGTTTTATTACATTTAAAATGGCCAAAGTTTTCATTACATTATAGGCTGTATCGAGCACCTCGACTAGCAGAGCTACGTTACCTCACAAAATTGTTGTTTCATAAAAAGATGCTTGATTCAAATTTTTTTTATGATAAATGCTTTTATTTACTTCTTTACTGACTTCAAAATTTTCGGGAAATGTTGATGCTCATCCCTGTAGATAGTCACATCCTATTTCGTTCCACTTTTAATTATTGTAGGTATTCAGTTAGTGTTTGATTGTTGTCGTTCTATATTTATGTTGTGCAATAATAAGAATCTACTAAAGAATTAAAGTCAATAAAGTCCTTATTTTCATTTGTGCATGTATTAGTGTTTCGTCTTGCATTCATTGGCTGAAGTAACTTTGGAGGGAGTTTTCTTTCAGATTTAAAACATGTTCAGTACATTTTTATTTATTTACCCCCAAGCCTTCATTTCTAAATGTTACATCTTTTCAACAGTATACTGTTATGAACTACAGTGTCTTAGTTTGATAGCCGTAAATGCCATCAAATAGTTGTTTAGTTAATATTTAATGTACTTATAGATTTACCTGCATTCTTTGCTTTAATCACAGTGCTCCAATTCACACTTAAAATCTGTCACGATTCCAAATGTCAGGAAATTAGTTGATGATGGTTGGATTTTTTTCTTTCGAAATGTGCTTTAACATAGATTTTCTATCTGAATTGAATAACGAGGAAATCAAACATCGAAAGACGAGCACGTTAAGTCAGTCAGTGAGGCCAGTGTAACTGTAGGTGAGTACTTTCTCCACCTCTCCTGAAGACAAAACGACATATTTTTCCACCGTCTGTATATCACCTGGATACTTCCTGGTTCCTGGGATTTACGCTACCTTACGATTTCCCAGGGTCCAAGGAGCAGGGAGGAAATGGTCAGGCCCAACTCCAGAGGGAAGCCTCGGATGGGCCTGACCTTTTCGGCATGTCAAGCAAAGGTTAGAAATCTCCACTGGCCTTAAAGCAAATGCACTTGTTTGCCATAATGGAGGAGCCCCTGCCTTTTTTGAGCCAAAGACCAGGTCTGGTCCCCGGAGAGCTCCCTCTGATGGAATTCTTTTCTCTTTACACACACACACACACACACACACACACACTGGTCGACTGGCTGCCATACTGTATAATTAAGTTCAAGTCGGTCTCAATCTTTTCTGGTAAAAAATTCATCCAGTTTTATAGAAACTCTAAATTCTGTTTCAAACATCCTTTTTTTTTTTTTTTCCCGTCACAACAATAATGTTACAATTCTCTTGTCTCTGCAGACGGAGATTAAGAGGGAGTCAAACAGTCAACACCGTAATGAGAGAGCATGTTGAAGGGAGAAATAGATACATGATCAACCACGTAAGACCTCAGCGAGGAAATCACCCATCTCTTATCCTCTTATGAGATCTCCTGAAGAAATCTCATAAATATCGGTAAGACACTCTGTCTGGGGCCTATAGACATATATTGTACACCATATAACACATATGACTGCTCGTAATTCACACATTTATATTCATAAACGTGATTTTGTATTTAAAATATGACTCATAAAGCATGATATATGGAAATTGACAGATCATATGTGATTCCTGAATTAAATATCATATAGATCACATGTTTTATGTCCTCTTCCCTCCTCTCTCCTTGCCTGAGAAAGGAGCCTTGACCATGCAGGTAATTTACAGTGTTATGGGATGAGTGCAAAACATGCTGTAAATAAATAAGACTCGACCCATTTCGTTTTAGGACAGTGGGGAGGTTAGTCGTGCCCCCCCCCCTCCCACTCGTACCCTCACCCCACTCCACTGCATTGTCCCCTCGCTGGGTGCGTCTGTATATCACCCTGAGAAGAGGGGGCGGCAAATGGGGCAGCAAGCGACACTATGCAGTCCATTTGCTAATTTCAATATGGTGTCCGTCTGCGTGGGTATGGCCTTGGGCACAGCAGCAGCAGCAGCAAACCCCCCCCCCCCCCCCCCCCCGGTGTCCCTTTGACCTTGCACTCGCTCACAAATACACAGATATTGACATTATAAGAAGCCGTGCACAAATCACATCTGGTCGCCGAGGCTTCGAGGTGTTTCTGCGTTGAAACGACACGCCAGAGAGCTCTCAAACCCGGCTCAATCACACAGATGTATTCACTTATTTTTCTTCCATTCGTTTTAGTTTAGTGCCGCGATCAGTGCCTCTCATTGTCAGATACCCAAACACAAATGGCCCGACAGGCATCGGTAAATTACTGCTGCAAGACAGCAAGATGCCACGCGCTGTCTGGATGTGCTGCGGATTCAGGACACTTTCCACTGTCATTGACACTGCGTGTGAATATGGTCATGGAATACATGTTAAAATCCAGGAACACACACCAGTTAACGTGTGTGTGTGTGTGTGTGTGTGTGTGTGTGTGTGTGTGTGTGTGTGTGTGTGTGTGTGTGTGTGTGTGTGTGTGTGTGTGTGTGTGTGTGTGTGTGTGTGTGTGTGTGGTGTTCTGTATAGCTTGTCTCCTGGCCCCAGCAGCACTGACATACACTGCATATGGCCGCATTTGAATAGCTGTGATTTGCTCAATAACTCTCCACACTGATGTGGCTATGATCATTGGCCAGATGTACGGCGTGATATCAAACGAGCATATTGAGTGTGCTGTCGTTCTAATATTGTTCTCCCGTGTCACCTGCCCACCTTCAGCTGAACTGCTCCGTTTAAACTTTGGGAAACTGTGAAAATAAAATAAAAACGCACGGAGGGCTTTGTCTGGCCACTGTGTGTGTGTGTGTGTGTGTGTGTGTGTGTGTGTGTGTGTGTGTGTGTGTGTGTGTGTGTGTGTGTGTGTGTGTGTGTGTGTTTGTGTGTGTGTGTGATTGTTTTGTCCTCACTGCCCAGCACATCTGACTGACTGACTGCTATTCACAGGTTTACTGGCCCATGAATCGTGATTAAAACATCTCCCATGAAATGTTTTACGGTTGTTGCAGTTTGTGTCCGTCCACAGCCTCCTAACACATCCGTGTCTGTCTTCTGTCACCCTCCCTCTCATTTTATCTGTGCGTGTGTGTGTGTGTGTGTGTGTGTGTGTGTGTGTGCGAGCGTGCGTGCGTGCGTGCGTGCGTGTGTGTGTGTGTGTGTGTGTGTGTGTGGGATAGGTGTTGGAGCAGAAGCAGAGGGAATATTACACAATCCTCTGTGCATTATTGTAATTAGATTTCCCAGGATAGCTCAATTAAGTCATCCTGCTCGTGGGAGCCGCTGGTTTGTGGTTTGACACTCCCTCACTCCCTCACAGGGGGTCCGGTGTGTTAAGTAAGGGAAAGAAGTTGAACTGGAATGGACACTGTGTCTGTTTAAGACTACAACAAGTGAATGTTCTATGAACCTTTTAAGAAAAACAACATGCTGTTTGTGTTGCTCCTGGGTTTTTCTGCCTCCACAGAGGGCAGGCAGAGGTAGAGCCGCTCAGCTCCTGGGATGCTGTGAGAGGATGAAGGACAGCTCGCAGTTACCCGAGGACAGCCTTGCAATGTAATGTAATGTATATTCTAATGAGAAGAGCTCCATCTATGGACCACCTGTTGAACTGCATTCATGATAGAAATCCTTTCAAATCCAGCCCAGGAGACAGGAGATACCTCCAAGTGTGTAAGAGAAAACGCCCGTGTGTGGTAAATAATCTCAAAGCAGTGTTTTTTAGTGTCCGCAGGATAAATCTGACGGACACTCGGCGTTACTGTAGAGGTCAGCTTTAAAGGGCTGTCCGGGCGCCGTGTGATTATTTATTTGTATGAATGTCAGCAAACATGAATATGTTTGGAGGGATTGCATGTCATGTGTGGTGACAAAGGGAGATTCAGCACTTTTGATGATATGTGGTTACATTACTGGTCTCAAGGCTAGCGCCGGGTTTAAATGCTCCAGTAACATTTCCTTTTATTTATATCCGCAGACCTTGGCTGAAATAAATGAGTTGAGACAAGTGTGAGGGGGCCCGATGTTACGAACAATTTCTTCCTGACATCGGGAAACGAGTATGCGCACGACATTCAACTCTTTCACTGCCAGTGGCTGACAGGCCGTCCCGGCTCGGCAGCAGGAGGCCTCTTAAAAAGATTCAATGTCGGCATCAACGTGAAAGTCGTTGTGTCATTATCTTAAATCTTAACTATCCAGCGGGATGAAAGTGTGAGAGACAACCATATCTGTCAGGGGTCGGTGGGAGATGTTTTATTCTCTGTGTACAGTGAGTGCCCCTCTCACACGCTGAGATTAGCAGTCCCAACCAAAGGAAGTCGCTCTGGAAGGGTCATTCTGCAGCCTGCCTTCAATTTACTGCCACTTTTAATATTCTGTCATAGTTAAAATTTTTATTGCTCACTTTTATCACCGTATCCTTATGTCCCATGCTTATGAACTTTTCTATGCAAATCACTCACTTGAATCAAAAATGGAGTCCCGTGCTCTTTGTTTTCAAGCCGCTGAGACATCAAGAAAATCCGAGGCTGGAGATCTGTGTGTGTGTGTGTGGTCCGGAGGAAGGAAGGTGACAGCTGAAGAGACGGTGTCAGAGATCTGGAATTCAAACTGACGTCAGCTCACCACCGAAACACATTTTCAAAAGTTTCTCCGTGTCAGAAAAAAGTGAGTGTGAGAACAAACATCCCGAGCTGAATGCAATGATTCTCTGCACATGAGCTCACTGGGGACTAGTTTCTCTCAGCTCAACATTTGTACTTGCTTCACCTCGGTGTATTTTCACACTCTTCTCACTCCCTGTTGACTCCTTGTTCTCTCTTTCTTTGTGTCTTGACAGGCCAGTGAATGTCTCTCCTTTTCTCCCCTCCTTTCTAAGAGATAATGAAGAAGAGTTCAGAGAAGAACGAGCCAGAGGTTTAGAGCTACTATAAGACATTTTATCAATACATTTGGATTTTTGCCCTCTGACATTACTCTGTCACGGCCTGCTGGTGCACCGGTTCTCAACAAGAAGGCCTGAGTCTGATTCTGTAGCAAAGTGCATCAGAGGAGAGTTTACATGGTCTTCCTTTGCTCATGTGTGGTTATCTCAGTGTGTATGTATGTATGTATGTATGTATGTATGTATGTATGTATGTATGTATGTATGTATGTATGTATGTATGTATGTATGTATGGATGGATGGATGGATGGATGGATGGATGGATGGATGGATGGATGGATGGATGGATGGATGGATGGATGGATGGATGGTTCTCTTGTGTCCTGTAGATCCTGTAGAAGAAGAGAGTGAGAGTGACCAGCGGCCATCCTGACTGGACTGTGGTTCAGCCGACTGGGCCTCATCAATACCACATTAGTAGGATCAATATATGGACGACAATATGGATGCCAAAGTCTTGGAGGCTGCTTCTTGTGCTTTCTGTCTGTCTCTTCTCCCTTCACACACACACACACACACACACACACACACACACACACACACACACACACACACACACACACACACACACACACACACACACACACACACACACACACACACACACACACACAGACTTTTACAGATAGTTATTTGATTGGAGAAGGTGCATGGCGGAGAGGGCAGACCTGACCAGGGTGATGTGTGGATGTGCAGGGGGCCTCTTAAGAGCTCATGAATGGTCCTAATGAGGGTGGCAAATGGAGACATAAAGAGGGAATGGGTACACTTTTCACTTTAGTCTGACATACCGTTGCTGCCCCCTAAAGCCCTTGAGGGGGCATCGGTAGAGGGTGAGACCATGCTTCAAATCCTCCTCCTCCTCGGACTAATTGTTGAGGATATTGACCTTGGGAAAGGAGGAGAGAACGATGGAGAGAGGGAGGGGGAAATTGGGTGAGGGGGTTGAGGTGGCTCACAGTTCATGGCGGTTGCTTGACCTACAGAGTACGTATTCGCTCCTCAGAGTCGCCAACACACATACACCCGCTCACAAGTAAAGAGGCACAAAAGTGTAAAACTGGGTGAAAAAAAAAATAATAATTCTAAATTCATCAATGACTGTGGCATTGTAACTGTTGGAATCAATCACTCCCATTTTCTGGCCTAATTTTCACCCAGTGCCATTGATCGAGAGCACATACAACACGACTGGATCCATGAGGGAGCTTGCAGGGGTCTCACACACAAACATCCCCGTCCCCTGTCCCTCCTGCCCTGACCCCGATCGGTGCTCGACAAGTTCACCATCCTGTTCTTCCTCAAGTCCCCGTCGATGAGTGTCAATACGCCGGATCGGCTGGGCGACAGGGGCTGGAAAGGGAGTCGATGAGGGGCTGATAAGCAGCGAGAAGCTGCTTTGTTTTAGTAATGACGGCTTAAACGAGCGCCCACCGGGCCTTCCGTTAACCCGCAGCGTCGCCTCAAACAACAAGCTTTCATCAATAAAGAGACGGACGCAAAAACTGTGGACCCCTCTGCTCGCAGAATCCCCCCACTTCTCTGACTGCTGGAAACGTACGTTATAGGAACATCTTGGAATCTTTGCCTCGACTCGCATTATTTTCTAACCATTTACGAAGTAAAGTTCACAGTGTCCACATCCCGCAGGGTGGCAGGATTTCATTTATTTGCACTTGTTGAAAGAAAAAAATAGAAAACTATAGGTTTAGAGCGTTAAAACCTTTCCCTTTTATTTTTCAAGCTGATTAATTGCCGGCTTAATGGCATTTTATAATGTTACATTAACACTTTAACGATTTAATACTCTTGCTGCTGCATTGTAATACCCAAAGTTCATTAGAAGTAAATCATATTTCATTACGGATGGCGCTGTGGTTATTGAAATTGTAATTCTGATTTATATCACACTAAGATATACGGTGTACTGAATAATCAGGGATGCGGATGCAAATGTTTCATCAGAGGTGACGAGCGATCAGACCGCACATACAGAGCAGCGGTTGTGTATAAACATTCACATCATACCCGCTCGCTTGCATGAGCGACTACACATGAGGAGCTGCAGGTCAGGCGGGAGTCAGAGTACGCGTTCGGCTCTCTGGGGTCAGCGGTTCTCCCCGCAGGCAGGATGGCTGTGTGTTAGTGTGCTCAGCAGAAAGGACTGAAACAACAACCAGCAAATGCTACAAATTCCAAAGAAATCATTGATGTTTTTCTTTTTTTTAGAGTAGCGGACTGAACACGACACTGAGACCCGAGCTGAGACTTCGGTGATATTGCAATGAAAGAAGGCGAACAAATGCAATAGTAATAGGATTTTTTTTTTTAAATAAAATGATATTTCACTGTATTTTGCAATAGAAATGTACAATTATCATCATGTTGAATTTTTGGAAGGTTTTTGAACTTTTTTTAATTTTTTTAAAGAAGTTGTGCTGTCAGGCCTGAAAATGATGGAATGTCCAGTGCAATAATAATCAAAATAAAGCCAGTACAATCATTCTCAGTGCAACATTCATATTCAGTGTTATGATGCTTTCTTACTGTTTGAATGTTGTGTTTTTATACCTTTTACTGTGTTTTTATACATTTGTTTTCAGGTTTGTTTGTTTTTTACACTTTTTAAGCCTAAGTTGAGCCTTTTGCAAAACAATCCCTTTCATGTATGTGCCTATGGTACAGCCTATGTCTTTGAATGACAATAAATGTCTATCTTAAACGTCACTGCGACACTATTTTACTGGTTCGGTCCACTCAAACAGAAATGGTGCTGTATGTCTGACACTCCTGATCAAACCGGTGATTTTCTCACTTTGAAGGTGAGCGAGCTAACCACAACACCATTATGTGGCGTTCACTGTAACGTTTATATTATATTTGGTTTGAATATATGTCAACTTTCTACAGTGTAACTCTTAATTATCATTTAACTGACTCATATACTCCTTCCCCGAGTGTTAATTTTACAATATGTAGACATGGTTTACGCACATACCAAAACACTACGGCGGTGTAAATCATTCCAGAGTGAGGAAAAAAAGCAACTGTGATATCATTATTACATTAATATGTGAGGTGATAGAGAATAAAAGAATTTTCAATGGATCATTGCCCCTGTTAGCATTGAGCACAGCGGCTGTTCCCCCACTGCTTTGGCCACTCGCTGTACAGTGCGACTGCAAACAATAGCCTTTTACAAGAAAGCCCTCCTCCTCTCCTGTGACAGGCTTTTATGGCGTGACAGTTGCACTATACCTCCGCAATTACTTTTCAATTAGCACGATGAACATTTCCAACACTGCGGCGCAATTATTTTATAGCCCAGTGTCTTAGCCCATTAATGGTGCTACCAACAGCACGGGAAGTGATAAACCATCTGGCCAGGCTCCCAAAGAGATAGAGCACACTTAATGGAGTGAAAAAGTAAAAGCAATTAATGTCACATTAATATAATGATAATAATGCCTTCCCTTACAGCTCTGGCAGGCAGAACAGGGGAGTGGGACGGGGGCCGTTCATGAGAGCAGCTACGCTGTGGAGAGGAACTCTGCTCAGACCCAAACAGAAAGATGGGAAAAACGAGCTTCCCGTTGCAATTTGAACCACGACAATCCTCTGACCGGGGAGGAAAACTAGGTGAAAACAGTTTAGATGTGGCGGCAAAAAGGGAATTGAGTCCAAAGTAGAGAATATGTCGTGTTTCTGGGAAAGTTCCTGACATTTTCCAGCTGTGAGAAATTACAGCATTAACTGCAATGTGTTGATTTGACCACCAGGGGCGCATTTTAGACTGTATTATCTGGTGACTCAGTTCAGGTGATCAGGATTACTACACAGATAAATGTGTCGATATCAAAGATCATTTCTAGCATTTGACAAGTTATTGTGATCAGAATATGAACTAGCAGACTATATATCTGAGTTCCAGCTGAATTTTTTATGCCTTTAACGACATAAATGTTTGATAAAACGCCACTGTGATCTGTAAGATTTAAAGCACATTGGGAACTGAGGCCGAATACTGTTGAAATTGCAGTTCTTTTATTCAAATTTCACGTTTGTCTCGTGTTGTAAAAGATATGGATTTGGTGTTCAAGATGTTTTTGCCCCAGAACGCAAATGAACCAATAGCATCTATCATCTGCACGAAAATGCTCAATTCGGAGATTCTCACTGAAAAACTCTGAGGACAACATTCAGAGCAAATACGTTCGGTGGCTTACTGAAGGGCTAGCAACGTTGAACTCAGCGGCTAACATCAGCGTTCATCAGCTAAGCTAGCTGGCTAGCTTAAGGAAGGTTTTTGTGTCTCAAATTACTTAAATAGCCAGAAAATAACAAAACTCACCAGCTCGAACGCTTCTGCATGCACTTTTCTGCTGAGAATGTCTGAGTTAATTTTTCTGGCTCGTTGATAATTGAATGCCATTGGTTCGTTTGCATTCAGGGGCGGGGCTTAGCTAAAGGTGCGCGTACACACCATTGCATTTTTGTGTGAAAGGGGTCTTAATGTGTCCTAACAGCACTATTTAGATATTTTTGATAAAAAAAATAAAATGCTTTAAAGCCTTAAAGTAATGGATGTTTTATGTAGCTATAAAGATATACACCATTTATACTCCTTTTATATTTGTGGAGTTTCATTAAATATGTTCTGTGTGTCGCTAAATCTCGCAGAGCAGTAAAGTCCAATAGAGTTGATAAATTCTGCTTTGTATTCATTTCATATCAACATAAGAGTAGACTTGGCCCATTTAGAACAATGGCCTATAAACACTCCCCTTGGTATAGGCTACAAGGACATATTTTTGTTTACATATGTGTATTTATTTATTCATTCATTCATTCATTCATTCATTCATTCATTCATTCATTCATTCATTCATTCATTCATTCATTCATTCATTCATTTATTTATTTATTTATTTATTTATTTATTTGTTTATTTGTTTGTTTTGTTTGTTTATTTGTTTGTTAAATTTAGTCTCTTTTTTTCATTTTTGTCTTTTTCATTTGTTTGCTTGTTTATTTACTGTACTTCATGGTTCACATGGTTGTTACCCTTCAACAGAAAAAAAATAAATAAAAGAAGGACTCTCCAAGAAAGGAATGAACATAATGAGGGGAGTGACAGGAGTACTCCATATTATTTAAATTCAATTTCTATTCAAGTTAAAATGGGTTTAAGATAAGGCCTCCACTCACCGGTATAAAGTATGGGTGTGATAGGTACTGTATGTCTGGAAAACGTGTACACAAGATGGGATGATGTTCAGTGGAACCAATGATACATAATTATAAAAGAAAATAAAAGAAAAAGATGCTTTGTTGAGTTTGATGTTTGGTCATTCGTATTTGGAACATGTGGACAAATATGTGTAGCTGAGGTTCTCGTTATGTATTTTGTTATATTAATATTTTCACTATCGCTTTATAAGAGTTTGAGTTTCTTCTTTTTTTTTTAAATATTGTTGGTTACTGATCATGTCAGATTCTTGTACAGTACATCTAATAGGAATTCAAAGTGAGTGTTGGTCTTCTTTTTTTTTTTTTTATCCCAGCCAGTGTCCATGGCTTACATCTTTTTGAATATTTCAATGTGACAATTTATATCCATCAAAGATGACATTGCAATGTGTGTGTGTGCGCGTGTGTGTGTGTGTGTGTGTGTGTGTGTGTGTGTGTGTGTGTGTGTGTGTGTGTGTGTGTGTGTGTGGCAGCTCCCCTGTCCTATCTCCTGACCCCTCTGTGTTCCCGCCGCCCTGCTCTGTTTGTGTTAATTCCTCTACATCTCCAGGGTGGCTTACATTAGAATATCTTAACCACTGGGCTGCATTAGCATAGCGTGATGGATGCCGCTGAATCTCCATGCCAGATAATGTCCACATTTTGCATTTTAAACTAAGCTACGCTATGGACGTGCTATCCATTTTTGCGGGGGGAAATTAGGTCCTGGTGGGAGAGCGCCTGGCACTCTGTCATCCTGAGCAAAGCTCCCTGCCCAGGTTTTATGACACCTCTGGGGCACCATACAGAGACAGGTTGAGGGTCATTGTCTAGCACTGGTCAGCTGTGATGTCGCGTAAACACTTAGTAAACTTGGGTGTCAGTTTACTTCCACTTGTTTTTCTAAAAGCTCGGCGAACTCGGGGATGGAGTGCTCGTGTAGCTCTCCACCTGCAATATTCATGTGTTTCTGTATGTCCACCTGTCCGCCATTTTTTTTTTTTCTCTCATGCAGTTTCTTTCAAGTGAAGCGTGATAAATCATGCATAATTTCCATTTTAATCCTTATAGTCCAGCAGACGGCTCGTGCGCATATGGCTGTGTGCCGTCAGACTGCCTCGGCTGTGAGTGAGTGTTGATTTCCGTTACAAGTCTGTCTTGGCCTCCGGCACCTGATCAATAGGAATAAATCAGTGGCTTCCTTTATGTGACATGAGATAGTTGTACATTTATAAGCCTCTTTATGAGATAAGATCTCAACACTGGAGCTTGCGTCATACACACTGACACACATGCAGATCCTGGAGTGTTTCTCTGCACTATGCCTGCGGTGTTACTCCTCAATAAATATCCATTATTAGTTATCCTTTTAGAGGGCTGTTTCCAAGAAGACATAGTTAAATCCGAGAAATTAACTAGAATATGATAGCAATCATCGTTCATGTGGCTTTATCTCAGGTGAAGTCTCAGCTGACTAACACCCTGAACAGGTCACCAGTTCATCACAGAGCAAACACACAAAGACACAATCACAAACATCCACACTTTCAATTCAGGATCACCAAGGAGCCTCAAATTCATGTTGTTGAAAACCCCTGCACAGGGAGAACATGCAAACGTCTATGGAGGCATCAAACGTCCTCTCTACTTCACATCCTTTCTGTGGCAGATCGTCCAGTTATCATTGTTTGCCAGGGGACTATATATAATGCTTTACACCAGCGCGTCAGACATAAGGCCAGCCGGCAAAAACTGGCCTTTAAGAGGCTCCAATCCGGCCAAACCACCAAAGAAAACTATTTTATTAAGATTTTTGGACACAACAGAGACCCGAGCTGAGACATCAGTGAGGAAAGTGAGCTGGTATCAAACTAACTCTTTATAAACAAATACCTATAATGCATCATCTGGAGGAGAGTTGTTTTTTTTAAGACTGTATTTTGTATCATTAAAACTGGCTTTATATTGAGATTGTGGTCATTTCCAGTAGCAATTTGTTGTTTTTAAGGGAAAATATAGACATTATACAGCACAAATATTAAGTATTCTAAAAGGCTATATAAAAATCAAAAAATATCACAAATGATAAAAAACTAAAAATTGAATGTAAAGCACAGTAAGGGTGACTGATAGGGTGGTGGAGGGGTAGTTTTAGTCGTAGAAATGGAATATTTTATTAATCTAGATAGGTAATTAAGACAGAATAGGTTTAGTGATGGATAAGTTGCTTCTCCCTTCTCGTTTTTTGGA
Organism: Lipophrys pholis; assembly: GCF_963383615.2. Classification (NCBI taxonomy): domain Eukaryota; kingdom Metazoa; phylum Chordata; class Actinopteri; order Blenniiformes; family Blenniidae; genus Lipophrys; species Lipophrys pholis. The sequence goes on from NC_137633.1 coordinate 21,756,201, forward strand.
CAACAAATATACATAATTATTATTATTGATTATTATTTTTGTTACATTGTTAGTATCATTGTTGTTGTTATCAGATGTTATTAATAATATTATTTTCTCATTATTGCTAGTACTAGCATTATTGGGTTTTATTTTATTGTCTTTTATCTGTAAAAACTTTCAAAATAAAGATATACCAAGCGACCAATTTTCTCTGCATCACAACAAAGAAAAAGTTTAATCTAAAGATTATTGTGGCACTATTTTCTTGGTCCAACCCACTCAAGATGATGTTGGGCAATGTGTTTGACCCTCCTGCTTTACACAGAAAAACCAAAAACACGTGTCCTCTTTCTAAAAGAATCCTCCTCCATCCACAGAACGATCGACTCCACCACCTCAGACGTGATATGTGGTGTTGATTTAAAGCAACTGAAAGCTCTGCTTTCAGTGTATGAATACCATTCACATCGGAGGAATGATTAGCTCATTGATTAGTTTTCTCCTTGCTTTTGCCTCACACGAGCATGAAAGGCATTGCTGTGCGCCGTAATAATTCTGTAATGTTCTGCTAATTACGTTTGACTAATTATGATTTTTTTTATGTGGCAATATAAGCTGGGAGTTTCCCCTCCTATTACCATATAGGTCTGTGCTCTGCTTCATTGATCATGATTGGATACCGAGGCCGCCGTTTTCTGTTTATTTTCTAATTAAATATTAGCTTTAACCATGTTGAGAGGAGGGGGAGAGGGGTAATTAAACTATTACACCCCCTCCCCTCCCTACACCCCCACCACCAACCATTGACCGCTCCTGAACGTGATCAACTGAGACTCAAGCTTTAATTAGATGCTTGGACATCAGTGTTTCTTTTTCTTTTCTTTTTTTTTTTTTTTTTTTTGTCCAGGTTCAGAAAACCAAGCAGGAAGCTTTCAACACCAAGCACATTGACCGAGCTCAAATTACATCCGCCTTTAAGTAGTGGATTGATTGGAGAAGGGTGGGCTGCCTTTACGAGCTAAGTGTCTGTGAATAGAGCTGCAGCGCATACCTCCTCTCCTGTCCTCTCGCATGCCCCATAAAGGGAAGGAGCTCCCCCGGTATGGAGTGCGCAGTATGTGAAAAACAGCAGAGATAATTTAACAACACACGTGTGGACGAAGGGGGGGGGGGGGGGGGTTAAGACAGGATGTCTCAACAGAGAGGAGGAGGAAGCAATGTGCAGGGAAAGGTGTGCATGTGTGTGTGTGTGTGAGAGAGCGAGGGATGGGGGAGGGATGGAGGAGGAAAGCAAAGTGCCACTGCGCTCTCTTTCTCTTTCTCCACAGATGATGGATAGCAACAGTGGGGAGAACAAAACCAAGCATTCCTCATGCTGTCACCACAATGAAACAGGGACATAACAGGATTTGGTCACAATGCGAGCGGAGCACTTCAGAGAGATGCCAGGCCATCATGCCACTTCTGCTGGAAGTCAAAGACTCCATCCATCACGTGTAACGTCCTCTTAGCATCTGACTGGGCCCGGAGCCGCCGTCCTCCATGGGACTCCCTAGTCTAACTGGCAAGTCCATGTGATGAATTTATTTCACTACCTATTGTTTTGGTGTTTGTTATTTCACTGAGGAGATGGGGGGGGGGGGGGGGGGGGGGGGGGGGGGGGTTGGATGAAATGTGTATTTTCACAAAGACAACATATTACGTTGTCTCCTTGTGGTAAGTTAAAGAAACAGTAACAGACGGACACACTAATTAAAAAAATCTTTCACATAATTGACTCAGAGGAATCTAGCCGGTTGACTGAAGTTAAGATTTTTATTCATGATGGACTTATGTTATTCCAGACCACAAAAAAGATTATACACCAGGGGTGCTCGGGGCCTTTCACATTCAGATAGTCCAGGACCTGCTTGGAAAATGTCTGCTGGTTTGGGGGTCACCAAAAACAAACACTGACCAGAGAGGAAGTAAAGAAGAAACATGGCTCCGTGATTGGTCCAGACCGAAATCGGAAGTCCCGCCGCTTTAGCACGTAGTGGCTAAAAGATAATTAGCTCGTGGCTAATGGGTAGCCCGCGATATATATTCTCCAGACCAGATATCAATGAGCGTCTTCCTCACTACTTCTTGCTCTCGACTTCTTCCTCAAACGAAACGGTCTTTCCCAGAAACTCCCAGAAGAGAACTCTGGTCTGGATCAGACTGATCAGACTGGGCCTAATCAATACCACAGTAGTAGGATCTCTATATGGAGGCTGCTCCTTGTGCTTTCTGTCTCTGTCCTTCACACACACACTCACACACACACACTCACACACACACACACACACACACACACACACACACACACACACTCACACACACACACTCACACACACACACTCACACACACACACACACACACACACACACACACACACACACACACACACACACACACACACACACACACACACACACACACACACACACACACACAGTTTACTGTACTGTAAGGATTTGTAAATGCTGTTCCGAGTGTTTGCTGTCTGGGTATCGCATCGTTGTTTGTTTCTGCCTTTTGTCTTGTATGTTACAAAGCAAAAAAAAGAAGAAGGAAAAAAAAAAGAAAACAACCGATTTTAGTTCAGTGGCCATAAACAGTCCAACCTTATCTTAAGTGGAGAGGAGCAGTAAAATGGTGCCACAATAACCTTTGAATTTAAACTTTAAAGATTTTCTTTGTGGCGGCACTGAGCATACATGATGAAAATGTGTATATTTTCACAAGACCGAACAATAACTATAGAAAATAACTACAATCTCAACATAAAGCCAATTTTAATGAAACCTGCTGGTGCAAAATACAATGAAATGTTGAAAAAAAAACTCGAGCTGTTGCATTATGGGTGTTTATACACACTCACACTGATCCCAAAAAATTTCAACTAGATCTTCTTGGAAAAAAAGAGGCAACTTTTTGCATAATGTATTCATGTTGATCAAGCTACATTGTTCTTTTTTTAACCTACTTTCTTATTTTTTTACATGAAAAATAAAATCCAAGTAAAGTGGACTATGGGTTTTTCCTGTCTCAGGATCTGTCCTCGATATAAATGGCATTATATGTTTAAAAGATTGTTTGTAGTTTATCTTCCACTAATACATTGATATCTCATGCCTCTTTGTATATCTTCATTCTATCCATCTTTGGTGCTCGAGAACACTGATGGCTTATGGCTATTGTGGTATACTATTTAGTGTTTTGAAATAACAATAACAAGATTGTTTTTTTTTTTGTTGTGTGGATGAATTTAAAAAGATTGGCCCACATTACTTACTTGTTACTTGCTGACTTATTCATGTTTTCGAAAACATCCCAGTGTCTCATATATTGAAAAAATGTGTTTGACTCAGTTCTACAGATTCAATTAAGTTAAATTTACTTCTCTTTGAGTTTGATCGCAAACGGGGTAGCGAGCTTTCATGTCGATATCGCAGCTCGGGTCTTAGTGTTGTATTATGTTATATGTTATATTATATAATTTCTTTGAAATTTTTACAATTTCATTGAGAGTTTGAGGGGCCAAATTGGAGCCTCTTGTGTGCCAGTTTTGGCCCATGGGCCTTATATTTGACACCCTTGCTATACACAATAAGTCGGTGATCATATTTATTACAGAAGTAAAGTAATTTACAGTAATATGTGCGTTTCTTTCTTGTGACGTTGCCAATCCTTGACCCAGTGTTAGGAGATCACTGCAGAGGCCGGTGTAACAATCCTCTTTCCTTATAATGTTTAGGAAGCTTCTTAAAATCAGGCCTGTTTGTTATCAAGAAGCAACAAAGGGAATGACTTCATGAGTGTTTCGTGGCGTTTTTCCATATTTCTTTTAAGACTATTAGTGTGAAACAGTTTAATTTCAGGATTAATTTAAAATTAAGTATCTATTATCATCATTAGAAATCTCATCTTTAAGTAGCTTTCTTTCTAACCAATAATAAAAGAGACACTGATTGTCACATGTATTATTAGCATTAAAATCAAAAAAAGATTGTTTAAATAAATAGTAAAAATAGCTCTATACGTGTGTGTGTGTGTGTGTGTGTGTTTGTGTGTGTGTGTGTGTGTGTGTGTGTGTGTGTGTGTGTAGTAAATATGTATTTCTAGATAGATAGATAGATGGATGGATGGATGGATGGATGGATGGATGGATGGATGGATGGATGGATGGATGGATGGATGGATGGATGGATGGATGGATAGATAGATAGATAGATAGACTTTCAAAACAATTCTTTAAACAGCAAAGTATGTAAAATGTACTATGTGAAATTATGTAGATGTAAATCAGGAATTTTCATTTTATGAAATAATAATCTTGCTGATAAAAAAGGTTTGATTGTGGGAATAATCTTTTGAAAGTAGTGGAGTAGATTACATGATGGTAATTGTACTTCAGTATCAGTGCAATTACATGCTGACGGAAAATGCTCAGAAAAGTCCATCCATCCATCCATCCATCCATCCATCCATCATTTAAAGTCACCAATGAACCCCACATACATGTTTTTGGGAGGAAACCCAGAAAAGTACTCATACTTAATTCTAGTAATGTGAGTACTTGTGATTTGTTACTTCCTCTATGTGATTCCCCATGTGACTTTACAACTCAGCTCTATCTGGAGTGTTGGGCGATGTGGCATGAAGCCTCCCAGCACACAATGGGTGTGTGTCGGTGGGGGGGGGGGGGGGGGGGGGGGGGGGTCGCACTGCGGCTCCTCAACGATACACCTGATTGTGGAATGTTCCTTCATGTGATAATAATATTGTGCTGTACGGACTAGTGGGGGGTCGGTGGAGCGGCCGACTAAAAATGAAGGATTGGGGGAGGATAGAGCGAAGGGGGGCGGCGGGTGGGGGTGGGGATGGGGGGGGTAGTTGCATTCTCAAAATTAAAAGTTGTAGCCTATTAGTCTGTGTTTGGTAGCTGAGCACGCGCCCATGCCTAGCACGGCAGCTAATAGGAAAAGATGTGTGGAAGTGTATGATTTATGGTTGCACGCAGGCAGGGGTGGAATAATTTGGTGCAGAACGGGTACTTACTGAACGGCAACAACTCGGCTACTTATCCGTACTTTCTGGTGATAAATTAGCTCTTGTTTAAAGTAGCCGGAGACCCATTTTTCATTTTGATTACTACACTTGATATCTCTTTCTTTCCTACTCTCTCTCTCTTTGTCAGCAGTGGTTCTTAGCATTTCTGTGTATGGTTCGGTGGTATATGTGTTTGTGTGCTTTCAGCCCAGCCGCTGGACCTTAACCCCTCCGTGACTAGACGCCGCAGCGCACGCTGGTGTGCTCGGTAATGTTGTTTAGTGCGAGCAGACCCAATATGGTCAGAGTGACATGGCTTTTCTCATTGACCGTGAGCTGTCCTGCTGCCAGCTGGATGCAGGGCTCCTGTCAATCAGGGCCAACCCCTGCCGGGACCCTTCCCTGCTCAGACAAGGTTCCCATTGATCCCTCGGTCACCCCTCTGACAAGAAGCAGCTTCAGTGAGGGAAATAAGCAGATCAAATATTAAGTTATAAGTCAGCTTTCAATCAATAAACAGAGCCAGGAGGAATGGAGGCAGGGCAGAGACCCCTCAGTGGGAGCCCTGCTAGCCAGGGGGTAATGCGATTGAGGTCTGTGGCTCACCCCAAAGACCTGCAAGCGGAGCTGAAACAGCTCCTCTGCTCCCCCGACAGAGGCCATCGCGCCGAATCCACTGCCAAGTCCTGCAGCACAAGCTGGCACCTGCACTTATTGTCCTCGGTTTGGCAGTGCCGCCCATGTCAGTGCCCAGGCAGCGCTGGATACTCTACAAACGGCATAAATAAAACATATGAGAGCTGTAATGAGAAGAGAGCGGCAGGGCCAACAGAGTCACAGAGCGGCGTCCGCTGGTGTACGAATCCACGGCTCAAAAAGAGTTCTGAGAGAAGGCTGCAGAGCTCCACCTTCGGTTTTCACTGAGCGCTGCAGTATGACATTGATCGCATGTCTGCATGCGTCTCAAGTCCATTGTCCTGAGTAGTTTGCTTGAATCGGTGAGCCTCTGGCCCCGGGGTTGGATAGCTTGGCAGGTGTCAGCAGTTATCTTGGCTTGCCTTCTGTGGACAGGACGAGTGAGGAGGTGGTGCTGAGCCCCTGTCAGCCCCCTCCCTGTTAGGCCTGGAGGGGCAGGGGCATGGGGGCAGTAGGGCAGCTCGGAGAGGAGGCCTTTCTCCTGCCGGGCTGCATCTCCAGGGCCTGCTCTTCCAGCCCCCGCGCCGCTCCCCGCCATGCTTGTACTTCTGACTGACAGCTATCTTCCAGCTGCGGGACATGCACCCCAGCAACCCGCTGCTGATAAAATGTTAATGTAATTAACAGATAATGGCTGTTGTTTTTAGCTGTCAATACTCGGACTGGGAAGGGATAAAGGATTGAAGCTTGCACAAAGTCACATTCAGATATCTGCCAACCATTGTAGAATTCAATTATTTCAACAACACTACCCCCACCTGTCTTCATCCACTAACCTCCACACCACCACCACCACCACCACCACCCCCATCACCCCCACCCTCCACCACCCCTCCTGCATTTACACACACATCTGATTGCCTTTATGTGATATTGACAGCGTTTACACCGGCCAGCCGTCTGAGCTGCAGAGACTGCAAGACGAGCCGGCTCTCTGGCCCGCCGCTGTGAACTTTTTTTTATTTTTTATTTTTTTTCATATTCAACCATGTCTCCTGGCTCGCTGGGTTCAGATCATAAATCATGTGACAGAGGCAGCAGCCACGGGGCTCCTCTCACCTCGGACAGCACGTCGGACACAAACAAACCCAGCCCGGCAGCCCGCCACAAGACAAATGTATTTATGTTTGTAACCAAAAACACTGCGCCTATCAGGACATGGTCAGTGCTGCTTTGGACACCGCCTGCCTGACTATTCTGGTATTTTAATAAGTATCCAGCCCAAACAAGATTAGGCACATCCAGTTTACGAAATGTCAGTGAAGGCAGCGCTATCACTCATAATAAATGGGCTTATGCAAACAGTGAGGTTTTTGCCATGCATAAGAGCTTGTTTGGTGCGCGCCGCGGTGATGCTGTATGCTGATATGCAATTATTCTAAAGAGTATCAAAGTTCAGGTGTGAGTCTACATCTTGCTGGAGCAGTTGGGGGATGCTCTGAGCAGCTACAGATTACCGCAGGAATATTCCATGAATAAAGAGGGGAAAACTTGTGACGATAAGGGGGAGCCTGAGAGTGTGATAAACTACATTCTATAATGGATGGTTCTCTGTGTATTCATATTTTGTTTTTGGTCAAGCTCTATAGCTGATGCGGGCGATAATTCTGTGACCATACCCTCAGCCGGATTTACTCTTTTAGCAATGTCAGACTGGAACTTTGATCAGTCCATCTCAAGTGTTTGTTCTCCTGCTCCCTAATTAACCCAGTTTGTATGTGCTAATGACACCTAATTATCATTTGTGTAACAAGATTGCTCTCATTGCCATAATGAGAAAAACTCCTTCAAATGTTGCACAGCTTACAAGCGGGTTTCTGCTGTTATTAGCGGAGTGTTTATGCAATCACATCTAATTGAAGTGTTAATTAAATCAGGAATACCATTTTGCTAAACAAAGAAGGTAAGTAGCGGGAGTTTAAAGCTAACGCTAAAAGCCTAAACACCCCAGTCCTCATCAGCCCGTGATTGCTGGAACACACACACACACACACACACACACACACACACACACACACACATCAAGACTTCCACACACATATACACACACGTTATCTCTGATGTTCTCCCGCCAGAGGAAGCAGAGCCAATCACAGATGATTGGCACTTTAGCCAGCTAGTGAAATCAGGTCCCTCCCTTCACTGGTTCAGTGTTAATTGTTATGCACAGGAGGGTAAAGAGGCCGCTGGCTCTTGACCTTGTCCAGCCATCAATATCTGTGCAACTGTGAACGAGGGCAACCCTCAGTGGCCAGACGCTGAGAGGTCATCGGGAGATATCAGTCTGCACATTAACGCTACACAGGGCAGGACCCGTGGTATGTGTAAGACAGGGCTTTTGTGTTTTCTGATGTCTGCACACTTTTTCCATATATATATATATATATATATATATATATATATATATATATATATATATACATATATTGATTATTTCTCACAATAGATTGAATATGTTAGTATATTTAAAGAAATCCCATATTTAGTGGTAATTTCAAGTATTATATGAAATCTATTTGTTAATTTTCCAAATTTTCTTCTTAAATACCAAACCAAAGTTAGAGAAGTCATACAAACACCTTTATTGTATTATTTTTTTTTCTAGCGTTTCTTTTTCTACGCCACCGACACCCACCACCACTTAACGCTTCACAGTATTTCATTTACTGGTTCAATTCCGAGCTTTCTGTGTGAGGTTGCATGTTCTTCCTGTGTGTGGGTTTCCTTCAACAATTCAAATATGTGTCTTAGATTACTGGTAATACTGTAGTTCAGTGGTTTGCAACCTTTCTCTTATCTCAAGACCTGGCCTTTTGTCTCTTTCCACCAAATACATTTTTCTGAGCCCCAAAACATGTTTAATCAGAAAAGATCCCACAGCATATGAAGTTATTTATGTCACATTTTTAAATGTACATTCGTGACATTTCATGACTACAATTTAGAATCAATTTAGCTTTTATTGCCATTTTTGGCAGGTTTAACCTTTTTAGCCAGCTTTAACTGATACCGCTAATTTGATTGTTTTAGTCATTTTGACTTTTGACCTTTTTTTCCTCATAATTGTATCCATTTTAACAGTTTGACCTATTTTTGCTCAATTCAGCTTCAAACATAAATTTTTTCTAGCCAATTCTCTTCCTAACACTTTTTTTTCCACATTTTTTTTTTAAAAGTAGTTTTAGCCTTTTTAACTTTTTTAACCATTTTAGGATACTAATGGATAATAGGATGAAAATTGTTCTACATTTAATTTTCAGAAAGCTTCAGAGAGTCACTACAGAGGAACTAAAGAGCTGCATGTGGCTCAGAAGCTGCAAGTCTCTGCAGACCCCTGGTATGAGTGATTCTAAACTGTCCCAGTGTGTGTGCGTGTCAGTCCAACAACATGAATGTAGAGCCAACTGGTGATCCTATGTATGTTTACAGTATATATGAGTGTGTGTGAGCGAAGGATGGATTGACAGATTGACAGGCCAGTAGGTCGTTCTTGGTACCACATTGGACCCTCATATACCAGCAGATTTGTCTTTATTTTCTGTGGTACATTCTCTGCTGGTCCGAGTTGACATGGTGTCACACAGTTGCTGCAGATTTGTCCATTGTTTCTCCTCTACCACCTGATCCCCAAAACTGATCTGGACGGATATTTGGTGAGAGATGATGTGACTACAGTCAACTCAGCTGTGTCATATTTGCATTTTGTCCTATTTGATCCAATTGAAACAAACCCTGGTTTGATAGTTGTGACCGCTGCCAACCTGCACATCAAACAAAAAGATCAAGTAGGTTTTGGTTCACGTGCAAACTTCCTTTGGTTAAAGTCCAATGAAAGTCTGAATGCATGGACCAAAGCGCCGACGTGATGGTTTATATCCTCATGGTTTATGGGAAGATGTTTTGATTTCATACATTTTATAGGACAGCTGGTGAATTCTTGCTGGTAAAACTAAATCCAATCACAATAACCCAACATGCTCTGTGCTGGGTTTAGATGAGCACACAGCATGGTGTGTGCTCTTCCTCCTGTGAGCCCACCACCCACCACCCACCACCCACAGAGGCTACCCTAGGGGTCGGGTGCAGTGTGGATTGGGTGGCAGTCGACGGCAGGGGCCTCGACGACCCGATCCCCGGACACAGACTCTGGCTTTTGGGACCTGGAGTCATGACCGAAGGAACGAGATCCCGGATACAAGCGACTGAAATGAGCTTCCTCCGTAGGGTGGCTGGGCGCACCCTTAGAGATAGGGTGAGCAGCTCAGTCACCAGGGAGGAGCTCGGAGTAGAGCCGCTGCTCCTCCACATCGAGAGGAGCCAGCTGAGGTGACTCGGGCATCTGTTTCGTATGCCCCCCGGACACCTCCCAAGGGAGGTGATCCGGGCATGTCCCTCCAGTAGGAGGCCCCGGGGCAGACCTAGGACACGCTGGAGGGACTATGTCTCCCGGCTGGCCTGGGAACGCATCGGGGTCCCACCAGAAGAGCTGGAGGAAGTGTCTGGGGCGAGGGAAGTCTGGGCATCCCTTTTTAGACTGCAGCCTCCAAGACCCGGCCCCGGATAAGCAGTGGACAATGGATGGATGGATGGACAGCATGGTGTGGATGTTATCTTACACAACAGTAGTGTGGTGTGTTTGTTTACGTCCTTTGATTTTATGTTTAAAATACAACAAAATGAACCAGAATTTAGGGAGATTTTTGATATTTTTATATAAACTTTTCTCCAGGCTACAGTATCACACCAAAAGTATGAACACTACATAAAAAATCTATTGGAAGGAGCCATGAAGGACCAGGGCAACACTACTCAGATATACTGTGGGGGTTTTAAAACACTGCTCTGTTCCTCTTTAGTCGGTTATCATCCTGATAATCTTTAAAAAATTATTCCACACTATCTATACTAATTTATGACCGTATTATATGAACTGTACTATACATACTATACATATAATCCCTTCTAATGTCCCTGGCCTTGTGCACATTATAGTTCCAGTGAGTGTGTTCCCATGCTACTGGAGCTATTTGATCGCGTGTGTGTAGACACATATGTGTTATAACTCATGGTGTTGGAAAAAAAAAAATCATCAAAAGAGAATACATGAACCATTTAGTGGCAAAACCCCATTGGGGGCCGACAAACTGGCTGTTATAGTCACGTTGAGGAAATTCGAGGTGCCATGAGGCAGGTAATGAACTTAGAACTAAAATGAGCCTATTGAAATAGACAACTCACTATATTTCTACTTAAGTGAGGAGGAATGTGTGTACTTCTGTCATCTCTGCCACAACAGGAACAAACATCCATGTGCAGACTTGCAGTCAATTTTATATGATAATGATAATTTTCTCCATGATATTTACAGACTGTGAGTTCAGCAGACTTGTAAGTTATAACCTGGGAATTACAGTCAAATTGACTGCACAATATTGATTATCTAGTCAATTCCTAAAACAAGGTGAACGATTGAAACGTTTGAACTTAATCGGAAATCACAAATTCTGAATCCTATGAGTCTTTGGAGGCTTCCGGAAAGACCGTGAACTCATTATAGACTCAGATGATTAAGTTCACTGACTTCACTCCAGTCTAAGAATCTAAGCAACATGTAAAAGAAAGCTGGAAACAATTGCTTTTTAATAATTTGACAAATTAATTTTAATGAGGGGGCTTCAAATGGCTCAAAATAACCAAAGTCCAACAAAACAATGTTTGAACACGTTGGACTCCTTTTCACTTCACACATTAGCTTTGACTCACACTCACACATTTAGCTTTTGTACACAGTATTGGTATAGTATCGGCCTTACTGATACCAGCTCTTCTTGGCATGACAGCAGAAAGTAGGTCAGCACTATTCCTCATCTCCAGTGCAATCTATGGTTTGATGCTTGATCATTATTTTTATTACAATGTTGGATATTTGCCGAAATCCGATATGCCGATACTTTTTAAAATGGAATATTGCTGATGCTGATAGTCGGATGCAGGACTTAAGACTGGCAACATTAAATCACAATTAAATAATGATGCTTCTTCCAAGCTGGTGATGGGACTGCTGCTGTCGGCACCAAAATAAATTTACATGTAAACACAATTTTTTTAAAGACAAAACTGTAAACTCTTTCTTTAATATTCTCAAAAGTTTGTCACAATAATTAAACTATGAAATGCATTTGAAATGCTAAGCGTTTCCGGTTGCAGGGATAAATGAAAGTCCAAGTTACAGAACATAAACTAGTTCCCATACCTAAGTGAATAACTCTGAATTAGTGAGCTGCAGGTGATTCAGCACATGTGCTTATATCAGATATCTACTGAGCTCAGACTGTTGTTCATACTAATCTGAGCTTGAACCAATGGCAGTCATGTTGATGATGTGCAAACAAACTAAAGAGCAGAATCCCTTCAAGTCCAAGGAAATAAATTATAATCCTACATTTCCCAATTTCTACCAGGAGTGTCAAACACATTTTGGTTCAGAGGCAACAAACAGGCCGATTTCATCTTGAGTGAGCCAGACTGGTGGAATAGTGGCATAATAAACTTTTAATTTAAACTGCTCCGACACTGCCTCCCCCTCCATGTAAACGTGCTAAAAATGAAACTCTTCTGAAATGCTGCTCCTGTGCATGTGTACCATGGTCGTAGTAAATTATTTTTCTACACATGCTCAGTAGAAGAACAATAACAATGTTTCCTCCAGAGTGTCATGACTCCCAGTCCATGTTCTCCTGGGACTTGGTAGTTTTATATTTGACAGTTACTGTAAAAACAATCCAGATTCATCGTCTGCCCATCTGAATGTGTGTGTACTCCCATTATTAATGTTTGTAGTGTATTGGTCAGTGTGTGAATGTGTGCATGCCTTCATTATAAAAACAAACAACAACTTTGTTTTCAGCTTCACTGCCGTTTCCTTGTAAACGGACATTGTTAACTACACATTGCTGTGCAAATGCAAAATTTTTCAGGAACAAAAATGCAAAACCGATGCAAATTTCACATGAATCGTGACGTGAATTGGTTGTTAGCAGCTGTCGTAAGGAGGCAGTGGTAAAATGTCTGACACCATCAGTCTGGGAACTAAAATCACAGTGTATAGCTGCAAAAATAAAATTGTATACTGTAGCTGATCCTGCTCAGATCGGAGACTTTTCTGTTTTTTCACTTGATTCCTTTGGGTCTACCGATTGCACATAT